>NC_083416.1:53846112-54471112 GCF_020745735.1 Hemiscyllium ocellatum
TGTGGGAGAAAGAGGTACCAAATCATGGAGACTGGCACAAGTACTGATTGGGGCAGGACAGAACTGTTCCATTGTGATGGGCTTCATTTCAATCATGCTGGAACCTGTGTCCTGGTAAATAGTATTACTGGGGTTGTAGATAGGGTTTTAAATTAATCACTGGGTGGGGCTAAGGTTTCAATTGAAGGGATGCTTAAAAAGCCAGAAAGAAATGAGAAAGTAGAGGTGCAAGTGACAGAAAGGGGTAGAAAATCTATGTAGAAAAACACAGCACAAATTAGAAGCACAGAGTAATAACACTAAAAAAAAATCAACATTTTAAGTCTTCATCTGAGCACACACATGTATCTACTAGAGAAGGGCAAAACTTGACCTGCACTTGGAAATAAGGCAGGGCAGGTGGCTGAGGTGTCAGTGGGGGAGCATTTTGGGACCAGTAACCATTGGTCTATTAGTGTTAAAATAGTGATGGAAAAGGATGGACCAAATCTAAAAGCTGAAGTTTTAAATTGGAGAAAGGCCAATTTTGACGATATTAGGCAAGTACTTTCAAAAGCTGATTGGGGGCAGATGGATAATGGGAAACCTTCGGAAATGAGATAATGTGAGTTTAGAGACAGTGTATTCCTGTGAGGGTGAAAGGAAAGGCTGGTAGGTGTAGGAAATGCTGGATGACAAAAGAAATTGAACGTTTGGTTAAGAAAAAGAAGGAAGCATATGTCAGATATAGATAAAATAGATCGAATGAATCCTTAGAAGAGTATAAAGGCAGTAGGAGTATACTTAAGAGGGAAATCAGGAGGGCAAAAAGGGGACATGAGATAGATTTGGCAAATAGAGTTAAGAAAAAACCAAAGGGTTTTTACAAATACATTAAGGACAAAAGGGTAACGAGGGAGAGAATCGGGCCCGTCAAAAATCAGCAAGGCGGCCTTTGTGTGGAGCCGCAGGAGATGGTGAGTATTGATAGAAATGCAAGAGATCATGACATGGAATCAGTTTGGGTGGAAGCAAGAAATGCAGGGGAAGGAAGTCCACAGTGGGAGTCATTCAGTTGTATCATTGTAGGACAAAGTATAAATTGGTCAATGACGGAGGCATATGAGAAAGGCACTACAATTGTCATGGACAAATCAGAAGGGCAAGGGTGACGCTGAAAATGATACTCTAGAATTAATCAAGGATTGCTTCATAAGACGTATGTTACAGAACCCACCCAGGTACAAACTAATTTAGATCTGGCAAGTTGTAAGATTAATTCAAGATCTCAAGGGGGTAACAATTGCAACATAGTAGAATTTCAAATTCAGTTTGAGGAATGCAGAACTACGAAGGAGAAGCTGTCCAAAGTGGGCTGGGAAAGTAGACTAATGGGAAAGACAGTGGATGAGCAATGGTAGAAAATTAAGCAGGTATTTCAAAAAGGTCAGCAAAAGTTTATTTTGGTTAAAAAGGGTTAAGTGAGAAAGATGAAGAACCCATGGTTAACAAATGTAATCAAGGAGAGTATCCAATCAAAAGCTTAGGCATATGCAGTGGTGAAAGCTAATGGCTATGTCAGAGGATTCTGAATTTCTTTTCAGGAACAAGCAGTAGTTAATTAAAAAGCTTATAAAGAGGGAGACAATTGATAATGAAAGTAAATTGGCAAAAAATCTAAAATCAAACACCAAGAATCTCTATGGGTTTATTAAAAAAAAAGGTAGCTAAACTAAGTGTGGGACCCTTGGATGATTTGGGTGAGGAACTTACACCAAGAAACAGAGAAATAGCAGATTAATTAAATCATAATTTTGCAACAATCTTCATAGTGGAAAATGTTTACATCCAAAGGTATCAGATAAGCAAGGTGTTCATGGACAGAATGAGCTTGTTACAGTTTCTGTCATGAAGGACAAAGTATTTGACAGTTTAATAGGATTAAAAGCATACAAGTTGCTAGGACCTGATGGCCTGCATCCAAGACTTTAAAAGAAGTTGCTACGGAGAAACTGGAGGACATTAGTTGGAATAAGACCATAAGAAACAGGAAAAGGCCATTTAGCTAATCGAGCCTGCTCAACTCTTCAATAGGATCATGGCTGATTTGACATTCCTCACGTCAACTTTCTTCCTCTTTTAGAGTGTAGGTTTGCTCGCTGAGCTGTAGGTTTGACATCCAGACATTTCATTACCTGGCTAGGTAACATCAGTGGCGACTTTCAAGTGAAGCGAAGCTGTTGTCTCCTGCTTTCTATTTATATCTTTCTCCTGGATGGGGTTCCTGGGGTTTGTGGTGATGTCATTTCCTATTCGTTTTCTGAGGGGTTGATAGATGGCATCTAGATCTATGTGTTTGTTTATGGCATTGTGGTTGGAGTGCCAGGCCTCTAGGAATTCTCTGGCATGTCTTTGCTTAGCCTGTCCTAGGGTACATGTGTTGTCCCAGTCGAAATGGTGTTTTTTTTCATCCATGTGTAGGGCTACGAGGGAGAGAGGGTCGTGTCTTTTTGTGGCTAGCTGGTGTTCGTGTATCCTGGTGGCTAACTTTCTTCCTGTTTGTCCTACATAGTGTTTGTGGCAGTCCTTGCATGGAATTTTATAGATGACATTGGATTTGTCCATGTGTTGTACTGGGTCTTTTAAGTTTGTAAATTTTTTGTTTGAGAGTGTTGGTGGGTTTGTGTGCTACTAGGATTCCGAGGGGTCTTAGTAGTCTGGCTGTCATTTCTGAAACTTCTTTGATGTATGGTAAAGTGGTTAGGGTTTCTGGCTGTGTTTGGTCTGCTTGTCGTGGTTTGTTCTTGAGGAATCTGCGCACTGTTTTATTTGAGTATCTGTTCTTCTTGAACATGTTGTATAGGTGGTTCTCCTCTGTTTTCCAAAGTTCGTCTGTGCTGCAGTGTGTGCTGGCTCATTGGAATAGTGTTCTGATACAGCTTCATTTGTGTGTGGGGGGATGGTTGCTGGCGTAGTTAAGTATTTGGTCAGTGTTTGTCGGTTTTCTGTGTACACAGGTTTGTAGTTCTCCGTTGTCTTTCTTTTGACTGTGACATTCAGGAATGTCAGTTTGTTGTTGGTTTCTTCCTCCTTGGTGAACTTTATGCCTGTGAGGGTGTTGTTGATGATGTTAAATGTCTCTTCTATCTTGTTTCATTTTGTGCTGACAAAGGTGTCATCTACGTAGCAGATCCAGATTTTTGGTTTGATGGTTGGTAGGGCTGTTTGTTCTGGTCTTTGCATTACTGCTTCTTCCTCTTTCCCTGTAATCCTTGATTCCCCTCCTGGTCAAGAATCTATTTATCTTCGTCTTAAATTTACACAAGAACTCTAACCCTACAGCTCTCTGTCGCAAGGAGCTCCAAGGACTCACAACCCTTTGAAGAAAAGAAATTTGATTTGATGATGATGATATGATTTATTGTCACGTGTACCTAAGTACAGTGAAGAGCTTTGTTGGAGCAGTACAGGTAGATCATAGTAAGCAAGAAAATATTGGGTGAAAACAATACTTGGACAGAGTGAGGCTACACGTTAGACTGCACAGGACAGGAGCAAGACAAGAACTACATTAACAAGATCAACAATATTTGAAGTGAGAGTCTATTCATCAGCCTAAAAACGGCAGGGAAGAAGCTGTTCTTGAACTTTCTGCTGCATGTTCAAGCTTCTGTATCTTCTGCCTAAGTGAAGAGGTTGTAGGAGAGCATTACCAGGGTTGAATGGATCTTTGATGACGTTGGTGGCCTTTTGTGGCAAGAAAGATGTAAATGCAGTCCATGGATGGGAGGCTCAATTCTGTGATGGTCTGGGTTGTGCACACAACCTTCTGTAGTTTCTTATAGCCCGGGGCAACAGTTGCCATACAGAGCTGTTTTGCACCAGGACAGTTGGCTTTCTATGGTGCATCTGTAAACGTTGGTGAGGGTTCTTATGGACATGCCAAAGTTCCTGAGCTACATGAGGAAGAAGAGGCATAGTTGTGCCTTCTTGACTGTTACATCTATGTGGGAAGTCCAAGTTGTTGATTTTCGTCACTCCTAGGAACTTGAAGCTCTCAACCTTCATAACCTCCAATCGTTGACGTAGATAAGGGATGTATTCTACTTTCTTTCTAAAATCAATTATCGGTTCTTTAGTTTTGCTGACATTGAGAGGCATCATCACTGCACCACATCACCAAGCCCTTTATCTCCTTTCTGAATTCTGACTCATCATTGTTTGAAATCTTCCCCTCCATGGAGGTATTGTCAGCAAATGTGTGGATGGCATTCCTTCAGAATTTACAGGGGGTAGTAGGAGGCTGAGAATGCACCCTTGGGGGGCTCCACTGTTGACTGTTATCATGTCCAGTTGTAGAGGGTGATGCCATGACCTAGGTTTTGGAGTTTTGAGAGGGGTATGGAGGGGATAGTGGTGTTAAAGGTGGAGTTGTAGTTGATTAGTATTCTGACATAGGTGACCTTGTTGTCCAGATGTTTCAGGGATGAGTGCAGGGCTGGGAAAATGGCATCTGTTGTGGACCTGTTACCTTGGTAGGCAAATTTCAGTGGATCAAGGCAGGCTGGGAGGCTAGAGTTGAGGTGGGCCATGACCAGCCTCTCTGAGCACTTCATCATTATGGAGGTTAGAGCCACTGGGCGATACTCATTAAGGCACATTGCATGTGCTATCTTTGGTACTAGGAATATGGTGGTTCTCTTGAAGCAGTCGCGACTTCAGCTTGTAGGAGGGAGAGGCTGACGATGTCAGTAAATACTTCCGCCAGCTGGTTCATACAGGATCTAAGTGGATGGCTGGATGCAGTGTCTATGCCCATCGCTTTCTTCGGGTTTACTCTCAGGAAGGTTGATCTGATGTCTACAGCCGTGACTGAGGGAACGATTGCATCCAGGCGGTTGGGACAAGTGACGCTGCGCTGGTGGCATTCTGCTCGAACCAAGCATTGAAGCCATTGAGTGCATCGGGGAGGGACGTATCTTTGTCCACCACCTCGCTCTGCTTCCTTCTGTATCCTGTTATGTTATTCAGGCATAGCTACAGGTGGCAGGAGACCGTATGGTTGGTTTGGGTCTCTAACTTGTTCCGGCTCTGTCACTTGGGCACTGTCTCAGTCTTAAATTGGCAGCCCTTTATTCTGAGAGTATGATCACTCGTCCTAGATTCTCTCATGACGGGAAACAACCTCTCAGCATTTGCCCTGTTAAGCTCCTTAAGAATCGTAAATGTTTCTATGAGATCACCTCTCATTCTTCTAATTTCCAGCAAGGAAAATCTCAACGTGTTTTGCCGTTGCTCATAACACAATCCCCCTACAGCAGGGATCATCCTAGTGATTGTTCTCTGAATGGCCTCCATTGAAATGATATCTTTCCTTAAATATGGGGACCAAAACTGTTCACAGTAATCCAGATGTTGGTTGACCAGCATCATGTACAGCTGCAGTAAGACTTCCCTACTCTTACATCCCTTGAAATAAGGACCAACATTCTAGAATTCCAGAATATTTCAGAATTCCAGGTGCTTTCCAGTGGCTTGGAAAAGTGCTAAAGTGCCATCCATCCTGTTCAAGAAAGGAGGGAGACACAAATCAGGAAACTATGGGCCTATTAGCCTAACATCATTGGGAAAATGTTACAGTCCAAACCATAGGGAAGAAAAATCAGAGCATTTAAAAAAAGCTGAACAGAATTAAATAGAGTTAACATGATTTTGTGAAAGGGAAATTATGTTTGACAAATTTGCTCGAGTTCTTTGAGGAGATAACAAACACAGCTGCTAAAGGAGAACTGGTAGATGTGCATTTGCATTTTCAGTAGGCATTCAACAATGTACAACATAAAGTTTACTCCACAGTTGAGGGGTTCACAGACTTGTGGATTAATATGGATTGGTTAACACACAGAAGACAGATTGAGATTAATGGGTCTTCTTCAGTTCAGAAAGTTGAGACAAGTGAAGTGCTAAAAGGAACAGTCCCATGGTCTCAATTATTCTCCAACTATATTCATGACATATTAATTCAGAACATAAACTTGCTTACAATACAAAGCACACAGGGAGGGAATGTTATGATGAGGACACAGGAATTTACAAGAGGATATAAGTAGGTCAAGTGAATCAGTAAAAACTTGGCAGATGGAATTTAATGTAGTAAAATGTGAGGCCAGGCATTGTAATAGGAAGAGCTGAAATTGATTCCTGATGAAGAGCTCTTGCCCAAAACATCGATTCTCCTACTCCTCGCATGCTGCCTGGCCTGCTGTGCTTTTCCAGCATCACACTCTTGACTCTGATCTCCAGCATCTGCAGGCCCCACCTTCTCCAGATTGAAAGACAGACTACTATTTGAATGTAGAGAGAGAGAGACATCAAAGAATGCAATGCAGAGTGACCTGGGTGTGCTTGTGCATGAAACACAAAAAGGTTAGGTGCAGCAAGTAATTAAGTAATCAAATGGAACGCTGGCCTTTATTGCTTGGGGATTGGAGTTTTAAAATAGGGAAATCTTTTCACAAAGGTATAGAGGTTGGTGAGGTAGCACTTGCAGTACTATGTATGGTTTGGTCTCCATATTTAAAAAGCACTACACTGGCATTGGAAACCATTCAAAACCGACTCACTAGGTTGATTCCAGGGATGAAGAAGTTGATTTTTCAAGAACTGCTAACCAGGTTGGATTTATTCATTACAATTTAGAAGAATGAGTGACCTTCTTGACATATACAAGATTCTGAGGGAACTTCATAGGGTGGATGTTGAGAATAGAATCCCATTAATGGAGAATTTTGAATCAGGGTACATAGTTGCAGAAAAAGGGGACATTCATTTAAAACTGAGATGTCAAGGAATTTCTTCTCCTTGAGGCCAATGAATGTCTGGAATTTTGTACGCCAGAGAATTGTGGAGGCGGGATCACTGCAAGTATTTAAAGTGGAGGTAGTTAGGGTTTTGCAATATCAGGGATTACTGAGCTGGCACAAAAGAAGAGCTGACATCTGCAGCAGGTCAGCCATGATCTTGCTGAATGGTGGGACAGACATGAGGACCAAATGTGCTACTCTTACGTTCTTTATTACATATGCTAAAATTTTCTCAATTTTTTTTCTCCTCCTTTCTTCAATACTGGGGTTACATTTGCCATCTTCCAATTTTCGAGGACCATTCCAGTACCTGAAGAATTTTGAAAATGATCACCATCTATTATCTCGACAGCCATATGAACAATCTGGGATCTACATCATCAGGCCCAAGGGAATTTTGTACTTCATGTCCCATTATTTTCTTCCACTGTTTTTTTAAACTAATGTTAATATCTTGCAATTTCTTGATTATATTGGTTCTCAGATTCTCTATTGTTTTTGTTTAGTATTTCCTCCATGAAAACAGATACAAAGCATTTATTTAATTTTGCTGCCATTTCATTCTTCTCCATTACAAAACTGCCTGATGCTGCATGAATTGGACTCATATTTGTTTTTGCTAACCTTTTCATTTTACACACCGATTGCAGCTTTAACGATTGGGTTATGATTTTCTCGCTTCTTACTCTCATTTTGCCTTTGTTACTCTTTTCTTTGGCTTTCCTCTGCAGAATTCTAAACACCTCCCAATTTTCAGTTTTAATTCTCTTTTGGAAACTTAATAGGCCTTCTCCTTTGATCTATTATGCTTCCAATTTCTTCTGCTAGCCATGGCTGAGGTATGAATGGAACAGCTTCTTTCCATTTTCTGCACAGCCCGTTTAGGACTTTGAAAGCCTCGATCAAGACTCCTCTCAGCCTTCTGCTCACAGAGGCTAGTCCCAACATCTTCAATCTATCCTCTCAAATGAAGTTTCTCTTTCTTGGAACCATTCAAGTAAATTTTCTCTATACCCTCTCCAATGCATTCACACGTTCTGTCCAATGTGGCACTGAACTGTACACAATACTCCAGCTGAGGTTTAACAAGTGTCTTACACAAGTAAAAATATCACCTCCTTGCTCTTGTACTCTATATCCCTAAAATCAAAGCTGAGGACCCTATGATTTATTAACTACTTTCTCCACCTGGCCTGCCAACTTCGATGATCTGTACACCCATTCATGGAGTTAAAAATCACACAACACCAAGTTATAGTCAAATATTTTGAATTGGAAGCACTAGCTTTCGAAGCGCCGCTCCTTCATCAGGTGGTTGTGGCATACACAATTTATAGCAAAAATGATGAAGGAGCAGCGTTTCGAAAGCTAGTGCTTCCAATTAAACCTGCTGGACTATAACCTGGTGTTGTGTCATTTTTAACTTTGTACACCCCAGTCCAACACCGGCATCTCCAAATCATTCCATACATGAAGGTCTCTCTTCTTCTGCACTCCCTTTAGAATTGTATCCCCTATTTTATATTGTGTTACAATAACCTTCCTACCAAAGTTCACCAGCTCAAACGTTAACCTCATCTGACACCCATCCTTCCACTCAACTTGTCAATGTCCTTTTGGATCAGGATTCAATTACCAAACAATCAGCACTCTCTTCCCATGGAGTATAAACGTCAGGTTTCTTTTTGCATTGGTATTTCAAATTGTCCTGATGAGTGCAAGACAAAAAGGTTTGACAAAATGTGTATTTTTTCCAGTAGTACTTAAATTCTATATGATCAAATGACTATATATTACTCTGCATGCAGTATTTACCATGTTAAGCTCAGGAACAAACCAATTTCTGACAAAAGTCATTAAATGCTCAGCCCAAGTTTAGTGTATTATGACTTGTTGAGTATAATTAGTTTTACTTTTGTTTGAAAACTGAAGCAGAATTTCCTCAGTATTTTACAGCAAGAATTAAGCAAAGCTGTACTCACAGCTGAGCTCTACTAGCAGCAGAAGTAGCTGAAGAGTTGTAGCTCTAAGCAATGGAAATCCATCTCAAATCAATGTATTTTTAAAAAAATGATGGTTTCCATGAATTTATTTTGTAATGAGAAATATGATCTTGTCACACAAACAGCAGATACAAATTTCACCTGGTGTGCTTAACACTGGCATCTTATGTGACTATGACAAAGGTTTCTGGCCTTATGAGCAATTCTGCGCCCATCTTGACCACTCTGCAAGCCTCAAACCATTGACCTGACCACATTCCTTCAAGATCTCTCACTTTCAGCTCACTGGGTGAGACAATACTCACCTACTTTCTTTTTCATTCATCTCACTATAGCAAGAGCATCACTAGCATAGCTTCTCATTTTGCTCCAGGATAGTTACCTCTGGTACTCCTAAGATTCTCCCTCCTATTGCTCATCTATATATTGCCTCTCAGTGATTTTCTGGAAGCAAAGCACTAATTTTCATGTGGACACTAGCAACATTCAACTCCACCTCATCGTCACCACTCAATTTCTCAACTCATGCTAAATTTCCAGACTGCTTCTCCAACATACAGTACTGAATAGAAAGAAATCTCCCACAACTAGTCATTGGGAAAAGTGAAGTCATTTTCTCCTGTTTGTGAGCTTGGTGTCATGTTTGAGATGAGCTTCAGATTACCATCACTAATATCACCTCTCTCTACATCCTCAAGATCACCCAATGTCACCCTTGTCTCTGACGGTGAAACAATAATGGATGCACTTGTTACCTCTGGACCTGACTATCACAAAGCGTTCCTGTCTGGCCTTACACATTCTGTTCTCCGTAAACTTGAAGTCACATGCAGCCAATGTCTTAACTTGCACCAAGTCCCAATCACCTATCACACTTGCTCTTGCAAATCTGCATTGTTTCAAGGTCAAGCATCCTTGTTTACAAATCCTTCATGACCTCTATCTTCCCAATCTTGAATCTCCAGCCCAACAACACCTCAGGCTGTCCACACATTTACTTTTGGCCTCTTGAGCATCCCATATTTTAACTGCTTCATGATTGATGACTGGAATTCTATCAATGGAGTTTCTGGAATTCTATCAATGATTCAATACCTCTTTTCTCTCCTTTAAGCTCCAAAATCACCTTATGGTGGCTACCTAACTTTACCTTTTAACACTCCTGTGAAGCAGCTTAAGGCATTTTATTATATTAAAGGCATAGTATAAATATTAGGTTTTGTTGGAATGAGACAAGAAGTAAAAACTTATTTTGTCTTGCACATGTCAGGAACTAGGATATAAGAAACAG
Organism: Hemiscyllium ocellatum; assembly: GCF_020745735.1. Taxonomy (NCBI): domain Eukaryota; kingdom Metazoa; phylum Chordata; class Chondrichthyes; order Orectolobiformes; family Hemiscylliidae; genus Hemiscyllium; species Hemiscyllium ocellatum. The sequence continues at coordinate 53,856,249 of NC_083416.1, forward strand.
CCTTGATAAAAGAGACACAGAATTATACAACACTAGAAGAGGGTATTGGTTGAGTCATAGTTAGCGTGAGGGAAATTAGATTGCTAGTTCATAAATTTCCAGAGAGTCTTATTATGTTGTTGATACCTTAATTTAGCCTTTTTGTACCTTTGTTTCAGGTATATAAATATGTTATTGATATCAACAACATAATTAGACTCACAGACAAGAAAAAGCAAGAAGTAAGTTGTTACTGTAGTAACGCACGTAGCTCTAGCTACAGAAAAACAGCAGCTAAACAATTTTGTTACCTGCACATGGAATCCTCATCACACCTCGCAGTATGTTGCTAAATTAACCTCAACATTGGACTGTTGGAGATGCATTTTGAAAATTGGCTCAAGACTGCTTAACTCATTTCAGATAGAACTACACTATCCATAGGGAAAGAAGGTTTTTGTTCAATTGGCCTGATTCAATTTCAAACACTTGCTCAGGTATGAAGGCGAAATGCAGTCTCACAAATTGCTTCCCACTTCAAGGTCCTGCAGTTGATTGCCAACCTGTCAAGTACTCATAAATTTGGGTTTGGGGTGCAGTCTACAGTGTTAAATGAACAATTGATTTTAATGTGATATTTCAGAGGCTGCTACTGGACTGACCACTGTGACTTCAGAGAATATTTCAATGCATCGCCATGAGTCTGGAGCTGCACGTAATTTAGAGTCCACATTTTTAAAATTAATCAATTAAGTGAGTTAAATTTAAATTACATCAGGTACTGCAGTGGGATTTTAACCCACCGCTCCACATTAGCCTAGGCTACTGGATTACTAGTCCAGTGACATTACCACTAGGCTACTGGATTACTAGTGACATTACCACTATACTATCAGTCCCCTGCATTGTTTTTATGATTTAATGGTATATACTCGTGGACAATAATTTCCACAGTAGGCAACAAAGTGCTCAGATGTTCCATTGTGTAAACTCTTAATTTGGAATGTGGTAAGACTATGTTGCAAAGTAAAGTTTGTCCCCCTCATCTTAAGTCCAACAAGCTAAATCAAAAGCAAGAGGAGGGCAAAGGGGGAAAGTCACTCTCAGTTGTGATAGCCTGTAATAATCTAGTGGCTGGCTGGCAGGACTTGTCATTGGTCGGTTCCTCAATTTGAGGATGATACCCACTCAGGGTCCTTGGGATATATTATAGGTCTCCACATGACTGATCAGGCTAATTTTCAACTCTCTGATCTTTAGGCATGTGGGAGATGAAGATCCCATGAGATAGGGGATCCAGAGGCAGTCGTCGTTGTGCATCATCATTAAGGTGGAAACTCAAATGGTTTGATAAAGCTTGATAGATAATTGTTGCCTTTGTGAAAGAATGGTAACAGGCATCTCCCAATTATCAATTCAATGCTGCGGCACTTTACGGAGAGTTTCAGGGTGTCTTTGAAGTATTTTCTTTGTCCTGCTCTGGAACACTGGCTATTTAAGGATTGGGTGGAAAGAATCTGATGCGGATAATTTTCAACCAGACGGACACAATGTCCAGTCCATCGAAAAGGACTTGCAAGAGTTTTATCTGGATGCTCAGAGTTAACCTCAAGATGGACTTTGGCATTTGACAGTCTTCCCAATGAACAAAGGATGTGGTGCAGCAACGGATGATGAAATTTCTCTAGCATTCTTATAGGTCATAGATGCATAATGACTAATGATAAACTACACAGGGGATGTTGTCTTTAAAATAAAGGTCCAAATAAAAATAATTTGATGACTGTATGATTGCTTGTTAAATAAGAAAGTCTATAATCCAAGACATCAGGAATGAAGAAGCAAAAAAGTTAGGTGTCACTATGATTGTAGGACATAGAGTAGACAAAAGGAACAATAAAATCTGCAAAACATCAATAGTATTAATTTAGCAGTCATTGATCACTAATACAAGGTCTATATTTCTGTTCACTCCATACTCCCTCCTATTTAGTCAGTCTACAACCTTCTCATCTCTTTAGTTCTGAAGTTAGTGACCAAAACTGGGCTACACATTTAGAGGTTCTGGAAGCTCGCTGATATTTTGTCAAGTTAAGATCCTTTGTTAACATTACGGCACAATGCAACTGTTTTTCACTCAATGGCCACACGCGCACACTTTAAAGCAGGGTATGTTATGATTTTTTGGAACTCTTAGTGAGGGACACTGATTATGACTGTAAGCTACCATTCTTGCCCAAGTTTAAATCAAATTACATTTGACAACCATCAGAGATTGAACAAGGGTCATTTTTTAGTCTATGTGGCTCAGTGATATTTTGCACAATGAGTGTTCTTGAATATTGATGCAAAAAGTAGTTCCAAGTCAGAAATTCACAAATGATTGGCAAAGCAGTTGATTTGTGCTGGGACCAGAGATAATCTCTTTCTGTCATTGTGCAAATCTAACTCTCCCACATCTGGAAACCAGGTGGGAAAATGAATGCAAGAAACAGAAATGCAGATAGGGTTCAGGTAAGAGCTGGGACTACAAACTCTTTATAACAGCAACATCACCCAATGGATTTATTAGTCAGGGGCTGCTTACACATAAAAACAGCAGCCTGTGAACTGAACTTGCCCGAGCCCCCAGCCACTTGCTTGGGTTGGCTTGAACTAGTTCAGCTCAGGGGAATGACACAGGTGTAAATCCTTATCTGGTGGAACAGCAACAAGGTCATTCTAACGGTGGCCTTGGAATGAACCTATAATAAAAAGACACAGGCTTGCCACATGAGCTAAGTAATAACCAGGAGAAAACACCACAGTTTGGGATTTGGAGCGTGCCAGTCACCGAAAACTCTGGAGATCAACCTTCGCGGAGTTGAGGACCCCATGCTTGGAAGCATGGAGATTACACAGAGGACCTGGAAGATCGCTTGGCTAGTGTGTGCTCTTATTCTTGGGATTAGCCTTTAAATGCTTTTCCTGTTCAGGGAGCGTCAGAGAAAGCTAGTGTGTGAGCACATCGATTTTAGTCTTCTATGATTTGCATGCCTGACGTTAACCTTTTCTTAACCAAATGGTGTGAATTGTATGGGTAAAAAATGAGGTCTGCAGATGCTGGAGATCACAGCTGAAAATGTGTTGCTGGTTAAAGCACAGCAGGTTAGGCAGCATCCAAGGAATAGAAAATTCGACGTTTCGGGCATAAGCATTCCTGATGAAGGGCTTATGCCCGAAACGTTGAATTTCCTATTCCTTGGATGCTGCCTAACCTGCTGTGCTTTAACCAGCAACACATTTTCAGGTGTGAATTGTATGTCTGTTTTAACTAAACTAATAAAGTTAGTGGGTAGTTGATACAGATTTGACTCTTGAGCTTATGCTCGAAACATTGACTCTTCTGCTTCTCAGATGCTGCCTGACCAGCTGTGCTTTTCCAGCATCACACTTTTTGACTCTTTTCCTCTTTAGGCCAAGCTAACAACTGTTGTCGAGGGCGGTAACTGGTCAACAGACTAAAAACAGTAGGTGATAATATAATTTCCACAGGCTACCTGTAAACTCAACTTTCCGTCAAAGAGTCAATATATCAGTGATCAAAGTTTGTGAGAAGATTTGTAGCTTGGGTGCTCGTTATTGTGGTTCTGTTCGCCGAGCTGGGAATATGTGTTGCAGACGTTTCATCCCCTGTGAACGTTTCGTTACAGTGAATTATTATTTCCATCCTCATCCCCACTAACACGTAATATAAATCAATTTGTACACAAGATACTCTTCACTTAGATAGACATGGTTTTGCAATCTCATGTAGCCAACCACAAAAAAAATTCTCAGCATTTATCCTGTTAAACTGCTGCAGCTTTGCTAGATGTGTGTTGAAACTCTCTCTGATTTGGGTTTCTGATACAATTCTAGCAAACTGACAGCAGCGATGGAAGAATTTGAAGGACTTTACCTGGCTGACAAAAAAAAAGTTCAGAATGAGAGAGAGAGAGGCAAAATCAAAATGAGAAAGGAGTTGAGAAATTTGCAGGAGAGAAAGTAAAAGAAAAGAGAAGTCAAGAAAAGGGGCAAATAGAGCGAATGAACAGAAAAAAGGTATAAGCAAAGATAAATGGTGAAAGGATAAACAAAGAAAAGCCTAGAGAGTCTATCTGTGTGTAGTGCCACAAAGTGATAAAGACAGATTCAGGTGAATTTTAACCCATTCAGTGGGAGTGGGACTAACACGTAGGTACAAGAGTCTGCCAATACTTACAGACATAGTTCTGTTTCATTGTAACTTGCCTGTCGCCAACTGAACCAGATTAACTCTTTTAAAAAGGTGTGAAGGTGCTCACTGGAAGCAGGTAGAATTTCTTGACTACTTGTAATTCATTTCCACAGGAACATATATATTTAATATCAAGTAGTTGAGGGCACTTCCAATCTATGGAGGGCTAGTATTTTCAGATGGCCATGGGAAGCAGAAACTAGACAATCTTTTTTGAGGAGCCAGAGATTGTTTTACCATACTAATGTGAAAATGACAGAGGAATGGATCATTTCACCAATTCCACATTCACCAGTTTACAACCACAGCTAAAGCAGGGAACTAAGATGATAGCTCTCCCAAAGCACTCTTATATTTCACTTCGTTCACCAATGTGATTGCACAACTCGTAAGCATGTATATGAGGCCACTGTATTAGAATAAATCACTTACATTTATGATTAATTTCTATTCAAACTCTGGAACAGGTTCAATTTATTATACATTTGCACTTAAAAGCTAGTACTTCCAAATAAACCTGTTGGACTACAACCTGGTGTAGTGTGATTTTTAATTTAATCTACCCCAGTCCAACACCAGCACCTCCACAGGTGAAGTCAGTATTAACCACTGTACTTGTCCATGTCCTTAATGCACAAAAATATCCACACAATAATGTTCAGGATTATAAAATAACATAACAAATTATCATTGGCTCTATTGTAGTTTGCGAGAGGTGTAGTTAGCTAAAATCTTATACTCACCCTCTCCAAATCTTGTCGAAGATGTGTGAAGAGTCGCAGTCGTCGGTATAAGATGTCCTGTTCTTGCTGGGCGAGATTATCCACTTCGTCGGTTTTTGGAGCCAGCAGCGGTTTGTTGAAATTTGACTTTCTCTTGAGTCTCCAGTACTGATAGAAAAAATCCACCAGGACATCAGACACTTGCAGCTGCTGGGCCACATCGGCAGGATTTACTAGCTCATAGAACTCCTCCTCAAGTTGTTGCAGCTTCTGTTTCCTCAGGCTCGCTTTCTCCAGGTCACACTCACTCTGATTCACCTCTACCATCCCTTCAGTGGTTGTGGAGAGCTGCCGTGTATCGTTCAATTTGCTCATAGTTTCGTCCCGTTTGCTGCAGGAATTGGTGATAGTGCTGCTGTGTTCCAGGCAATAGGACTTAAACTTGACTTCATCATTCTCTGCAAGAATAGTCCTCATTTCCAAATTATGGTCAAATGCACATGTCACATGGAATGCTGTTATACAGGAAGCCATTGAGCACTAGAAAGAGGAATAAAAGTAAATACTCATCAGTGTAATGATTCACTTAATAAGAATACTCCAAAGAGAACATCTATACCTGCAGCATTTGATTTAGTTTACGGTTTTCAAGTTTACCTCCAAGTTAACCAGCTGACCTCCATTTTTTGATGATGACAGGACAGCTCCAGCATGGGGCAAGTGGTGTTAGGCAGGGTTTAAGACTCCAAACCACAAAATATAAAGGAATCAAAAATCAGTCTTTGTGAGATTTAAATATTTAACTATTGCACCCTTTGGTACTAAGATTTGAAGATGATATATGCAAATGGTTTGAAGCTGACAGCTTGCCATTTTAATGAAATGGCAAAAGTAGCTTCAAACAATTGGCATGAACTTGTTCCATCTGTTTTTAATGCTTCTTCATCCAAAGGATATGCTTTCAATTCTGATTTTTGAGTCTGATCAGAAACTGTTTGTCAAAAGCTTCTACTTTATAATGCTTCTGAGGGGTTCCTGCACTTTGTTAGAAGTTCCATCAATTATACCTTTGAATAACATCCCCAAACAAGTCACAAAGTTAAGCTAATCAATCAACACAACAGAAAAGCAGGCTGTTTTGTGTTCAAACTCTAAAACTAGGAAAGGCCTTTTTCCAATTTTTAAAGGATTGCAAACTGCAGTCAGTTGAAGCAATCCTATTCTCCTGAAGCATCTTATATGCCTAGCCAATCTAATTAGGCCAATGATATCGTCCTGAGGATATGCACATTTCTGTTGTAACCAAGTCCCCCTCCACTACATTTCTGCTGGTGGAATAGTGACAGCCTCACTTCAGTTCAAACCTGAGGAATAGCTCAGAAAGCCCAGAATTACCAGTGTCAGGATAGATGAGAATGTGAAATTTATGACCACATAGCTGGTTTAGGTGATTACTATAGATCTATTAAAGGGAAGGTGAATGAATGCATGAGGGAGAGAGTAATAGACCAGCTATGTTGTTGGGACTAGACAATGTAAGGTGGAAGATGCTATGCTATCACTTTAAGAGGGACCAGGCTAAGTCACCAGCATATAGTACATGTGAGTAGCAGCCATCACTATCTAGTTTACAGTATGTAGTGTGAGGGAGAGTTGCTGGGCTTTCCTCTAGTAGTATTTGCTGAATTTCTGTAGCAAATCTGCCTGCTGTGCAATCCCAAAACAGATTTTCAAATAAACAGAAGCTATTTCAGTCCTGGTGTGACACTGGTTACTGTATGAATGTAAACTCAAAGCACTCAAACACTAGATCTGTTGGACCAAACTGTTTCTGTGCTGCAAATTCCATGTAGAAGTAAAACCAAAGCTATTAAGATTAACTTAATTTCTTTCAAGTGAGAACATTCAAACATATCCGCAATAATGTTATATGCAAAACTAGCTCTCACTTTGATATGTCTACGCTGTTATCCCTCCATTTCTTTCCTGTCCATTTTCTCTTTTCACCTGAGAGTCTAATAGATACAGTTCTCCAAGTAGCAGTGGTCTGTGGGTAAATGAACATCTGTAATGTATGAGCTTAGACAATGATCATTGGGGGCTGTTTGCCCACAGATGGCATTACACTGCAATCCTGATTATGTCTTCAGTCCACAAAGATGCACATTTGGAAAATGTTGTTCAGCAGAGATTGGTAGTGGAAACCCAGATGAATGTTTTTCTTCCTCACTCTGGAGTGCTGTGTCAACCTGTAAAGCTCTGACTGTTGCTTTGGTTAAGATCAGCTAATTTAGCACAGATTAAGTAGGGAAGGTGGATCTAATTTGGAGCATTATTGTTTGTATGAGTCAGCCATTCAATGCCTTAATAAACTATCACCACTAAGAGAATCCAAGACAGTTACACTCCAAGTTTCCATAAAGATGTCCATGATGAGTCAAAATAAAGATCCAGACAAAAGATGCAGGGAGCTAATTATCACACAAGGTATAGTATGGAGCTTTAATCACTTCTATAACACCTACCAGAACAAATGGCATTACACTCTGATTGTAGTTGTAGAACAACACTGAAAATAGACAAATATATTCACACTGACCTGAATACATGTCCCAGTCCGTTCACTGCAAAGGCTACAAGACAGAGCCCATCTGCTAGCAGGAATGTGTGACACCTTTGTAATGGGTTCCATCTTCTCAGGGCAACCTATACTTACCTAAAAAATATTGAAACACAGTAAAACGTAATTAGAGAGAGCATGCAATATTTGTGGGCATCTTTTCTTGTCTTTTTTATATTCATAGACTTAGGACCTATCTTGTTACTGTAACAGCAGAAATCTTTCCACAGCATCTACCCATATCGTGTAACTGGTCGCTACAACACGTTTGATTCAGGGAGATTCTGCAAACTGCTAAATGGTCAAAATTGGACATTGACATCACTGGTCCTAGTTTGTGGCCTGCTACTATCATGTTGCGTACTTATTACATAATTTCTTTTCTATATATTCTATTTGTCAGGCAGAATTGTAACTCAAGCTTGGCAATGTAAATCACAAAGCAAGTACTGTAAAGGATCTAAATCAGCAGCTAATTGGCATCTGACATTTTTTGACAGAAGATCAACCTAGTCTATTCAGACAACCACCCTATAACATAGAATTGGCACTGCATTTTCTTTTGACAGTGTAGCTTTCCAGAAATAAAACAGAACATACAAAAAATCGGAAATAAAACAGTAAAACTGAAAATGCAGTGAAGTCAATCAACATTTGGATGACAATTGATTTATTGCACATTTGTATTGCTTTCTAGTTTTAGTTATTACTGTAAATTTGATTAGTTTATACTTAACATACTTTCATATCTAAACCAATGGCAACTAATGCCTTTTATGAAGCAAACACTAATTTTTGTGTGGAGCACTCACAAATCAAAGTGATTTCCCAGCATAACGGATCACCAGAAAACAAATCCAGAACAGATAGCACACACAGTTAAATACAGGGCAAGGTTCTCTTGACTGCTCAACTTCATGCCTTAACTCTAGACTCAAGATTGTGAAATTAAACCTTCTTTTATTATTCCAGGGCAGTTAATATGCCTTCAAGGTGTAATCACAGAAAGATAACAGCATAGGATGTGATCCAGTATGTCTGTGCTGGGTCTCCGAAAGAGTAGCTCACTTGGTGGCACTTTCCTGCCTTTCCCTGGCAGTCCATTCTCCTCTTTCAAATAACCCATCCCTCTTGACTACCTCGATTGAACTTGCCTTCAGCACACCTTCAGGCACTGCATTCCAGATCTAAGCGCTCGCTGTGTGAAAAAGCTTTCTCTCATGCTATCCCTGCTCCTTTTCCAATGACTTTAAGTACGCATCCTTTCATTCTTGATCCCTCCATCAAAAGGAAAAGTTTTTCTCCTAATCTAGTCTGTCCAAACTCCTCAGGATTTTAAAAATCACCGTCCAATCTCGTTTCAACCTGCTCTTGCCCTGGGAAACAGTCCCAGTGTCTCCAATTCTTCTCCATATGATAGGTCCCTTGTCCCTAGAACCATTCTTATCAATCTTTTCTACACCCTTTCCATTGTTTTCGCATCCTTCCCAAAGTGTTGCATCCAGAACAGTGTTATACACAATTTAATGTAACATCCTTGGTCATGTACTGAGTCTCATTCCTGATGGGTTTATGCCTGAAATGTTGATTCTCTTTCTCCTCAGATGCTGCCTGACCGGCTGTGCTTTCCCAGCACCACACTCTTTGATTCCTTGGTCTTGTACTGAACTTGACTACTTGTAAAGCTTAGGATACTTTATATTTTATTAACCACTTTATTGACATGTCCTTCCATCTTTAGTGATTTATAAATACCTAGCTGCCTCTGTTTCTGTACCCCCTTTAGAATTATGCTTTCATTTTATATTGTCACACCATTCTTTCTATTGACTTGAATCACTTCACATTTCTCTGCATTAAATTTCACTGGCTATTTGTCCATCCATTTCACTAACCAGTCTATATGCTTTGAAATAACTATTTTTCCCCCAATTCGCTATACTTCCAAGTTTTGTACTGTCTTCAAATTTTGAAATTGTTTCCTGCACACCAAAGTGTGCATTTAGGTAATTAGAAGATAAATCCGGAAGAGAAGGGTCACAACACTACTGTCTGTGGGCCCTACTACAAATCCTCCTCCAGCCCAAAGACACATCCATCAACCGTTGTTCTTTGCTTTCAATCTTTCAGCCATATTATTGCTGTGTCTTTCTTTCCGACAAGCTCTAATTTACTTCTCATTTCTGTTGTGCATTATTTAATTGGATGCCTTTTGCAAGTTCATATACATCACATCAATGGCATTGCCTTCACCGATATTCCATTACCTCATCAAAAACCTGAAGCAAGTTAGTTATAAAATATTTACCCTTCTCAAATCCATGCTGGTTTTCTTTCATGAATCTGCAGGTAACTTAGCTGAAACATACAAGGTCCTGAGGGTGAAGTAAGGATGTTTCCTTTTGTGGAAGAAACTAGAATCAGTGGTGGCAGTTTAAGAATATGGAGGGGGAATGGGTGTTCATTTAAGAATAAGTTGGGAAATTGTATTTTTCTCTCAGAGGGCTGAGTGTCTTTTGGAACTTTTTTCCTCAAAAAGTGGTGAATACAGAGTCTTTGAATGTCTTAGAGGCAGAGGTGGGCAGATTCTTGGTAAGAAAGGGAGTGAAAGGTTAGCAGGGACAAACAGCACCGTGGAATTGAGGTGACAATCCAATCAGCCACCACCTATCCTGTTAAATGGCACAACAGGCTGAAAAGGCCACTCCTGCTCCATTCCTCGAGCAATTACTCATCTTAATTCATATTATCTTTCCTAGGAGCATTCCCACCATCTTGGCTGAACTGACTACATTTGATGGCAACAATCTTTACACTATTCAGGCAATACATAAGTTCCTTCAGCTCATTTTGTGTCATCTTTCTCGCCAATACACAGGAGCCAATTACTCTTCTAATAATCTAATTATAAAACACCCATGGTCTTCCTGCAATTGCTGCAATTGGAATCTGCACAACATAACTTCAGCAGAAAGATGAAACAAATATGCAGCGATGCCTTATGGCAATAAAGATGGGTTCACTGCATGCGTGTGAATATCCTAACACTCCATCACAGAAAATGTGCAATGACAAAATATTAAGTCATTAGACCTCCACTGGGTATCATTTATTTTAAATAAAGTGAATAAGAACCACTAGAATTTCAGTGCAAGCTCACATTCACACTTCTTCCTGATTTGGATGGGATTGTAGATACATAAAGCAATTTTATTCTTTTGCTTCCCAATTAGTTTGGGTTTATCAAACCAAGGGAAGTTTGTGCAAATATAACACATCTAGCCCTCCGAGAAGAGGTATTGACCTGGCAAATTCAGAGAAAGGCCTCTTGTTGGGAGAGCAGGAGAAACCTTAATCTTAAACCTCAGAAGAGTATCAATGTTGCATCAATTTCTTTTGCTACATTAGCCACTTCTGTGGTCTCCGAATGAGATGGCGAGTTGCTATCAAATTATGAGCAGATCAGTTCTCTCATTCTCATTCACATTCATTTCAAATGGGACATCTGCAACCAACTGAGGGGAAATACTTCATCAGATTCAGATGAGAGAGCTGTGTTGAATCTGTTATATCATTTAATTCTCATGAACGCATTTAACATGCAAGGAACAGAATTTGTGAAAAAAATTCCAATAGTTTACAGAGAAAACTTTCACTCACATAGTTTCACTAACCTCTTAGTGTTTAATTCTAGAAAAACGTAACATGATCACATCATTCACACAATGCCAATTCTCAACTATTTTCCTATCAACTAAGTATTTATTTTGCTTGTTCAACAGGAAAAGTCCTGGAGAACCCTTTGTCTCATAGTGTGATCTATAGTAGTTTGTCAAGAGCCTTCTGTTAATCTGCATGAAGATGGATGTCTTACTTCAGGTATCCATAAGGCACAGCTAACATGGACCCACTTTGTGCCACTGCGTGTTGGCTTCAAAGCACCTCCTCTCTTGGGACACAGCAAACACTTCGGTTGAACCCCCAGGGCACATGTCCGACACAACCAGCTGCCAAGGGGCACTTTCAAGATTCCATAACATGCCTGTCATGATTTAAAAAATAGTAAATGGTCAGATGTCTCCTGTGAGAACCCGAGCAAATAAACCTTTATGTAGATAACTGTGAAATTGTCATAATCAAAGTTAAAAATCACAACACCTGGTGATGGAGCAGCGCTCCGAAAGCTAGTGCTTCCAAATAAACCTGTTGGACTATAACCTGGTGTTGTGTGATTTTTAACTTGGTCCACCCCAGTCCAACACGGGCACCATCACATCATGTCATAATCAAGTCAGCATTCAACTGAATCCTTCATAGAATTAACCATCTTAGCTGACGTTTGAATAAGTATTTAAATGGGATACGTAAAATGAATTGGAGATTTCCTCTCACATATAACGGATAGCACTTAAATTACCTTTTTTTAAATTGGAACGAGACAAGTTACTGTTAAGACAAACAACATATACATACTGTGAGGATAATTTCAACAGTTTTTCTGCTGTAACTTTGAAAGATAATGCGGAATAACACAAATAGCTATCTCTGGCAAATTTTTGGAGCTTGGATCTTCTATTAAAATTATGGCAGAGAACCTAAAGAAATTCAGGATGGGTGTTTTGTCAGACATCATACAAACCAGTTCGCTACTGTCTGAGAATTAGCAAACTCCAGGCCACTATATTTTATTTCCGAGTATTTACCACACCTGTGATGTGTGTGCGCGCAAGCAGTTGGTAATCACAGTTTAAAGGATCAAATCCTGGCATTTATCATCAAATTAAAAGCCTAATGTTGACCTAAATCCCAAATGTAGGCTTGAAACTTGATAATTTCAGAGCTCTAGCGCAAAGCAAACACTATTTAAATTTCGACAAAAGTGAAGCAATAGTACAAATGGTACGTTATTTATTGCACTCTTTCTTGCTGGTTACAGCACAGACGGGGTAAAATGGATTACTACTACCTTTTTTTAAATGCAAAATATTGCACTGTAGCACATCTTCAGTGTATAGCAAGGTATGAATGGGGAGATTTGGAAACAGTGGGCAAAGTTTTGGTCAAAGTGATGTTGGAGGAAATTGTAAAGGTGAAAAGGTTACAGTTTAAGGGGCAGATGAAAGAACAAAATTATTATGACTGTTGAAAACTTAAAAAAATACACATTGCAGGAATCAAATAGTGCTGCTCTGCTTTGTTAGAGTTCTGTACTAAAGCATTCAACTTATTCAGAACTGATTAAATGGTTATGCCACTCCATTCCCTTATACATATTTTGTGGAGCTATTTGCAGTATACATTTATTTGCCAGCTGCATTTGTTGAGCGAATGCCATTTAGAATCATATAACTATTTAACATAGCTAAGCCAAGTACAGCTTTAAAATTATTTTGCTCTGGCATAACTTCAAATTAATCTAGAACTTAATGTGGGCTTCAATGAAACTAGACAGCAGTCTAAATTCAGCAGAGATTAGGGTCAAGTCTGCCATACAAGTAGGAAAGAAACTGTGCCGCTGGTTAGTTTCATGCTGAGTGGTAGTTTGGTGGGGGGGAAGTACCTGTTGTTCAGGAGCTTTGAGGAAATTTGTGGTTTGTAATTACAGTAAATACACTTTTGTACAGATTACTATTTAAGTACCTGATGAAGATATGGGGAGGGTACAGTACAGATTCAACAGAATGACACCAGGGACTAAGGGTTAAATGCGATATTATATTGTATAAATTTAATATTGATCATGTAAAAGACATGATGCTTTCCTCCAAGACCAAGTGTCAAATGGTAAAGCGTTTGTGTTTGATTCCTGGGTCTTCCTATCTTTTCCCTTACATCAGGCGGTAGAACTACACCCAGCCTCATCAAAGACTCAAGGTTCACTTACCAAAGCAGCCCCTGGTTTTAAACTCAAGGAAATGTTTAAACCACAGAGCATAACACCAAAGGTACAGAATGCAGTATTTATGGTCAGCTTGATACTTAGACATGTTGTATAATGCAGGGGAAACTGTAGAACCTTTACTTAGAAATGTTTACCAGGAGAACAAGTAAATATTGTGAATTCCATTGAACAGTAAGGATGTTGTATGTTGAAAATATAGGCTTGATAGACTTAGTGGCCTTCTGTATTATCATTCTGACTGTGCATCATCATCCTACATTCTCATGTTAGATGTATATTAGGCTTTAGAGTAAAGCTCCATAGATTATGTTCCAATTTCAGAAGAGCATTCCTTTTTCTCACATCTGTTGCCATTACGTGTCAATGCACCTAGACGATCAAAATAAGAAGTTGTATTCATAAACATTTGCACAACATTGAAGATATGATCAAACAACGGCATTTACCTGGTGAACGCAGATGTTACATTTGTCACAGAAAACCATCTCATTACCATCTTCTCCCTCTGGGGAACGGCAGACATCACACACCACATCCTCATCGTATTCAATCCCGAGACCTTCTTCTGTCTCAATTGCCAGGTTCATATTCTCTTGGCACTGACTTTCTAACTCCTCAATGATCCTTTCCATCATCAGTTCATCAACTTCAAGCATTCCTGGCAAAACAAATGTAATTACTGTCTTGTTATGATGATATGGGCTTTAGCAGAGATCTTATTTTTAAATGTACTTAAGCAGCCTCTCTAATGCAGCTCACCCCTTTCCACACACAGATGCAATTCATCCAGCTGTAGCTATGGATACAGAAAAAGAAACCTTCTCGTTTCAATCAGTCTATGCTGCCACATATCCTTCACCTGAGTAAATCATATTGACCCACTATGTTCTAATGTCCCTTCACCCCCTTTACCCGATCCAACCTAAATGAGTACTGCCCATTTCTGCTACAACCTCTAACCCGCAAGTTTCTTTCACAGTGGCACAGCTTTGTGCAAGAAGTTTCTCTTAGCCTCTATTCAAGGTCTCTGTTCAGTTAAACTTTGTACTTATGCTCTTGAGTTCTGAGCATTGTAGTTTATCTGGATATACTGATCCTAGAGAGGGGACAGTCCAGATTCAACGGAATTACATCGGGGCTTAAAGGGTTAAGTTTCAGATTGCATAAAATGGATCATTGGATCTGGTTTTAGACATTTGTGGGTGATCTAAATCAATGTGTTTAAAATTACAAATGAATTTACAAGGATAGATATGGAGGGTCCAAAAGGGAGATGGTGATATTATGAATGGTCTTGCAATCCAGAAGCCTAGGTCAATATTCTGGGGACATGGGTACAAATCCCACCATGGCAGCTTATGGAATGTAAGTTCAATTCATAAAATCTGGAACTCTCAGCAATGAAGGCTAAAATGACATGAAATCCCATCTGGTTCATTGGTTTCTGCCAGGTTCGGCCTACATGTGACTCCAGACACACAGCAATGTGAACGACACTTAACTGCCGTCTGAAATGGCTGAACAAGCCACACAGTTCAAGGGGCATTTATAGACGGGAAACAAGTCCTTCCCTATAATACCCACAACACATGAAAACATTTATTGCAATGGAGTAAACAGAACAAAGGTTTTCAAATAGAAATAGACACTTTTGCCACACAAAGTGTAATGGAAATCTGGAATACTTTCCACCAAGCAGCTCGAGATGCTGCTCAATACAAGTTTTCAAGAGGAAGATACACAAGTTGTTGTAATATAACGTTACTTAAGAATATTAAGTAGAGGTGGCCAAAGAAGATCGAGAAACAAATTAGTCAAGGTTAATGAAACGGCAGAACAGCCTCAAGAGGATGAATGGCCAACTTTTGCAAACCATATTTTAAACCCATATTCTAAAGCAGCCTTGCAATAAATAAATAAGGTATGTAGGCTCAGTTTGACTGTCTATATGTCACTTACATTTTATTCAGTGGAGGCACAGTGTAAAAAAGGCAGTCAATTTAATTGTATCAGTTTCCCTTGACAACAATTATGTTCAAATTTCTCCTGTAGTTTCTAAGGTTTTGCAATTTCCTCCTACATTTCAGGATCTGAGGATGCATACTATTAGGACCTGGAGCTTTGATTCCCTTTGGCTCAACTGCCTTTCCTGAAACATTCATCCCCTTATGCCATTTCACAATCAATCAAGTGCACATTCTTCTTTTCAATAAAGACCAATATGAAATATTGACTAAATAGCTGCATCCAATTTGGTGACACAGTGGTATAAAAGAGCGCAGTCCTGAGACTCCATCAAGTCTCGTATGATCAGATCAAACAAAAACAAGGGAATCTCCTGTTGATTGCTATGGATGTCTTCCCTGATCCCTCCCTCCACTCAACTGACAAACCAGCACTCCTCCATGTTGAACACCATTTGGAAGAAGCTCTGAAAGTGATAAATACACTGAATGTACTCTAGGTGGAGGAGTTCAACATCCATCACCAAGAATCACTCAGTGGCACCACTATTGACTGAGCGTGCAGAGTCCTAAAGGGCATAGCTGCTAGACCAGGTCTGCAGCAGATGGGGAGCGAATCAACAAGGAGGAAAAACCTATTTGACTTTGTCCTCACCAATCTACCTGCCGAAGATGTGTCTGCCCATGACACTATCAACTGGAGTGATCCCTGCACTGTTTTTGTGGAGACAAAGTTCTATGTTCGTAATTGAAGATGATCTCCGAGATACTGTGGGGCATTGCTACCATGTTAAATAGGACAGATTTTGACTCGACCCACCAATTTGAAGCTGGGTACCCATAAGATGCTGTGGGTCATTAGCCGTAGCAGAATTCAATTCAATCACAATGTATAACGTGGTCTGGCATATCCCTCAAGCCCAAGGATCAATCCTGGCAGGGCGGCATGCCAGGAGCAGTATCAGGAGAGCAAAAAAGAAAAATGAGGTGTCAATCCCGTGAAACTGTAACACAGGATCAATTGTGGGACAAACAACATAAGAAGCAAGTGATTGGCAGAAGTAAGCAATCCATCACCCAGTCTTGCCACATCCAATCACGAGTGGTGATGATCAATTAGGCAACAAATAGAAGGAGGAATTTCCACAAATATTCACAAAATCAATGATGGGATTACCCAGGATATCAGTGCAAAGTTCAAGGCTGAGGGGCAATTGCAATCACTTTCAGCCAGAAGTGCAGGGTGAGTGATCCATCCCAGCCTTGTCCAGAGGTCCCATGTATCATGTGCCAGTCTTCGGTAAATTTGATTCACTCGATTTAATCTCAATAAATAGCTGAAGATACCAAATACTGCTAAGGTTATGGGTCCTGACAACATTCTGGCAATTGTACTCAAGATTTGTATTCCTGAACTAGCCCCAATTAAACCACTCGAGTACTGCGACAACATCGGCATCAACTGGCAATGAGGAAAATTGCTCAGGTACGTCTACAACAAGCAGGATAAATCCAACCCACCCAATTACTGTGACCTCAGTCTACTGTTGATCATCTGCAAAACCATGGAAGGAGTCACTGGCAGCATTATCAAGCAGCACTTACACAGCAATAGTTTGCTTACCAATGCTCAGTTTAGATTCCATCAGTTCCATTGAGCTGAGTATGTAAAACGAGTGATGACCTGGAGAGTGAGGTTACCAGTGTTGGTGGAAGATGAAGTCTCTATGTCCTGGCCCATACCTTTGGTATTCGCGATGCTGATTAACAGTCTAGACTTGTTGCAGAGCCAAAGAGAACTGGTCTAGAAGTTGTTGCAAATGAACTTCAGTATAGTATGCTAGAGTAGCGTCATCAGCAAACAGCAACTCATGCACTCGGACATAATGTACTTGGACCTTAGCATGTAATGTTGTCAGACTGAACAGCTTGCCATGCATATGGACTCTTGTGTTGAGCCTCTGCAATTACTCAAAAACAGCACAAAGAATTTGCCAGAGAATTGGTATCAGGATGCAGCCCTGCTTTACCCCATTGCCGATCTTGACAGTGTCTGATGTTGCTTCATTGTATTAGACAGAATTGTATTGTGATCTCATACCAAGATAATAATGAGCAGCCTATTTCTACAGTAGTTTGAAGAATCCTGCTTTGTTGCTGAGATCAAAAGCCTTCAGGAGGTCATTGAAAGGAATGAAGAGTGGTCTGTGGTGCTCAATGCTGTTATGTAACAGCCAAAGTGAGAAAACCATACTGACTGTTGATCTGCCTGCTCTGAAACTACAATGCAACTCAGACTAGATGCTTGACAGAAGGGCCTGCAATCTGGTAAAAGTAACAGGAACAAAGATCTTGCTGACAATTCTTTGCAATAGTTACTGAGAAATCTCCAGCACCTTGTGTTTTTGTTTTAATTTCAGATCGCCAGCATTTGTAGAATTTTGCTTTTGTTTGAGTGTTTAATCCACTGCCATTTCTCCTTCAAATATGTTCACTTTGAAGAAGTTCTGTTTTTCTCTCGTGAGGATTTCTGTTTTAGTCTATTGGTTCGTTCACATCCATTGCTTTCTATCTCCCTCCTGGTGTTTCATGAACTGTTCACCAAAACTTGCTTTCATGGCCACATCTCCTTCCTTTGTGACTGTCTCTGGTTCCACCTTACCCAGCATAGATTTCAACTAAGACTCCAATTTTCATTTTCAAATCTACTCAGGCTCGGTTTCTGTATGACATCCAATGCAGCTTGGTCAGTTGCTCCCACCACATCCAAAGTTCCACACTTGGTGCCGTGCACTATCTCTACCTCTTTCTTCATCAGCACTGCCTCATACTAATTCTTAGCTGTCCTGTCACCATTTCCATTTCATTCTTTGTCTCATTTGACATCTTAACAAGAAACTTTCTCTCTTCCTTTCAGGTGTGAAGGAACACAAAACTCAGGTACTGATGCCTCTCTGGATTCTTCCTCGCCCGCCTCTTCGCTCCGACTCCATCCTTTCTTCCTATCCCACCTCTTGTCCTGTATTTGTTCTTTCAACTAAGATTCAGACCAGGCTCAAAAAGCTAGTTTTGTTTTTCTCTCTCTACAGATACTGCCAGACTTGCTGAGTTTCTCTAGCATTTTCTGTCCTTAATTCAGACTTCCAGCATCTTGCTTTTTTTTATCTGACCTCTTTTCCTGAAATTGCGAATGCAGAATTATAGATGGTGGTATGCAAATGACCCAACTTTGACACAGCATTCTGGCCATGAACACTTAGGTCTATAAGAGTGTGATCGAAGATGCTGAGGAACTCCTGGGTCCTTCCTGGGTCAGCAACAATGGCATTTTGATCCAATGAGTGGACAGTTTTGTTGGGTGAAGCTTAACTTTGCTACACACCAGGGAATGGCCAATGTCATAATCAGCGTTGAGATAGCTAGGAGTGATGAAGAGACTGTTCGGCATGATGGGTTGGATGTCAGTGGCATGGACTTGATGTTTCCAGGAAACCTTGTGGCATAGCTTGACTTGGAAAGTGCTGTTTGTCATAGGCCCATGGTAACTGCATAGCCCTACTAACCTCAGTCTATTTTCATTCATGTTGCTGATTCCTTTGTGTCCTATGGACATTGACCAAGCTTTATAATTGGCATCCACACTTGCACTCTAGTCTCCTAAAAGGTACAGTGTGTCAGTGCTTGGAACTCTGCTGAAGGCAGGACCAAATGTCAGGATCTGACCCTGGATCTCAGGAACAGAGAGGTATGTCATGGCACTTGAGATTAACAAAGTTTATGCTTATTGATAAGAGCTCGAGGCTGTTGGAGACGTCAGCAAAAAGGGTTAGTGTTTGTATTTACTGTGAAACACGCTACAGACTCCTGCTGGGTTTTCACCTGTTATAAAAACATGTGGTCTTTCTCTTTCATAAAGCCATTTCGAGGAGTCTAGTTTCCTGCAGCCAGCACTATGTCCACACTGGACCTTATAAGTTCTTTCTTGATCACAGCTGTTACATGGGTCATTATCCTGCAGAAGGTTGTTGCCAAGTCTAGGGTGTGCAGTCTCTACATTCCAGTTTGTGATACAAACAACTAGGGTCCCTTTTGTTGAGGATGTCTTGCCTGGTTCATCCATGGTTGAATCGCCTGTTGAGAAGTGACGTTCTAAGCTCCAAGCACCCAGTAAGCAAGCAGACCATGGCAAGACAGCACCTTACTGACTGAGGACTTCTCAGCTTGAGGCAGGCAGTAATGATCTGATGAGAGATAATCATTTCTCCCAACAGGGGAAGTAACTCTGATTGTTCAAACTGTACACTATTCGGGTAGCAGCTTAAAACCAGAAACTCTTGCTTCTTATGGTGTGCCAGTGTTATGCCTTGAAGTTCTTGTGTCCTATCAACACTGTATGAAGATGCTGGGTTGGTACTTCATGCCGTTTAGAAGGTTGAGGGGGCATCTCATTGGAACTGAAAGAATACTGAGAAGCCTAGATAGAACGGGCATGGAAAAAATATTTCCAATAATAGGAGAGACTAGGGCCCAAAGGCACATCTTCAGAGTAAAGGAATTACCATTTAGAACTGACAAGGAGGAATTTCTTCAACCAGAGGGTGGCGAATCTGGGGAACTCATTGCTGTAGAGGGTTGGGGAGGCCTAGTCATTGGGTGTCTTTAAGACTGAGATGGATAGGTTCTTGATTGGTAAGGGGATCAAGGGTTACCAGGAGAAGGCAGGAGAATGGGGTTGAGAAACATCAGCCACAGCTGAACAGACTCGATGAGCTGAATGGCCTCGTTCTGTCCTATTTCTTATGATCTTAAGTGTGCAGGCACGGTCAAACAGAGTGAGGATCCCAAGTTGCCCAAGCATCAGGATTCTTCTCTTGACATTGCTAGTATCGTTTAGAGGGAAGGATAAAAACAGCACCGTTCGTATGCCGGTTCTGTTATGGGAGTTGCCAGCAAAAGTGCCTGATAACTGAGATGACTTCAGTCTGGATTTACCGTCAAGGCCTTACTCCCATCATCTCCTCTCCCCAACCCGAAAAGCAGTGAGGTTATTTAATCACAGTTGGGGGCCCGCTTTGGGGGCACCAGGGTAGAACCATACACCAGTGGGTCTTGGTGTTACAGTCAGGAAGGCGCCAGGCCTCCTCAGACTCTCCTGTGGTTAGGTTCACGACACCATGATGTCTATTTCATCTGTCACTCCAGAAGGCACTGCACAGGGTTTGCCGAAGGAAAGTATGTAGAAATTTATATACTCAATTCTCTTTTGAGTAATACTTAACTTTCACCACTGGCTACCAATATGGGAGTGAGGGGTGAAAAACATGATCCACCATCCACTATACTAACACACAGCCCAAAGAATTACAATAAAAGAGAGAAAAGGTCCTTCAGTCCATCAAGCACAGTCCTTAATTAAACCCATTCATGGCACAACAGCAGATCATTACAACTCACTAACAGTCGATGTGTTACACTGATTGTACTCAACACATGGCTCGTAATTCTGATTCTATTACAATTGCTTGAAGTAATTTTCAAACATTGTCTGATGAGACACATAATTGAATTGGTTGCCCAGCCTTCCTGTCACAAACTTCAACACATTTAATTTATCACTCTCCAAGGAATTTACAGCATGGTTTAATCATAGTAGCTGTGAAGTATTAAATCAAATGTCTGCTGAAAGTAAAACTACTTATTATAATTATTCACAATCTAACACAGTCAGAACAATAAAACTGAACTAATACTAGGCTTGACTAAAACTGATTCTTATCTACTTTCTGATATCTCATTTTACAAACTCTACTTTTCCTCTCATATTTCTTTGCATAATAGAACATAAAACGTAAAACATTACAACGCAGCACAGGCCCTTTAGCCCTTGGTTATACCACCCTCTGAAACCAATCTGAAGCCCATCTATCCTACACTATTCTATTCTTGTCCATATGCCTATCCAATGATCATTTAAATGCCCATAATGTTGGCGAGTGTACTGTTGCAGGCAGTGCGTTCCACACCCCTACTACTCTCTGAGTTAAGAAACTACTTCTGATATCTATCCAATATCTATCACCCCTCAAGTTGAAGCTATGTCTCCTCATGCTAGCCATCACCATCCGAGGAAAAAGGCTCTCACTGTCCGCCCAATCTAACCCTTTGATTATCTTATATGTCTCAACTATATCACCTCTCAACCTTCTTCTCTCTAACGAAAACGGCCTCAAGTCCATCAATCTTTCCTTGTAAGACTTTCCCTCCATACCAGGCAACATCCTAGTAAATCGCCTCTGAACCCTTTCCAAAGCTTCCACATCTGTCCTATAATGCAGTGACCAGAACTGTTTGCAACACTCCAAGTGCAGCCACACCAGAGTTTTGTACAGCTGCAGCATGACCTCATGGTTCCAAAACTCAATCCCTCTACCAATAAAAGCTAATACACCGCATGCCTTCTTAACAACCCTATCAACCTGGATAGTAACTTTGAGGGATCTATGTACCTGGACACCGAGATCCCTCTGCTCATCTATACCACTCAGAATCCGACCATTCGCCCAGTACTCTGCATTCCTGTTGCTCCTTCCAAAGTGAATCACTTCACTTTTCTGCATTAAAATCCATTTGCCACATCTCAACCCAGCTCTGCAGCTTAGCTCTGTCCCTCTGTAACCTACCACATCTTATAGCACTATGCACAACTGTAACGACTTTAGTGTCATCCACAACTTTATTAACACATCCTCTACACCCTCATCCAGGTTGTTTATAAAAATGACAAACAGCAGTGGCCTCAAAACAGATCCTTGTGGTACACATCTAGTAACTGAACTCCAGAATGAACATTTCCCATCAACCACTATCCTCTGTCTTCTTTCAGCTAGCCAAATTCTGATACAAACCGCCAAATCACCCTCAATCCTGTGCCTCTGTATTTTATGCAGTAGCCTACCATGGGGAACCTAATCAAACACCTTACTGAAATCCATATATACCACATCAATGGCTTTACCTCATCCACCTGTTTGGTCATCTTCTCAAATAACTCAATAAGGTTTGTGAGGCACAATCTACTGTTCACAAAACAGTGTTGACTATCCTAATCAACTTATTCTTTTCCAGATAATGATAAATCCTGTCTCTTATAATGTTTTCCAACACTTTACTCACAACCAAAGTAACGCTCACACCTTTATAATTACCAGGGTTGTCTGTACTCCCCTTCTTGAACAAGGGAACAACAGTTGCTATCCTCCAGTCTTCTGACACTATTCCTGTAGACAATGATGACATAAAGATCAAAACCAAAGGTGCAGCAATCTCCTCCCTGGATTCCTAGAGAATCCGAGGATAAATCCTATCCAACTTGAGGGATTTATCTATTTTCACACTTTCCAGAATTTCTCAAACCTCCTCCTTATGAACCTCAATCTCATCTAGTCTGGTAGCCTGTTCCTCAGTATTCTCCTTGACAACATTTTCTTTTTCCAGTGTGAACACTGACGAAAAATATTCATTTAGCGCTTTCCCTATCTTCTCTGACTCCATGCACAACTTCCCACTACTGTGCTTGATTGGCCCTAATCTTACTCTAGTCATTCTTTTATCCCTCATATACCTATAGAAAGCTTTACGGCTTTCCTGATCCTATCCGCCAACAACTTCTCGTAGCCCCTCCTCACTCATCATAGCTCTCTCTTTAGGTCTTTCCTGGCTACCTTGTAACTCTCAAGCGCCCTAACTGAGCCATCACATCTCACCCTAACATGAGCCTTCTTTTTCCTCTTGACAAGAGATTTAAATTCCTTAGTAAACCAAAGCTCCTGCGCTAGACAACTTTCTCCCTGACTGACAGGTACATACTTATCAAGTGTGACACACTGTAATTGTTCCATGAATACGCTCTACATTTCTATTGTGCTCATGGCCTGCAGTTTCCTTCCCAATCCTATGCATCCTAAATCTTGTCTAATTGCATTATAATTGCCTTTCTCCCAGCTGTAGCTCTTGCCCTCTGGTGCATACCTATCTCTTTCCATCGCTAAAGTAAACATAACTGAATTGTGGTCCCTATCACGAAAGTGCTCACCTACCTCCACATCTAACACCCGGCCGGGTTCATTACCCAGTACCAAATTCAGTGTGGCCTTGCCCTTGTTGGCCTGTCTATGTGTCAGAAAGTCCTCTTGCACACAATGGACAAAACCTGACCCATCTTAAGTACTTGAACTACAGTATTCCCAGTCAATATCTGGGACATTGAGTCCCCCATAACAACTAGCCTGTCACTCCCACTCCTATCGAGAATCATATTTGCAATCCTTTCCTCTCAATCTCTGGAACTATTCGGATGCCTATAGAAAACTCCCAACAAGGTAACCTCTCCTTTCTTGTTTCTAATCTCAGCCCATATGACCTCAGTTGACGAGTCCTCAAACTTCCTTTCTGCAGCCATAATACTGTACTGAGTAGGTAACAGAAAGTAGGTGAAACAACATTTAAATTAGGAGCAGGTTCTTCTACTTTATAAATATTCAAAGAATCTGTTTCCACCACTGTTTGAGGAAGAGAGTTCCAAAAACTTACATGAGAAAACATTTCTCCTCATCTCTGTTTTGAATGGAAAACCCCATATCTTGAAACAGTCACCATTATTTCTGGATTCTGCCACAAGAGAAAACAAATCTTCCATATGCACTCTGTCAAGACTCCTCAGGAGCTTATACATTTCAATTAAATAAATTTACCCTTCTAAACTCCAGCAAAAGGAAGCCTAGCCTGTCCAATCTTTCCTCATAACACAACCCACTCATTCCAGGTATCAGTCTAGTAAACTTTCTCTGAATGGTTTCTGATGCATTTACATCCTTCCTTAAGTAAGGTAACTAATACTGCACAAAATACTCCAGATGTGGTCTCACCAGTACTATGTACAACTGAACCATAACCTGCTTACAGTCGGTTCTGCTATAACTAGAAGTTCTCGTGCAATCTCGTGTTATAAGAAAATCGTAGAATAGCAGCACCATTTAAACAAATGGGGTTGGAATCACATTAGGACCAATACATACTTTAAAAGTTTGTTCTTTAGAAACAGTATCCCCAATTTGTCAATCGCGTTACAGCAAATTTGCATTAACGAAACACACATTATCGCAGAACAACCTGTACTTACGTACACAATTCCCTCGCAATAAATAAGAACATCCAATTAGCTTTCCCAATTACTTGTTGTACCTGTACCATTTCAACATTTTAATATTGGATATTTAGGGATGTTTGAAATTAGATTTCAAAAGACTGAAATGGCCATGCAATTCGTTACATGGTACAGTTTGTTTTTTTTTAAAATATTCATTTTTTATTAAAAAACTGAACGTTATAAATCACACAATGACTTCTAACTACGTGACGCTGTAATGAGCCAAATAGCTTCTACAACACTTCCATGCATCACTTCAAGCACTTTTACCAGTTGATGCCAAAGTGTTCCAAAAACATTACCTAAACAGTCTCACCTTTGAAAATCAATCACAGTCAGTGGTGTATTCTGGTCATGTCAGAAACCATGCCTTGTTCCTTGCATTAAAGGTCAACAACAGTCAAGTGCAAATTGCATCCAGTGGTTTGGGATTCGTGACACAATTTATTCGAAACAAAATTATTGCACTGAAATACTGTAGGCAATCATTAACCAGGGCATTTATTAAAACACAACGTGAAGGCATAGTAAATACAATGTTATTGGAAGAGTCAGCAGATAATGGCAATGTCTCGGGACTATATTCCCCACAGGTCCAGGCAAATGAATTAGGGGCAAGGGTTCAAATCTCAACAAGGCAGCTGATGGAATTTAAATTCACTTAATGAAAATGAAATTGAAAACTAGTCTCAGCACTGGGTGTCCATGAAACTCTCATCAATTGTGGTTAAAAAGAAAGGTTCATTAGGGAAGGAAATCCACCCTTCTTACTTTATGAGGCCTACAAGTGACTCCAGACCCACAGCAATGCCCTCTGAAATGATGGAGTATGTCTTTCTGTTGAAGGACAATTAAGGATTAGCAACAAATTCTGGTTTTACCAGAGAAGTCTATGTGCAATGAACGAATGAAATAAGTTGAAGACTCTAAGTGAATCTTACGTCAACCAATGTCCAAAGAAAAGGAAAGAAATTAAATTTTAATTCCTGGACATTGCCAACATCTTCAATAGCAACCAATAAAATTGCAGTTTTTGAAGGAAATGTTAGATTTTCTGGTAAGTAGAACATTGCTTAACTGGAAATGATTATCAGGGAATAACATCATCTTAATTCTCAAGGGATGTTTACAGACTCAAGATAATCGGACACAGCAAAAACTGAGACTTACAGCTCTCCATGAGGTTGGCACATGGTAACTTCCCAAATGATGTCTTAGTTACAACAATACCAAGGAACTCTCTGGTTTTATCTTTTGTGGTTCCCACCTATTCAGTCTATATTTATCATTATGAAATGACAACATTATGACAAGGCAAAGCATCCTTACTGATCACACTAATTATTTTTCTATAAAATTCAGGTCAAACATAACCTTGCATCCCTGGTCTGCAACTTGCCTTCTTTTACGTGATACAAAACCATACATCATACTTCAATCAGAAACAGAACATGAATATTTAGGAGGAGTCAGTGCAGTATAAATGAAGGCATATCCAATTTACTCTCCCACATATATAAAAATCCCAAGCCAGGTACAAAATTCATATTGTTCTAAGCTCATTGTTGCTTTGGAAGATGCAATGACCCAGAATGATACTGTATTTCCCATGACGATACTGCAGAATTCAACCATTCAGAGGGTATTTGAGTAGAGGTGCAATTACTTAATTGGAGCTGTAACAGCTAAGATACATCATTCCTTAACTATTACCAATTAACTAATTGTGCTTCACTAGCAATGTTTTCTGCCACAGCACTTCCACAGAGTAATATGTAATTAGCACGACAAAGTGCAAACTGCTTAATTACTTTGCAGTTATTAATTAGAAAAATATGACAATCAACAATCTAGTTAATAACCAGATAAATATCTGATGAGACTTCCTTTTTCAGGAAAATATTCTGAACAATACATCAGATGACAGTTGAGTGCTTGGAGATGACTTGTCGCTTGTGATAGTGAAGGGATCTAATTGGAGTGAGTAGTACCATAAAGGATAATGAAAGCACATTAAATGCATTGCCATAAGTGGTAATTCCCTCTCGTAAATTAATAGCAAAGCATTGGAGTCATAGCTATAGAGTCATATAGCATGGAAACAGACCCTTCGGTCAAACCAGCCCATAATCCCAAACTAAACTAGCCCCACCTTCCTGCGTTTGGCCCATATCACTCCAAACGTTTCTTACTCATGTACTTATTCAAATGTCTTATAAATATTCTAACTGTATCCACGTCTACCATTTCCTCTGGAAGTTAATTCTACACAAGAACCACACTGTGTAAAACAATTGTCTCATATGTCCTTTTTAAGTCCTTCTGCTCGCACTTTAAAAATATGTCACCTAGTCTTAAAATCACCCCAACTAAGGAAAAGACATCTGCCATTCACCTTATCTATGCCCTTCATGATTTTAAAAACCTCTATAAAGTTATTTCTCCAACTCCTATGCTCCAGTGAAAAAAAGTCCCAATCTATCCAGCATCTCCTTATAACTCAAGCCCTCCACTCCTGGCAACATCCTAGTAAATCTCTTCTGAACTCTCTCCACCTGAATAATATTCTTCTTTTCTAAACAACCAGTTCAAGACGTTATTACACATCTCTGGAGCAGGTGGAACTTTAACTGAGGTTTCCAATGCATGACTTGCACTGAGTGAAAACAAGTGATTGTTTCTTATCAACACTGATGATGAAATTTTAAGCAATGAATCTTTTTCCACTAGTTGTATCCAATATCAGCATGAAACACTCAGAGCCAAGGGTAAATATTATGCAAATAACTTCTGGTTTTGTACTCCCAAACCTCTATTAAATCTTGAAAGAGCATATTCACAATGCATCAATGATCATTCATATCTCCTGTCAGCCAAATAATAGGATTTTTTGTTTAAGAATAAAACATGGGTAGGTGTCCAGGTATGTAAATTCACCAGAAAACATCTCAAACTTAATTTTATCCAGAAATAAATTGCTTTGGATTTTGTAAATCTTAAAATTTAAACGGAGAGTACTGAAATACACCCAAAATCAAGGACCCTTGGGGGTCTTAAACTCTCACCTCCAGAGTCCTTCCAGAAAGTAAGAGGCTACTAGTTGTCCATTGCTGGCCAATGGGATAGGTTTTATTTGTCTGCCTTGACTAAAGTTGTCACAATCTGGTACTGACTATCAAATCCCACACAACCTCATCCCCTCCCATTCTCTTTTGCTCCACAGAGAACAACCCCAGCTTCCCCAATTTAACCTTGTAATTAAAATCACTCAAATCTGCAACAATGCCGGCAAGGGTCTACTGCACTGTCTCAAAGACCCTCGCATCCTACCTAAAAAATGGGGGTCAGAATTGAATGCTATGCTCTAAACATGGTACAACCAGAGCTGTACACTGGTTCAGTATCAATTCTAATGTTCTAATGAAATGCCATCAGGATCTGAAATGTTATCTCTATTTCTCTTCACAGTTGCTGTCTGACCTATTAAGTATTTCCACATTTTCTGTTTTTATTTCAGAATAACCTCTCTGCTTTATTTCTCAATATTTCTATTTATGAAGCTTTGCTAACTGCTCCCTTAAGATCTAAACAATAAAAGGGCAATGAAAAATATGCCACTAGTGATTTTCCAAACTGCTTTATCTCCACACTAATGTTAATCCATCAACATTACTTCAATTAATGAAGCAATTTAAATTTTGCTGATAGGAGAATCCATGTCAAATCCACTTCCCTCAGACAGATTAACACTGTAATTATGCAAACATTCCCAAGTACATGGGCACATCCTGCATGCAACTAACACTGCAGACTTTGTTCTAAATGCATTGTATATTATTTATGGAGCAGGACAAATTTGCATTGTTCTCATTCACATGTACATTTACAGTGGCCTTGAAAACCTACAATGAAAATTTTAGAGTATGATGCTTTTATTTAAAGGGGCTGTACGACAATGTTGGAAATGGACTTTCCAGAATAAAGGAATTATATTTTTTCCTCCAATAGTCCTAATTTCAATATCACATCTTTTTTGGTGACCAAAGGTCCTGAGAGCATCAGTGTCACATCTGCTCATTATTTTCAGAGAAATCACACTCAACACCGGTTTACATCAGCATGATGGCACACATTGGATCTCTTTAAAAGCTGACACGTTGTAGGTTGGACATGTAAAATTTAGATTATGCTCCAACACAACAGAGAGAATTCAAATTTCATGACGAGAAAGGTTTCTCCAATGGGTTCTACTCTCCAAAGCATCAATAGATCAAAAACTCACAGGATTTCTTTTATAATTCCAGGCAATAAATCCTAAAAGCTGGAGAATGTATCACAAGTACAGTGACAGTTTCTTGATTTCTTGAGATTGCAGATGACATCTCTACAAAACTACCCTCTGTACCATGCATGCAAATATAAACAATGAAGTATTATAATGGGGCTATACTGACTCTTTTAAATGTTCTTTGCATCTGAATGAGAGTCTGTGAAACTGGACATTGAAATTTGAAGGATTTGTGTCTGAACGTGTGCGTGTGTGCCTTTGGGTATGTATGTGTTTGTATGTGTTTAATCTAAAACTGCAAGAATAAGTAGTCCTGCGCATGTTTGGAGAAATAATACAACCATTTTATTTTCAGTAATGGCAACACCTCCTCCATGAGCTCTTGTTCAGAGAATATTTGAATTCACCACAGACAGGGATGGTTGGGCTTCCACTTACAGATGATTAGTATTCACATTGTACTCAAGAGATCTGTAGCTAGTTCTCTTAAATGTACAGTTGAGTTTTCCAGCTCATTCAACAAGAGAGCTGCATGCAGAAGGGTCAATCCCTGAATGCCGAAGGTTGAAAGTTGTGAACCTCATCAGCAAGTTGATGAGGCCGAAAGACCAACGAGAAAATTGAGGATCATCTACTAACAGCGTGCCAATCTGTTAATGTTAAATGTGAAAATCCCTCAACAGCAGGGGCAGTCAGCAATATCTGAGCTACTACCCGCACTGGTTAGAAATGAACAAAATAATACCTGCTCCTTGAAATTCTGCATTCACCAGTTCCAACCAGTAGACATCAACCTCATCAAGGTCATAGCGACATGTACTCCTGGAAGGCAACTTCATGTCCACATAGCCAGACTCAGAGCCAGTGAGAGTGTCCAACACTTGTTCTTGTGGAGTAAAAAGTGTTTTCTCAAATTCTGGTAAAACCCTACAGAAGAAATAAATGAAACCAAAAATTAAGTCATATTCTAGCAGAATTTCATCAGGCCACAAATTCAAGCTTGCTTTTGTCACCTTGCTATTTAGTACTGACCCATTTTCACCATTTTAAAAATACCTGACCCATCGCCAACTAGGTTAATAAACTGCCTTCAATTACGAGCCTCTTATACAGAAATTTGCTCTTTGAAGGTTTCTTTTGAAGGCTACATTCATAGAAACTTTCCCTTTTACTATTCCATCTATTTAAAAGGTGAAAAATCAGAGGACATTTGCAACAGGACCGTTCCAGGAACGAGACGTTTTAGGCACATTGTAGGAACAAATGACTGCAGATGCTGGAATCTATACTGAAAACGACAAATGCTGGAGATCACACCTGGTCAGGCAGCGCCCATGAGGCAAGAGTAAGCTAACGCTTCGAGTCTAGATGGTTCTTCATAAGAGCTCTGATCAAGAGTCATCTAGACTTGAAATGTTAGCTTGCTCTCTCACCATGGATGCTGCCTGACCCGCTGTGATCTCCAGTATTTGTTGTTTTCAGTTTTAGCCACAAATTTGGTTTGGAGAAATAGGGGTTTCTCCTTCGGGAAAAGAAGGAAGATTTAAAAGGGACCTGAGAGATAACGTTTCCACACAGAGGGTGGTTTGTGTGTGGCATGAACTGCCAAAGGAAATGGCAGACGCAGGTCAACCTATAATATTTAAAAAACATTTGGATAGGTACATGAATTGGAAAGGTTTAGACGGATTTGCGCCAAATGCAAGCAAATGGGATAGTTTAGTTTTGGAAACTTGGTCGATATGGACAGGTTGGACTGAAGGGTCCTTTTCCGTGATGTATGATGATGATTATGTGAAAATGGCCAACATGAAACTTGTGCATTTAGAACAGTCCATTGCAAGGTACTTGGGACCAGTCATCTAATCTTTCAAATAAGAGAACAATAACATTTCAGTGATTTAGCCAGACCAGTATCATCCCCAGGAAACGGAAATCTGATATCCATCACTACCCAGTGCACTTAATTGTACAATATTCAAGACAACACACACATTCAGATTAGGAGTAGGCCATTCAGCCTCTTCAGCCCGATTTGCAAATTAACAAGATCAAGGCCAGTACTTTTTTGCCTACTCTCTATACCCTTTGACTCCCTTGTCCATCAAAAATCTATCCAGTTCAGCCTCACAAAAATTTAATAACGCCACCTCCACCACTTTGAAACACATTCTACATGACAACTAAACATCACATGGTGGCAGACTGAATACTGGTCTCAGTAGATTTCAGCACATTTAAACATATAAAATTATATTCAGCATCAGTGGATATTGGCAAGATGTATCCATTGGTGGGAGAGATTAGGACCCTAGGGCACAGCCTTAGAGAAACTTCTTCAGTCAGAGAGTGGCGAATCTATGGAATTCACTGTGACAGAAAGCTGTGGAGTCCAGGTCATTGATTGAATAGCAGAGGAGACTCAATGGTCTGAATGGCCTAATGTCTGCTCCTATGTCTTATGGTCTTATGGTCTTACACTGCACAATCATTGTACCGCACAACTAAAGTAGTGGCATATCTAGAGATGAGCCACTTTAGCTCCTCCTTACTCCTGTTCAGAATCACATCAAGAGTTTTCATCCTTGTCTCTGCATTCTCCTAAAATAACATTATCCAATATCATTCTATGTTTATGCTAATAAGTTACAAAGTAATTGATTCACTGAGGTACAGAAGGAGACCAGTCAGCCCATCAAGTCAACGTTGGCTCTTTCACAGTAGAGTTTTCACAAATCTCATCACCAATTACTGTCAATACCTCGTCCATAAACTATTCCCTTAGCTATCTCTCTCACCTGTTAAACTGTCTCAGAGGTCCAGCACTCCTACTTCCCAGTGTCCATTTCTTCACTAAGTAATGCTTTGGAACACTCCATATTGTGGGAAGATGCTATGTGAATGCAAGTTGTTGCTGCTTATATTCAACAGTGGCAATAAACATTCATGACTGCTCCCATCCTACTTTCAAAGAACAAAACGGAAACTAAACCTATCAATATGTTTTTGAATTTTGCAATTCCCTAGCTGACATCCGAGATTCCACTTTGGTTTGTGCAACTGCTGATGAC
Source organism: Hemiscyllium ocellatum (assembly GCF_020745735.1). NCBI lineage: Eukaryota > Metazoa > Chordata > Chondrichthyes > Orectolobiformes > Hemiscylliidae > Hemiscyllium > Hemiscyllium ocellatum. Next base: position 53,888,258 of record NC_083416.1, read on the forward strand.
GTTAATGCTAGGATTAAACGAGATTATCCCCAACAATGCGAGATAACAAGAGCTCTTTAGAAATCTAAATTAAAAATTGTGGCCTGGAGGTTCATTTGCGACAGAAGATACCGCTGAGTCAAATGTCTGAAACACCTTAAAGATGAACAATCTCCTTCTGAAAGCAAATAAATACTTCAAATCTGAATGCTGAGAAAGAGGTTTCTGTATAGACAATTCCATTCCTCCCAAGGGCATGTGGACATTCTGAGGTGATATTATAAAGAACTAAAATTAAAACATGAGCAGCTTAACTGGTAACATGCCACATCTTTATTCATCTGTGCAGCTGGACCCCTGAATTCACAGAGGTTGCAAAGGAGAGGATGCAATTTGCATATTATTTGGGTACGATGAGAAATGCTCTTCTACTTACATGAGATAATTCATGACATCAAAAACAAAATGACTAGATGTGTTAATGACCCATAACCAGTACAATGCCTCCTCAAGCTCTTGCTGAAAAAAATCAGGTGTTTCCTTTGGTGGGACGGGAGAAATGATCCAACATGTGGTGCCCATTGTGCTAATGTTCGCTCTGTAGCTCTGGCACCAGGTGACTCAAGCTACCAATACGTGTCAGATGGTGCAACCAAAACAGTCATTGAATAATAGTTTACTGTGTATCATAAAACTACAGCAGCTCCCCAAAGTCAGCAGCTTGGGTAATCTGCTAGATGAGGCACACAGTAATGCACAGTTCCTGGCACCCAACATCATACAAACTACATCTTGGATATTGTGTACGAGTGATGTTTAAACTGAAACCTGTTAAGGCATGTGTTCCTCACAAATCATGATATCTAGAGTCGGGCTGTGGATATCATTATTGGCTTACTGAATGAATGACAAGCCCCAAATCAGAGCATCCATCTCCACCAGAGTCTTTGTAACCCAATATTCCACAAAACAATCTTACATTGTTCACAAAAGCTCCGACATTTTTACGCAATTCAATTATGCCCTTCAATTACAGCAATTGGAGAACAAATTTACGCAAAATAAAAACTATGATGGGAAAACACTGCAAAATTAAATATCGACCCAGAATGTGAATAAAAGTGAAATCCTTCCCCCAAATAAGAGTATTTTTAATGATGAGTTTGAACAATTTAAAACGTAGCGTTCCAACAACATCGCGTAAATGGCAGTCTTTCAGGAGGAACTCTGAGACTTCCTGCCACCAACACCATTTCCTTCTGTATCTGCAACACTGATTGCTTACCCTGATAGTTCACAGTGTTCCTGCCAAGAGCTTAGACTCCAGGCAGTTTAGTCTGTGAAACTCCAGAGAGTTTATGAAATAAATTTGTATTTGTCAGTCATGTGTGCTTGCTACAGCTTGGAGGAGAGCTGCCCACCCTTCTCCTTGGCTTGAGATGATTAGCAATATGGACAATTCACTAGCAGCAAAAGAGAAATTTGCTGAGTATTACACAAAAGTAATAGATCGGAGGAAAAAACTGTAAGTTAATAGTGATTCTCAAATCTCATGGTTTGCGATATAATTTGAAGTCAAGATTAGATTGAGGTGTGCAAACTCATTCTTACATAATTGCTATTGTAATTATAAACAACTGACATAAAGTATTTGTCTTATGTAATGGATATCCAGGTGAGAATCTGCAACTGAATATTCATCTTATGGCATATGTATCAAATCCAAATTTCTTTAATAAATATGGGATTCTCAGGGGAACGTGGCATGAACAGCCAAGTTTCTGGTATTGAGACTGTCTCTAACGCAACGAGGGGTACGTTGGCTTCCAAGAGATCAATTGTGTTTGGGGATTCTGTAGTCCGAGGTACAGATAGACGTTTCTGTGGCCAGCAGAGAAAAAACAGAATGATGTGTTGTTTCCCTGGTGCCAGGATAAAAGATGTCTTAGAGAGGGTGCAGAATGCTCTCACAGGGGAGATGGGCCAGCTAGAGGTCATTGTCCACATTGGAAACACCGATATAGGAAGAGAAAAGGATGAGATTCTGAAGGGAGATTACAGAGAGTTAGGTAGAAATTTAAAAAGGAGGTCCTCAAAAGTAGTAATATCTGGATTACTCCCAGTGCTACGAGCTAATGAGGGCAGGAATAGGAGGATAGAGCAGATGAATGCATGACTGAGGAGCTGGTGTATGGGAGAAGGATTCACATTTTTGGATCATTGGAATCTCTTTTGGGGTAGAAGTGACCTTTAAAAGAAGGACGGATTGCACCTAAATTGGAAGGGGACTAATATACTGGCAGGGAAATTTGCTAGAACTGCTCAGGAGGATTTAAACTAGTAAGCTAGGAGGGGTGGGACCCAGGGAGATAGTGAGGAAAGAGATCAATCTAAGACTGGTACAGTTGAGAACAGAAGTGAATCAAACAGTCAGGACAGGCAGGGACAAGGTAGGACTAATAAATTAAACTGCATTTATTTCGATGCAAGGGGCCAAACAGGGAAGTCAGATGAACTCAGGGCATGGTTAGGAACATGGGACTGGGATATCATAGCAATTACAGAAACATGGCTCAGGGATAGGTAGGACTGGCAGCTTAATGTTCCAGGATACAAATGCTACAGGAAAGATAGAAAGGGAGGCAAGAGAGGAGGGGCAGTGGCATTTTTGATAAGGGATAGCATTACAGCTGTGCTGAGGGAGGATATTCCCGGAAATAAATCCAGGGAAGTTATTTGGGTGGAACTGAGAAATAAGAAAGGGATGATCACCTTATTGGGATTGTATTATAGGCCCCCTAATAGTCAGAGGGAAATTGAGAAACAAACTTGTAAGGAGATCTCAGCTATCTGTAAGAATAATAGGGTAGTTATTTTAGGGGATTTTAACTTTCCAAACATCGACTGGGACTGCCATAGTGTTAAAAGTTTAGATGGAGAGGAATTTCTTAAGTGCGTACAAGACAATTTTCTGATTCATTATGTGGATGTACCTATCAGAGAAGGTGCAAAACTTGACCTTCTCTTGGGAAATATGGCAGGGCAGGTGACGGAGGTGTCAGTGGGGGAGCACTTTGGGGCCAGCGACCAGAATTCTATTCATTTTAAAATAGTGATGGAAAAGGATAGACCAGATCTAAAAGTTGAGGTTCTAAATTGGAGAAAGGCCAATTTTCATGGTATTAGGCAAGAACTTTCGAAAGCTGATTGGAGGCAGACATTTGCAGGTAAAGGGACGGCTGGAAAATGGAAAGCCTTCAGAAATGAGATAACAAGAATCCAGAGAAAGTATATTCCTGTCAGGGTGAAAGCAAAGGCTGGTAGGTATAGGGAATGCTGGATGACTAAAGACATTGAGAGTTTGATTAAGAAAAAGAAGGAAGCATATGTCAGGTATAAACAGGATAGATCGAGTGAATCCTTAGAAGAGTACAAAGAAAATAGGAGTATACTTAAGAGGGAAATCAGGAGGGCAAAACGGGGACATGAGATAGCCTAGGCAAATATAATTGAGGAGAATCAAGGGGGTTTTACAAATATATTACGGACAAAAGGGTATCTAGGGAGAGAATAGGGCACCTCAAAGATCAGCAAGGCAGCCTTTGTGTGGAGCCACAGAAAATTGGGGAAATATTAAATGAATATTTTGCATCAGTATTTACTGTGGAAAAGCATATGGAAGATATAGACTGTAGGGAAATAGATGGTGACATCTCGCAAAATGTCCAGATTACAGAGGAGGAAGTACTGGATGTCTTGAAATGGTTAAAGGTGGATAAATTCCCAGGACCTGATCAGGTGTACCCAAGAACTCTGTGGGAAGCTAGAGAAGTAATTGCTGGGCTTCTTGCTGAGATATTTGTATCATCAATAGTCACAGGTGAGGTGCCGGAAGACCGGAAGTTGGTAAACGTGGTGCCACTGTTTAAGAAGGGCGGTAAAGACAAGCCAGGGAACTATAGACCGGTGAGCCTGACCTCAGTGGTGGGCAAGTTGCTGGAGGGAATCCTGAGGGACAGGATGTACATGTATTTGGAAAAGCAAGGACTGATTTGGGATAGTCAACATGGTTTTGTGTGTGGGAAATCATGTCTCACAAACTTGATTGAGTTTTTTGAAGAAGTAACAAAGAAGATTGATGAGGGCAGAGCAGTAGATGTGATCTATATGGACTTCAGTAAGGCGTTTGACAAGGTTCCCCGTGGGAGACTGATTAGCAAGGTTAGATCTCATGGAATACAGGGAGAACTAGCCATTTGGAAACAAAACTGGCTCAAAGGGAGAAGACAGAGGGTGGTGGTGAATGGTTGTTTTTCAGACTGGAGGCCTGTGACCACAAGGATTGGTGCTGGGTCTTCTACTTTTTGTCATTTTATGTAAATGATTTGGATGCGAACATAAGAGGTATGGTTAGTAAGTTTGCAGATGACACAAAATTGGAGATGTAGTGAACAGCAGAGAGGGTTACCTCAGATTACAACAGGATCTGGACTAGATGGGCGAATGGGCTGAGGAGTGGCAGATGGAGTTTAATTCAGATAAATACGAGGTGCTGCATTTTGGGAAAGCAAATCTTCGCAGGACTTATACACTTAATGGAAAGGTCCTAGGGAGTGTTGCTGAACAAAAAGACCTTGGAGTGCAGGTTCATAGCTCCTTGAAAGTGGAGTCACAGGTAGATAGGATAGTGAAGAAGGCGTTTGGAAGCTTTCCTTTATTGGTCAGCATATTGAGTACAGGAGTTGGGAGGTCATGTTGCAGCTGTACATTGGTTAGGCCACTGTTGGAATATTGCACGCAATTCTGGTCTCCTTCCTATTGGAAAGATGTTGTGAAACTTGAAAGAGTTCAGGAAAGATTTACAAGGATGTTGCCAGGATTGGAGGATTTGAGCTACAGGGAGAAGTTCAACAGGCTGAGGCTGTTTTCCCTGGAGCGTCAGAGGCAGAGGGGTGACCTTATAGAGGTTTACAAAATTATGAGGGGCACGGATAGGATGAATAGACAAAGTCTTTTTCCTGGGGTGAGGGAGTCCAGAACTTGAGGGCATAGGTTTATGGTGAGAGGGGAAAGATATAAAACGGACATAAGGGGCAACCTTTTCTGGCAGAGGGTGGTACATGTATGGAATGAGCTGCCAGAGGATATGGTGGAGGCTGGTACAATTGCAACATTTAAGATGCATTTGGATGGATATATGAATAGGAAGGGTTTGCAGGGATATGGGCCGGATGCTGGCAGGTGGGACTAGATTGGGTTGGGATATCTGGGCGGCGTAGGCAAGTTGGACCGAAAGGTCTGTTTCCATTCTGTACATCTCGATGACTCTATGACAAAAGATTCTAAGATAATAACTGGTCGGTTTGGAAGGTGGCAATGACAGGCCTCACTTGGTGGTAACCGTTGATACCAAGCAGAAATAGAATACATTAAAAGGAATTTAAAATGGAAACAATTCGCTAACTGGTATGCCCATGATTCAGAAAATTTAGGATTAAAGTGAGCTCACAGCATTTTTTGCCCGATGTTTTCCAACAGACATCACTTCGGAGCTTCAAGAGACACACGCCACAGGAGTATGTGATTGTCAAATCTCTGTGCAGGGTCCAGAAGCCATTCCAAAGAATTGGCTTTGGCCTGCTGTCAGCTTTTCTTCCTCCGGCGATTCCTGATTGCTTGTAGATTGCATCCAACTGGCTAACTGAGCGCTCTTTCAGGTTGATTCTTTCGTGAGGAAGGAGGTTTGGCTGCCTGCTGGATATCTGAGGATTATTGAGGCTGGTGACAGCTCCAAATCTGCTGCTAGGTCTAAACTCCCCAAGTGCTTCCCCGTACTGTGTGACTTCCTGAGTGTGTTCCCATCCATTGGATTCGAATGGCTGGGTGGAAGGAATGTACAGTCACTCTAAAGGACACTACCTTCATCACCTACTGCCATTGCATCTTCACTGGTGGGAATGTTATGATAAAGGGGATTCCACTGCAGATGACCTGGGAGGTGCCATCATCTCCAAGACTGTCTGCGGTCTGATGAAATGGTCAACACCACAGGACAGTACCTCAATTATTCCTTGCACAGTTGCAAAGGGCTTAATACATTCGGAGTTCTCGGAGTAGCGTTTTCTTGTACCTGGATGGCATCAATCTGTGCATTTAGGAGCTACGTATGGCTTCAGGCCTGTCCTCTGATCAACCCGTCACTGTACTTCTATTACTATTTGCATTTACTCCTTTTCAATCACACCGTGTATGACATTTCACATTCCTGGCTTGAATTAACGTCAAATTTCCAGATTAGTTAATCCTGGGCTGGGCCTTAGTTAAAAAAAATCTTTTATTTGTCAAAACCTCACCTTGGTGACAAATATCACTTGCTAATGCATGCTGGGACAGAATATTAGTGCCTTTTTTTTTGCCAGCTACTTCCTGATGCTTAAACGACTGTTTGATACAAATTGTGAAGGCGAGTAAATGATACTGAGATAAATGACAAACCTGGAGATATAGGCTTACCAATGTTATGCACAGGTTCAAAGGGCTTTATAGAGATACATTTGCAGACCCCTTTTCCTCCACAGGAACCGGGGCATCAACTGGAGGATGCAGCACAAGCTATTTCATATTATTTCCCTTTGATGTAGGGTTCCCTTTTTCTGCAGCACATTTCTGCAAGTGACTGGTGACTCAGTGACTGAATAATACTTAGGGTGCTCATTAAGCACTTGGTTCCTGGACAGACCATAACATACGTGCAAGAATTTGCAGCATACAAGGGGGCACTGATGGAGTTAGTTCCGTTAATTATTAATTTAGCACAACCATAGATATATTTTCCCGGGATTTGTGTGATCATTTGCAAAATATTTGAAGTTTTCCCAAAATGAGATTGCAGCTGGGTTTGGTGTTGTTTTCAGATGCTGGGCTTTCCATTTCATAGCTTCGATTTGGGTGAGGGAAAACAGGTGGCCCTAGGTCTAAATCCCAATCCAGTAAAACTGAGGACAGTTGGAGTCAGTATGAAGTACAGCTGGGGCAGTCTCTCCTCAACAGCAAACACATGGCTAGCGAACTGTAAAATGCTGTCATGGCACACCAAAGCATGGGAAGCAGAAATATTTAGTGGGAGGAAAAGGCAATAATAGATCGGAATGATCCAAGACAGGTGGTGGGCTGCCTCACATATAGCTCCTAACTCCTGGAGAGGAATCACCTCAAGCAACTGACTGAACATGCCCAAGCCCTTAACTGGAGACTACATTTAATTTACTGCGCTGGGACTCCCTTACTGAAGGCTAAAGTCAAAAATCACAGGACACCAGGTTATAGTCTATCAGGTGTATATGAACACCCATTGCACTATAACCTGGTATTGTGTGATTTTTGACCTCGTCCAATCCAATTCAGCACTGGCACCTCCACATCATCCCTTGACTAAGGATTACTCCCTTCAGACACGGAGTCATGACCATTTGGTTAAGGCGAGATAGAAAGATTGTGAGCTAGCACCAGTATGACTGGCCAAATAGCTTCCCCTTCTGTGATTCTATAAAATATCTTCATAAGCATCATGGGAAGCTGGGTTCATTAATTTTTCATTGCGAAACTGATATTATTGATAAGCGCTTTCAGGAAATCAACATTGCATCTTCCTCTCCACTTATGATTTATCTTGGGACTCTCTCCCAGAAAAGATGGCTGATCTCTGGCATTTTAACTCTGCACTGATTCTTCATTTGTGAAATTATAATAAGTACCAACAAACTATTGGAAGCTTCAATTAAGTTGAACCAGCATTAAATTGAACCAACAACTACAACTTCTTTCCAATGACAATTGACCTGATGCAAGGTTTTCAAAATCAGGAATTATCATAATGAAGTAAATAATCATAGATGACTTTCACTGGACAGTGTGACAGAAACAACAGGATACAAAAGATTGCCACAAAAGAGGTGTTTTAAAAAATCCCTTCTAAAAATAGTGCTCTGCCTGAGAAATTCTCTTGCACCAGCATCTGTACATTGTTTTCCTGAATTAGTTGTCCCAAAGGCTTTCTATTATATCAGGAATAAAAGAATGACTAGGGTAGGAATAGGTCCAGTCAAGGATAGTAGTGGGAAGTTGCGTGTGGAGGCTGAAGAGATTGGGAAGACACTGAATGAATACTTTTCATTGGTATTCACTCAGGAACAAGACATTGTTGCCGATGTGAATATTGAGTCACAATTAATTAGAATGGATGGCTTTGAGGTATGTAGGGAAGAGGTGTTGGAAATTCTAGAAAGGGTGAAAATAGATAAGTCCCCTGGGCCTGATGGCATTTATCCCAGGATTCTCTGGGAAGCAAGGGAGAAGATTGCAGAGCCATTGGCCTTGATTTTTATGTCCTCGTTGTCTACAGGAATAGTGCCAGAAGACTGGAGGATAGCAAATGTGGTTCCCTTGTTCAAGAAGGGGAGTAGGGATAACCCTGGTAACTATAGGCCGGTGAGTCTCACTTCTGTTGTGGGCAAAGTATTAGAGAGAATTGTAAGGGATAGGATTTATGAACATCTGGATAGGAATAATGTGATCAAGGATAGTCAGCTATGGTTTTATGAAGGGCAGGTCGTGCCTCACAAACCTTATTGAATTCTTTGAGAAGGTGACTAAGGAGGTGGACGAGGGTAAATCGGTAGACGTGATGTATATGGATTTTAGTAAGGCATTTGATAAGGTTCCCCATGATAGGCTACAGCAAAAAATACGGAGGTATGGCATTGAGGGTGAGTTGGAGGTTTGGATTAGGAATTGGCTGGCTGGAAGAAGACAGAGGGTAGTAGTTGATGATAAAGGTTCATCTTGGAGTGCAGTTACCAGTGGTGTTCCGCAAGGATCTGTATTGGGACCATTGCTGTTTGTCATTTTTATAAATGACCTGGAGGAGGGGCTAGAGGGTTGGGTGAGCAAGTTTGCGGATGATACGAAAGTCGGTGGAGTTGTCGACAGTGAGGAAGGATGTAGCAGGTTACAGCGGGACATAGATAAGCTGCAGAGCTGGGCAGAAAGGTGGCAAATGGAGTTCAATGTAGCTAAGTGTGAAGTGATTCACTTTGGTAAGAGTAACAAGAAGATGGGGTACTGGGCTAATGGTCGGATACTTGGTAGTGTGGATGAGCAGAGGGATCTTGGTGTCCATGTACACAGATCTCTGAAAGTTGCCACCCAGGTAAATAGTGCTGTGAAGAAGGCATATGGCGTACTGGCTTTTATTGGTAGAGGAATTGAGTTCCGGAGTCCTGAGGTCATGTTGCAGTTGTATAAGACTCTGGTGTGGCCGCATCTGGAGTATTGTGTGCCGTTTTGGTCGCCATACTATAGGAAGGATGTGGAGGCACTGGAACGGGTGCAGAGGAGGTTTACCAGGATGTTGCCTGGTATGGTAGGAAGATCGTATGAGGAAAGGCTGAGGCACTTGGCGCTGTTTTCATTGGAGAAAAGAAGGTTTAGGGGTGACTTGATAGAGGTGTACAAGATGATTAGGGGTTTAGATAAGGTTGACCATGAGAACCTTTTTCCACGTATGGAGTCAGCTATAACGAGGGGGCATAGCTTTAAATTAAGAGGTGGTAGGTATAGGACAGATGTTAGGGGTAGATTCTTTATTCAGTGAGTCATGAGTTCATGGAATGCCCTGTCAGTAGCAGTGGTGGACTCTCCCTCTTTATGGGCATTTAAACAGGCATTGATAGGCAAATGGAGGATAGTGGGCTAGTGTAGGTTAGGTGGGCTTGGATCTGCGCAACATCGAGGGCCAAAGGGCCTGTACTGCACTGTATTTTTCTATATTCTATGTTCTAGTGAGTTGCTTGAAAGATCAAAATTTTTTAAAAATTCATTCACAGATTGTGGGTGTGATTGACTAGGCCAGCATTTATTACCCAACCCTATTTGCCCGGAGGCCCATTAAGAGTCAACTACAGTGCTTGGGTCTGGAGTCACATGTAGGTCAGGCCAGGTAAGGGCAGCAGTTTATTACACTAAAGGAAGGTGAACCAGATGGATTTTCCCAACAATTGACAATGGCTATCATTAGACTCTTAATTTCAGAATTTTATTGAATTCAAATTCCACTATCTGCTGTGGCGGGATTCGAACCTGGGTCCTCAATGCATTACCTGAGTCTTTGGATTAACAGTCCAGCAATAACACACCACATCGCCTCCCACTGAATAGAGCAAAGCTGGCCAGTTTCTTTACTATAACATCCTGTGGCATTATATATCCGTTTACAGGGTCACTGGTAAAGCAATTAGCAGAGAAACCCTGTCTGTCCAAGCTGATTTTTCTGCCTTGCCCTTGGAACACTCAGGGCAATCCTTAGCAGAAAACAGCTGCATCAGCATGTACACAAACAAAAACAAAATCAATTCAGAGATCTTCCTGATCTCTACTGTTCAGTACTGGCTTGCAAACCACAATGCTGTTGGTACTACTCTTGGATGGGACTTTTAAGCAGAGAACTCACTTACCAGTTATCCGGCTCAGTGATAGCATTCTTTCTTTGCCTCAACATAAAGCCACTCAACATTCTACAAAGTTGTCAGTGAGTATCCAAAGGTTACAAGCATGAGCTGTATCTGGTATCCAAAAACCGTGGAGCAAAATAAAATTGCTTTTAATCAGCCTGGGCTTGATTTTGAAGCCAGTGGATCGGGAACTAATAGCTGAATCATTTCCAAGTCCTGGACTCATGCTACAAATAAGGCCAAGTGCTGTCAGGATCTCAGAATTCACTGCTGAACACAATTCTCAAAGGCAGGCTGCAACCATGGTGGGACGTACAGCAGCCTTACACAATAGAGTAGGCAGGACAGCAGCTTCACGATGAAGAGAAATGGCCAAAAGGCTGACCAAACGTCCAATACTCGATGTGGCAACATTTAGTACAAACACTTTTCTTTTGGAATAAAACATACTACTTGATGGGCCTTCAGGTTGCACCAAACAGCTGCGCACTAGTGAAATCAAGCTGCTTCAGTTTGATTTGATTTGATTTATGGTCACATGAACTCAAATACAAGGTACAAGAGTGCAGTGAGAAGTGTCACCACTCCTGGTGCCATTTTAGGTACAAAGGCATCTGGGTACAAAAGTTTTTGGTATAGAAAGAGAAAAATAAAGAAGTGAGCTAAAAAAAGTTTCAGCACTACAGTTTCTTCCAAGTATAAAAGTAGAAAAATAAGGAAATAATTCAGCCAATCTACAATTTGAGAATTGCCTTCTGGTCCTCTCCAGATCATTAATAAGCTTTTCAAACAGAATGTAACCTGCTGGTAACTGGAGGCAAGTAGGTTCATTGCTCTCCCTGCTTCCCTTGATTTGAAAATGATGTTGAGGTACTGGTGTTGGACTGGGCTGGGCGAAGTCAGAAGTCACACAATACCAGATTGTAGTCCAACAGGTTTATTTGAAATCACAAGCTTTTGGAAGACTGCTCCTTCATCAGGTGAAGGGGTAGCACTCTGAAAGCTTGTGATTTCAAATAAACCTGTTGCACTATGACCTGGTGGCGTGTGACTTCTGACTTTGATTTGAAAATAGCAGCACTCTGGAAGTATTAGGAACGTTGACACACCACCCAGAAGCACTATTTTCCAAAATATGCTTGTTTCTGTTCTCACCTGCTGAGACAACTAAAAATCAAGCACGCCTATTTTATTGGCATTTACTCTTTTGCTCTGGAACCCAGGTTGACTTAATGCTGAAATATGAATGGTTCAGGACAGTGATGGAGCTGGCACTCTAGAAATTTGAGTGAAATTTAATAACAGTGCAAAAGAAATGTGAAGTGTAAAAGAACTGCCTACTGCGATGGCACAACATGGTTAAAATGTTATGTTTCACTTCAGTATTCTGCCAAAGCCAGGAAGAGGCTAGAAGCCAATATCAACATATCATATTTCTAAAATGCCATTATAAATGAATACACATTTTTGCAGCTTATCAAACCTGAGTTGAGAGCACAAAATTAAATGAGTAGATTATCTAAGCAAGCAAGACATGAGATTGGAACGACTTCTATCTCATGGTGCAATAAAGGAACAAGATTCCTGAAACTAAATATTTGGAAAACCAAAGGCATCATCATTGTTTCTCCTTCACCTACTCTGTTCCCTAGCTACCAACTTAACTCTTAACCAAAACTCAGCTGTCTGTTCCAAATCCTATTCATGCAAAACACTTCCATTTGATCTACGCTGGTTCCTAGTCTGCTAATGAATCAATTTTAATAAATTTATTCATCTTCAAAGCCTTCAATGGACTTTCTTCTTCTGTTCTTGATAATCTTCTCCAGCCCTACAACCTGTCAAAATCTCTACCTCCCCCCAACGTTAGCTTCTTGTACATTGCAGTTTTCGGTGCTCCACCATTTGTGGCACTGCCTTCAGGTGGGTTCACGCCAATCTCTGCAAATCACTTTGAAACCTTCTTCTCCTTTGCAGCTCTCTCCCTTGGTTGAAGACGCTCATCTTGGACAACCATCTAATTTCTCCTTAGTGTCTCACTGTCAAATTTTGTTTGAGAATGTACCTACCTGCAAAATGCCTGTGGAAGTTTTATTATATTAAAAAATATTAAATAAATTCAACTTGTGTATACATAGGGAAGACTTCCAGTTAATACCATTAAAACTGTACCAATTAAAATGCTATTAACAAGTAGATGAAATAATCAAATTAAGTACTGGATTGGACTTCACATCCAGAGGACTTGAATACAACAGTGCAGAAGCTATAGTAGTCATGATTAGTGCAAAGCTGGCATACTCTGGGCATCACCCCACGTGAAGGACATATGATTTTGAAGGCATTGGAGCGCAAGTCTACCCAAATGACACTTGGACTCCAAGAGTGAAACATGAGAAAAGATTACACAAGCAGGTGATATATTCTGTCAAACACAGAAGTTAAGCAATACAGCTATATGACTTAAAATCTACTGGATCTTTATCCACTCCAAACAACAAAAATCTATCAGCCCCGGAATTAAAAAAAAATACAGAATCATTGTCAAATAGAGTGCACAGCTATCTGTGTAAGAATGTTTTCTAACTTCATGTTGCAAAGGCCTGTCCCTAACTCTTAAGACTCTGGAAATAGTTCTAGATTTCCCAACCAGCAATCTGGTCAATCTAATTCCCTTAAAAATTCCTTCTTGAAAACCTGAAATCAGATCTTTTAAATTCCAATGGATATAATTTTAATTTGTGCATCAAATTGTAAATTACTGAAAAAACACCATTCTGACGAAGAGTCACTGGAGCCAAAATATTAACTCTGCTTTCTCTCCACAGATGCTGCCTGGCCTACTGAGTTTCTCCAGCAATTTATGATTTTGTTTCTGATTTCTAGCAACCGCAGATCTTTGGTTTCTTAATTATACAATCTCTCCTAGTAACTCAAGCCATGGATTTCCAGATATCATTACAATAATTCTATGCTGCACTCCTGCAAAGGCCAACATTTCCTTCTTTTAGTCTGATGCCCTGAGCTGCTCTCAGCTCTCCAGCTGTGGGAGAACCAAGTCTTCTGTAATCGTACCTTCATTGATTCTCATAGTCTAGCGGTGATGCAGAATGTAGTGTCGAACTTATCTTCTGAACATCAGCTTAACTTGTCTTCTGATAGAGAAATTTTACGTTTTTTTTGGACAATAAACAGGTTTGGTAGAGTTCATAGGAAGAATTACGGGGAAACTTTAGCCACATTTTGTTTACATAATATACTACAAGTATGCAGCTCTTCCTTCAGGTGCTTTCACACCCGGTGCCGCTCAGCAGCTACCAAACTGAAAAAATGCATCTCTTCATTAAGAACCCTCTCTTGGTGAATAATCTAGTGCCCAATTCAGATCCAAAAAATTGCTCTGAAAACTGTTCACATTTTGACAACTGTAACAAACTGCACAACTACTGAGACAATCCACAAAATTCTCAATAAACCCGCCGATGTTGCAAAAATAAAATCAATTCAACCTCTCGATCATAGCAGATTCTTTAAAAGATCTAGATCGGCATCTTTGCCAGAAATGAACCAGATATTTCTTGTGCCAGACCCTAATAATGTACCAGGTTGAGTTGAAATCTGCACTGGAATTCTTGTAGATATATTGTTTACAAACAGACCAACAACTGAGATCAAACTTTTAAGCTCGCCTTTCAAGGCAGAAGTAATATGATGGATTATATGCAGCCAGCAATAAGAATGGGCTTATACCCTTTTCTCACTGTCAATTTTATATGCCAGGTTGCGTCTGAGTCCAAAAATACACAGCTTACCAACCCATCAATGAGCAGAACCAGTGTTTCTGAAAATTAATTCCATATCAATTGCAAAGATATTTGGAATCATTTATACTGGTGGATACCTGCCTCAGGGAATTCAATTGCTCAAAATGCAGAAATGCAGGCCTTGTCTTACAGTGGGACATTTAACACGGTTCATTAACTAAGATCTCAATGCGTACTGCCAATGAGGTCTATTGGAATCACAGTTCATAATATTGCAAAAGGCATACATTATGACGGATCATTATGTCTTTAAGCCAGTGCAGCTAAATAATTTCAGTAGAAGATTTTTAGCATCAATGAACAGTAGGTCTGAAGCAAAGCCTTATATCTGACGCTGGTTAAAATAAATTTATGTTCTAATTGGGTTGATGGAAATTGAAAATATGCCAACATTTCAAAGGATGGGGGAAGCAGCCATCAAAATTCAAAATTTCAGATCCTTCACTCAATTGTTGTAACTTGTTTTTAGGAGTTAGTACTCAAAAGTTCAATCTCATTTTTCAAAAGTCTCATTAAACATTACCAATTACAACTGAAGGGCAGTATTCAGAAACATACATTCCATCTCATCTTCTTCCTCCTGTACAGACACTGGAATCATTGCTTCAATATTCTCATGGCTCGTTCCACCAGACGTTAGATAAAGGCAACAATTTCTCTGAACTGATATTCAAAGTTAAGAGAACAAATTAACATCACTGAGCCACCATCAAGTGCCATTCTTCAAATGGCCACAACACATTACTGAATGTCCCCAGGTTAAAGTATCACAGCTGTTAGAAAATCTTCCTGTCACCAGCGTTACTTAGTTGTATTAGTCCAAAGTTACTTTGAGGTGAATGAATAGAAACCCCTGCAGTGAATATATGTACATTTATATCATGTGACTGTTTGGCATCCTGTCACCAGAAAGAAAAGCTGTGCAAACTCAAGCATTTCACTCGTTTCTGGTGCTGGGAAACAAACAGTGACCTATATGATGCATACAAGAACCTGATTGATCTAACAAATACCAACAGGATTAATACCAGATAGTCAATAAGACACAACATTACAGTACTGACTTGAAGTGCAAGAATCTCTGTCCTGTCAGAAGGTCAAGCTCTAGTTGATGACCTAAAGATCTACCTCTCTTTACTTTGAATATATTCAAGGCTAAAGCACCCTCTGGGTAGAAAAATCCAAAGACCAACAATTCTCTGTAGAAATACAGTTTTCAATGCGATCCTAAATGTTTTCTGAGACTGTGAGCCCTAAGTCTAGACCCACAGGCAGGAATGACACCTTCCCAGTATTTACCGCATCAAGCCTTTAGAAATTTTACACCTGCTACAACAAGATCACTTTTTATTCTAAATACTTGGAAATCGGTGTGCATTCTACTCAATTTCTCATTAAGATCGCTCCACTCATTCCAGGGACCAGTCTAGCTAAGGTTCCTTATACCCACTCTCTGATAAATATAATCTTCCTTGAGTGGGGAGGCAAAATTCCTCCCTGTGCCCTAGATGTGGTATCATCAACATCTTTTAAAATTGCACTTAAGAACTGATTGATTCATTTATTGTCATTTGTACTGAAGTACAGTGAAATGCTTTGTTTACAAGCAATACAGGCGGATCATAGTAAGCAGGGATTAACAGATTGTTGGGTGTAAAAAAACGTAGATAGTGGCATTCAGGTTATGTTGCACAGGGCGTGCACTAGGGAAGATCAACATTAGCAAGATCAGCATTGTTTGAGGTTAGAGATTCCATTCATCAGTCGCTTAAAGGCTGGGAAGAAGCTGTTCCTGAATATGTGTACGTGTGTAGGTATGCATGTGTGTGTATGTATATATGTAGGGGGTGTGTGTGTGTGTGTGTGTGTGTGTGTGTGTGTGTGTGTGTGTGTGTGTGTGTGTGTGTTTTTTTTCAAGTTTCTGCATCTTCTGCCTGACAGAAGAGGTTGTAGGAGGTCATTACCTGGGTGCAATAGATCTATGATGATGTTGACAGCCTTCCCGTGGCAAGGATGGAAGATTGGCTTCCGTGCTGGTGAGGGTTGTGCACAAAACCTTCTGTAGTTTCTTATGGTCCTGTGCAAAGCAGTTGCCATACCAGGCCTGGACAGGCTTTCTATGGTACATCTATAAAAATTGGTGAGGGCCGTTATGGACATTCCAAATTTCCAGAGTTACCAAGGCATTGCTGTGCCTTCTTGCCTGTCACGTCTACGCGGGAAGGCCAGGACAGGTTGTTGGTTATTGTCACTCCGAGGAACTTGATGCTGTCTACCTTCTCAACCTCAGTTCCATTGATGTTGACGGGGTGTGCTTTCCTTTCTTTCTGAATTAGTGTCAACTGAAAAGGACTATTTGCTTTTCTAACCACCTGGTGAAATTGCCTGGATAGAACTTTATGATCCCTCAACTGTTGGCTGGAAGAGGTTGGGAGGGGGGGCGCTGGGTTCAGGATGTTAAATTCAGTGGATGACATCCTTGTTACCCTCTTAGGTGTCCTGAACTGTCCACAGTTCTACTGTGGGTGGTAATGGTCTAGTTTGGCCTACTCTTGCCCCAAATGAAGTTCTTAGGTGAACAATTAATGACCACTTAAGGGTAATTTCCTGCCCAACTTCAATTTGGAGGTAGGCAGGCAGGGCCAGGCAAGTCTTCCTTCTTAGGCCTTGGAGGTTAAGGCTGGGAGAAACCAAAACAGCATTACTGCTGCTGAAACCATGGACATATTGTCAGATCCACTTACTGTAAAGCATGTAATTCCCATCGTTATCTTCTCTGAGGTTGAAATGTTCTGCGACTACAAGGCATTCACATCTACCCTCAGAACATAGTGAAGCATTGCCAGCATACACAAACCAAGACCATTCATCAAATCATGAACTGGTACCTCAGACTAATCAGATCCATTGAATGGGAATCCAATACTTGACTGAATGAGGGAAGGAGAATTATTATTGATGGCAAAGATCATTCAATATGCTCACTGGCCTGTCAACAACAGGAAACAAAGTGAAAAAAAATACAATTTTGGACTTAATGGAGTCAGACAGTTTAACGCCTCCATTTTATCAAATGTCAAGTGAGATATAGGACGCACAATGTTAACTATTATAGTTCTGATCACATCTTCCCACATAACCCATGGCTCATGTTTCCAAAACACTTGCAGGTGTCATTCAATGTAAGATCAGATTCTTCAACCAAAACTGCTCCTCTGAATCTGCAGTAAAAATGACAAACAAGTAAAATCTAAAACTAGGATGCGTTACTCATTCTTGAAATCACAACTCAGACAGTGACAGCTATTTCTTTAATTAACTTTGAAATGTTGTCAAGTGCTGCAGAATAAAACAGTGTTTATGCTTTACCAGTGAGTATGAAAGCGCAAGTCAAAATCTCACCCCATTATTCATGCATTTTCTAAAAGAATTTCAAAGCAGTCACTGGATTATCTTATTATATGATCATTAAGGACAAATGATGAAATTACATTTTGTAACATATGGCTTGTAAGTGACAACAACGTTGGTGAAATTAAAGGTTGCATGATAAATTTCTATAATATGTGCCAATCTATAAGGTTGCTAAAAGGATTCCATTTCGTGCTGCTTCTGACTGCGACATGCCAGCAGATCTGATGAGGCATGTGGAATACATTATTGAAGAAATATGTGCTTCTCTTGGCCACTTGTTAATGTTACCTAAAATGAATCTCCCAATTCAACCTATTCAAGTGGATATTATTGCAACTTATCAAACAATAAAGAGTGCCGTCAATAGAATTCACGCACATTTTCCACTGACTCAGTCACAAACCACAAAGAGCTCTGAATGCAGGCATACAAAATCTTGGCAGTGGTCCAGCACCTTGCCCTGTATCTCAACGTATGCAGTGAAATATATTCCACACTGTTCAGAAAAAGCATCAGATGTCCAGCGGTGCAAGCTTCTGGCTGATCTGGCAGCTTCTCCTGTGAGAGAGGTTTTTGTTGCTACTGTGCACCAAGTGGTTAAAAAAAAGCTTAAAAAAAAGCCGGTAGCTTGAGTAGTTCTATTGAACGTGGGTGTTACAGTCTGAGTCAGGGCAGAGCCATTATGACTCACTGCTTTCTGAGAAGGTTAAAATGAGAGGAAAGATAGGAGGATCAGGCTTACAATATAAATCAAAGAGTTAGTAAATACTGTAAGAAATCCAACTGGATAAGTTCCAGTGAACACACAATGCAGAGAGATACTTGATTATCACAAAGTAACTACATAAATCGTTGATTTCATAAAACAATTTATCTTCCATAGATAACAGAATTCATTTCAGCAGAATATAAGCACTGTCTTTTGTTTAATGATTTTTTAAATTGAATTTAACCTCCCTTTAGTGGCATTTTTATTCTTCCCTGTTCTCTACCCTTTCCCCTTGAATTTCAAACCAAAGAGGTTGCTTCCAAATCTTTAATGATGCTTTTCCATTCCTTGATTCAGAAACCTAACCATGTACTTGGTCTGGATTCTACCAGCCCTCTGGGGATGGGGTGGGAGTGGGCCTATCCCCTGTGGTTACCTGGTGCCTATCTGAAACAGTGTCCATCATCCTCCTGCCACCACACTATTTTACAAACAGTGAGCGAACTGGAGGACAGCCCATCTGCCCAGTGTTCAACTGAACCAATTAAATGGCATTTTAGCAGTGGTGTGGTGTGTGTGGGGCATAGGTATCTGCCGCATGAGGAAGCTTGGTGGGGGACACCATCTATTCTCCTAATTCCAACAGTAACAATGGTGGCTATCCTCAAAAACATCAAATTCGCTGGGCCTTCCCAACAGGCCCTCGTTCCCTCAGATCCCATTTACTTGTTTTGGAAGGCAGTGTGCTTCCACTGTATCATCATCTTCCAGCCGCAGTCTCAGCAGTGATCACTACTCCTTGTGCGCTGCAGAACTGCCAGCTCTCTGAGTGCCCAATTGCTCCTGCAGCCTGGCAGCTGTTCTTAATAATGGGTCTGCAGATCATTGGGCAACTAATTAGTTGCCTGATGCCTGAAAAACATGCAGTCAGGAGACCTACACATGGTCAAGGGAACAGTTCTGGGGCGAAGTGGTCCATCATTGTGCTCCCTACAGGTCATTCTGGTAGAAAGCATGCTGCGTTAACACAAATTGGCTATAACACGATTAACGAATTGGGTAACGCAGACTTTCTACTGAACGGGTATAGTGATCTTCTACAGCATGATTTTCTATAGCGATTTCCCATAGCACAATTTTCCAAAGCACAAGATTACAAGCCCCGGAGGAATGCAACTGTCACGTCATAGCAGAACGACCCTGCACAGCAAACAAACTCAGCTTGGCCAATTCACTGCTTGCAGGTGGACCCTAAGTTGTGCTACAATGCAAGGTCAGAGTACCTGGAACTTTACTACTATTCAGTATTTGTTGGATTGGACACTTGCAAGTAAATAGAATCTGTAAAAATGCCACACCAAATGGTTCTGAATACAGGGAGTCAATGATACCTGGGTGGTGGTGAAAACATAATAAAATTCAAGGCAGTTCTATTATTCTCTCCTGCAATATCAGATTTCTTATATATTCCTAAATAATGAGATTAAAACACGGCAAAGTTTGGTTTTAAAAGCCAGCATTGTCATAATAAGATTTCTACGTGCGTCTCTGCCATGTTTAGAATCAGGGTGCAAATTATTATACCTAGTTTTATCTTTTTTTTCTTCCGGAATTGGCCAGTCATAGTTTATTAAACTGCTGTACAGCAGATAAAGCATTGACTGCAGTGTGCAGTCTTCTGCCTGAGGATGCAACTTCTCATTCAAATCTGGCTGCACCCAGTGATAAGCCTGTCACATCTCTTAACAGAAACAAAAACCAACCAGAGATCAATCAGTTGCACTGACCAGCTCAATCCAAAAACCATCGCATCACAGCAGGCAAACTGGGAAACAGCTGCATAAAGCAGACTAAAGCGATTTAGAAGTGTCTCTCTGAGACATTAATTTGGGATGATGCAGAACTAAATTTCAGAAAACTGTTAAGTTTCGGAATACATTACTGACTAAGCTAATGGATAAATGTATCTTGTGATGCAGACATTTAGTCATTTGCTGGAACCACCCAGAGGGATCGTCTGAAAATGTCTCAAGAATGAAGTTAGGGAATTAGCAGTGAAATAAAATTCAACATGGCCCAATACTTCACAGATGTAAAAATCTGCCACATTTTTCTCCCCTGCCAACTGTCCAATGACTTCTGTTGAATGAACTCAGCTGTTGTCACTGAGGGCAGGATCAGGCATCCGCTGTGATGCCCACTCATTGTTCCATTCACCTCCCATTACCACAGGAAGTTTGAACAATAGACAAGATACAATTGATAACTGACATCCATGGAATTGCAGCCTAACAAACATTGATGCCTTTAGGAGAGAAGGTAAGAAAGTGATTGAGGTACAGAGCTTATGGCTTAAATACTTGATACATTTGTAAATTAAGTGTAATCCCAGGACGTTAACAATAAGATTCAGTAAATGAATGTATCCTCTATTGAGGCAGCAGCATTAACTGCAACATTTTAGAATCAAGCTTTGGCTTGTGCTGAGCCAAGATAATGGTAGTGGGCACCTTAACTGGCTCCACTGGTAGGTCCATTAGGGTCCAAGTATCTGATCAAGGTTAAGAGTCCTGGTTTCTAATCTTGTGGTATTGCTTTATGAATACTGGAGCATGGGAGAATCTGGTTCATGTGCAATGCCAATTAAAAGTTTCTATTTAGATTCATGCCTTAAAAGGATGCAGGGTACGAAAGGATGAAGGGATAAAAGGGATGAAGGGGAAGGTAAGGGCAATATTTTCTCATCAACTCATTCAGTGTTCTTACTACACACCTGTATTTGAGACTTGAATCCAGGCCTCCTGCCTCAAAGATGGGAACACTACCACAGCCCTCAAAATTGGGGGAAGGGATATGTATGTAGGGAAGTATATGTTACTGAAAATGGTTTAATGCATGAGCATTCTGGATCTGTGGTGGGACTACATTTTCTCTGGAGTTCATTATAAATAGAAGGTAAGAACAAAAACAAAATCCCCTGACCCCCTGCTCCTTTTTATACCAAAGCTGTTTTGTGCAGACCAGGCTTTTCAAACAGACAAATCAACAATAACAAAGCCAGCTGTTCCACCCAATTAAATATGTACGGAACAATCAAATAGGCTTTTGCAATAATGAAGAGTTCAGTTTAAAAACCACTAATTCAAAATTAAACCCAACAATGAGTCACTTCTATTTTTGCATGACCACTTCATTATTCAAATGTTTGTCAGTAGTTCCTGGTTTCTCTACTTTGAGTTTCTTCTGCACACTAGATGCCTTTTGTGATACAGTAGTAACATCCCTACCCCTGAACCAGGAGGTCCATGTTCAAGTCCCACCTACTCCAGACATGTGTAATCACGCCTTTGAAAGCACTGATTTAAATCAAAACCCTCCATTCACTTATTTAGGCTCCCTGGGTTGTCAATACATACATATTCGGCCATGCTAACTGGTTAAGTGATGCAATCTGCAAATTCACTGGGCTGAATTTTCCAAGGCTCGTAAAGTCAGGATCAAGAAAAAAATTTTAAAATCACCAGTTTGATCAGCTACAGGACAGGGAGCCAAGTCAGCCCATCCAAGATCCAAGAGGTGGAAAGTTGAAGGTGCCATTGGAATCATGGATAAATGGAGGCAGACAACTGGCAGCAGTAGGTCCACTCTCCCCAGAATGGATTCACTATGATTTGATGACCACAAGTGTAATACCAACTATCTGCCTCCAAATTGATAGGCTGTGGTCATCTAAATTTTTAAGAATTCTTCCCTACCCCACAAAGTGCCAGGGAACATCTTTTACTTTTTCTTCCCCCAAGTGTCAGGGCAGCATGGTGGCTCAATCAGTGACATGGCTACCTCACAGTACCAGGGACTAGGGTTCGATTCCTCCCTCGGGCAACTGTCTGAGTGGAGGTTGCACATTCTCCTTGTGTCTGCGTGGCTTTCCTCCCACAGTCCAAAGATGTGCAGGTTAGGTGGGTTGGCCATGCTAAATTGCTCATGGTGTACAGGCTAGGAGGATTAGCCATGGTAAGTGTAGGGTTACAGGGATGGGGTGGGGTCAGGGTGGGATGCTCTTTGGAGGGTTGGTGGAGACTTGATGGGTCGAATGGCCTGCTTCCACACTGCAGAGATTCTATCATTCTATTTTATTCTAATTTTCAAGTAGATCTCCCTGTGAGTCCTCCCACTTCTGCCTGTTGTCCTTCACTGAATAGGCTTGGAGGCAGCTTCATAACTGACCATGTCCAGGATGGTTGTGACAGACTTTCTTACCACAGTCACTTCTGCACTGTGACCCAACTGAGAAAATGCAGACCACTGTTGATTTGAAAGTCTATCACCCCATCCAGCCAGCTAATGATAACGTATAGTCTGAGAGAAGTTACTGCAGAACACACACATGAACTGCCACACTATTATTAATACAACAACACAAATACACTGTATTTTAGTCAAAGGAAAAAGTATCAGTTTAGAACAATAAATAAGAACAAAATAATGTAAATCATAAGCAAGTGATATTTTCTCCCTGAACATATATTTGACATGACATAATTCAAAAATACTGAGCAAACTGGAAATTGGAATTTTTATACTGATGTTGGCCATTAACTTTCTCTCCAGTTTCTGTCAGTGCAAATTTTACTAATAGGTGCATGACACAAATCTGAGGAGTCATTTGCTTCAAATTACTCCACCCACTACAAGTTCATGACCAATCATGGCCAGATCCAGCTAAATAGCTACAATCTGTAATCACAAATGTACTGTGCCAAAGAGCACCAGTGATATATAGGCTTACTGCCAGCTTTATGCTTTCCAGAATCAAGCCATGTACTACAGGTGCCTCCACTTACTTGGCCTCAGAATGCCAACAGCATCCCAATGCTATTCCCAATTTAGGATTTATCAAACTTTGTTTTCTGCCATAGGGCAGCACAGTGGTTCACTGGTCAGCACTGCTGCATCATAGCGCTAGGTACCTGGGTTTAATTCCAGCCTCAGGCAACTGCCTTTGTGGAACATAAACATAGAACATGATAGCGCAGTATAGGCCCATTGGCCCTCGATGTTGTGCTGACCTGTGAAAATAATCTGATTCCTATCTAACCTATGACCATTCTATTATTGTCCATATGTACATCCGATGCCCATTTAAATGTCCTTAACGTCAGCGAGTCTACTACTGCTGCAGGCAAGCCATTCCATGCCCATGCTACTCTTTGAGTGAAGAAACTACCCCTAATATCTGTCCTAAATTTATTACCCCTCAATTTAAAGCTACGTCCTCCCATGTTAGCCTTCACCATCCAAGGAAATAGGCTCTCACCATCCAT
This sequence comes from Hemiscyllium ocellatum, assembly GCF_020745735.1. Classification (NCBI taxonomy): domain Eukaryota; kingdom Metazoa; phylum Chordata; class Chondrichthyes; order Orectolobiformes; family Hemiscylliidae; genus Hemiscyllium; species Hemiscyllium ocellatum. Next base: position 53,912,016 of record NC_083416.1, read on the forward strand.
CATATCTAACCCTCTGATTATCTTGTACATCTCGATTAAGTCACCTCTCAACCTTCTTTCCAACAAAAACAGCCTCGGTTCACTTAGACTTTGCTCATAAGACTTCCCTTCCAAACCAGGCAACATCCTAGTAAATCTCCTCTGAACCCTTTCCAAAGCTTCCATATGTTTCCTATAATACGGTGACCAAAACTGTACGTAATACTCCAGGTGCAGCCTTACCAGTGTCTTGTACAGCTGAAGCATGACCTCGTAGCACTGAAACTCAATCCCCTACCAATAAACACTAACACACCATATGCCTTCTTCACAACCCTATTAACATGGGTGGCAGCTTTCAGGGATTTATGCACCTGGACACTGAGATCTCTCTGTTCATCTACACTGCCAAGAATTTTACCATTAGCCCAGTACTCTGCATTCCTGTTATTTCTTCCGAAGTGAACACCTCGCACTTTTCTACATTAAACTCTATTTGCCACCTCTCAGCTCAGCTCTGCATCTTATCTATGTCCCTCTGTAACTCACAACATCCTTTGGCACTATCCATAAATCTGCCTACCTTAGTATCATCCGCAAATGTACTAACCCATCCTTCTACGCCTACATCCAGATCATTTATAAAAATGACAAACAGCAGTGGACCCAAAACAGATCCTTGGAGCACATAAACTGGTATATGAGCTCCAGGATGAACGTTTCCCATCAACCACCACCCTGTCTTCTTTCAGCTCGCGAATTTCTGATCCAAATCGTTAAATCACCTCAATCCCGAAACTCTATATTTTGTGCAATTTACTGAAGTCCAAACGCACCACATCAACTGCTTTACCTTCATCCACCTGTTGTGTCACCTTCTCGAAGAACTCAATAAGGATAATGAGGCACGACCTACCCTTGACAAAACTGTGTTGACTACCCCAAATCAAATTATGCCTTTCCAGATCATTATAAATCCTATCTCTTATAACCTTTTCCAACATCTTACCCACAACCGAATTGAGGCTCACTGGCCTATAATTACCAGGGTTGTCCCGACTCCCCCTCTTAAACAAGAGTTGGGAGGTCATGTTGCAGCTGTACAGGACATTGGTTAGGCCAGTGTTGGAATATCGTGTGCAATTCTGGTCTCCTTCATATCCGAAAGATGTTGTGAAACTTGAACAGGCTGGGGCTGTTTTCCCTGGAGCATCGGAGGCTGAGGGGTGACCTTATAGAGGTTTATAAAATTTTGAGGGGCATGGATAGGATAAATAGGCAAATTCTTTTCCCTGGGGTTGGGGAGTCCAGAACTAGAGGGGATTGGTTTAGGGTGAGAGGGGAAAGATATAAAAGAGACCTAAGGGGCAACTTTTTCGTGCAGAGGATGGTACATGTATGGAATGAGCTGCCAGAGGATGTGGTGAAGGCTGGTACAATTGCAACATTTAAGAGGCATTTGGATGGGAATATGAATAGGAAGGGTTTGAAGGGTGGGATATCTGGTCAGCATGGACGGGTTGGACCGAAGGGTCTGTTTTCATGCTGTACATCTCTATGACGATGACTAAAGGGAACAACATTTGCTACCCTCCAGTCTCCTGGCTCTACTCCCGCCAACAATGATGGCATAAAGATTGAAGCCAAAGGCTCTGCAATCTCTTCCCTGGCTTCCCAAAGAATCTGAGGATAAATCCCACCCGGCCCAAGGGACTTATCTAAGTTCAGATCTTCCAAATCTGCGAAAATCTCCTGTTTGTCAACCCCAATCCCATCTAATCTTGTAGCCTGGATCTCTGTATTCTCACTAACATTGCCCTTTTCCAGTGTGAATACTGATGAAAAGTATTCATTATGCGCTTCCCCGTGTCCTTAGATTCCGCACACAACTTTCCACTACTATCTTTGATTGGCCCTAATCTTACTCTAAGAGTTTGCACATTTTCCCCATGTCTGCATGGGTTTCCTCTGGGTGCTCCAGTTTCCTCCCACAGTCCAAAGATGTGCAACATACATGGATTGGCCATGCTACATTGCCCAAGGGATGTGCAGGCTAGGTGCATTAACCATGGGAAATGCAGGGTTACAGGGAAAAGGCAAGGGATGGGTCTGGGTGGGATGCTCTTCAAAGGATCGGTATGGACTCAATGGTCTGAAAGGCCTGCTTGCACGCAGGAGAGATTCTGTCCTTCTGCCAGATTCCTTAGTCTATCCCAAATAAAAACAGCATGCTCGAAACACTCAGCAGGTCTAGCAGCATCTATGGAAAAAGAAACAAAGGTAATGCTTTCCATCAATTATGTACTCAGGTCAGTTCCTTCTTCAGAACTGGCCTGAGTACATGGGCATCCCAAATCAACAGGTAATAATTAGTCCAGACATCCCATTATCCAGATTGGAACTACAGTCAGGACAACACAGAATCCCAGATGTAGCAGACTCTGTGGGAACTGTATGCAAATGGAAGATTCTGATGAGAATAGCCCCCGGCCAAACCCCGTCTGTGGCTTGACCAGAGACACACTCTCATCACGCAGGTTGGACACCTCCAGACCCCACTAGCCCTTTGTTGGTCTGAACCCCACAGCATGTGCCAATCTGACACCCCCCAGACAACATCCTGACATCAAAGAACCCTGAACACCCTATCACATACCTGGTACCTTCCCTATCATGGCAGCCTACTTCCCTGGCACCTTAGTCCCCTTAACCAACTGCCACCCCATACTTGCCCTACATTCATAATCCTTCATAAGAGCAGTCTACATGTTTGGTTGCACTGCTGAACATTTAATTCACAGAACACAGCTCAATGATTCCTGCAAAAAGGGGTTGTGGTTTCTATAAAGATTTTCTTTGCTGTTCGATTTCTGGACAGATTCCTAACAGGAGACCCCTTACCATGAATCTCCAGCACAAAAGACAGTGGAAGTTGAGTAGCTATGTTTTAATCCAATTGGGGATACAGAAAGGGTTTTCAATTCTGATTGAAATATGTACGCCAATGGGTTAGATCCATCAGATTGAACCTTAAGCCTTTATGTTCCCAATCTGGATTTGCGGTTCTGCTAGAACATATCACAGAATTTACAGAAGGACACTTCAAAAATGTTAGTGCAATTAGGCAAGCTCCACATGGTTTTCTGAAAGAGAAGTCATGTTTGATTAATTTACTAGCGTCCTTCAGAGAAGTAACGAGCAACTTGGATACAAAGGATCCTGTGATGTAGTGTACTTGGATTTTCAAAAGGTATTTGATAAGGTATCATGTCAACAAAAAAGCACAAAATACAAGCTCAAGGTATAGGGGGTAGCATATAAGCATGGACAGAGGGTGGCTGGCTAACTTGAAGCAGCATGTAGAGAAAAATATATCATTTGCAAGTTGGAAAACACTAACCAATAAAGTGCTGCAGGAAGGCCAGTGCTGTGAGGTCAACTCTTCAAAAGCTATGATGTAGAGGTGCCAGTATTGGACTGGGGTAGACAAAGTTCAAAACCATACAACACCAGGTCATAGTCCAACAGGTTTATTCGGTATTACCAATGGAGTGCCACAAGGATCGGTGCTGGGTCCATTACTTTTCATCATTTCTATGAATGATTTGGATATGAACATAGGAGGTATAGTTAGTAAGTTTGCAGATAACACCAAAATTGGAGGTGCAGTGGACTGCAAATTACTCAGATTACAATGGGATCTTGATCTGATGGGCCAATGGGCTGAGGAGTGGCAGATGGAGTTTAATTTAGATAAATGAGAGGGGCTGCATTTTGGGAAAGCAAATCTAAGCAAGACTTATACACTTAATGGTAAGGTCTTAGGGAGTGTTGCTGAACAGAGATGTTGGAGTGCAAGTTCATAGCCCCTTGAACATAGAGTCGCAGGTAGATAGGATAGTGAAGAAAATGTTTAGTATGCTTTCCTTTACTGGTCAGAGCATTGAGTACAGGAGTTGGTAGGTCATGTTGTGGCTGTACAGGACATTGGTTAGGCCACTTTTGGAATATTGCGTACAATTCTGGTCTCCTTTCCATCGGAAGGATGTTGTGAAACTTGAAAGGGTTCAGAAAAGATTTATAAAGATGTTGCCAGGATTGGAGGATTTGAGCTATAGGGACAGGTTGAATAGGCTGGGGTTGTTTTCCCTGGAACATCGAAGGCTGAGGAGTGACCTCATAGAGGTTTATACAATCATGAGGAGCATGGATAGGATAAATAGACAAAGTCTCTTCCCTGGGGTGGTGGAGTCTAGAACTAGAGGGCAATAGGTTTAGGGTGAGAGGGGAAAGATATAGAAGGGACCTAAATAGACAACTTTTTCATGCAGAGTGTAGTGCATGCATGGAATGAGCTGCCAGAGGAAGTTGTGGAGGCTGGTACAATTGTAACATTTAAAAGGCATCTGGATGGGTATATGAATAGGAAGGGTTTAGAGAGATAAAGCCAAGTGCTGGCAAGTGGGACTAGATTAGGTTAGGAAAGCTGGTCGGCATGGACGAGTTGGACCGAAGGGTCTGTTTCCATGCTGTATATCTCTATGACTCAATGACTCTACTAGCTTTCGGAGCACTGCTCCTTCATCAGGTAACTGTGGAGCAGGATCATAAGACACAGAATTTATAGGAAAAGATCACAATGTCATGCAACTGCTACGATATATTGAACAAACCTAGATTGTTATTTAGTTTATGCTGCATCCTTTAAAAGCTGTGCAAATGGCTTTAATGAAGGGACCAAACGTATGGTTGATAAATTTCCTGATAACAAAAAGATAGGAAGCAAATTAATTTGTAAGGTATATAGATAGGGTGTGAGTAAGGGAAAAAATGGAAAGTGGAGTATTATGTGGGCAAATGTGAACCTGTCTAGTTTTATAGGAAGATTAGAGAAGCAATAGGTTATTTAAATGGAGGAACATTGCAAACACTGCACAATAAGGGGTGTGGGAGTCTTGCTACTTGAACCACAAAAGGTTCATATGCAGGTACAAGAAGTGATTACGAAGGCAAATGGAATATTGCTGTTTATTGTAAGGGAAATGAAAATATAAAAGTTGGGAGGTTTTGCTCCAATTCTATGCTGCATTGGTGAGATTATACCCAGATTATTATGCACAGTTTTAAACATAAAGAATGTAATAGTATGCATAGTAGTTCAGAAAGGTTAACCCGACTGATTCCTAGGATGAAGGGGCTCCCTTCTGAAATGAAATTGGACATGCAGTGATTGGAACAAGGCCAGGTGGATCTCAGACTATGAGATCCTTGATTGGGCATATTAACCTGGGTCAATCAGGGAGCCCTGGTTGACAGATATAAACAGGAGATACAGAAGGCCTCCTCAGTCTAGGGACTGGCTTTGAGCTGGCTGGCCACAGCCCATGTACAGTGCACATGTAAATAAAGGTTGATTTGGTAATGGCATACTGGCATCTATGCAGTGATTTTAGAGAGATTTGCTATGCATTCATTGGGGAGTTTAGATAAATGAGTGATATTCTTATTGAAATACATCAAGATCACAAGGAGAATTAACAGGGTGTGGATGTTGAGAGGATATTTCTGTTTGTGGGAGAGACTAGAATTTCAGTACTTAGTTTAAAACGAGTATCGCATTTAAGACAGAGATGAGGAGAATTATTTTTCTCTCTGGCGGTCATTAGTCAGAGGAATTCACTTCATACTGCATGATTGAATGTTTTTAAGGCCAGTTAGAGACTTTTGATGGATGTGGAAGTCAAAGTCAAAGGTATGGTGGGAGGCAGAAAGGTGAGTTGAAGCCACCATCAAATCAGCCATGATCTTAACAAATAGCAGAGCAGGTTTGAGGGTTAAATGGCCTACCATGCCTCCTAATTTGCATTTAAGCTCTAGTGGATATAACACAGAACTGAATTCTACCTTCTCCTTTCACACAAATGGGCACATTGTTAATGATTCAGACAAAGAGCTGTAGTGAACATCTAACAAAGGCCTACCTTAATTCAGAATCCAAAAGCATACTTAATATTGCTCTATCGTTTACTTTGCTCCTACTTCCCTCTCCTCTGAGTCACTGACAGCCCTCAAACCTTTTCCATTATTTGTTCACGGGTGGTAGATGTTGCTGCCTAGGCCAGCAATTATCAGCTATTTCCAAATGCCCTTGAGAAAGTGGTGAGCAGTTTTCTTAAACTACCGCTACCTTTGATTTGTAGGTCCACCCACAATGTTGCTGCAAAGGAAGTTCAAAGATTTTGACCCCACAACGGTGAATGAATGGCAATTAAATTCCGACTCGGACGGTGTTTGGCTCAGAGCGGAGCTTGCAGGTGATGGTGTTTTCGTCTATCAGCTGCCATTATTCCTCTCGGTGGTAGAGAATATAAAAACCACAAGCTAGAGTAGGTAATTGAGCATGTCAAGCCTGTCCTGCCATTTGACACGATCCTGGCTGAGCTCACCTCAGCCTCAATGCCAGGTCACAGGTTTAGAGGGTGATGTCAGAGAAGTTGCAGGAGCTGCTGCCTTACATCTTGATGATGATACACAATGTTGCTACTATTATTTGGAGGTGAAAGGGGTGAACATTGAAGATGATGGACTATCAAGAGGGTCGCTTTGTCCTGGAAAGTGTCAAGCTTCTTCAATGTTATTGGCGCTGCACTCAGTTAGATAAATGGAGAGTATTCCATTATAGTCCAAGCCAGGGTATCAACTCTGATTCAATGAGGATTGCAGGAGGGTATGCCAGGAACACAATCAGGCACATCTGAAATCAGGCATCAATCTGGTGAAGCTACAACATGGAGTTGCTCTTTTGGCATTTAGAATAAGCAGCACGTGACAGAGTTAAATGATCTCACAACCAAAGGATCAGATGTCAGCTCTGCAGTCCTACTGCATCCAAGTGGTCAATGGTGGTGGACAATTAAACATTCACTGGAGCAGAAACACCATAAATATCTCCATCTGCAACAATTGGGAGCCTAGCAAAAGCCAAGGCTGAAACAGTTGTAAGCATTTGCAGCCAGAACTGTTGACTGGATGATCCATTTTGGCCTTAAGATTCCCAATATTATTCGGTCAGCTTGATTCATTCTACATGACATCAAGAAAATCAACAAGCTGAAGATACTGGATACAGACCCTGACGAAATTTCAACAATAATATTGAAGACTTGTGTTTCAGAACTAGCTGCTGGTATCTACCCAACAACTTAGGAAGTTGCCCAGGTATGTCCTGTCCACGAGAGTTAGACAAGTCTAATCTGGTCAATTACCACTGCATCAATGATCCCTCAATGATCAACAAATTGATGAAAAGGGTTGTCAACAGTGCTATCAAGCAGCACTTGGTCAGCAATAACCCAAACATCGATGCTCAGTTTCAGCTCTGCCAGGGTCTCTCAGATTCTGACCTCATTACAAACTTGGTTCAAACACAAACAAAAGAGGTGAACTCAAGTTGGGGGAGTGAGGTGACCGCCCTTGATATTTGACTTGAGTATGTCATCCAAGAATCCCAACAAAACTGGAGTCAAAATGAGACAGGGGAAAGTTCTCAGCTGGTTAGAGTCATTGCTAGCACAAAGAAAGATGGTCATTTAAAAAAAAAATCATTCATGTTTGGGACTAATCTGATCTCAGAGCATTTGAGAGGTTGGGGACATCTGGAGGAGGCCAAGGTGAGTGAATGGCGTTCTATGGTTTATTGTGAGAAGGTGCTCAAAAGTTGACGGGAAGACACCAAAAACTCAGCTTTCAGATTTCTACCTCCCTCCCGCAAAGAAAGATCACTCAGCGCATGGTTGTAACTGGTGACTTGCAAAGTGGAGGAGAGGCGTTTAATCTATTTTTACAATATAAGTGGAATACTAGTCCCTTTCATATTCATGGTAAAAAAAAATCACATTGCAGTCAGAAGCTTAAGTTCACCTGGAACAATTTAGAAACACTTCCACACATGATTAATTTTATTTCCTTTGCAGTTTATCACAATAGATACATGCCTATATATTCATTTATGCTGATGTTCACAACAAAATAAATCAAAATTAGCAACTGGTCTCTTTTTTGCAAGTCACCTTAAAAGATCATGATGCCATTTGGGAAACACATATGGCACTTGAAATTATGTGGTGTGCTGCCATAGCTCGATTTTCTGAGAGATCTTAACTACGTTTTGTGGAATAATTAAGCATTTCATCATGAGGATGAACCTTTTACAAACAATTTGCCAACCACAAATAGCATCCGTGAATTAAGGAACTCTCACTGTACAAACCACTTGCTTTGATTTATTGTGATACAAGTAAAGACGTACATACATACACTCACTGGACTATTAACTCAGAGACCCAGGTAATGTTCTGGGGACCCAGGTTTGCGTGCTGCCAATTTGAATTTATTAAAAATCTGGAATTAAGACACTAATAAAACCACTGTCAATTTTCAGGAAAAACCCATCTAGTTTAGGAAGGACTTTTCAGGAAACTGCTATCCTTACCTGGTCAGGCCCATGTGGCTCCAGACTCACAGCAAAGTGGTTGACTGTTGACTATCCTCCAGACAATTCTGGATGTTCAATAAATGCTAGGCAGATAGTGATGCTCACAGACCATAAATGAATAAAGAAGAAACTAAGACACCAGTGAACTGAGCCATAAAGAATCCAAACCAATTGCAAAGAAATCAGAGGTTCCATTACTAATCATGCATTCGTTTTCCATCAAACTAATTATTACCTGTTCAACGAAAATGGTTTTTACTGCTGTGTTAAACCTTAGTTAGAATTGTGAAGAGTTCAACATTGAAAATAATTCTTTTGACCTGTTTAAAATCATTTTCCTGCAGACATGAGAGAGAGAGACAGATGATGGGATTGAGGGGAGGGGGGAGAGAGAGAAAGAAAGAAAAAAGGGAAAATGTGTGCATCAGAGAGACAGCATGAGAGAGAGCGAGATGTTTATATTGTCAGCCCTGTCGAAGTTGAACAAGGGCTCCAACACGAAAGCACAGCTTGTCATACCATAAGGTTAGATCTACATAGATTCTGGTTTCTCTTTGATAACTCGGATTTCTTTAAGGGAATCCTTTCTCTGAAAGGTCTCCCTATTGCAATACTGCTACATTTCAAAGACTCATCCAATTTAGCACACTGCAATATACCTGTCTTGCTAATGTGTAATTTTTCATATATTTGTCCAATGTAAAAGTAAAGGACAAAGAGCTGTCTCATGAGAGTTATCCAATGTAGCAGAACAGGTGAGCTCCCAATTAGGGAGAAGCAGCAAGCATTTCAACTGTCAGTATTTGATATTGATTTGTCACTTGTTTTATGTCTGTATTATATTCTGCTGACATAAATCAGCTCAGTTAGTCCTGTCTGCTAATGCATTTAATGGGAGAGAAACAGGTTAATCCTGGAAAACAAGCACAGAAATCACGGCACGCGATTAATTTGCTCCTTCCATAGCATTACAGGTAGCATGGTAATTCTTTTTGCTGCCACTGCTTTATATGGCTTTTGCATGCTGCCAAAGTTAGCCATGCTGTGAATGGCTACACACACCAACAGGGGCCCCATATCACTTGGAGAGAGTACTACTTAAAGACAATCTCCAGCTCCTAAAGAGGAGATGCCCTGTGGCTACAAATGATCCATAATGGATGGACACACAAGAAAACATATACCAAAGTTTTCTGACATTGCACTGGAAGTCCTGGTAAAATAAGGAGAGACATCCTTTGTTTGCAGCGTAACAGGGGTTCTTCCAGATACAGCATGGGAAAGCACTGGGGGTCAATGCCAGGAATAAGACTAAGGGCAGGAACAAGTTCAACTACCTCACAAAATCATCAAGGTCATCTTCAACTGGCATTTCTTACCAACTACACCACTAGACTCATCCATTGCTCAATGTTCTATATTCCCATCACTCACTTACCAACAATGCCCAATCTGCAGTCAATTCTTCATGCAACTTGCTTTTCCTCACAATCTCACATTTAGCACTGCTGCAGTCTCACATCCACACTTATAGCTTGCACAACATAGGTAACTATTTAACCAGGAGTAGTCATCCTACTGGATTCTATTATTATATTCCGTTGTACAATTGCACATCCTATTATCCTCATCAACAATGAAAAATCATGTGCCCAATACAATTTTCCTTTTTGCAGCTAAGCAGAGAATTCCAGGCCTGTTTTAATCACATTCTTTTCTATTTTCCTAAATCAATCGGACAAGTATCCATGGCTTGTTTAAGTGAAAATTTGTCCTACAGACATTTCTGTGATCTAATGTTCTTATCTCTCCACACCCGCCTCTACCTAATTTCTCCTGAAGTCAGTAACTAACCATGATGCTATACAATTATACTGGCCTCAGCAATCTTTTAGGTCATTCTTTATGACAGTCTAACTGAACTTTTTACACAGCAGGAATAATCAATGTAAAAAAAAAGCAATTCTAATCACATTTACAGAAGAACAAAATCCTACCAAAGGGCTTGCAAACATCTAATAACGTTTCTATAATTATTGGATATGGACAACTCCAGAATGAATTTCAGGTTCTTTGTGATAGATGCTCAGGGTCAGATATACAATTCAAAGGCGGTGGATTTCCACCCTGAGAAATTTTACTCAATACATCAACAATCTTTTTGACAACAGTTTTTACTGTCGATTTTCAACCTTTAATCTTTTGAGGGTTGATGCTCCTAAAGTGCTGATAGAAGCTTCAAGTTTCACACGCCCCCACCCTCCACCCCACAGCACACTGGACCACATTCACTTCAAACAGATAAATCAACTTGACCCCATTCTACCTATGAATCCACAATTCCCACCTAATAGCATTTGATCTTTGCTGACTTTGAAATTGGTCCAAGTTCCACTCTAAGTAGCCAAGAGTTTTTAAAGCAAAGCTTTCTTGTTTCATCTGTGCCATGTTGTGATTTCAGTGAAGACTAGGCTCTAAGTGCCAAACAATGTCAAACCATAAGGGAAACCTGGCAAGTTGCAAGTAAATGGCCAGAAAAGGCCAAAATAATTTTCCAAAAACTTTTTGGCAGGATACCTCAGTGGTCCCCAAAGATGACAGTATTGTAACAGAGATGCAAATCTTCTTTACACATTGTGAGCACCATCCATTCAAATATCTGCTTCCATCAGGCATCAATGAAAATAAAAACTTGTGAAAGTTAGCCACAAATTTCTTCCATCTGACATCGATCCAAAGAGCAATGGCCCAAGGAGCTGTCTTATTTGTTTTTTATAAGAATGTCGATGATGTTTCTACACCTAGTGCATAAAGCAAATAATCCCTTTCTGCAACAGAGCTTAGGATGGAATTCTGCCTTGGGAAATGTTGAAATTTAAGAGAAATAAGCTACAGGCATTGGTATCACTTTTACCAAGTAGAAATTAAAGCAGCAAAAAGTCTGGTGGCTATGCTCATTGTTCATGTGTTTGTAAAGAGGAGCTCCAAGTTATGTGTATTCTAACAGAGGTCAATTGATTTTTAAATTTATCCAGACAGGAAAAGATGTGATGCTTAAGAAATTTAAAAACTTCAATTTGTTTTTCTCAACTGAAGTTAGTGTTAGAATTTATTACTGTCCTGTGAACAGAGGGAAGAATACTAAAGGAAGAGGGGGACCTTATAGAAGTTTATAAAATCATGAGGGGCATGGATAAATAGACAAGATCTTTTCCCTGGGGTGGGGGGAGTCCAGAAATCAAAGGCATAGGTTTTGGGTGAGAGGGGACAGATATAAAAGGGACCTAAGGGGCAAATTTTTCATGCAGAGGGTAGTTGTGTATGGACTGAGTTGCCAGAGGAAGTGGTGGAGGCTGGTACAATTAGAGCTTTTAAAATACATCTGGGTGGGTATATGAATAGGAAGGGTTTAGAGGGATATGAGCCAAGTGCTGGCAAATGGGACTAGATTAGGTCGGCAAGGACGCGTTGGACCAAAGGGTCTGTTTCCGTGCTGTACATCTCTATGATACTAAATGAGACTAGATTAATTTAGGATATCTGGTTGGCACAGACAAATTGGACCGAAGGGTCTGTTTCTGTGCTGTACACCTCTATGACTATGTTCTATTATGGGAAACGGAGGTGATTGTATTCTTAGGAGCACAAGTCACGGCTGGAATACTTAATGAGTAGTTTGTACTACTATTTACAAAGGAAGAGAAATGACATAAAATATCAGAAGTGAAGATGGTGATGGTTGAGCTGCAAATTGAGAGAAAATTAGATCTTGGAAAAGCTTGCAATGCTTAGACTGGTTAAGTCATCTGGTGCCGATGGCTTACATCACAGATTGCGAACAGTGATAGCAGAAGAGCTTCCCTTAATCACCTTAATTCCTTCAATATACGAGAGATGCCAGAGGACTGGATTGAGACAAATGTGACATCTTTATTCAGGGATAGGTGTAAGACTTGACCTAGCAATCAATTAGTTTAACATCATTAATGGAGTAACATTTTAGGAACAATAATCAAAGGGGAAGAGTAATTAGGAAATAATGATGTCCATATAGATTTTAAGAAGATGTTTGACAACTCATCACATAAAAAACTGTGGCTCATGGAGAAGTGTCAGCTTGGATCTTTAAAAATGGCTCCAGCACCAAAAACAGCAAGTTGTGGTTATTTTTTCAGATTAAAGGATGGCAGATAGTGGGTCAATGCTGTAATCACTGTGCATATATAAATGACTTAGATACAATAACACAAAATAAAATGTCAGAATTTGCTGATGAGAGCAAGGAAGAGCAGCAAGCAGTGAGCATGATATTAATTAACAACAACAGGACATAGACTGGGTGGCAGATGGGGAGACAACTGGCTATTCAAATTGAGTCAGATAAGTGTGATGGCATACACTTGGGCAGAATAGATAGGAAGAGGCAATATAGATCTATTGGCACACTGCTAAAGAACATATAGGGACAAGGGTACCTGAGATATATTATTGAAGTTGGCAAGATATTATGAGTGTGTCGTTGGCAAAACGTATGGAAAGTGAGATTTCCTAAATGTGTACAAAAACAGGAAAACTCTAGATAGTCACAAGAAGAGTACTACATCTAGTTCGGCTCACCACACTTTAAGGAGGATGTGATGGACCTTGAGAGTGTACAGAGAAGATATACTAGCACTGCTCCATGGATGGGAAATTTTTATTATAGGTTTTGGTTGGAGGAGGGATGGGACTCAAACCTGAAGCTTCTGGCCTGGAGGAAGGGACAGTATCACTGCACCACAAGATGGCTTGAAGGTATAGAAACTTATTTCTCTCAACCACTTCCTGAGGTAGCAGGTCCCACATTCTGTCTATTTTCTGTTTTCAGAAATATCTCCCCATTTCCTATTGGATTTATTAGTAACTGGTTTGTATAATTGCCCCTAAGTTTCTTGTATTCTCTTACAAAATGACAACAGTTTATTCTCATCCACCCCTTCAAACCCATCCATAACTTTAAAAGTCTCGATCAAGTCAACTTCAAGTTTTCTCATTTGAGACAGCTGTAATCAAACAGTCCTGCTACCATCCTTGTATGTCTTTTTTTAACTTTCTCCAGTAATCCAAATGCTTTTCTTTTCAGTATGCAGACTAAAACTATGCACAGTGCTATAAGTTTGGTTGACCAGAGTCCAATACAAGTTTAATGTAACTTCACGATTTTTGAATTTGGTACTCCTAGAAATAAATTCCAGCATTTTGTTCACATTCTAAATTGTTTTATTGACCTGAAATGTGGCACTTAATGATTATACACTTGGATTCCTAGATTACTTTGATCCACTACTCCATTCAGCTTCTCCATTTTTATGGTTTGATGAAGTTTCTGATTTTCCAAGCAAAATGCGTCACTTCAGATTTATCAACATTAAGTTTTCCACTCAACTTCCAGTTTACAAATGTTCTAATGTCTTCTGTGCTGCAATTTTCTCAATGTTAGCTATGTTTACCTCTGTCTGCCAAAACCAAAGTTAGGTACTTTCTATGAATTCTGATATAGAGTTACTTATTTGCAAGTTCAGATCTTTAACGTACCTGATGAATAACTATGATCCAAGCAAGGATCCTTCTGGAATAGTATTTCAACCTTCTAATCAGAAAAGGTATCTTGTATCTTTACTTTGTGCTTTCTTTTATTTTGGCAATTTGCAATTACTTCAGCCTTTTGTTCAATGACATTACGCCCCTAATCTTTGTCATTCACCTCCCGTTTGGTATCAGAGGTTTGTTCAAAATCCAAGTATATGACATCTACTACACTGGCCTTTTTAACTCTTCCCTTTACTGCTTCATAAAACTTTATCAGGTTAGTTATTCATGACTTTTGGAACCCTCACTGATATTCTTTTGGGTATACCTTCAGTCTTCAAATGATCTTCATCACTTAATTTAGTACAGATTCCAATATCTTTCCTATCATTGTCATTATGCTGACTGAGGTTCTGGGTTTTTGGCCTATCATGATAAGAACGACATTAGCAGCCTGGCAGTTCTCCGGCACAACATATTCTGTAAAATCTCTGTACATAAGAACTAGAATCTCTGGTCTCCTGGTCTCCTCAAGTCTGCAAAGCTGCACACCACAGAACATGGGTTTTATTTCCTTTTCATGTTTCCAATTTGTCCATTATTTTTTCTTAAATTTTGATGTTATTCTCTAAAGCAGGTATCCACCAGTGTCATTCTGCTTCTGCAGCACAGAGAATTTAATGGAAATTTAATACTAATTCCCCAAAAGTTACACTATCCATGACAATTTTACATTTCAGGCCAAATTACCGCTCAACGTCAGTACAGTATCACTTCAGTTGCCAGTGTCAATGCATGTGAGGTGGTCCTGGAAACTGTCACTTGGCCCCAGAGGCTCATTGTCATTGATCCAGCACTGTGTTGTCGCGGAGACAGTGCCCAACCTCAGCAGGCATGTTTTCTAGAGTCATACAGCATGAAAACAGACCCTTCAGCCCAACTAGTCCATGCCAACCACATTCCCAAACTAAACTCATCCTACTTGTCTGTGTTTGGCCCATATCCTTCCAAGGCGAAAGTGAGGACTGCAGATACTGGAGATTAGAGTTGAGAGTGTGGTGCTGGAAATGCACAGCAGGTTAGCAGCATCCGAGGAGCAGGCAAAGCGATGTTTTGGGCAAAACACCTTCATCATTCCTGAAGAAGGGCTTTTGCCCGAAACATCGATTTTCCTGCTCCTCGGATGCCGCCTGACCTGCTGTGCTTTCCAGCACCACTCTCGATCCATATCCCTCCAAACCTTTCCTATTCATGTATTTATTGAGAAGTCTTTTAAATATTGTAACTGTACTTGCAGCCACGATTTCCTCTAGCAGTTCATTCTATAAACAAACCACTCCGTGTAGAAAAGTTGCCGCTCATGTCCTTTCTCCTCTTAGCTTAGCTTAGATTTGAACATGCTAATGAAAACACCCTTGCTATTCACCTTATCTATGACCCTCATGCATTTATAAACTTCAACAAGGTCACCCCTCAACCTTCCACATTCCAGTGAAAAAGACCCAGCCTGTTTTTATATCTCAAACTCTCCAATCCTGGCAACATCCTGGAAAATCTTTTCTGAACCCGCTCCAGCTTAATGATATCCCTCCCAAAGCAGGGCACATTCATTTCACGAGTATCACATAAGAGCAATGTAAGTGCTGGTCTGGCCAACCAACATCTTTGATCTCACTAGCCACCATTCAACATCAGTGACAGTGACAGTCCCACCCCTTGCAAAGCAACAGTGTACCCCCCACACCATGGCAGTCTACCTGCCATGCAGTGACAGTCAACTAACCGAATAGTAACAAACCAACATAAATATCGCATGACATACACACACGTCAAAGATAGATCCATAACCCAACAGAATTGTTGCTTAACCAGTGATGAGTTTCATAATACATAACTAAAAATAAACATATGCTTAATTTTATGATTAATTCTTGCAACCTAAGTACACTTGTGCTACAGAGAATCAGTGGAAAATTTCAGAACCCGTACTCTAGTGATGTGTCAATTTTATTCAAGTTATTGTTAGTAAAAGCTGAAGCAACGTGGTTATGCAATAACTGCCATTTATACCGTCACCCACAAGTTTATTGTGCTCACCATTTAGGGACCCGCTTCATAATGTCATTTTCCTTTTGTTATTCATGTATCACTGCAACACTTCATTACTTTTTATATTAACAATTTGATTTTGGAATTTCTTCTCGCTTCCAGATATGAATGTTTAACAAACAAAATTAAGTTCTTTATATTTCCTTGTGTCCAACTGTCCTTTAAAATCTAAATATGTTTTATATATATATATTTCCATAGACACATATTTTCCCTTCAATTTTTGTATTATTTAAGGTGCCCCAGAACTGGCTTGCTTGCTTTTGGTTTTTATTAAAATACATTTCTCTTGAACCGATTGCATTTTGAGGATGTCCTGGAGTTTTACTGTTTCTCTGTTCTTCGGGATTTTCTCTCAGTTTACTTTTGATAGTATAATTCTCATTTCCTCATAGCTGGTTCTTTTCTGATGTATACCTTCTTTTCACTAAAAATTCTGACAACACTCATGACCAGCCCCTTTGTGACTGCACTTTAATGTAGCTTCTCAATCCTACTTTTTTTTTAAATTAAAAGACAAAGCTATCACTGATCACTTCCTTGAATTCTTCCCCACCCCCTATCCCTCTACGGACTCAAAATCATTCTTTATCCACCTTAGAACGATCTCTCTGCACAATATTCATAATTAATCCATTGTCGAGGTTTATTTTAAATTGACCATGATACTTCAGTAACTGCTAACCTTTTCAAACACTCACTCTCCTCCACCTTTGGTATCCTGGCCTCCAATGTAATTTGTCCTAGTTGCTCCCATGCTATGGTCACCATCAGGGTTCAATAGGCTTCCTGCTGGAGTCAATACTAACTCTGCTGGAGGTACATGCTTGAATTTCCCCAGTAAGGCTTCCATCCCTGCTTAGTCTTGTTCCAGTTCTGCGGCGAAGTCACAAATGACACCTACATCTGACTGCAGCCATGGGGCATTATTGATCCCAAGCCATTCTGTAAGTTTTGAAAACATCCACCATACCATCCTCATTGCAATGTCTCTCTTCCATGAACCCGCTCAGTGGGGCTGCCATGGCTTGGTTTCATTTTCACCTGCCAAACTATCACCAGTACTACTCCAGCAAAAGCATCTCTTCCAACATAGAAGGCACTGTATAAATGCAAGTTGTGACTGTTCTTGCATGTGGCACGTTCTATGCATTGTTATACCCAGTCACTCAGGAGTTCCATAGAATAACCAGTTTAATTGTGACCTACCTCACCACTGGTTCAGGGATTGATTCCGTATTAGCTGGCACCTGAACACCTTTTTCCCATTCCTGTCGCCACTGGTCAGCTAGAATGTAGTACTCATCCACGTTTAGCTGGTAGGACTCAGGGAGCTTCATGGCAGTGATCAGATCTGTTCGAAAAACCTTTTCAAAAAAAGCAAGAAACAAAGTATTAGCTTGTGCTGATTCCCCGATTGTCACTTCACAGCATCAAGTAGTCCTTTAAGAGAGAAACCTTACTGTTGCGTTGGAAGACAAAGGGTGATCAAAGTTAAAGGTGATTCCTTTAAGAGTAAATATAGAAATACTCCAAATGAAATAAGAAAAATACAGACTTGCTGAGTAATTACTTTGTGTCAGCTTTCACAATAGAGGAGATAAATCATATAGCATTTCAGAAATTAGTAAAGGTCAGATACTGAAACTCACTAATCTTACTTTCAGGGTACAAAATAGTATAAGATAAAAGAAAACACATACAACTCTACAACACCCTGACCCATTCTCCAACAATCCTTTGCCCTTTCAGATTAGATTAGATTAGATTACTTAGTGTGGAAACAGGCCCTTCGGCCCAACAAGTCCACACCGACCCGCCGAAGCGTAATCCACTCATACCCTTACCTAACACTACGGACAATTTAGCATGGCCAATTCACCTGACCCACACATCTTTGGAATGTGGGAGGAAACCGGAGCATCCGGAGGAAACCCACGCAGACACGGGGAGAACGTGCAAACTCCACACAGTCAGTCGCCTGAGGCGGGAATTGAACCCGGTCTCTGGCGCTGTGAGGCAGCAGTGCTAACCACTGTGCCACCGTGCCGCCCACAAGAAATCGTCTATGCCACATTTCCATAAAATCCATGGAAGTGCAGCACCTGCACTTTTACTTAATCTGTGAGCATTGTGAAAGACAGTCTAAAGGAGGAGACAGAACTCTGTGTGTACTTCTTTCAATGTATACACCTAATTTGTGACTCATAATGCAGCCTGCTCTATACTGGGGCGACAAAATGCATACTGGGTAGCCACTTTCTGGAACATTTCCATTTATTTTGCAAATGTGAATCCAAGCTTCCAGTCACTGCCATTTTAATTTTGCACCTTACTTACCGTGTGACCTGTCTGCCCTTGACAGTAATCATGTAGGCAAGGTCAGAAAGTAGTAAAAAGTGAGGTCTGCAGATGCTGGAGATCAGAGCTGAAAATGTGTTGCTGGTTAAAGCACAGCAGGTTAGGCAGCATCCAAGGAACAGGAAATTCGACGTTTCGGGCCAGAGCCCTTCATCAGGATTTCCTGATGAAGGGCTCTGGCCCGAAACGTCGAATTTCCTGTTCCTTGGATGCTGCCTAACCTGCTGTGCTTTAACCAGCAACACAAGGTCAGGAAGTAGACATAGATCCTTATGTATGCTAAGTGGCCAGAAAAAGCACCACTCCAGCTGCATTGCCATTTTTGGCAGATGATAAAATGCCAACATTTAAATGAGTCAGTAATGACTTGGAGACTTCATTCACCCTGTTATCAATCATCAACTCAATTCACTCCAGCAAAAAACTGACATCTAGAGGCACTGGGTGACGCATGTCAGTTGGAATCAATTTAAAGGGAGAAATCGGCACATTATCAGGTACCATACTAATTCAGTTCTTGTAATTTTTTTTGTGGTTGCCACCTATTCTTTTCCTCTGCTTTCTTTGCTATACCACCCATCATTTTTACTGATGGGTTGCAGTGGCAAGAGACCATAAGGTAGCTATATAATGGATACTCATATGACACATCCCTGCATAGACAGATATTGACAGACAGGGACACCGAGAGTCACTCCTACCCGACTGGAAAGCAGAGCTTTAATTTATAAAGAAGGCTTTGCTTTATGAATGCATTTGTCAGTTATCCTCCACACTGCAGTCAGGCTAACCTTATGTACTGCTCCATCTGTGGTTATTAAAAGTCACCAAAATCTTATGCCAAGTCATCACTCGACTGCTAGTGGGTAAATCCATGCCTCAAATCCAGCAAGTTTCAATGCTATCGAGACCTAGCTGCCCAGTAATATAGCACACTGCAAATGTAAATAAGTGCTAGGATCCCTCAAGGCCCTAGAAGTTACAGCTGGTACAAATGTGGTCAAAATGCTCCTTTTATTGATGCTCATATATGTTGACGGAAATGAATATTACTCTCTAAACAAGCAAATTATTTGTTGCTTAAAACAACACACAAGTCAACATGTTGCTGGCTGTTAAGACATTTCTGTTAGTTGAAACGGGAGAATTTTTTGTTGACTGAAATATCTAATAGCTGCATGGGCAGTCCTGTCTGCAGCTCCGTAACCCTTCCCACCACAAATATGCCAGCATCCACAGACCCTTCTCTGTGCGCATCCATTTTCACAGTTACCATTCATTGCAGCTCATCAAAGCAACTTCCAGTCCTTGCCAAGAACAATATCTACGTGCACAACTTTATGCCATCATAATTTTACAGACAGCCACACTGCATGTCTGCATGTCTTATTCTTCACTAGTACTCAAACATGGAAGGAATCACTCACAATACGATCAAGCTGCATTTGCAAAGGAATAATCTGCTGAATGACAGGCAGTTTGGGTTCAGCCAAGATCACTAATTCCTGACATTGTCATAGCTTTGTTCCAACACGGACAAAAGAGCCAAATTCCAGAGGTGAAGTGAGAGTGACTGCCCTCGACATCAAAGGATGTTTTAGTATGGCATTAGGGGGCTCTAGCAAAACAGGAGTCAATTGGAATTGGGGAAAACTGTCCTCGAGTCAAGTCATACCTAACACAAAAGAAAGATAGTTGTGCTTGATGGAGATCAACTATCTCAGCTCCAGGAAATCAAATCCTCAAGGGAGTGTCACTGGGTGCCCTAGCTCCAACCATCTTCAGCTGCTTCATCAATGACCTTCCCTCAACCATAAGGTCAGAAGTGGGGATGGTTGATCATGGCTGTGCAAGGTTCAACACAATTCACAAGTCCTCAGATACTGAAACAGTCCATATCCAAATACAACAAGTACTTGGGATAACAATCAAGTTTAGGTTGCCAAGTTGCAGGTAAAGTTTCTGCTAAGCAAGAATTTTATTCAAGAAGGGAGAATCTGACAATCGCTGTTAGATGCTCAACAGCATCATCATCACTGAATATCCCATTATCATCATCCTAGAGGTTATCATTGACCAGAAATGAAACTGGAGCAACCACATGAATACTCTGGCTAGAACAGCAGGTCAGAGACTCTGAATCCTGAGGCGAGTTACTCATTTCCCGACACCCCAAAGTCTGTCTGCCATCTATAAGGTACAAAACAGATGGGCAGGAAGCTGGTAGAACACAGCAAGCCAGGCAGCATCAGGAGGTTGAGAAGTCAACGTTTCGCGTGTAACTCTTCGGAGTGTGATTGACTACTTTCAAATTGCCTGGATGAGTCAACTTGAACAACACTCAAGTCATTGGGCACCATCCAGGAATAAGTAGCTGCCAAACTGGCACCCCACCTTCAATATTCACTCTCTTCACCACCGTTGCACAACAGCAGCAAAGTATACCAAATAATGGATGCACTGCAAGAATTCATCAAGACTTCTTCAATGATACCCTTCAAATTTACACCCACCATCACCTCGAGGGCAGAAGGGCAGCAGATACATGGCAGCAACCACTTGCAAGTTCAAGCCACACACCATCTTGACATTAGTGTTCCTTCACTGTTGCTAAATCCTGGGATTCTCTTCCTAACAATTCTGTAAACAGAGAACAAGAACAGTACAGCACAGGATGATGCGCTTCAGCTAACAAAATTGAACAGACATATGATGCCTTTCTAACTGAACATCCTTTGCCTCTACACAGTCCATATCCCTCTATTCTTTGCGTATTCATATGTCTGTTAAGGTGTCCTTACACTCCAAGGAATGCGGCTTTTCAAGAAGGCAACTTACCATCACCTTTTCCAGGGCAATTAGCATTGGCGAAAAATAATGGCCTAGCTAACAATGCCCACATCGCATGAACAAAGATTAAATAATGAGTGTCCATGCCCTATTCTTTTAACCACAATGCTTTTTCTTCATACTCCTTGTATGCTATAGAAACTCTAGACCCAAATCCTACTTTTTTGCTAGCTGGAAGGCTACCATGCTGGCATGGAAGCATCTTGGAATTCAGAGATCTTCACCAACATGAACATGCTGCAGGTGTCAACGCTGTTCTACCAGTTTCTTGACCCTGGGCCAACGGATCCACACATAAACATTGCAGGTAGTGGCATCAGGAACTTGTTACCATGCTGAGAAAGGGCAACATCGCAAACACTCACTCTCCCCGTGTTGCCAGGACTGAACACTGACTCCTCATCACCAGGGTTCTGTCAGAAAGCAGATCCAACTGCACCAGTGAGATTGTCGGGGGGAGGCAATAAGTATTCAAAAACAGGCTTTTGATAGGCTGGATGCATGAGAGACTGAGGATAAAGAATATTTTGAGTTGAAGACTAGTTTAGATGGCATTGTAGAATTTCCTGGGCATTGTTAGCAACTGAATTACATGTTTCAATAACTTGTGAAAGGGCGGTCAATCTAAGTGATAGATGTGCTCAGCCATGCACTGCATATACTTTCCTTGTCTACTCTGATCAGGTGATAAGACATTTCCAGCACTGAGCTGCTGGGTGTTGGCACCAATTGTTTTTGCTACCACCTGCCTCTCATCATGTCCCTTATCATATTTCTCTCGGACAAATGGTGCCTCCTGGCAACATGTAAAACAAGTTCTAGCCCTTCACTACTGAACCTGGAGAACCTGGCTGGGCCCTTCTTAGATATTCCAGAGATTCGTTGTACTTCCAAAACCAATGTTGTTAGTGTTGCTCTTTTATGATATTTGTTGAAACATATTAGTTCCAGCTCTGCCAACAGTCCCCATCTAGCTCCCAACTGTTACCCTTTCCTAGCTCCCATCACCACGTGCAGAATGTTGGGAGCCAATCACTACTGTTTAAAGTTAGCCTGCTGTTGGGAGCTTTGACAGAGTTGGGCATCTTCTGTTAAGTGGGTCTCCGTTGCCATTTTACTATTTGTGAAAAACTGAAATACACAGCTGCAGATATATTGCCTAATTCAGAAATATCAACATTTATTTGAGCTTGATATCTACATAGCAGTGTTCTGTCTCCTCTTAATTTCTATAAGTAAATCCCTCAAATAGCCAAATTTGCACACCTTCTGAATTTCTCAGCAAAAATGCTGGTAGCTCTCAGTCCAAAATAAATACAAATAAAGCCCACCCTTCCAAGTGGGAGAACAAATTTGTTTTTTCTGGCTAAGCAAAGTGCCGATCACAAGGAGTGGCACATTTTACTTGGTTCTGTTCGTCTTTCTCAGGACAGAAACAACAAAGCAGTCAAAGATCACATCACTTGTATTTTGTTCAATCGTCACAGTCAGAGTGACCAATGAGTGCCAAGGCAGATGCAACAACCCCACACTCTCCATGATATGGCCACATTCACCATAAACTATCAGAAAGCATTTCACAGCCAGAAAGGTAAGCAACCTGGATATGAATATAACAAATTAAAAATATATTTACAGCATAACATATAACTCCTCCATTTATAAACATATGTGCTGATGGATTTTATAAACAGAGTAGGCACCAGAGACTTGTGATTTATAATGAGTAAATCGTTCACAATATAGCCACCATAATTCATTGACTCTTTATGTGGTTAACATTCCTCAGTGGTCCATTTTCAGCAATGCATCACTCAAAAACATGTATTTGCAACTTATCCTCAATCTCATGCACTGATTTTTTTTTAAACTTCAGTATCTCCCTTTTCCTCTGTGT
Organism: Hemiscyllium ocellatum; assembly: GCF_020745735.1. NCBI lineage: Eukaryota > Metazoa > Chordata > Chondrichthyes > Orectolobiformes > Hemiscylliidae > Hemiscyllium > Hemiscyllium ocellatum. The sequence continues at coordinate 53,935,274 of NC_083416.1, forward strand.
TTAATCATCACACCAGCAGTAGAGAGACTTCAGCAACCCCAATAGCCTAGGGGGCAAAGACATGGTATGGCAATGCACTGGAGTTATACAAGGCTAGACAGCCTTTCATCTCAGTTGTAGTCTGCGCTGAGTTAGCTGGCCCTATTTGGGACAATTTTGAATCATGTCCCACCATGAGGCAAAAGATAAAGGGTGATTTAAAATTGCGCAAGAAGAGTAGTTATTTCAGTAAAGTAATGAAATACTGCTAGTGCTGATGGATTAATTAGCTCCTGCCTTTGAGAGTTTGACGGGGTGGGTAGAAATTGGGAAGGGAAAGGAAAAAGTAAACAACAAATTTACTTGAAGAAAAGTGCTGATTAAATGGCAACCATCCATCACATCATCATTATTTTACTAGTGTATTGCAGCAATGCAGTGAAATTCATCACTTAGAAAAGCAATGTGATTATGCCAAATCTAATTAATGCCCACAAGCTGGGACAGAACAGCCCCTCTCTTCAACATGATGCAGACATTTGTGTGAAGATTGCTTTTCTTTTCTGCACAACATTAATTCTGAAGCAACTCACTTTTGTAAGACCACAACAGCTTAATCAAAAAAGTCACACTTAATTCTTTATTATTTTCAAAATCTACATAGAAGGCCTGGTCCCCTTTTTGAGCAAGTGATTTTGTGAGGAAAGAGTGAAGACAGTCTACTTGTCAATTAAAGCATTTTGCTTCAATTTTGCATGAAATTGTGCAGACAAGCAGGATGCTAAATACCTAGACTGTGTGTTGCATTGTGAACTAATTAGTTAACTACATTAAAAAGTACAGGGCTCTCTTAGGGCACAGTGGTACTATTCCTACCTTTGGGCAAGAAGGCCAAATTCAAGTCCCATCTGCTCCAGAGATGTGTCATAACATATCTGAACAGTTTGATTAAAAATATCTATTAAAACTTACAGGGGTTCTTGTGGCACAGTTGTAGTGTCCCTACCTCTAGGCCAGAAAGTGAGTCAATTCCCAGCTGTCTTGAATGTGTGTCTTGACATGTCTGAACAAGTTGACTGAAAATATTTATGTAAATACATAGACAGGAGAGTCAGCTAGGAAGTTGTAGGGTTCTATGGTGGGTAGTTGGTTGACACAAAACTCAAATTAGAAAGTGTATGTTTGGACTTTGTCGAAAAGTAATAAAATTCCAGAGAAGTTGTTCAGACTGTACGATTATTGAAGTTGATATTGAGTCCTGAAGGCTGCAGAGTCCCCCAACGGCAAACGTGGTGCTGTTCTGTCAGCTCCTGGACCACTGTAAGCAGGCATGAAACCAAAAGACCAGCACAGCAACATAGTGTTGAAGTGACAGGCAATTGGAAGCTCAGGATCATGTTTATGGACAGAATGTAGGTGTTCTGCCAAGTGATTGTCCAGTCTGTGTTTCACTTCCCCAATGTACAACAGATCACATTGTGAGCAGCAAATATAATAGGCCAGATTGAGTGATGTGCAAGTAAATTGTTGCTTCACCTGGAAGGTCTGTCTGGAGCCTTGGAAAGTGAGGAGTGGCGATGTAAACAGATAGGTTTGTGTGATTGCAAGGGAAGGTGCTATGGGGGAGAGAGGATGTGTTGGGAGTGGAGGATGAGGGGACTAGGGTGTTTCGAAGGGAACAGCTTCTGCGGAATGCTGAAAAGTGAGGGGAGGGAAATGTGTGTCTATTGGTAGCATCTGGCTGGAGTTGGCAGAAATGGCAGAATCTGGTGGGATGGTAAATGAGGATCAGTGGGACCCTATTGTTGTCGTGGGAGGGAAGAGGTGAGGGCCGAGGTGCGAGTCATGGTTGGTCACAGCTGAGGGCCCCCTCAACCACGATGGCAGGGAGTCATCAGCGGTGCATTCAATATCCAGCCAATTGGCAGCTTTTTCCCTTTCCTGTTACTCTTATTAGAAGGAAGAGCTATCTGAAGATACATCAGAAATGGACTGTGCTTCTGAGAAACTATAGTGATAGTTTCACTTCACATTCCATCCATCCTCAGCATAGATTGCTGAGCAATAGTGAGATAGAAGAGTCTATGTGTTGTGAAACACCCAGTATGAAGGTGTAGCGCCACGTTCTGGTAACAGTACAGCCCAGGAGAGGGAGGGGGCAGAGGCAAAGCCTTTTCCCAGCTCTGATAATAGTGCTAAGCATAGCACCAAGGATCTCCGGAACTGACTCATGAAAGAAACCCACTCATCCCACACAAATTCTTATAATCCGTACTGGAAAACCCGCTAAGGAGATTCAGCACTATGGATCTAAGTTTGCACCAGTTTGTTTCCATCTCAATGCAATGCGAAAGGAACTTCGCACTGTTGAAGATGCTGCTAAACCAAACCTTCATCTGCACTTTCAAACAATCATATCGTAATGTTTGAGAAACATCAGTTCAATTGGCCATTTGCTTCATTGTGTTTGCGTGGACTTGCTACATGCAAATGGGCTACATTTTTCTACTGGAGTAAGTCCACTTCAAAAGTATTTCACTGGTTGAGAATGTGAAAGGTGTCGAAGTGCAAAATCTTCATGTTTTTCTTTCTTTCTTTGCATTTCTGAATCAGGATTTTTTTTGAACTCTTTTGCAAAACAAAACTGACGTTACTGTTTCCTAATAATTCAAAGTTGTCTGAAAGTCCATTTGGCATGCTGGCCACTTTTTCAGAGCTGCCTTTTACTAGATTTAACCTTTGTCCCTGTGCTCAACTGTCATCATTTTTCTGAGGTGTGCAGGTGAGTCCTTCAGCAGTCTGGCCCTGCCAGAACCATGGGAAATGTATGGTTGAGTTAAACAGCCACGACATGAGCATCAAAACTTTGGGGCTCCCCAAACAGGGTGGGTGGGTATGATGACAAGAACTGTCTCTGAAAGGAAACATTTCTAATGCAACGGACCCCAGCACAGCTAAAGGGCTCACCAGCCTGGGACCCAAGGCTGTCACAACCACGGGAATCCAGAGGAGATCTGATGAGGCTGCTCTCTGGGTCTTGCTGCAGGATCAAAAGGACTATAGTGAGATGTCATCTTGCACTGAAAGCAAGGGGAGGAAACTTCCAAGGATGGAGGGGACCAAGGAAGTCAGCAGCAGGAACATACTCCCTCTAACCTGGAGACAGCACACCAAAAGCATCACAAGAGACTATATCTGTTGGGTGACACAGCACTTTAAGAGGCTAAGCCTCCCGCCCTGGCTTCCGTAAAAGCCTCCTGCACTGACACCATGCAGGCACCTCACATCCCCATCTGAGCAGACCCTCAACCTATTTCCCTCAAAAAAATTAATGCTTCACCCTTCCTGCCCACAAATGATATCCTTACCTCCTCTTCACACAAACCATCAAGAACACTCCCAGCTCTCCACCTTGCATTCTCTCCTTGCAGAAGAGAGCACACAGCTAGCAACACACAGAAACCCACAAGGGATGGACAGGATGGCCCTCCATTGACAAGCTTATAAACCTGCTCCACTGGGAAGCAGGTCTTGTTAAAAGACATTGTAAATGTAAGCAGTGGTCTGCCATAAAAATGTTAGAGGTTTCTAAAGGCACTGATACTGTTGGAAATCTGATCCTCCATCTACAGATAATGTTCTGGGGTCTGACCTTCTTCCAGTTGGATCAGTGTCCATTCCCTCTGACATGTGAAGAGGCATACAGCAGAGGGGAAGACAGCTAGTGCTCCTAGCTATGTTGGCCCCATTACTTCTGCTGCTGAAGCTGTTGGTGGTGGTGTGGTTTCAGCTCTTACCTTTCAGCGGTGGAAGATGGAGCTACATAAAGTGGGCCCGTGCCATGGTGAAGGCTGGAATAGGCAAATGCATCCGAAGGAGAGTGAAGTACAGGCAGTAAAGTGCCTTGCAAGAAGTTGGCAAACATCTGTTAAGCTGTGTTAGCACTCTCGAAGACAGGACACGCTTGAAACAGCAGTCTCCAAATAACCATGGCTGGGGATTTTCAGGGTAATTTGTCAAAAGTCTTCTAAGAATGTCACTTTCTCAAATGAAGCCCTTCTGAAGGTTAAAATGATTTCACTTCGTTAAACGGTGCTTTTTGAAACAGCGAAGTGGAGAATTTGATAGGTGGCATGGTGGCTAGCACTGCTGTTTCACAAACTGTCTATGTGGAGTTTGCACGTTCTCCACTTGCCTGCGTGGGTTTATTCTGGGTGCTCCGGTTTCCTTCCACAATCCAAATGTGCAGTTTCGGGTGGACTGGCCATGCTAAATTGCCCATAGTGTTAGGTGCATTAGTCAGGGGTAAATATAGGATAGGGGATTGGGTCTAGGTGGGTTACTCTTCGAAGGGTCAGTGTGGAATTGTTGGGCCGAAGGGCCTGTTTCCATACTGTAAGGAAACTAACTTAAGTGCACAGAGTGCTTTCTGAGTTAAGGAAATCCTGCCTAACAACAGTCCTCAGTTCAGCTATGGTGTTAAAAGCTGGTGAAAGTTTTGGTGGCTTTGATAAACTGCTGATAGGTCAGGAAACAGATTTGCCAGCAGAAATTCAAGATTCAGGATTAAAACAGATCTCACAGTCATATAGCATGGAAACAGACCTTCGATCCAACTACTCCATGCCTAAACTAATCCACCTGCCTGCTCCTGGCCCATATCCATCCAAACCTTTCCTATTCATGTACTTATCCAAATATCTTTTAAACGCTGCCATTGTACCCACATCCACCACTTCCTCAGGGAGTTCATTCCACATGTGAACCACCCTGTGGAAACAATTTGCCCCTCATAACTTTTTAAAATCTCTCTCCTTAAAAAAGTGTGTCCTCTAGTCTGGCAATCCCCCTTCCTTGGGAAAAGATAATTACTGTTAACTCTCTTAATTACATCTTGGACAGTTCCAAAGGTGTTTCTCACTCATGGCTCCTCCATTATGTGGAGATGCGCTCCGAAAGCTTGTGATTTTAAATAAACTTGAAGGTTCCTCCAAACCAAGCAGGTTAAAGACAGGAAAAGTGCAGGAGGATGTAAGGGCTCCAAAGCAATATCAATTTCACTGGATTTATCTCCCAGTGAATAGGCAATCCAATTTCCAATCAGATGGAAAGACTTCTCCTACTAAGCTCAAATACCTTTCTACTTTACTTTCTGTCACAATTTAACTGGAAAGAACACACCAATAATTGTGCCCCACTGTTCCACTCACTGTCTCAAATACATAAGTGTTTAAAATCCCAATGAGACCAGCAAAATAACTAACTTGCCAGAGCGATGCTATTCAGGGCAAGTTCCAAAGATTAAAAATCTGGATCACAAGGTGCTTAGTCCTTTTGATTTTTGTAACAATGTCATTGTCTTGTCTGATTGTTGTTCGTTGATTAGGTGGTTCTCAATCTTCTCTTGTTTCAATTTCTTAAATATAATTTTCCTTGGTTTTTCTGCCCTTTATCCTACATGGAAAGTGAGAATAAGAGTGTGTGTGAGAGAGAATGGGAGTGTGTGTGTGAGAGAGAGAGAGAGAGAGAGAGAGAGAGAGAGAGAAAAAAAAAGAGTGGGAATGAGAGAGTAAGAAAGAGAGAGAATAAGAGAAATGGATGCTTTCTGTTTACAAGCTGTGCATGTCTGACACTTACAGCTTTTAATGTTCTACAGCTCATCCAAGAGCTGTTGTTAGGCAGAATTTCCTTAATTCAGAAACAAGTTGCAATTAGTTCTCAGATTTTCCCCTGCACTATTTAAAAAAAGCAACATTCTACTATATAGCTCAAAAAATATATTCAGCATTTATTTTCAAGTTGCAAATCTCTCCCACCATTTCAGTTAGTCCAATTTCCATTTCAATTTACAGTCTATCTTCGTACAATCCCAGCACAAGGTCAACATTCATTCATTATAGAATCCTTACAGTGTGGAAGCAGGTAATTTGGCCCATTGAGTCCACATCAATTCTCCAAACAGCATCCTACCCAGGCACACCTCCCCGACCCTATCCCTGTTACCCGGTATTTCCCATGGCTAATCTATCTAGCCTGCACATCCCTGGACACTATGGGCAATTCGCCATGATCAATCTACCTAACCTACACATCTTTGGACTGAGGGAGGAAAACATAGTATCCGGAGGAAACCCAGGATGTACGGGGAGAATGTGCAAATACCACACATTCACCCAAGGGTGGAATCAAACCCTGACACTGTGAGGTGGCAGTGCTAACCAATGAGTCACCGTGCTGTCCCCACTTACTTTCAAAACTGAAAAGCCATTCTCCGAAGACAGATACTGACATAAGTGAGTAGTCTCTTCGTAAATTTGCTTTGGGGTTTACATTACTTCCTCACGGCTCATTGACTGGATCTGAACACAGTCCTGCACATTTGTGAAGTTTCAGAATGGCTTTATAAAATTAGCTTACTGTTTTGGCTATGAATCAGCATTTTTTAATTGGTTTTCTTGCTTGATGTTATAGTAATTGAATGCGTTGTGACTACCAAAAGTATCAGCCTTGGCTCAGCGCTAAGACTTCAGCCTCGGATTCAGAGGGTCATGGATTTTGATTGACATGTGAAGAGAGTCCATGCAACAGAAATGATACAATTTTAAATGAGGTGGGTACAAGTAGAGAAAGACTTTTAATCTTTAAAAAGATAGCAAGACAGGTAACAACACAGTTAAAAAGCATTTGGGAGGCTTTACAAATGGAGTGCAAATGCTGGGAAATTAACAGCACAAGACTAGTTAAACCTCAGAAGGAATACTGCGCTCAATTTTTGGGATCATATTTTGGGAAGTACATGAAAGCTGTGGTGAGAATATAGAAGCAACTTATTAGGATGTTTGCAAGTGCGTATGATTACAGGTAAGTTGTGCATTAGACTGGCAAAGCAGTGTCTTGCACTGAATACTAAGAGGAGTTTTGATAAAGTTGTTTAAATACATTGACGGTTTAGATACATGACTTCAGGAAAAACTTTTCCCGAGGAGTTCATGAGGCAAATAACATGGCCTGAATCCACTGCAGGCACAATGGGCTTTCAGATATCTGCAATTTAAAAGCTGGTGTACTGGCAACCATGTAACAACTGTCAATTTTCATCATTGCTTACGTTTGGTCAGAGCACCTGGATGTTGAGAGAGTGGACTTTCTTTTAGTTGCAGTATTGGGCAGATTTGATATGTGTGCAGTAAATGACAAATCTCCATGTACAAAGGAGGGGAGTCTGCTCCCATATCAAACCCTTGTTTGTTCTGCCTGATTGTCTCTTCTTGGGGACAATGAAATCACTCTTTGAATATGAAACTAAATTTTCCCTCATTAAAACACTGGCTGGCAAACCCAAATGCTGCAAACATCCATCACTCCAGCGAGCAAGAAGCCAGACACTTCAAAGTTTATCTTCATCTTCACAACCACTGTCAATGTCGTCCTCGCCCTGCTCTTAGGTTACAGTTATGACTGAAGCAGATGGCAGACTTCAGATGAAATGCAGGTATCACACATTATTCCTAGCTGAGGTTTAGCCAGTGAACTTGCTCCCTCAGCAACCTGGGTGGAAATGGTCTCCACTGGAAAGGCTTTCTGCCCATTGTCTTACTTGTCCTGATATCAACAGCGTGTTCTGATCTGCACAGCCTCTGTTCTTACCACAAGTCATGCAGTACTTCAAGGGGAAGGCCCGTGAGGCAACCATGTCCATGAGCAATTAGTTTGTACAGAAACCCTGCGGTCAGCAACAACTCCTTCAGTATCTACTTATACCTCTCTGTAGACATTTGAAACTTGAAACTACAGAAAACTCCAAACTGTTGTAAAATCAAAACAATAGTTAGAAGAAAGCAACCAAGTTGTAAGTAAGTTGATGGTCCCTTTGAATAGTGCCCATTATGGGATACTTCCTCCAACTAATTATCATAAACTCAGCTGAACAAGGTTAACAGAAGTTTTAGCTGGGGTTCCCAAATGGCACCACTGGCACTTTATCTCTTACTGATTTGCATCATAAAACATCTATTCTGCACATTCCAAGCTGTCACTCACTGTACCCATCACCTATACCCTCAGCGCAAGTGTGCCACAGAGGCTGCTTTGGACACAAAATAACACAAGAAGCACCAAAACTGCCGGCACTAACAATCTTTCTAAGATATTTCTGATGCTTTCTTAAAATGGGGGCAAGGGGAGGTGTTTTGGATCTTTACTTCACACTTGTGGCTTGGGGTTGAGCTGTCCAAAACCACATTGACTGACTCGAAGTTAGTTCTAGCCACCAGTTCAAGCTGGAGTAATTCTGGCATTCATCAACCACCTTTTTTTTTAATAGATTCAAATCACATTAGATCAGCATTCAGAAACAATAAGACTGTGAAACCATGTTCAGAAATATGGGTAAGTACGTTGTGAAAATCTCCATTATTCACGAATTTTTGTTTTTGTTGTTGTTTATGGAATAAACCAGAATTAAGACTACAACATGGACGAGCAAAAATAGGCCATACATTCCATCGAGTCTGCTCTACCATTCAATGAGATCATGGCTGATCTGATCATCCTTGCCTCCCTTACCCCAAAAAACTGTGAACCCCTTACTAATCAAAAATCTGGACTATCCCAGCCTGGAATATATTCAACGATGCAGCCTCGACAGGGCTCTGTGGCAAGAAATTCCACAGATTGACTACTCGCAGAGAGAAAAAGTTCCTCCTTATCACTGTCTTAAATGGGCAATGCCTTATTCAGATTATGCCCTCTGCTCCTAGACTTCCCTAAAAGGGAAAACAACCTCTCCAATGTAACATGTCAAGCTCCTTAATTATATGTTTCAATACAGTCTCCTCTTATTCTTCTAAACTCCGAGTACAGGCCCAACCTACATAACATTTCCTCACTGAATCCCTCCACATCCAGTATCAATCTAGTGAATCTTTACTGAACTGTTGCCGCGGCCAGTAGATCATTCCTCAGAAAAGTAGACCAAAACTGGTCAGTCTTCAGAGTGTGTTCTCCTACTACTTTGCATGGTTTTAGCAAGCAGTGTTTGTTGAGGAATAAGACGGTGTTATTTTCTGGGACTGTAGATTGCGAAGGAGCAAAAATGGCCTTTGCAGTGATATGTACTTCTTGTCAGATGTGGGAGTTTAGAGAGTTTAAGGGTTACTGCAGATTATATCTGCCATAAATGCTGTTAAATGCGAATCTGATCAGATCAAGTGGATCGGTTGGAGAGACAAATAGAAGCGATGAGGTATCTGCAACAACAACAGTATGTGATGGATGGCAGTTATAGAACAGGGAGAAAGTCTCAGATACAGTCACATAGATGGGTTAACTCCAGGAAGGGTGAGAGGTAGGCAACTAGAGCAGGAGTCTTTTGTGGATATACCCATTTCAAACAGATATGCTGTTTTGGAAAATGTAGGGGGTGATGGATTCTCAGGGAAACGTAGCACAAACAGTCAAGTTTCTGGTATTGAGACTGGCTCTAATGCAACGAGGAGTACATCGGCTTCCAAGAGATCAATTGTGTTTGGGGATTCTGTAGTCCGAGGTACAGACAGACGTTTCTGTGGCCAGCAGAGAAAAAGCAGAATGGTGGGTTGTTTCCCTGGTGCCAGGATCAAGGATGTCTCAGAGAGGGTGCAGAATGTTCTCACGGGGGAGAAGAGCCAGTAAGAGGTCATTGTCCACAGTGGAACCAACGACATTGGAAAGAAAAAGGTTGAGACTCTGAAGGGAGATTACAGAGAGTTAGGTAGAAATTTAGAAAGGAGGTCTTCAAGGGTAGTAATATCTGGATTACTCCCAGTGCTACGAGCTAGTGAGGGCAGGAATAGGAGGAGAGAGCAGATGAATGCATGGCTGAGGAGCTGGTGTATGGGAGAAGGTTTTACATTTTTGCATCATTGGAATCTTTTCTGGGGTAGAAGTGACTTGTACAAGAAGGACGGATTGCACCTGTATTGGAAGGGGACTAATATACTGGCAGGGAAATTTGCTAAAACTGCTTGGGAGGATTTAAACTAGTAAGGTAGGGGGGTGGGACCCAGGGAAATAGTGAGGAAAGAGATTGATCAGAGATGGGTACAGCTGGGAACAGAAGTGAGTCAAACAGTCAAGGCAGGCAGGGACAAGGTAGGACTAATAAATTAAACTGCATTTATTTCAATGCAAGGGGCCTAACAGGGAAGGCAGATGAACTCAGGGCATGGTTAGGAACTTGGGACTGGGATATCACAGCAATTACAGAAACATGGCTCAGGGATAGGCAGGACTGGCAGCTTAATGTTCCAGGATACAAATGCTACAGGAAGGATAGAAAGGGAGGCAAGAGAGGAGGGAGAGTGGCATTTTTGATAAGGGATAGCATTACAGCTGTGCTAAGGGAGCATATTCCCGGAAATACATCAAGGGAAGTTATTTGGGTGGAACTGAGAAATAAGAAAGGGATGATCACCTTATTGAGATTGTATTATAGATTCCCCAATAGTCAGAGAGAAATTGAGAAACAAACTTGTAAGGAGATCTCAGCTATCTGTAAGAATAATAGGGTGGTTATGGTAGGGGATTTTAACTTTCCAAACATCGACTGGAACTGCGATAGTGTTAAGGGTTGAGATGGAGAGGAATTTGTCAAATGTGTACAAGACAATTTTCTGATTCTGTATGTGAATGTACCTACTAGAAAAGGTGCAAAACTTGACCTACTCTTGGGAAATAAGGCAGGGCAGGTGACTGAGGTTCAGTGGGGGAGCACTTTGAGGCCAGCAACCATAATTCTATTCGTTTTAAAATAGTGATGGAAAAGGATAGACCAGATCTAAAAGTTGAAGTCCTAAATTGGAGAAAGGCCAATTTTGACGATATTAGGCAAGAACTTTCAAAAGTTGATTGGAGGCAGATGTTCGCAGGTAAAGGGATGGATGGAAAATGGGAAGCCTTCTGAAATGAGATAACAAGAATCCAGAGAAAGTATATTCCTGTCAGGGTGAAAGGGAAGGCTGGTAGCTATAGGGAATGCTGGATGACTAAAGAAATTGAGGGTTTGGTTAAAAGACAGAAGCATATGTCAGGCACAGACAGGATAGATCGAGTGAATCCTTAGAAGAGTATAAAGGAAATAGGAGTATACTTAAGTGGGAAATCAGGAGGGCAAAACGGGAACATGAGATAGCTTTGGCAAATAGAATTAAGAAGAATCCAAAGGGGTTTTACAATTATATTATGGACAAAAGGGTAACTAGGGAGAGAATAGGGTCCCTCAAAGATCAGCAAGGCGGTCTTTATGTGGAGCCACAGAAAATGGGGGAGATACTAAATGAATATTTTGCATCAATATTTACTGTGGAAAAGGATATGGAAGATATAGACTGTAGGGAAATAAATGGTGACATCTTGCAAAATGTCCAGATTACAGAGGAGGAAGTACTGGATGTTTTGAAATGGTTAAAGATGGATAAATCCACAGGACCAGATCAGGTGTACCAAAGAACTCTGTGGGAAGCTAGAGAAATGATTGTTGGGCTTCTTGCTGAGATATTTGTATCATCAATAGTCACAGGTGAAGTGCCGGAAGACTGGAGGTTGGCAAATGTGGTGCCACTGTTTAAGAAGGGAGGTAAAGACAAGCCAGGGAACTATAGACCGGTAAGCCTAACCTCGGTGGTGGGCAAGTTGTTGGAGGGAATCTTGAGGGACAGGATGTACATGCATTTGGAAAGGCGAGGACTGATTCGGGATAATCAACATGGTTTTGTGCGTGGGAAATCATGACTCACAAACTTGATTGAGTTTTTTGAAGAAGTAACAAAGAAGATTGATGAGGGCAGAGCAGTAGATGTGATCTATATGGACTTCAGTAAGGCATTCGACAAGGTTCCCCATGAGAGACTGATTAGCAAGGTTAGATCTCATGGAATACAGGGAGAACTAGCCATTTGGATACAGAACTGGCTCAAAGGTAGAAGACAGAGGGTGGTGGTGGAGGGTTGTTTTTCAGACTGGAGGCCTGTGACCAGTGGAGTGCCACAAGGATCGGTGCTGGGTCCTCTACTTTTTGTCATTTACATAAATGATTTGGATGCAAGCATAAGAGGTACAGTTAGTGAGTTTGCAGATGACACCAAAATTGGAGGTGTAGTGGACAGAAGAGGGTTACCTCAGATTACAACAGGATCTGGAGCAGATGGGCCAATGGGCAGATGGAGTTTAATTCAGATAAATGCGAGGTGCTGTATTTTGGGAAAGCAAATCTAAGCATGACTTATACACTTAATGGTAAGGTCCAAGGGAGTGTTGCTGAACAAGGGGACCTTGGAGTGCAGGTTCATAGCTCCTTGAAAGTGGAGTCGCAGGTAGATAGGATAGTGAAGAAGGCATTTAGTATGCTTTCCTTCATTGGTCAGAGTATTGAGTACAGGAGTAGGGAGGTCATGTTGTGGCTGTACAGAACATTGGTTAGGCCAGTGTTGGAATATTGCATGCGATTCTGGTTTCCTTTCTATCCGAAAGATGTTATGAAACTCGAAAGGGTTCAGAAAAGATTTACAAGGATGTTGCCAGGGTTGGAGGATCTGAGCTACTGGGAGAGGCTGAACAGGCTGGGGCTGTATTCCCTGGAGCGTTGGAGGCTGAGGGGTGACTTTATAGAGGTTTACAAAATTATGAGGGGCATGGATAGGATAAATAGACAAAGTCTTTTCCTTGGGGTCGGGAGTCCAGAACTAGAGGGCATAGGTTTAGGGTGAGAGGGGAAAGATATAAAAGAGACCTAAGGGGCAACTTTTTCACGCAGAGGGTGGTACGTGTATGGAGTGAGCTGCCAGAGGATGTGGTGGAGGCTGGTACAGTTGCAACATTTAAGAGGTACTTGGATGGGTATATGAATTGGAAAGGTTTGGAGGGATATGGGCCGGGTGCTGGCAGGTGGGACTAGATTGGGTTGGGATATCTGGTCAGCATGGACGGGTTGGACCAAAGGGTCTGTTTCCATGCTGTGCATCTCTATGACTCGATGAGCTTCCTTTTTATATGCTCAATTCCCTTTCAAATAAAGGCCAACTGTCCATCTGCGTTCCCTATTACCTGCTGAATTTGGACGCTATCTTTTAATGGATCACGCATGAGGATCCCAGAGTCCCTCTTTACTGTAGCATTCTGCAATCTTTTCCCATTTAAAATAAAGCTCTTCTATTATTGCTACCAAAATGCAGAACATCACATTTTCCCCCATTATATCCCATGGTCAAGTTTTTGTCCATTCACTTCACCGTTCTATATCACTCAGTGGACTCTGTGGGTCAACCTCATTAATTGCCTTCCCATACGTTTTGTGCCATTCACAAACCTGGCTATAGTACATTCATTCCATCGTCCAAGTCAGTAATATGTATTATGAATAACTGTGGCCCCAGCACTAATCTCCGTGGCAAGCCACTAGTAACACGCTGCCATTCTGAAAATGTCCCCTTTATGCCAACTCTGTCATGTATTAGTTTGCAAAATCCTCCGTTCATGTTAAGATACCAACAGCGTGGGCTTTAATAAATGCCTTTTAAAATCTAAAAATTATAAAGTCACCTTCTCACAGCTCAGCTAACCCTGAATGCATCTGACCAAGCTCCTGACTTCATTTAAGCCTTAATCCAAACAAGGACAAAAGACCTGAACACCAGAGTGGAGGCAGAGTTAACAAGGCAGCACTTGACTGAGTCTGACATCAAGGAGCAAAACTGGAATCAATAGGAATCAGGAAAAATCTCCTCACTGGCTGAAGTTATCTCTAACACAAAGGAAGATGATTACAGCTGTTGGAAGATAATCGTCTCGGCCCCAGAGCTTCTCTGCAGGGGTTCCTCAGGGTAGTACCCTAGGCCCAAGCATCTTCACATAGTTCATCAGTGACCTTCCCTTCAACATTGGCCAGAAGATGGGATATTTGTGGAAGATTTCGCAATGTTCAGCACCACTGTAATTCCTCAAATACTAAAGTAGCCCATATCCAAATACAAGACCTGGACAACACCCAGGCTTGGGATAATAGGGGGAACCACACAGGTGTCAGGAGTGACCATCTCCAAGAACAAAGAAACCAACCATCATGCCTTGACATTAAATGGCATTCTATTGTGGAGTCACTCACTATCAACATTTTGGGGTTTACAATTGACTAAAAACACAACTGAATAGCCATATAAATACTGTGGCTGGAATATTAGATCAGAGGCTAGGAATTATGCAGCGAGCAACTTACTTTCTATCTCCCAAAGCCTGTTCAGCATCAACAAGGCACAAGTCCAGAGTGTGATAAATACTCCCCACTTGCCTGGATATGTACAGCTCCAAAAACAGAGCTCAGGCTCTTCCACACTAAAGATTAGCATGTAAAATTAAAGTGTAAAGGACTGGGGGCAGAGATGGATAAAGAACTGACTGGCAGACAGGAAACAAAAGATTGGAATTATTGGCCATTTTCCAAGTGGTACCCAATGACTAGCGGGGTACCAGAGGGGTCACTGCTCGGACCCCAGCTATCCTCAGTATATATTACTTAAATGAGGGAACTAAATGTAATATTCTCAAGTCTGCAGATGACACAAAGCTGGATGGGAGGATGAGCTGTGAGGAGGGTGCACTGAGGAGATTCTTCAGTGGGATTTCGACAAATTTAATGAGTGAGCAAATATATATAGCAAATGAAGTATAATGTGGACAAACATGTGGTTATCCACTTTGTAGCAAAAACAGGAAGGCAGATTATCTGAATGGTGACAGAATAGGAAAAGGGAGAGGGGTAACAAGACCTAACTGTCCTGTATACCAGTTATTGAAAGGAAGCATGCAGCTGCGGCAGGCAGTGAAAAAGGTAAATGGTACATGGCCTCCATAGCGAAAGGTTTCCAGTGGAGGAATAGGGATGTCTTGGTGAAACCTGTCTATGCAGGTTCTATAGAACCTTATCTGAGGAAGGATGTTCTGCCTATGGAAGGTGTGCAACCAAGGTTTACCAGGCTGATTCCTGGATGGCAGGGCTGACAGATAAGCAGAGATTGGATTAATAAGGACTATATTCATTGGAGTTTAGAAGACTGAGGAGGGATCTTACTGAAATCTATAAAATTCCAGCAGGACTAGACAGGGTGGATGCAAGTAGAATGTTTCTGATGACCAGGGAGTCCAGAGCTAGGGGTGATCATCTAAGGATAGCGGGGTTAGGCTGTTTAAGATTGAGATAAGGAAATTTTCTTTCATCAAGACAGGGGTGAGCCTGTGGAATTCTCTGCCACAGAAAGCAGTTGAAGCCAAAACATTGAATGCTTTCAAGGAGAGTTAGATATAGTTCTTATGGCCAAAGGCATCAAAGGGTAGAAGGAAAAAGTGGGAACAGGGTACTGACTTGGGTGATCAGCAATGAACATATTGAATAGTGGAGCAGGCTCAAAGAGCTGAACAGCCTACTGCTGCTCCTCCTTTTTATGTCTCTACGTTTGATTCTCCCCAGCTCGTCTCTGCATTCAGTTTTATTTCGTTTTCACCCTGTACGTCATATTGTTACCAATTCTAGGAGCACGGCAATTTCACGATCATTATAGCTACACAAGAAAGTCTGATTCTCATGATTTCTTCAGAATTCACCTTGCTATAGGAGCACGTCTTGTAGTCCATGACATGAACTGAAGACATTTTGACCTTCTGTCAACATAGCCATACGGTTAAACTAACTAGGTTAGCTCAATATTTGTCAGTGAAAGCCTTTATTTCAAAGAATTAATTTATTCTCACCAGATTTAGTGGCCAGGTCCTAATTGCTAACATTTTATAGAACCAGAACAAAAGTAACACCTAAGCAAAACTAACTATTTTAATGAAGCACAGTGACTTCAATGTGCAGGATGCAATGCATAGAACCTATCAAGTCCACAAGTGGCATACCACCCTACAACAGACAGATATCACAGTTGCTTTATGTTTACTGTGTCTCAATCCTAGAACTCCCTCCCTAACAGTGTTATGGGTGTATCCTCACCACATGCACCGCAGCAGATTAGGAAGGTGGCTCACTACCACCTTCTCAAAAGGAATGGGCAATAAATATGAGCCTCACTGTTGGCAACGCCCACAGCTCGAGAATGAATCAGTTGGTGCATTGGTGGAACAGCTGCTGCTGCAGCAACCACAAGTATAAATGTTTACAGCAGCATGACCAATGTGTTGGTTTTTATAAAAGCAGAAAAAAACTAGCAGGAAACCAGCATATCCAAGACAGGGAAAATATATCAGGTTAATGTTTCAATTTAACCCCTTCA
Source organism: Hemiscyllium ocellatum (assembly GCF_020745735.1). Classification (NCBI taxonomy): domain Eukaryota; kingdom Metazoa; phylum Chordata; class Chondrichthyes; order Orectolobiformes; family Hemiscylliidae; genus Hemiscyllium; species Hemiscyllium ocellatum. The sequence continues at coordinate 53,951,554 of NC_083416.1, forward strand.
CTGGGACTGTCAATCTGTCTTTTCCTTATTTATAAGATGCTGATACATTTAATGTGTCCAACAGTTTCTCTTTTGCTTTCAGATATCCAGTGGAGTACGTGCATGCATATACTATAATGTAAATGTTGCAGCTAAAAACAACAACGGGTAAACAAATTTATATGGGATGAAGGACCACATTTCTACACAAACACAGTAAACAAGCCACATTAACCTCAATATAGCTGACTGAACTTGTGTTTATATGAAGATAGGCTAACTGTTGTTATTCTTAATGATGTTTCATAGCAACACTGATTACTTCTCATTACGTTCAAGCCCACTAGACTCCTCATCAATTAATGCCTCCTCATAGAATCTAGTATTCACAAAAGAAACTCAATACAATAACTTTATTTAAGAGTTTTGAATGGAAATGAATTGAATGGCTATTGGAAGATAAATCAGTTCTTCAACTAGAGTATTACTATATACTTTTCTTGTTACTGTATTTAAACATGTAATTCATCAGAGGTTATAGATTTTACACTGATAACAGCATGTATGGATTAGAAGGTGCAAAAAGAACTGGATGGCCTATGGAAAAATTGGAAGAGATTCAAATACAGACAATAAGGATGATAGATCCTCTTAATTCAATGAGCACAGCGAGGTGAAGAGAAATTAATCTCTTCACATCAACAATCAGATGAAGCAGGGACATGATCTAAGTTTTCAAATCACAAGAGAAATCAAGAAGGGCAGTTGTAGAGAGTTTGTGTATGTTGAATTAGGAGAAAAGAAAGGCCAGGATTGTAGAATAAAGTAAATTTGAAATAAACAATTGTTAAGGGGTAATGACTTCACTTTTGGAGTCAATTATGGAGCCAAATGACACAAAGTGTGAACTAGGTGCAGTAATTCTAACTCTAATCCAGTTCGAACATGAAGGGAAGGTCTACTTGTGGGCTTTGGGTCTCTGAAAATGGACTACAAGTTGTTACACTTCTACCGCCTTACTGTAAAGCCTAGCAAGGACCTAGAATTGGGGACTACAGTCTCAGAATAATGGGAAAGCCTTTGAGGACTGAGATGAGGAGCGATATCTTCACTCATAGGGTAGTGAATCATTAGAATTCTCTGCCCCAAAGCAGAGATAGCAGGTGGCACAGTGGCAAGCACTGCTGCCTCACAGCACTAGAGACCCGGGTTCAATTCCCACCTCAGACAACTGATTGTGTGGAGTTTGCACATTCTCCCTGTGCCTGCGTGGGTTTCCTCCCACAGTCAAAAACTGCGCAGGTTAGGTGAATTGGCTATGCTAAATGGCCTGTAGTGTTAGGTGAAGGGGTAAATGTAGGGGAATGGGTCTGGGTGGGTTGCGCTTCAGTGGGTCGGTGTGGACTTGTTGGGCCGAAGGGCCTGTTTCCACACTGAAAGTAATCTAATCTAATGTAAAGCTATGGAAGTTCTGAGATTGATAGATTTTCAACTACTAATTACATCAAAGGAAAATAGTGTTAAGGTATATAATCAGACATGTTGTAGGTTGATAGAGCAAGCTCAGGGTGTTGACTGGTCAATGTCTATAAACAGGCAATAAATGGCCTAAAAGTGCATGGAAGTCCTATAAGGTACAAAGTTAAAAATCACAACACCGGGTTATAGTCCAACAGGTTTAATTGGAAGCACACTAGCTTTCGGAGTGCTGCTCCTTCATCATGTGGTTGCAATTGGGTTGGGAGAAGTTTACTAGATTGATACATTGATTAAAAGGATTATTTTATGACACAAGGATGTTGCCAGGGTTGGAGGATCTGAGCTACTGGGAGCGGCTGAACAGGCTGGGGCTGTTCAAGGAGCTATGAACCTGCACTCCAAGGTCTCTTTGTTCAGCAACACTCCCTAGGGCCTTACCATTAAGTGTATAAGTCCTGCTAAGATTTGCTTTCCCAAAAGGCAGCACCTCGCATTTATCTGAATTAAACTCCAGCCCAACTCAGCCCATTGGCCCAACTGGTCCAGATCCTGTTGTAACTCTCTTCGCTGTCCACTACAACTCCAATTTTGGTGTCATTTCATGAACAGGATGGTTTTGAGGTTTTCAAGAGCGAGGGATGACTCAATTGAAGTGAATAAGATTTGACATGGTGGATATGAAAAGAATGCTTCCTCTTACAAGTCAGTCCAGAACTAAGGGGCTCTGTTTTAAAAATTAGGAGTCGATTTTCAGGATAGAGATGGGGAGAGTTGATTTTCTTTCGAGACTGTGGTCCAAATTTGAAACTTTTTGGCTCAGAGGGCAGTGAAAGTAGAGTTGTAGTATATTCTTGTTAGGGGGGGGAACAAAGGATTATTATTTTATTGAAAGGCAGAGCAGGCTCAAGAGGCCAAATGGTCTCCTTCTGCCATTTCTTTTGCCCATATGGTCTACCTGAGTGAACTTATACACTGGCGTTGATTTAATATCTCACAGGTTGAGTACCAATACTAATCTAGTGGTGGAGGCTAGTTTAATTGCAACATTTAAAAGGCATCTGGATGGGTATATGAATAGGAAGGGTTTGAATGGATATGGGCTGGGTGCTTGCAGGTGGGACCAGGTTGGGTTGGGATATCTGGTCGGCATTCACAAGTTGGACCAAAGGGTCTGTTTAGAGTCATAGAGATGTACAGCATGGAAACAGACCCTTCGGTCCAACCCGTCCATACCGACCAGATATCCCAACCCAACCTAGTCCCACCTGCCAGCACCCAGCCCATATCCATCCAAAACCCTTCCTATTCATATACCCATCCAAACGCCTCTTAAATGTTGCAATTGTACCAGCCTCCACCATTTCCTCTGGCAGCTCATTCCATACACGTACCACCCTCTGTGTGAAAAGGCTGCCCCTTCGGTCTCTTTTATATCTTTCCCCTCTCACCCTAAACCTATGCCCTCCAGTTCTAGACTCCCTGACCCCAGGGAAAAGACTTTGTCTATTTATCTTATCCATGTCCCTCATAATTTTGTAAACCTCTATAAGGTCACCCCTCAGCCTCTGACACTCCAGGGAAAACAGCCCCAGCCTGTTCAGACTCTCCCAGTAGCTCAGATCCCCCAAGCCTGGCAACGTCCTTGCAAATCTTTCTTGAACCCTTTCAAGTTTCACAACATCTTTCGGATAGGAAGCAGACCAGAAGTGCATGCAATATTCCAACAGTGGCCTAACCAATGTCCTGTACAGCCGCAACATGACCTCCCAACTCTTGTACTTAATACTGTCACCAATGAAGGAAAGCATACCAAACGCCTTCATCTTCGCTGTTCTATCTATCTGCAACTCCACTTTCAAGGAGCTATGAACCTGCACTCCAAGGTCTCTTTGTTCAGCAACACTCCCTAGGACTTGACCATTAGGTGTATAAGTCTTGCTAAGATTTGCTTTCCCAAAATGCAGCACCTCACATTTATCTGAATTAAACTCCATCTACCACTCCTCAGCCCATTGGCCCATCTGGTCCAGATCCTGTTGTAATCTGAGGTAACTCTCTTCGCTATCCACTACACCTCCAATTTTGGTGTCATCTGCAAATTTACTAACTGTACCTCTTATGCTCGCTTCCAAATCTTTTATTTAATTGACAAAAGGTGAGAGCCCAGCACCAATCCTTGTGGCACTCCACTGGTCACAGGCCTCCAGTCTGAAAAACCCTCCACCACCACCCTCTGTCTTCTACCTTAGAGCCCGTTCTGTATGCAAATAGCTAGTTCTCCCTTTATTCCATGAGATCTAACCTTGCTAATCAGTCTCCCATGGAGAACCTTGTCGAACGCCTTAATGAAGTCCAAATAGATCACATCTACCGCTCTGCCCTCATCAATCTTCTTTGTTACTTCTTCAAAAAACTCAATCAAGTTTGTGAGACATGATTTCCCATGCATAAAGCCATGTTGACTATCCCGAATCAGTCCTTGCCTTTCCAAATGCATGTACATCCTGTCCCTCAGGATTCCCTCCTACAACTTGCCCACCACCGAGGTCAGGCTCACCGGTCTATAGTTCCCTGGCTTGTCTTTACCACCCTTCTTAAACAGTGGCACCATGTTTGCTAACCACCAGTCTTCCACCTGTGACTATCGATGATACAAATATCTCAGCAAGAGGCCCAGCAATCACTTCTCTAGCTTCCCACAAAGTTCTTGGGTACACCTGATCTGGTCCTGGGGAGTTATCCACCTTTAACCGTTTCAGGACATCTAGCACTTCCTCCTCTGTAATCTGGACATTTTGCAAGATGTCACCATCTATTTCCCTATAGTCTATATCTTCCATATCCTTTTCCACAGTAAATACTGATGCAAAATATTCATTTAATATCTCCCCCATTTTCTGTGGCTCCACACAAAGACCGCCTTGCTGATCTTTGAGGGGCCCTATTCTTTCCTAGTTACCCTTTTGTCCATAATATATTTGTAAAACCCCTTTGGATTCTCCTTAATTCTATTTGCCAAAGCTATCTCATGTCCTCGTTTTGCCCTCCTGATTTCCCTCTTAAGTATACTCCTACTTCCTTTATACTCTAAGGATTCACTCGATCTGTCCTGTTTATACCTGACATATGCTTCCTTCATTTTCTTAACCAAACCTTCAATATATATCTTTAGTCATCCAGCATTCCCTATATCTACCAGCCTTCCCTTTCACCCTGACAGGAATATACTTTCTCTGGATTCTCGTTATCTCATTTCTGAAGGCTTTCCATTTTCCAGCCGTCCCTTTACTTACGAACATCTGCCTCTAAGCAGCTTTCGAAAATTCTTGCCTAATACCGTCCTAGTTGGCCTTTCTCCAATTTAGGACTTCAACTTTTAAATCTGGTCTATCCTTTTCCATCACTATTTTAAAACGAATAGAATTATGGTCGCTGACCTCAAAGTGCTCCCCCACTGACACCTCAGTCACCTGCCCTGCCTGAGTAGGTCAAGTTTTGCTTCTTCTCTAGTAGGTACATCCACATAATGAATCAGAAAATTGTCTTGTACACACTTAAGAAATTCCTCTCCATCTAAACCTTTAACACGATGGCAGTCCCAGTCGATGTTTGGAAAGTTAAAATTCTCTACCTAACTACCCTATTATTCTTCCAGATAACTGAGATCTCCTTACAAGTTTGTTTCTCAATTTCCCTCTGACAATTCAGGGATCTATAATACAATCCCAATAAGGTGATCATCCCTTTCTTATTTCTCAATTCCACCCAAATAACTTCCCTCGATGTATTTCCGGGAATATCCTCCCTCAGCACAGCTGTAATGCTATCCCTTATCAAAAATGCCACTCCCCTCCTCTCTTGCCTCCCTTTCTATCCTTCCTGTAGCATTTGTATCCTGGAACATTAAGCTGCCAGGCCTGCCCATCCCTGAGCCATGTTCCCATAATTGCTGTGATATCCCAGTCCCATGTTCCTAACCATGCCCTGAGTTCATCTGCCTTCTCTGTTAGGACCCTTGCCTTGAAATAAATGCAGTTTAATTTATTAGTCCTACCTTGTCCCTGCCTGTTGGACTCATGTCTGTTTCCATGCTGTGCATCTATTTCAAAGCTTGGAAAGTGGCTGGGCTGAATGCTTTCCCTTTTTGTTTTCCTGCATTTTGATACTAGCTCTCCTTGCCTAATACATGCACATAACTGTGGAAGTCAGGAATACATATGTATGCAACTCAGAACAAATGCCGCAAATGAATTCTTTCCAAAAACAACTACACAGATCTTGAACCATTTGGTACAAATTAAAAAGTTTTTGTCTCAATACTAAATCCAGCCGTTCCACAGCAATTCATCTACTCCTTTTGAGGAAAATATTAATCTAAATTCATGTGCATTAAATATTATTACAGAGTAGTTGACATCCTATTTGAGAATCTTTCTGTAGTTTTCATGACAGAACAGAACTGAAATGACTTCTCTCTGAGCAGGACTTACACATTTAATGGTAAGGTCCTAGGGAGTGTTGCTGAACAAAGAAACCTTGGAGTGCAGGTTCATAGCTGTTTTCCTGGAGTGTCGCAGGCTGAGGTGACTTTATAGAGGTTTATAAAATCATGAAGGGCATGGATAGGATAGATAGACAAGGTCTTTTCTCTCGGGTGAGGGAGTCCAGAACTAGAGGGCATAGGTTTAGGGTGAGAGAGGGGAAAGATAGAAAAGAGACCTAAGGGGCAATTTTTTCACACAGAGGGTGGTACGTGCATGGAATAAGCTGCCAGAGGAAGTGGTGGTGGCTGGTACAATTGCAACATTTAAAAGGATGGGTCGATGAATAGGAAGGGTTTGGATGGATATGGGCTGGGTGCTGGCAGGTGGGACTAGATTGGGTTGGGATATCTGGTCAACATGGACAAGTTGGACCAAAGAGTCTGTTTCCATGCTGTACATCTCTTTGACTCAATGAGTCTATGAGTCTTGGTTTAGCCTTGACACCTGGCTCTGCTGGAAGCAATGCGTTATGAAAAGCATCATACAGTAGCATCCTTGTCCATTCCTACAGATCAAACATTTCTTTCATTTAACCGTCAACAGGTGTGGAAAACATAAGATGTTAGCACTTCAATTTCTGATCATTCTTTAAATCAGTTACTTTACAACAGATACAAAAAAAATTGCAGATGCTGGAATCCAAGGTAGACGAGCAGGAGGCAACACAGCAAGCCAGTCAGCATCAGGAGGTGGAAAAGTCTTCATTTTGGTGCAACTCTTCTTCAGGACAGAAGAAGTGTTACACCTGAAACACTGACTTCTCCACCTCCTGATGCTGCCTGACTTGCTGTGTTCTTCCAACCTCCTGCTTCGCTACCTACTATGTAAGAATATCAGCTTCTTAGAGACCTCTTAAGTGTCCAAAAAAATGAAAAGTGGTCAACTTGCAAGAGGATAACATGTATACAATCAGAGCAGGTATGTGTGCTGGCATTTTGAAATATGAAAAAAAATCCGTAATGGATAGTAATATGACACAATTTACTGAATAAATGAATTGTACAAGAGATACGTTTAACCATATTTGAAGTGTTTTAAAACAACAGAATTTATTGTTTTCAGCATCCATCACTAAAAGGTTAATCGAATTCATGAGGTGATTTTGGCATTGCAAAGATCACATGTGGTACTTTTGGTTTCGGAAGAATCCTTCACAACAAACTATCTTCCTCCCAACCCAATCAATTGGATATTCCAAATTTTTGAATGATTTGATACAGTTTGTGTATCAATAGCATTCTAGGTTGGATGACAAATCACACAAAACATCAAGCAGGGCAACATGCATATTTTCACTCTTCTAACAGGTTCTTTTCTTCATCGACCATTCACCTATTCCTTTGCCACTTCTTGGTTTTAACAGTTAAATGGAGAACTGAACACGTAGTACACTAATAAGGTTTATTCTTCATCTAGGCATTGCTAGTGGCATTGTAACCATTCTGACAATTCTCAAAGACTCATTTTGATATGTGCTTCTCAAGATCAGGTCACTGGCTTCTCTTGAATTCTAAAGATTAATTTGGTCTTGGGCATTTTTTTAGAACAGATTCTTCCTTCCACTCTCACATGGGTTTTTCAGAGACACGTCATTGCTTCACTGCATCAATTATTTGACAAAATGGAAAACATTACAACTTTTAGCTTGAAACAAATTTCAAACTTCATTTGCTTTGTCAGAAGACTCATTTCTTTGCCATTTTCCATTTGAGTCCTAGTCTATGTGGCCATAACATAAACTCCCATGCATCTTCATTAGATGGCTTCTAATGCATGCTGGATCCATTGCATCAAGTTATAAGGTAAATAAAACATGCATTTTTAGGGCATAAAATTGAGGCTAATCATTAATGTGAGAGTAATTTTAGAAATAGCATAGAAACAAAGGCTGCAATGCAAAAAAAAGAGTTTCTAGCACCAGAAAACAGGGCAAACTTCTACAGAGTGATCTACCATGTGCATATATACACAAACAAAATGTTTTCCATGTAGTTATTAATATCAATAGACATGTGTGAATAGTACTGCCAAAATGAATCATAGAATACTGTGACGCAGTATTCAAACATGTGATTTCCACAAATTTCCCAAGAAACATTTGGAAAGAAGCTCCCTACAGGGAATGAGCAATGAGCCAAAGAGCCCACCATCTGAGTCGCCACCATATTCAAATGAGCACCAATTCAACTGTGGCAATTACTTGGAAAGAGGCTTCTGAGAACTTACCTTTGCACTCATATCATGTAGAATTCAATGAGTCATTTCCTTTTCATTTCCAATTGGGGAAGTCCCAAAACAAATGCAAGCTTAATTTATTTAATACATTTCTTGGCATGTTAATTATAGATTTACTGGTCTTAACTTATAAACTATAAATTACTTTTCATCACTTATTGGATCTGTATGGTATCAGAACTTTGAAGAGACAGTGCCTGATTTTTTTTTTGGCAGCACAAAGAGCTTTAATGAAACCAGAAAGCAGCAGCAGACTGTTCCTGGGAAAGCACAGCCTAGTGTATGTTCAATGGGAGGAGGATGGTGGGGAGTCAATGGCCTATTGGTATTGACAGCAGACTGTTAATGCAGTGACCTGGGTAATGGACTGGAGACCTGAGTTCAAATCCCACCATGGCAGCTAGTAGAGTTTGAACTCAACAAAATAAAATCTGGGATTAAGAGTCTAATGATGACCATAAATCCATTGCTGATTATCGGGAAAAAAAGATTTAATACACTAATGCCCTTCAGGGAAGAAATATACCATCCTTATGTAGTCTGGCCTACATGTGATTCCAGACCCGCAGCAATGTGGTTTACTCTTAGATGCCCTCTGGACAATTAGGGATGGGTGACGCCTTCTTTCTATGAATTATTTTTTAAAATTGCCTGACAGTGATCTTATAGAAAATATGTTCACCATCAATTCAGGGATGCTACATCAAACTAAATTAGCCATAATTCTTCCTTTTATGACTTGTTCACATCTGTTATGGCAGTACTGCTGCGATCGACACCCTGACAACTGAAAAAAGGGGCAGATTTGATTGAAGTGAAGAAGGTTGTGAAGGGCCTGAATAGAGTGGTCAGGAAGATCCTTGTTCCCTCAGCAACACAGTCATGGACTACACAGCACAGATTTTAAAGTAATCAGTAGGATTAGAGGGAAGGTGAGACCCTCACTGAGGATGGCTGGGGTCTGGAACTCATTGCCTGATAAAGACGAAACTCTCAAACCATTAAAATGACCTGGCTGCTTCAACTTCTACAGCTTCCAGGGATGTGGACCAAGTGCTGGAAGATGGGATGGAAGTGGTGGGTTCCTCCTATATTGTAAATCTGAATATTAAACAAATGCAGGAATATGGAAAGAAGGTGAAAAGAGTGGCAGAAAGTGAATTGTTCCTTAGAAGGGCTAACACAAATGTAAGAGGTCAAAGGGGCATCTTCTGATTATCATAGTTTTATCATTCAAGAATAATGAAAAAATAATTGCTTGGGTAGTACAGAACTTAAAAATTGCTAAAAGGGGACAAAAAGTCAAAGCTTTTTGTCTTGCACTCATCAGGGACTGTCATGCAGGGAAGACTTGAAAATGGAACACCAATTTATGCAGCAGGAGAAAAGGCTCCTGATTGGTTGGGCATTCATTGGGATAGAGGTGCAGCGAGAACAGTGAACTGTCAATTATAGCTCTCACACCAGGCAGGCAGATTCTAATTGGTCAGTGTTGCCATGGGAATGCAACAGAAATAGACTAACAGTCTCCATGACACATTTCTCATTAAAGGTTGCAAAGTATGTACAAATTATTGTTGCTTGCATAAAACAGGGACCAATATATGGAGCTTCAAGAACAAACGCCCGCATCACATTGTGAGCCCAACTGATGATTTTAAATTGGTTTCAACAGAGAATCACACCTAATAGTGGGCATACATTCCTAAGCGTGGTTTGGTTGAATATCACTGGCATGCTGCCCGCCATGAATGGTGAACAGAATGCATTCTTTGATATATGGCCAATATGCCTAACATCAAACCAGCACTTAAACTCATATCACATTATTCTTTTATGCAATAGGCAAAACATTATTTTGACTTGAATGTAACATCCTACAGATGATGGACTAATGACACTGCTATTGGACAAGTAAACCACAAGCTTCAGGTGCCAGGACCCAGTTCTGAGGTGCCTGGGTTGGAATCTAGATGGTGAGACTTGAATTTTTTTTAAAAAGTCTAATGATGACCATGAAATCATTGTCAATTTTTGTCATAAAAACCCATCTGATTCACTAATGTCCTTTCGGGAAGGAAACTGCTGTCCTTAACGTGGTCTGGCCTATGCATGACCCTCGACCCACAGTAATGTGGCTAATTCTTAATTGCCCTCTGAATTGGCCTAGCAAGCTACTTAGTTGCAACAAATCATGAGCTCAGATGGTAGAAAGGAAAAAATAAACAAATGAAACCAGACAGACCGCCTGGTATTTATCAAATTGGGGATCAACCTTGGTTCAACGGAGAGTGCACAAGGGCATAGGAGGAGCAGAGCTAGACAGATCTAAAAATAAGATATCAACCTGGTGAGTCAATAAAACAGGACGACTCGCATGCCAAACAGCAAGCATTTCCACAACCAACGGATCCATGAGTGGTGGTGGACAGTGAACCAATTCATTGGAGGAGTCATCTCCACAAATACCCCTATCTTCAATGATCAAGAAAGTTACGATTAACAGTTAATAATATTTCTACATCTCCATGCCCATGACCGTCCAGCCATTCTGCACCCTCTTCTCATGCTGTATAAATTGGTGCGCCTCTTTTCTAGTCTGTTTCTTGCATCATAGTCCCTGATCAGAGCAAAGACTAAAAAACCTCAACTTCTTGCTTCCTTTTAGTAATGTTATTATGCGAAAACTTTAAACCCAATGCTACTGTACAAAAATTAGGTGACTTAACATGATTAAAAATAAGAGTATCTGGCATTAGATTTACGGTACATTTCAATCTTGAATATTTGCTGCACAAATCACTCATGTTTCCTGTTCTCTGTTTGTGATATCATGTGGACCACCATAAATGTTTCCCGTCTACAGTTTTTAAAGCCTTTCCTCTAATTGATTGCAGTTCAATATTATAGGATGCTCTCCTGTTACATGCCACATTCATTCTATATGTTTGCTGTATCATAGATGATGTCGGAGAATTGACAACAGCAGCATTGCAACATCAGCCAATTGCCTTCAGTCAACAATATTAAACAATGCTAAACAACAGTGGGATTTTTTGAGATGGTAATTCATAAATTAATCATTTAATTTACATCTGCCAACATCATACTTTCAAGTTTAGAATGGCCAAACTCATCTCTCATTCTCCTTCACCAACTGGGAGGAATGTGGAAGGCTGTTGAAGGCAAAAAAAATCAATCATTCTTACACACTTATTAGAAGCTGGAAGTGTGCCATAACATCTACCTTACCTGGAGTTTCACAGCCATGACAGACCAGATTTTAATTAGTCAGCAATCAGTGCAAAGGTCCCAATTAATAAACCAGATTTTTGGTCAGGTATATATCTTGACACATTGGTCATATAGTAGGTCACACAAAGTTAAGTGTGCCTTAACATTACAGACAAGGTTTGGAAATTTAGGAATAATCTGGTGGATAATAATGAAAAAAAACTTGTGGAGGATTAAAAATATATTGATCTTCAAGCTACATTTCTAGCAGCTAAGCTGAACTCATTCATTATCACAAATTGAAAGGGTGGCATCATGTTTGGTTTCTTCTGAGGGATGGGCTGTTTCTCTTCCACAATATGGTTATCTTCTTGGTTTGCCCATTGGATTAAAGAAAGAGCTTTGTCCTTCTCAGAATTTCTCAATAGTCCCAAGCTCTAAAGGATGCTGTTTATTTTTCCAAAGTTCAAACTTGACAAAGAAAATCAAATGCATTTCAGAACTGCGTCATTTACTATATTATCTGGAAGAGGTCGAAGTGCACACACTGTAGTCATTTACTATGACAAAGAAATCAGAGATGGGTGTGGTATCATCCTGCTCTTAACATATCAGTGACTGACTTCCCTTAGGGAATTAGCAAACCATTATCTCAGAACAGTGGACTAGATCATGAGAGAAAAGGCCATTCACAGAATATTCTACCCAATTATTGTCACACACAGCAATGATAAATGGAAGTCTTGATAGTAAAACTGCTCTGCTGCACACAAAGAAAATGAACAAGACTATTCCTTCTCACTCAAGGGATGTTTCAGAGTCAGTCGCCTCCAGCATTTAGAATACATTCACAATCCACCTAGCCTGCACATTCCAGGACACTATGGGCTATTTAGCATGGCCAGTCCACCTAACTAGTACACCTTCGGACTGTGGGAGGAAACAATAGCACCCAGAGGAAACCCCACAGACCTGGGAAGAATTTCTGTGTGCCGTTTGCACAATCACCCAAGGTTAGAATCAAGTCCAGGCCCCTGGCGCTGAGAGGCAGTGGTGTTAACCACTGAGCCACCATGCCACCCTCAGAGATAATATTGCAAATAGGAACAGAGCAGCGACATTTGTTAAAGGTCTGATAATACTGAAAAAGGTACCAAAAGGCAGGATGGGTCAAATAACATCTAACTGTACTATATAAGATTCTACTTAATTGCTATCTGCCATATTGTATTCCTATGGGTGAAAGTGAGGATTGCAGATGCTGGAAACCAGAGTTTAGATTAGAGTGGTGCTGGAAAAGCACAGCAGGTCAGGCAGCATCCAAGGAGCAGGAAAATCGACATTTCGGGCAAAAGCCCTTCATTATGGGGAGGAAAAGGAAAGTAAGGTTCCAGATTACACCACCTAACTGCAGGTGTTACCATAAAACAATGAAATTTGACATTACATTTGAGAGAGACAAAGGAGGGTGACAAACTAGAGGTTAAATTTAAGGAAAGCAAGCTTCAAAAGGACAGCCTTCAGTTCTTAGAGCTTCTTGCACGGCAACTACTGGCACAAAACCATAACCACAAATGTTCAGCTGATGAGGACGCAATGTTTCGAAATTAAATGTTGGGACATTTGCAAACTGCAGGCTAGTAACATGTGATCAAATATCATTAGTGTTGAAATCACGTGATCAAACCCTGTCTATGGAATACTCTTCCTCAGGGAGCGGGGTTGTTGAATATCTTGAAGGCTGTGTTTAATAGATTTTTGATTGGTTTGGGTGAAATGGTACGGGAGTAGAGGAAAAGTGGAGTTCAGGCCACAATCAGATGAGCCATGATCTTAACAAATGGCAGAGTAGGCTTGCCATTGTTCCTAATTCATTATGCTCCTATGCTCATAATTGGTCCGATGTGAAAGAACAATATCATAAAGATTTCTATCAGGTCACTGCTTACATTTAACAGCATTGGTGAACATCCTTAATGGCTCAAATTACTCACAGCTTCACAGCTATAATACCATCATCTCTGATGCCACCCTAAAAGATTACATTAACTAATTACAGTTGTCCATAGCTGTGCAAGTTGTACCCGATGCAACAAGAACAGCCATAATGGGAAACCAATTCTTTTCATTGCATACTTAATGGTATTTTTACTGTAAGTCATTAACTGCCTCACAGATATGAGATAACCCAATGGCTCAAATTTATTTGATAAACTCTGAATGGACAATAGGGTGTTTAATGATGATCACTATGACTTAGCCAGTGCATGTTATAGAAATCATTATTTAGATTTAATATCAAAAAATCTCCTACCTTTTCTCAGTCACCCATGCTGTGCAAAGTCCTAGGCAGTAATTCATTCAGTTAAGTCCCAAAGCAACAGATTGAAATCCAAATTGTAAATCAACTCCAGGTTACCGCTGACAAATACTGTGCAGATCAGCACTGGTCTGACCAGTTACATGACACACAAGAAATACTCCACATTAAATCTTAGTTTGCTTCAATTTGATTCAATCACTTGAAATCAAGTTTAAGAATATTTGATTCTACCTATATGAGTATAATTGTGAATTTGCAACAACACTACCCAAATCACTGAAAGACAGTGCAGGAAACTGAGGTGTCAGTGGGGGAGCACTTTGGGGCCAGCAACCATAATTCTATTCGTTTTAAAATAGTGATGGAAAAGGATAGACCAGATCTAAAAGTTGAAGTTCTAAATTGGAGAAAGGCCAATTTTGACGGTATTAGGCAAGAACTTTCGAAAGGTGATTGGAGGCAGACATTTGTAGGTAAAGGGACGGCTGGAAAAGTGGAAGCCTTCAGAAATGAGATCACAAGAATCCAAAGAAAGTATATTCCTGTCAGGGTGAAAGGGAAGGCTGGTAGCTCTAGGGAATGCTGGATGACTAAATAAACAGAGTTTGGTTAAGAAAATGAAGGAAGCATATGTCAGATATAGACAGGGTAGATCGAGTGAAAGAGTATAAAGAAAGTAGGAGTATACTTAAGAGGGAAACCAGGAGGGCAAAATGGGGACATGAGATAGCTTTGGCAAATAGAATTAATGAGAATCCAAAGGGTTTTTACAAATACATTAAGGGCAAAAAGGTAACTAGGAAGAGAATAATGCCCCTCAAAGATCAGCAAGGCGGCCTTTGTGTGGAGCCACAGAAAATGGAGAAGATACTAAATGAGTATTTTGCATCAGTATTTACTGTGAAAAAGGATACGAAACGTATAGACTGTAGGGAAATAGATCTTGCAAAATGTCCAGATTACAGAGAAGGAAGTGCTGGATGTCTTGAAACGGTTAAAGGTTAAAGACAGGGAGAACTAGCCATTTGGATACAGAACTGGCTGAAAGGTAGAAGACAGAGAGTGGTGAGGGTTGTTTTTCAGACTGGAGACCTGTGACCAGTGGAGTGCCACAAGGATCGGTGCTGGGTCCTCTACTTTTTGTCATTTACATAAATGATTTGGATGCAAGCATAAGAGGTACAGTTAGTAAGTTTGCAGATGACACCAAAATTGGAGGTGTAGTGGACAGCGAAGAGGGTTACATCAGATTACAACAGGATCTGGACCAGATGGGCCAATGTGCTGAGAAGTGGCAGATGTAATTTAATTCAGATAAATGTGAGGTGCTGCATTTTGGGAAAGCAAATCTTAGCATGACTTATACACTTAATGGGAAGGTCCTAGGGACTGTTGCTGAACAAAGAGACTTTGGAGTGCAGGTTCATAGCTCCTTGAAAGTGGAGTCGCAAGTAGATAGGATAGTGAAGAAGGCTTTCCTTTATTGGTCAAAGTATTGAGTACAGGAGTTGGGAGGTCATGTTGCGGCTATACAGGACATTGGTTAGGCCACTGTTGGAATATTGTGTGCAATTCTGGTCTCCTTCCTATCGGAAAGATGTAAAACTTGAAAAGGTTCAGAAAAGATTTACAAGGATGTTGCCAGGGTTGGAAGATTTGAGCTATAGGGAGAGGCTGAACAGGCTGGGGCTATTTTCCCTGGAGCATTGGAGGCTGAGGGGTGACCTTATAGACGTTTACAAAATTATGAGGGACATGGATAGGATAAATAGACCAAGTCTTTTCCCTGAAGTTGGGGACTCCAGAACTAGAGGCCATAGGTTTAGGGTGAGAGGGGAAAGATATAAAAGAGACCAAAGGGCAACACTTTCACACAGAGGGTGGTACGTGTATGGAATGAACTGCCAGAGGAAATGGTGGAGGCTGATACAATTGTAACATTTAAGAGGCATTTGGATGGGGTATATGAATAGGAAGGGTTTGCAGGGATATGGGCTGGGAGCTGGCAGTGGGACTAGATTGGATTGGGATATCTGGTCAGCATGGACAGGTTGGACCGAAGGGTCTGTTTCCATGCTGTACATCTCTATGACTTGTTTTGCATTCAGTTCTGTTGGCTTTTAGAATGTTTTCCTTATGTTTTCTACCATCATGTACAAAGAAATATGCCAATAGAATTTACAATGCTTTAAATAAATTAGTGAAATTTCTTTGGCCTTCACAAATCTGTATATAAATATTCTTTTAAAAAGTGGTAGAATATCTGAAATTGGATCACTGGCTTCTTTCCTCACTTTCTTCTGATCAAGATAATAAAATTTTACACTGTGATTACCAGTAAACAGAGTTGATCTTGTTAAACGGATCATGATTTGCTTGTACTGTTCGGGTCAATCTGAATTGTTGTCAAATTTTTGTTATGTGTTATCTACCTCAATTTCCTGGGATTGCTCAAATCAATTTGACTCAAATTATTTTTATTGTTTTTGCAAGTTAGCTCTTATGCCTACTGATACAGTCAGAACACATTTTTTTCTCAGGGGTTTCAAAAATCTTGTTCAATGTGATTGGGAGATTAGTGATCATGTTATTCACTGTTGCTGTTAGAGACAGTAAATTGAGGTGTGTGGACAACTTAAAAGTCAACAGCATCAAGGTGAGTACCACAAAGATCACATTTTACTAAGGTGACTTATTCTTCCAGTTGGGAAACTCATCAATGCCAGAACAGGTGATACCCTATGGACCAAACTGTGCTAATAGCACCTAGTGGTAGTTAACAGACACTGTAGCCATTTCGTAGGTGACTGAGCAGCCCACTTGCTTGGCATGAAGAATTATATGAACATTTTTTTACTGTTCCATGTGCTGGATTTTTTTTAAAAGTAAAGAATTTGTTTATTAAGTAGGCTAACTTCCATTACTAAGAGGCAAGCAGGCATGTAAGATTTTAAAATAGTATAGCTATCTTAACTGCACTGTAAACGTGATAATTAAAAGGGTTGGCTCTTATAGAGGGGTTGGGATGGTTGGTGGGGGATGGCTGAAAGAGGAGGAAAACAGTTGGTCAGACAGGGAATCTGAACATGACCACCTAGCAAGATGGATAAGAGATAGGAAAACAAAGAAAAGGTACTTCCTAAGGGGATCTTAATTTAAAAAAAAAACAAGCATTAAGAACACAGCGATCAGAAGTTCCAAGGAAGGAGGACGAGGTTTAAAACTAAAGAAAAAAAAAGACATGATGACAAAAACCTTAATTATGCAAATCACTGTGCCACTAATGAAAATGAACAAACATCAGTAGGTATAAACAATGTTTAGAGTTGATGTCAACATGCTAAGCTGCTTTTGGGATCTTTCCCCATTAAAAGGAACATTCCAAGAAAGGGATTAAAAAAATATCCTGCACAAGACCCAAATGGCTGGCCAACAAATGAGGCCTCTTGTCCACACCACATTATGTCCCTGAGATTAGACTTGAAGTCATTAAATCCTCCTTATGCAGCAGTCTGGTTGTGTACTTGACAGTGGTGAGTATGATCAGAATTAACGTAAACATTGTGCTACCACACTACAGATGACATCCTGTAACTCTGTACTACCATCTGTGAAGCTACCAGAATAAAAACAAAAACAAACCAAGTTTCGCCCAGTTATATACTTTTGAACTAACAGAAAAGCAGAAATGGCAGCCTATGACTCAATCGCTCAAATCCCTATGGCCAAGTATGAGAAAACTCCACTGTATACACAACAGAAGTGGCAGAAAAATTTCACCAATTTTAAGGAAGATAACTTTTTTTAAAAGAATGTCATAAAAGTTGGTAATTATTCATCAATATTACAGCAACTACGTGGACTTTTTGCTTTCTCCCCCCGAAGAGGTGGAGTGCCTTTTTATTACACCTTTGTTGCACAGGAAACTTCACGGTAACATACCGTACAATGTAAAGCAACTCCTTTTTGAAAACCCAATAAGTAGATACAATTAAAATCCATTAGAGACAAGGGCGACAAAATTATTATTCAGTAATTACACAAAATTGACCTTGAAGAGTCAGCAATCCAATTTACACCACAACAAATTCTCTACCAAATAAATTTGAAAAGATTAGCAGCCACCAAAATAGACAGCCATCACCAGAGTTCAATTTTACCTAAAAATCTTGAAACTACAAGCCCATTCAAACACTCACATTCAACTCTAAAACGTCTAGTAGTGAATTCAATAAGTTTACATGGAGTAAATGTAAGCATGATGATTATGTTCTGTTTTGTTGATATGAAACAAATTTACTATCAGTGCCAGTGACACCTGAGTACACAACATCAACCTGTCAAGATTTATTTCTAATTAACTGGATGTTCAATTTTTGTTCATTTCTGAAGCGTACACATTAAACAGAAACATGTACTGGATATTAATTGCTTAGAATGATGGAGACAGCTATTCATTTATTCAACTGAAAAAGTTGTCTGCGTTGGGGTATAAGCACATTTAAGTCAAATGAAGGACCTCTTTTGCTGGTTAACATCGGTCTCTTCCTCCTGTGTGAAAGACAAGCAATTGCGTTGAACTGTAAATAATAAGCTAGTCAGGATAGAATTGTTAAGCGCACTGACAAACCTCTGAAGGCTTCTTCTCTTCCTGCCTTGTCCAGGGGTGCTTTGTGTTTGCTGTCTTAGAACTTCGACACCATAATGTTATGTGACCTTGTGAAAGAAGATCAAAAATGTTACTCTGCTGATGACAATGAATGGAAATTATGCACATTAAAGGGAACGCTATTGGATAGTGAGATAATTAAATGGACACCAACTGATTTAGAAGGCACAATAAATCTCTGGTAAAAGTCAACGTTCAAATAAAAAAACTGACAGATTCACCAGGTTCGTCTTGAGGTTGTTTGCTAAATAAACAATAATACAAAAAACTGGACTATGAGGGCAACTGAGAACACTTTCACTGAGTACAGGACTATGCCTCTTTTCATAGTTTCCCTCTCATTTTCTGGCCAAGAGAACGGGTTGGTGAACTATTTCAAGACCTCTGCCAAGATGGTCCATAATTTAGCATGGGGACATTATGGCAGATCAATTCTTTCCTCTTCTAATCAAAAAAAACTCAGTCTCAGGTAACACCTTTGTTCAGTTGCACAACAGGAAGTCAGAACATAATATGCCACTGACAGGCTATGGTGACCGGTCATGACGTCTAGATTAACAATGCAGAGGATCTAACTAATGTTCTGGGGCCACATGTTCAAATCCCACCCTGACAACTAGTACAATTTAAATTCAATTAATTATAAATGATAGGTATGACCATGAAAACATTGTTGCAAAAATCTATCTGGAAGGAAATCTGCTATCTTTGCCTGGTCTCAGTGACTCCAGATCCGTAGCAATGTAGTACACTCTTAGCCATCAACGAATTCAACCTTGCAAACTATCCAGTTTCACAACAATTAGGGATGGCTAATACATGCTGGCCTTGTAGGTATTGCTCACATTCCAAGAATAAATTAGCACTCCAAGGTTAAGGAATCTCCTCACTCACTGTTGAAGAATAGTGGAATGCTATCTTAATGAATATGAGCATCAGTGTTGAACTGCCTTCAATGGAACGACCAACTTGTAATAAAATGTGTTTTGCTAAACCTTCACTTTTTGCTTCGGTGTTAAATTCTAACTGACTTAAATGCCGTTAATGTATCTGACGCTACTACCACTGCTGATTGCGCATTCTATGCACCTACCTCTGACATCGCCCTTAAACCTTCCTCCAAATACCTTAAACTTATGCCCCCTCGTGACAGACATTTCCGTTATGGAAAAATGTCTCTAATTATCTACCTACGTCTGTCAACATCTTGTACACCTCTATCAGGTTACTGCTCATCCTTCTTCACTCCAATGAGAAAAGCACTAGCTCCCTCAACCTTTCTTCATAAGACATGCCCTCCAGTCCAGGTGAATCTCCTCTGCACCCTCTCTAAAGCTTCCACATTCTTCCTACAATGAGGTAACCAGAACTGAACACAATATTCCAAGTGTGGTCTAACCAGGACTGTATAGAGCTGCAACATAACCCTGCAGCTCTTAAACTCAACCCCCCGGTTAATGAAAGCCAACATACCATAAGCCTTCTTAATAACCCTATCAACCTGGGTGGCAATTTTGAGGGATTTAGGGACATGGACCTCATACTGCCAAGAACCCTGCCTTTAACTCTGTAATCAGCATTTAAACTCGACCTTCCAAAGTGAATGACTTCACATTTTTTCTGACTGAACTCCATCTGCCACTTATCAGCCCAGCCCTGTATCCTGACAATGTCTCATTGCAACCTATAACAGCCCTCTAACACAATCCACAACTCCACCAACCTTCGTGTTATCGGCAAATTTACTAACACACCCTTCCACTTCCTCATCCAAGTCACTTATAAAAATCACAAAGAGCACAGGTCCCAGAACTGATTCCTGTGGAACGCTACTGGTCACTGAGATCCAGGCTGAATACTTTCCATCTACCACCACTCACTGTCTTCTAATGGGCCAGCCAATTCCGTATCCAGACAGTTAGGTTTCCTTGTATTCCATGCCTCCTTACTTTCTGAATAAACCTACATGGGGAACCTTATCAAACGTCTTCCTAAAATCCATGTACATTATATCCACTGCTCTACATTCATCATGTTCCTCACATCCTCAAAAGGATTCAATAAGGTTTGTTAGGCATGAACTGCCCCTCACAAAACCCATTCTATCTGTAATCAAACTATGACTTTCCAAGTAATCATAAATCCAGTCTCTCAGAATCCTCTCCAATACTTTGCCCACCACTGACATAAGACTGACTGGTCTGTAATTTACAGGATTATCCCTATTCCTTTTTTTGAACAAGGGAATAACATTTGCCATCTTCCAATCATCTGGCACAATTCCAGTGGATAGTGAGGACATAAAGATCATCAGCAAAGGCGCAGCAATCTCTTCCCTCACTTGCTGTAGTTACATAGGGTATATCCTATCTGGCCCAGGAGATTTACCTATCCTTACAATTTTTCAAAATATTTAGCACATCCTCCTTCCTAAAATCAATCTGTTCGAGCATATCAGTCTGTTTCACACTGTCCTCAGAAACGCCAAAGTCCATCTTAGTAGTGAGTACTGAAGCAAAGTATTCACTAAGGACCTTCCCTATTTCCTCCGACTCAAGGCGCAAGTTCCCCCCACTATCCCCGATTGAGAGTACGGCCAATCTGGCCAGCCTCTTGTTCCTCATATAAGCGTAGCATTTTCCTTAATCCTACCCGCTAAAGCATTTTCATAAACTCTTCTAGCTCTCCTAAGTCCGTTCTTTATGGCATTTTCCTAGTCTCCCATAGTCATGTATAAAAGTCTATCCTTGGTATTTAAAGATAAAATGTCATTACAGCTCAAGTTATTTCAGGAAAAGCTGTGTTAATTATCAAATATTCCCTTAGAATTGAATCCTTGCACAGCACAAGGCACGTTATCTATAGTGCAAACTGAATCATTCTCACTATTCATCAACTGTTATTAATTTTTGTCAGACCTAAAGACACATTTTTGCAAGTTTCCACATTCACTTGCTATAGTCTTGCGACCTGAGAATATGGATTTCAAAAATGATTTGAAAATTCTTGGACCATGAGTCTGTAGAAAAATTCTCCATAACAATTCACTGTTTTCAAAAAAGGATTTTGAGTCCCTGATTGAGGTTCTTACTGTCAGTGGTGTCCGAGTCCTCACTGCTGGTGGAGAACTTCCTCCGTTTCATTATTTCATTATCCATCTGGAGATCTGCAATAATTACAAGCAACCTTCGTCAATTCCAGTAAAGTTGGCAAGATGTTCCCGAAATAACTGTTTTGATTTATAACAATAAGATCAATTTATATAGTACTTCGCACATAATGAAATAGGACACTGTGCAAAAAAAGGGGACGTTAGGCCAGCTGACAAATAACCTGGTGAAAGAGGTACGTTTTTTGGGAGTACTGTAAGGAGGAAAGCAAGTAAAGGAAGGAGTCAACATCCAAGACATCTGAAGGCTTGGCCATCAATAGTGAAATGATTAAAATCAGGGATGTGCATTACACCAGAATCAGGAAAATCCCAAATATCTTGGAGGCTAGGGGAGGTGAGACAGGATTACAGAAATAAGAGAGGCTGAGAATTTTAAAATCCAAACATTTCTTGACTACGAGCCAATCTAGGTCAGAGTGAATGGGACTCTCCATTTATAAAGGTTCTACAGTAAAGAAATAGGCTATTCTCAACCAGCCCATCCTATATTTACATTGCACTTGAGCCTCCCCCCTTAATTAATCATGTAAACCTATTAACTAACTTCTCCTTCAAATATTTGTCTATCTTCTCCTTCAATCCATGAATGTCATGCACTTCAAGCCAAGGGAGGGTGGGGAACATGGGAAAAATAAAGGATGGAGGTCATACTTTGAAGTTGCAGAGCTCAACCCTAGAGGATGTAAAGTGCCGAAGCGGACAGTGAGGTGCTGTTTCTCCAGCTGGCATTGTGTTTCATTGGAATACTGCAGCATGCGAAGAACAGAAATATTAGGAGGGGAGCATGGTGGCTTATTGAAATAGCAAGCAACTGGAAGATCAGAGTCTTTCCTACGAACAAAGTAGAGGTATACCGCAAAGCATTCACCCAGTCTGCGGTGTAGACTCACCAATGTAAGTGAGACCTCACAGTAAGCAGTGAATACAGCAGATTGGATCCTGCTGAGATTCTTCAGCACTGTGTTTCTTTTTATTTCAGATCTTCAGCAACTGCACTATGTTGCTTTTATTTTGTTAGAGGTAAATGTTGTGGTCAACTGCGTCAAAGTCTCCAAACAGGTTGAGAAGGAAAAGGATAGGTAGTGTATTTTTATTACAGTCACATAGGATTATCATTTGTGTATTTGATAACTGCTTTTTGTTAGAAACTTGATTGGAAAAATTCAACAAAGAGTGTTTGGATAAGATAGGAACTGATGTGGAAGACAACATATTCAAGGACAGAAACCACCAGACTGAAACAAGTTTGTGTATACAGTCATTGGGAATATGCAATCCACAGGGGTACAACAAAAAACCTGTAGATATTATCACACCTTTAATAGGAAATAAATATCCCAAGGTACTTCTTAGAATCTAAAACTGATTTTTTTAAAAATCATGCTAAGTCAAAGAGAGGGAACCAAACAATTTGTCCAAAGTATGGCCTTTAGAACTGGACAGGGTTAGGGAAGGGAGTCCAGAGCACAGGGTCTTGTCAGCTCAAGTCATGACTACCATGGTGCTGAAGGAAGAGAGAATGCAAAAAATGGCCAGAGTCAGAGAAATGGAGAGTTTAAAAGGTTAAGGATAGAGAACTAAGGACAAGTGTGTGAATATTAAATTGAGGTATTGAGATTTCTCAAGGTCAGTAAGAACAGCTGATAGGAGAGTAAACTTGGTGCAAAATAGAGTACAAACAGAGGAGTTTTGCCTGAACTTCACAGAAAATGACAGACCAATTAAAAGAGAATGCTAATAGTTAAGTCTAAAGCCATCAAAGACGTGGTTGAGGGTTTCAGCACCAGCCATCTGGCCAAAGGAAAGATTGAAGATATGCAATGTCATTGAAGTGAAAGAATCAGTCCTCATGAAGCAGAAGTTAGAATGGAGCACTGCAATTGCAAACAGTCTGCTTCAATCTGAGACTATTGCCATGGATGGGATGGAATTAGTGGAACAATGGTTGTGATGAGTTCCGAAGACAATCAATTCTTCCAATTCATAACTGGACAAATGTCAGCTCATTCTAAGGCTTATACTAGCGACCATCTGTTGGGCACTGCAAACCAAGAAGCAGATCTTTCTCAAGAGACATCATGAGGCCAACTATCTTGTGCTTGACAAAGAAATACAGCTGGGTCACTACAATTGTGACACCTTTGTGAAAGTACCATTTCACAGGATAGTAGTACACGATGTATCTGGCTTATTCCTTCAAACTTGCATACAAATACCAAAATAGCATTCTAGAGAAAGGACCAGGTTGCCATAAGTGGATAGCAGTCTCCTGCTGGTCCTCTCAAGAATCAAACTGGCATGACAGGTGGCCCATTTCGTGTCTCCTGCACAACGAGGTACATTGTGCAACATTAGCCGATAGTATCACCTAGCAGCATCATTAACCTGTTTTCATATTTTGTCTCTGACATGATGAAAAGTCACAACATACTGTAAGTAATCTAATCTAATCTAAATTCACAGGGGCCACGCACAATGTGAACGAAGCATACAATGACACTGATTTCTCTGGAATCAGTGATGACAAAATACATCTTGTGCACTGAGAAAGATAGAAGACACTCGTCTCTGTGCTCATGCAAACACGGAGGTTGCAAATCCCTGCAAATGTCAGTAGAAATGGAGATCCGAGATGTCATGAGGTCATGTAATGCATCAAAGGACTATTCATTTGTCCACTGAGAATTGCAGGAGTGGGTTCTTTTGCAGATCCATTGTTATTTTCACAAAAATAGAAAGGTCTCTGAATAGCAAAGTTGTCAATGGCACATCCAAAGGCAGCTACAGAAGATACTCAGAATAAAACATATTACTGAGGTCCTCCTAATGCATCAAAGCTTCCCTTTAAAAGGTCCCAATGGAACATCAGAGTTCCAAGATGCAACGAGAACTCGGATAGAAGAATGAACTTACTTGCGATCCTCCTCAGCTGCAGGTTTTGCAGTCGGTCACCTACAGCCCAAGAAATCAAATGATAATTGATCATGAAGAGCTCAGAGAAAACAGAATTCCTGAGATAGGGGGCTCTTGTGGTCTCGTGGTAATGCCCCTACTTCTGAGCAAGTAGGCTTGGGTTCAAGCCCTACCTGCTCCAGAGGTGTGAAATAATATCTCCAAACAGGTTAATTAGAAAATGTCTAGAACTCCTGAGGAGGGTGGTTGTGTTGTGGTGGTAGTGTTCCTACTTTAAGACAGGATGTCTGGGTTCAAGTATCACCTGCTCCAGAGGTGTCTCACAACACATCTTAACAGGCTGGTTAAAATATCTAGAATTCTTGAGGATGACAGCTACACTGACAACTGCTGGCATCAACATGTGGGAAATGTCTTAACAACTAGTCAATAGTGATCTGGACATTGATAGGTCTCTCTACATTCAGAAGATCGAGGATGTTGATTGTTGGTGTTCGCAATGCTGTATGCCCATCCATTGAATTGCATACATTAATGAACAGATAACATGACAGAAATGGAATGTCTTCACATACTGCTACCAATGTTTGCTGTCATGCCAAACTGGATAAAATTCTTCAGTTCTCCTAAAAACACATGAGTGACAAATGCCCATCTAATTGGCAACTTAGCTGATATTATAGTGATTTCTTTTGACTCACAAGCCAAGTGACTCAAAACATTTTTTTCACAAGTTGTGAGAAAGGTGCCTAAGCAAATGATACTGGCTGCAATCTTTCATGCAGATATTGGTTCACAAGCTAGAAGAGACAAAATCAGAGACTTTCAGGTAAACTGGAGAAAAGAAACTCCATATTTGCTTTTGTGAATCCAGTGATCACTCTTCAAAGCTTCTCCAAGCTCCAAATCCAAAACTTCTGTAAGGGCTAGCAAAAGGTTCACCTTGTTTTACCTAATTTTAAGTTAGCCTTGGTACATTCTCAGCCAATTAAGTTGTGGTTAATTCTACATTTGATTATAATCAGCCTCACAGGATGCTTTGGCATCGACTTGACAGTGCCATCAAGAGAAGATGGGCGGCACGGTGTCACAGTGGTTAGCACTGCTGCCTCACAGTGCCAGAGACCCGGGTTCAATTCCCGACTCAGGCGACTGACTGTGTGGAGTTTGCACATTCTCCCTGTGTCTGCCTGGGTTTTCTCCGGCTGCTCCGGTTTCCTCCCACAGTCCAAAAGATGTGCGGGCCAGGTGAATTGGCCATGTTAAATTGCCCGTAGTGTTAGGTAAAGGGTAAATGTATGAGTGGGTTGTGCTTCGGCGGGTCGGTGTGGACTTGTTGGGGCCTGTTTCCACACTGTAAGTAATCTAATCTAATCTAAGATGGAAACTCAGCACAAAGGGGTCCTGCGCAAATTCCAAGCCTCATCGCTCTAGTGTGCCATGCCACCAAGCTAATCTCTGAATTACACAGAAGTACCTCTTTAACATCAAGTTTCAGCTTTCTAAAAGATTTGTTATGGCTCTGTTCCTGGCTGATGACATGCCACAAACCGGTCCTCCCAATTCATACATTATCTCCATCAGAATCCCTGGCCTACATCTCAACCCAAAAAATCTTTATTGATGATAAGTGCAGAGAAATTCTTAAATGACAGTTCTGTTATTTTAACAATTAAACTGCGTTTTTGAGTAGTTCAGCACCTCAATTACAATGGCAGTGTCATGCAAATGTATTAACAATTCAATCACTATTATCATTGACAATAACATCTCTCTCTAATTGTCACACGGACTCCACTAAGCATTTCAGTTGCTTCCCTCAAATTATCTGTTCTAGCTTTCACCTTGGTCTCTTTTAATTCTGTCTCCACTCTACTCCTATTTGGCCATTCCAACAAATAATTGCTAACCTCAGCTTGTTTCTAAGATTTTTTACACACTGCATAAAAAAAACACTCAATTACTTTTGCTTGTACTTTACTTCAGCCATATGAACTATTAGACACAGACATATTTATAATTTCTTACTTTTCTTTCTTTGCTTTCATTCTTATCAATATAATTTTTACATAGTTTGGATCAAAACTTGGACTTGGGCTGTAAAGTTAAACAGGCAATATTGGCTTGGCTAAGCCCAGCTAGATTTTTCACTTTACTGAAGCGAATGGAAGTGAATATCAAGCAGAAATAATAGTGGATGACCAATACAAACACAGCCAGCAGATGAGGCTCATTATTACCTGTATGAAATCACAATAGGTTATTTTCCCACATCAACTACTTTTTAAACGTCGTCCTCACTTGTTTTATGTCTGTTCACACAATTCCACCATCTATCCCCCAGTTACGCCTTGCACCTTCAATTAAATTGCACACACAACAATTCTTTCATTCAGTAGCATCACAGAAATTGCCAAAACAGACTTTGTTCAATTTGTCCTCTGCATTATGGCTAGTCCATGCCTAAAGTACTGATGATTGTGACTGCATGAAAAAATGATCCCACTCCTGCTCAATTTCTGGTATACTCCCTGACTCTATTAAATATCAGAATTTTCCCAAACATAACACCCACACAAAACACATAAGTAATGTATCCTAAACTCCAACTGGTACATTTTAATAGCATCTGGGCGGCACAACGGTTAGCATTGCTGCCTCACCAGAGCCAGGGAACCAGATTCAATTCTACCCTTGGGCAACTGTCTGTTTGGAATTTCCACATTCTCCCTGTGTCTGCATAGGTTTTCTCCGGGTGCTCCGGTTTCCTCCTACAGTCCAAAGATGCGCAGGTTAGGTGGATTGGCCATGCTAAATTGCCCATAGTATCCAGAGATAGAGTCAAAGAGTCATAGAGATGTACAGCATGAAAACAGATCCTTCGGTCCAACCAGTCCATGCCGACCAAATATCCCACCCTCCAAACCCTTCCTATTCATATTCCCATCCAAATGCCTCTTAAATGTTGCAATTGTACCAGCCTCCACCACATCCTCTGGCAGCTCATTCCATACATATACCATGCTCTACGTGAAAATGTTGCCCCTTAGGTCTCTTTTATATCTTTCCCCTCTCACCCTAAACCTATGCCCTCTAGTTCTGGACTCCCCGACCCCAAGAAAAAGACTTTGCCTATTTATCCTATCCATGCTCCTCATAATTTTGTAAACCTCTGTAAGGTCACCCCTCAGCCTCCGACACTCCAGGGAAAACAGCCCCAGCCTGTTCAGCCTCTCCCTGTAGCTCAGATCCTCCAACCCTGACAACATCCTTGCAAATCTTTCCTGAACCCTTTCAAGTTTCACAACATCTTTCCGATAGGAAGGAGACCAGAATTGCACGTGATATTCCAACACTGGCCTAACCAATGTCCTGTACAGCCGCAACATGACCTCCCACCTCCTGTACTCAATACTCTGACCAATACAGGAAAGCATACCAAACGCCTTCTTCACTATCCTATCTATCTGCAACTCCACTTTCAAGGAGCTATGAACCAGCACTCCAAGGTCCCTTTGTTCAGCAACACTCCCTAGGAGCTTACCATTAAGTGTATAAGTCCTGCTAAGATTTGCTTTCCCAAAATGCAGCACCTCGCATTTATCTGAATTAAACTCCAGCTGCCACTTCTCGGCCCATTGGCCCATCTGGTCCAGATCCTGTTGTAACCTGAGATAACCCTCTTCGCTATCCACTATACCTCCAATTTTGGTGTCACCTGCAAACTTACTAACTGTACCTCCTAAACTCTGTGTAGATTAGGTGGATTAGCCATGGAAAATGCTGGATTACAAGGATTGGGTAGGGGACCGGGTCTGGGTAGGATGCTCTTTGGAGGGTCGGTGTGGATTTGATGGGCCAAGTAGCCTGTTTACACACTGTAGGAATTCTAAGATCTTGTGTATATGATACAGAATAAAAATTAAATACGTAAGTAAACTAAAATACTTTTATATAAATGAAAGGCTATATATCTGTGCTTTTCACAAAATAATGTAGTTTAATCAATGCCCAAAACACCAGCAAGAATTTAGTAATAACTTATTATAAGCAGAAGGCAATGGCAGATGAGTATCACTGAACCAGTAATCCAGAATCCCAGGCAAATAATGTGGGTACGTGGATTTGGATCACACCATGGCAGATGGTGATACTTGAATTCAATAAAAAAATCTAGAATTAAAGAGCTCACCTAATGGCAACCATGTAACCATGGTGAATTGTCACTTAAAAAAAATCATCCAGTTGACAAATATCCTTCAGAGTAAGACATCTGCCACCCATATCTAGACTGGCCTACACCTAACTCCAAGCTCACAGTTTACCTACCTTCTGAATTGGCCGAAGAAGTTAAGTTATATCAAACCACTGCAAAGTCCAAACAAACAAAAAACACTGGATGAACCAATTGGCATTGACCCAGACAGTGGCAAGGATAATGGCAAATGCAGCCCTGTAAAGTCCTTACTAACATCTGGGGTGGGGTAACTGCCTGACACAGTCACTCTCACGGAATATAGCTAACTTTGTCTTCACTGATCGACCTGCCACAGATGCACCTGAACTTGACAATAATCAGTAAGAGTGATCATTGCACAACCTTACTGACATTAAGTCCCATTTTCACACTGAAGGGTAAACACATTGAAGTGTTAAACCAGCCATGATCATACTGAATAGCAGGGCAAGTTCAACGTGTTGAATGGCCTAGTCCTGCACCTATGTTCCTCTATCCTATTGTGTGACACCATTATTTAATTCAAACAGACCTATCAACTCAAAATTGAGCACTCATGAAGTGTCATGGAACAGCACCAGACTGATAATCAAACACAATCTAACCAATTTCCCCCACTCTACTATTACCATCAAACCAGGAGATCAACCCTTGTTCAATGAAAAGTGCAGATGGGCATGTCAAGTGCAACACCAGGCATACCTAAAAATGAAATGTCAGCCTGACAAAGTTACAACTTTGTGCTTGCATGTCAACCAAGCAGCAAATCACTGATTACACCATCAACATATTAGATAAAAGCTTTGCAGTCCTGCCACATCTAGTTGTGAATGATGATGGATAACTAAACAAACTCACTGGAGGGAGGAAGCTCCACAAAAATCTCTATACTCAATGATAGGGAAGCTCTGCTCATCAGTGTAAAAGATATGCCTGACACATTCGCAACAAACCTTTAGCTGAAAGTGCCAAGTGGATGACCTAACTTGGCCTCCTCCAGGAAGCCCAGCCAATCTTCAGTCAATTCAATTAATTTCCCTTCATGTGAGAGCAAGATGCAGCTGAAGGCGCTGGATATTGCACAGGCTATGGGTCCTGGCAACATTTGGCAATATTACTGGCAACGTATACTCAAGAACTTTCTGCACGCCTAATCAAGCTGTTCCAGTACAGCTACAACATCGGAATTTGCCCCAAAATGTCATTCCTTAGAAAGCACCTACCAAACCCATGATCACAACCATTGACAAGAACAAGAACTGCAGATATATAGGAAAACCACTACATGCAAGTTCCCCTTAAGCCCCTCACCATTTTGATTGGAGTAGTGGTAATATATTTTCAATGTTGATGGGTTAAAACCCAAAAAAATGTCTCTATATGGAGGCATCTTCACAAAATAGATGGCAGCGGTTCATAGAAGCACCACCACCCTCTCAATAGCTATAAGGGATGGGCAATAAATGCTTGCTCAGGCAACAACACCTGCATCCCATGAATGAATGTTTTTGAAAAAGAGTCCTCTTAACCTCGTGCACATTGAAAAGTGTCCTGCAACAAATCACTAATACATCTTGGCCAACAGCTCTCAAATCATCACAGCCATCATTCCTGTAAGATGGTCACTCTTCCCTCCAGATGTCAATAATACTGTGTATGTCTCAAATGCAGCCCACATACAAAATGCTGCCCAAAGAATGATAGAATTTACAACTCTATTCAGTTCAGGTTTTGTTGTATCAAACAGTGAAACAAGTAAGTTGCTAACCAGTTTATGCTTGCAAAGGATCCTATATTTTATCAGCAGAACTGCAATGTCAAAACGATAAAGTAACTCTTCAAAGCAGCAAAACAATCACTCTCTCTTCCTCAATCACAAACAGTGCATCATCTGGTGTTGTCTCCTGCTTATTTGCCAATGCCTTCCAAAATATTTCAAGAAGTGTGCAGGTTGTAGAATTGCCTTTGATGGTCCTGCAATACCAGTTTGTTTCATTTAAGTTTCTGGTCTTTCTGCAGAAAGTGCTTTGGTCGGGGGGGGGGTGTCGGGGGGGTGGCGGGGGGGGGTGCACCGATATTATTGCAGTGACAGTATGTGCTTCACAACAAACCATAAACAAAGCCCTGAACTTGAAGCTAATTAAAATCACTGCTACTATATTTATACTGCACAAATTACGTCATCTACATAAACCTCAATATCTCCCAGACTCTGTACCATCAACCACCCTAGGAATTACATAATGATGCCCTCTTACTAGATAATAGATTCTTGTACCCATCACCCTCCTGAAGCAGGAGCAATTCCTGAATACTGTCTGCTGCCAAAAAATAAAATCACTGTCACTTGAGATGCAATTTTGGAGAAAAGGGTAATACTGCACCACAGTATAAACATTGCATGAAAATGTAGGAAAAAAAACTTACTAACTGAAGATGGAAAAGTAGATTCAATTTGTTGCAAGTTTATTCCATCTGTGCAATAGCCCTCAGCTCCTCATAATGAGGTCCATAGCTCAGCTTCATTATCTCCTTCTTGTTTATGCTTACAATTTTAGGAACTAAATCTGGATGAACACACACATCTATGAAACAATTCAGGCAAACATGACCCACTCCACTCTTGCCACAATAAAGCAATCTATACTAATTTGCAATCACTCCTATCAATGTGACAAACATGACAAAGATTTTCATTACTTACCTGAGTACTTCCTAATAACAGGCAAAAGCCCTTCCTAATGAAGGGCTTTTGCCCGAAACGTCGATTTCGTTGCACTTTGGATGCTGCCTGAACTGTTGTGCTCTTCCAGCACCACTAATCCAGAACTTCCTAATAACAGCAGACCTTCACCTACACATCCTCCCAAGAACACGCACAGCCTTCAGTAACCTATGTATGAATTGCTCCCCTCACATTCAGCATTTTCTCTTTTCTGGTGGTTTGCCCTTCGGATAAATAAAACATATTAATTCCCTGTGCTGTCCACAAGACCTCATATCATATCACCACAAAGTAAGTTCTCCTAATCAGCCCTGAACTTGTGCACTCCACAGCTGAATTAATGGACTGAGCATCGTCAATAGTGAACTCATGCTTTTCGAAAAGACTAATGCTGGCCTAACCAGCCACCTTTTCACATTCCATGGAATATATTTCTAAAATACCGATATGGAATCAACACCGCAAGTTTTTACCCATTTAATTATCCCATTTGTTATAGGGTGAGGAATGATTGCGCATTCAACCATTTGTGATGATTAAAATTTCTCAACATTAAATTGCTAAGCTTTGATGAAATTTTAAGAGAAACACACACACACAATGCTGCCAATGTCATTCTGTGGGAACTCCCACACAAACTTCTGGCAACTATGCCCAAATGCAAGTCAGCATCCTAAAATGATTGGTTTGCACTGCAGAGACATCAGAGGGATAGCAAGACAACAAACTCAAGAATACAAGCAATGAAGGAAGTCGGAGTTTAGTAATGTAATCTTCCAGAAATATCCAGCCAATCAGTGAATACTTTAATGGGAGAACCGTTCCAAAAATATAAGATTTCCAGTAACTAGTTAGAGACAACTAGAAACCAATAAGGAATGCTTACCTTGTGATACAATCTTCTGGTCTTGTCAAATAATTTATCTGTTTTTCCAGATTATTTGCTCAACAGCTACATCTTGCATTGCGAATTCTAACAGCATTTCCAGCCAATCAAATGCATCCACAAGTGTTAAGGCATCTAAACATGAACAGAAACGTTACCATATTGCCTTCATTCAAAACTGAGGTCTGAAAAATGTTCAAGTTAGAGCACTATAAACACTTGTGATTTTAAGATGGCTTTTTTTAAAAAATAGTCACTTTTGCAGAGTGAGTCGTGTAGTGGGTTGCACCATGTTTTTCCACCTGTGGGCTTGTAATCATATTCAGCTGGAACTGCTCCTCCAACTCTTTACAGACATCTCCAAGTGGCTTGAGTTTACAGTAGTTATGAACTCAGTTCTTGTGTATGCAAAATGATCTAGAAATCATTTAATAAATGTCAATTTTGCTCAATTTAAGTAATAAGAACAGCTAGTCAGAAGTGACAATGTCATCTTAATGTGACGTGGGTGGGTACTAAGAGGTAAAGCTTTAAATCACAGAAGTGCAAAACATTTATTTGTTAAGTGCAATAAAATCTTAAAACTCATCAGGAACCTTTAGCCACATCAGGAATGCAAAGGATATCTGCCCCACTATTGAGGCATCGCAAAGAAATCTTTGTGTTCCAGCAGAAAACTGGCATATATGTAGTTTTGTAGTGTCTTTGACCATGGTGTGCTGGACAGGAAGAGGAAGAAAATTCCTCACTGGTGAGTTTTCTCAATAAAATTACTCACATTATAAACTGTCTCCCTGAAGTACTGTAACTTTAAGGAATTAGCAGTTTGATGGAAACTTTCAAGTTCACATTTAGCTATACAGTACAATAATACAGATCTCTTATGGGTTGAGATAAAACCCACACTGAGGCAATTCAAAGAATAAAACATGTGTTGATGTCATGACTCATACAAATCAATATGAAGTCTCAATGTTTTTACTGTTTGACGCTGTTAGTGGAATTTTCTAACACAGATTCTTCTTAAGAGTGTTTATCCGAAATCTACACTGTTCTTATTAAGGATATGTGTTAACATTTATTAATGAGTCCTTTAAATTCAGGAATTAGTTTGGAAGGAAAAACACATTATAAAGAACATTACTCATTCCTCTGCACCCCTCCATACCATTACCACCACCACCCTTTGTAAACAGACATAAGAAAGTGTGAAATTAAGTTTACAAAAGAGCTATCCTAAATATTTAAGATGCATATATTTTGACACATTGCTTTCTTGATGTTCAGAGATCTCGCTGAACTCTTGAGATTACAAAATGATCAGTTTAAAGAGGGTGGCAACATGCGCCCAGAGCAAAACTGGTCGGCAGGACATTAAGAACTCTTCAGTAAATACAGTCACCTCCGAGCAGCACCGAAGACCCGTGCACAAAAGTTAACTGCTCACATCGCCAAACTGTAACAGTTTAGCTCTGACATTGTCAGGTAAATGCCAATGTGGAAAACAGACCAGCTATGTCCTATCCACAAGAAACTAAACAAACATAATTCAACCAATTACTTTCCTATTAGCCTACTCCAAGATGGAAGGAGTAAACAATAGCTCCAAACAGTCATCAGTTGCAAGTCAGCTAAGTTCTGCACATCATTTCAATCTTGAATTAAACATTTCCACAACAGCTGATTGTAAGAAAAAAATAACAGTTACCTGCATCCATCAAGGAAGCATTCAACTAAACAATACACCAAGGAGCTCGAGCACAACTGGTCAGCAGGGGGCCAAAGTAAAATCCCTCGGTGGCCACAAACATACATAACATGAAGGGAAGAAGGAAAGATACCTTCAGGACTACCAAAATTGTTCAAGATGGTAGGCTGTGGGCCAACATCATCTATAAAAGTTTCATCAAAAGCTTTCCATCACAATGTCAGGAGTGAGACCTTTATCAATGATTCAAAAATATTCAACTCCATTCTCCAATAACAACACAACTAATGCCAACCAATGGCAGCAGTGTATATCACCCGCAAAATGTTACTCACCAAGGCATCATTGAAGGTGCCTTCCAAATCTGCAATTTCTACCACCAAAAACAATGAGGGCAGCAAAAGCATGGCAACACCACCAGCTGCAAGTTCCTTTCCAAGCCACATACCTTCGTGATCTGGAACTATATTCCTTTAATGTCCATGGGTCAAAACCTCGATACCTCCTTCCTATCAGCACTACAGGTATCCCCACAGCTCAAGGGCTGCAGCAGTGCAAGAAGGCAGTGATGTCCTTTCCCCTGGGCTCAACATTGACAGTTCCTTTGCTGGTGGGCTATGACTGCAACAATCACAATCTATTGAATGCACTCTTCAAATCATCAGGATTATTTTCTTACCTGCTTGAGCACAAAGACTACCTCGTAAGCATTGTTACCATCTCCAAGTTCTCCTCCAGCTCACTCACCCTTGTAACCTATAATATATCACAATTGTCACTAAGTTAATATCCTGGAATTCCCTACTTAATGTCATTCGAGGACCACCAGCACAGGGAATCAGAGACATAAACTGAAGACTCAATGTGAACATCTCAATGCCACTAAAGATTAGCAATAAATGGACGATTACCAGAGTTCATTCAGAAAGCTGAGCAGTTGTGTAACTTCATACAATGTCATGTCTCTCTTGATGTTATTGCATATAAAAGGATTAATTAACCTATAAACATGTGTCATTAATTATAAGGGTCACTACTATAGCTAATTTATTAAGTTAGATTTGGTTACCTGCTTTACCAATTAGTTTTTGAATAATTTTGTTTACAGGCTCTTCTGATAGCACTCTATTTATCCACAGGTTATTGTTCCAAAATGATCCATGGAAAGCAAGATTTGCTTAAAATCCACAGATTTCCACAGTTGTACACATTTAATATGTTGACTCTCAGATCAACTACAGACTCCTTACTTGAGGGTAAATTATCCTATTTTGTTGCATTTTTCCCCTCTTGATCTCCTCAGGTCAAGAATAATTTTGGCCAGAAGAGCAGGTGGACTATGTGTTTCATGCCTTCCAACAATATTAGTCTAAAATCCACCACTAGGAGGTGTGCAGAAACCACCCAGGAACAACACTGGGAGAGAAATTCACTCACAGACAGTGAGGTTGAGATGTTGCTACAGGGGAAGGTGATGTGGTCGCAATCAGAGGTGAGAATATGAGGTATTGCTAACAACAGCCTATGGTTTGAATCTTCCATCAATCTGCACATTAAGAAGTGTACTTTTTAAACGCGTCACTTTTTAGTGGCAGCTTGCAGCGGTGCCTGAAAAAACTCATTGCTAAGTCTATAAGCAGACCTGATTTTCCAGCGAATTGCCAACCAACACTGACTGCATTTTAGCAACACAACAATATTATAAACAGGCATTAGGCCCTGTACTTGCATCAGCAAATGACCTTCTGTCTTCTGCAGACATGGGCCCTTGATACCTTTTGTTACTTATACCAATATCAATTCCCTAAAACAACATAACTGAAAATCAACAGAAAAGTCAGCAAAACATCAAACTTGCTTCGGACTTGAATTTTATTAGTCCTACACATTATGCAACCATGTCATTTAATGCACTAACCACCATCAATCCAATATAATTCATTTCAAATCAAAGGGGGCAGACAAGGACTACAAGCACTACAAAGAAGTGCTCCTTTTAGCTTACTGCTCATAAAGAAATAAAGGACTTTATGGAGAATACTACCATCAACATTAACCACACTTGCATGTCTCATCTCAAAGTAATCTCAGACATAATACTGACCTCTAGAGTTTCCACTTCCTTTTAACTTACTGTCATAGAATCATAGAATTCCTACAGTGACGAAACAGACCCTCCAAAGATTAACCCACCCAGACCCATTCCCCTACCCTATTATCCTCCATTTACCCCTGACCAATGCAGCTAATCTACTCATCCCCAAACTCTATGGGCAACCTAGCATGGCCAGTTCACCGAATCTGCACATCTTTGGATTGTGGAAGGAAACAGGAGGAAACCCACACAGAAACGGGGAGAATGTGCAAACTCCACATGGACACTTGTCCGAGACTGGAATCAAACCCCGCTGTGAGGCAGCAGTGCTAACCACTGCCACCAAGCTGCCCATTTTTTAAAAAAATGTTTTTTTAAAAAACTGTGATCACGGTTTTTTTTAAATGTCTTTGCCCTTCACCAAAGCAATGAAGCAAGGGAGGAACACAATACAAAAAAAACCACAAGAACACCAGTTTGCAAAGTAATGCAAAGCCAAGAGATGTTCAAAGGAAGGGGGAGGGGAACCACAGCACAACTGTCACATTTCCCTTTCCATATTTATATACTTTGTCAAGGTTGACACAAATTCTGAAACATGTCATAACTATGGCAAATACACTTCAGAAATTCAATTCACTGTTTTAAAACCCAAGTTGTTTGCAAACACAGCCCATGTGAAAACACCAAATTTTCTTACCATGATAAAAAGTTTAAATTATTTCCTGAATAATTACAATCACTTCTAATTTTGCCTGTGGGTGACACTGTGAAATATTCATTCTAACTAACAAAATTATCTGCAAGTTATTTCATCTTCCATTTCCAATTAAAAAAGACATGACACTTTACAAGTTGGATTACGTTGTGACAGTCCTTTCTATTCCCCTGGAGTACAGTTTAGTTTTGCACGCGAATAATCAGGTTCTCAATTCTTCGACTGGTTTTTACACTGTTCTGGGAAAAAATATTTTCATCACTGGCGTTATACTGCTTGTATATTTTGCAAATTAAGATGATTAAAGTTGCCCAACACGCCCCTTTCCCTATAATCAAAATAAACTACCAGTACAGAGGGAGTTAAGGTAGGTCAGTGGTCCCTCCTCTTCCTCAGTCTGTGGGTCTTCGCCCAGTGCGTGATGCAGCTACAGGTCAAGTGATTACCACTCGGCATCAGGCAACCCACACGTGTGCATCTGTCATTTTTAAACATAAAATAAAGTTGTGCGTCCAGAGGAGTTTTCAAAAAAAAAGAGGGGGTGGGGAGGTGTTAGAGAGTTTGGATGGGGTTGGAAGGAATCGGTGCTGACCAAGTTTTGGTGCGTGCTGTGCAAGTTATACCTGCCTGTAGAATTCAGCAACTTTTTTTTCATCTGGCTTTGCCTTCCCTCTCTCTGTTCGCTGGGTGGATGATGTTGTTGTTATTGTTGCTGCTGGAAAGGGGGTGGTGGGTGGGATGGAAGGAGGAGGGGGGGGGGGGGTTGAAATTGGACGAGCCACGCCTCCCCCCCGGTGAACCTGAGCGCAATGAATTCGGGATAAACAACAGCCACTCCCCCTAGAGTCAGCAGCGCAGCTTGCATTCAGGAACCTACATGTACACACACACAGAGAGAGAGAGACCATTTATTAAACGTATTATTTTTTAAAAACCACGGCTCCTACGTTGCAAACGGTTGTCCCAACACACACACATCCCACACCCTCCCCGGATCACTCCAATTCAAAATGATGTAACTCAATAAAGACGATGCATTTTGTGAAAATAAAACATTTCAATGCTCATTTCTTCCTCCCCCCCTCTCAAACACTTTACTCTCCACCCCCTTGAGAATCGACATCCCTCTTAAAATATATTTAAAAAGCAAGCACCCCCTACCACCACCATCCCTTCCTCCCTTCCTTCCCAGCCTGGGGTGCCAAAATATGTAAACATTTTTTTTGTGAAGAGTCCCGGACTGCAGTAACTGGTTACACGGAACAGCGATATTATAGCAGGGGAGAGAGAGAGGGGGGAAAAAAGTTGAGGCATGCACTTCTGGACCCCAAAATAAGTAGAGAGGAAAAAATAAGGGAATGTGTACGCGTGGGGTGCAGATCAAACCCCTCTTTCTTCACAGCCCCCTCCTTCCAAACATTCAAACAGTTACTTAGCTCTCTCTACTTAGAAACGATCAATAATAATTACCATGTATTTTTTTTTGCCTGCTTAAGCTTCGGATCTATGTGCCTCTTTTTTTTGCGGTGACTGTCCTCAGGCCACGATGGTGATGATGGTGTTGTAATGTGAATGCGATGGTGCTGATATATGTTAAAAGCGGCGCAGGAGGAAACGCACATCGATCCAATTGTCCATTAATACATTTAAATCTGTGTGTGTGTGTGTGTGTGTGTGTCTGTCTCTCTCTGCCCCCTCCCCTTCCCCTTCCCTCCCTCGCTGTTAAAAAAAAACATGCAGTTACACAGGGCTGAGATGGCTGCCAATGAAATGCAATGGGCGCTCTCTCCCTCTCACACATACACACACTGAGAGAGAGAGACACACACACACATACACACACAGTTTGCAGCTCCGCTCCTCTGCTCTCTCTCATTCCCACCTTTTCAGATCACTTTAACGCAGTCCTGTTGCGTTTCAGATCCTTTCGCCCCGATCCGGATTTTTTTCTCTTTTTGGTTTTGCAAACTGCATCTTGTGTGAGGGTTTCTTTTTTTTTCTTTAGCTTTGCTACTTATTTCTTTTTTCCCCTCTCTCTCTCTTATCTTCCCCCTTCTTGGGGGTTTTTTTTGTGTGTATGTGCAATACGATCCCTTTCCGGATAATTTGGATGTTTAAAAAAAATAAAAGATGAGAGAGGTCGGACCTTAGATCTCAGGACGAGCTAGACTCACTTTGGGAAATTTACCTCCAGAAAAGCCAGAGATTTTTTTTCTCTTTTTTGGCACTGGCGGACACTACAGGACCTAGCAACGAAATAGCTCATACTTCAAAATCTTTTGGCGCCATATTAATGACGTACTTAAAATTGCCTCTTGGAAAAAAAGACACGATCTCCCTGCGTCAAAGCCGGCGTCTTTTACTTAAATGTTGCAACGCACCAAAGACAGGGGAAACTCAAGAGAGGCGTGCAAAGAGGAAGGGGAGAGGGAGGGATGCACGCCTTTTTTTTTCAAAATATCTTGTTTTGCTCTTATTAAATGTCAGTTTCCTCCCAGCGACTGCAAGCAATTTTATTTTAAATATTTAAATTATCCAGTGGTGTTGCAATGAGAACGCCTTACTTTTCACCGTGGGGATGTTGACACATGCTAAAATTACTGACCACACTGAACATTAAAGTACAGGATGCAATTAGCAGATCTGGAATGTACTGTCACCACTCTGGAGATTAATCTCCGAGGTCATTGAAGCAGAAATAAAGTTATCAACCACCTTACACTCAAGTGCACCCTTAAGGTCAATTGGCCACTTACTTTTGGGGAAGGAGCTTCTAATTGTTAAATTTCAAATTTTTGTTAACTCATCATTACATGGTCAAACGTATATCCGAAAATGGTATTATAATCAAGTGAATTGTGCGAGGCTGAACACTAAAGTATAGGATAACTACAAGGCGATCTAATCATAATCAAGTGGAGAAATTATGGAAATCCATCACGTGTCTCTTTCATTATACAAACTCAACAAGTTCTGAAAGCTTTATTTATTGTTTTATTATTTTAAATAGATGGAGTGCAGGAGAGATATAGACAGCGGTGAATTGACTTGTCTGGAGAAACGTGTTTCCTTTCCGCACTTCAGTTTGTTACCTATCTTGTTATGTGTACGTGGTAATGGTTAGTTCCATTACTTCAGGATAATCGACGAAAGTTGAGTTTTGTTCATCGTCAAATTGAGATGCAGCGTCTCTTTCATTCAAGTGCACTGAAAGAACTTCTTTCTATTGTGTGTGAGGCAGTCAAGGACTTTGCTTTTAAATGAGAATACGGCCTGTAAAAAGACATTACAATGCTCTTGAGGTAATAGTTTTACTAAATCACCAGGTGGTCCCAAATATTTGTGATTATGCTCTTTTCAAACTTACGTAGATCTGTTCAAGGAATTAAGCCACAAGTCTGATGTATATTATATTGTATATACTT
Organism: Hemiscyllium ocellatum; assembly: GCF_020745735.1. NCBI lineage: Eukaryota > Metazoa > Chordata > Chondrichthyes > Orectolobiformes > Hemiscylliidae > Hemiscyllium > Hemiscyllium ocellatum. The sequence continues at coordinate 53,991,896 of NC_083416.1, forward strand.
TAAAAATTACAACTGTCAGAAAACGTTTGTTTCTAAAGGATTAGTTGAACTGGTAGTTGCATTGGGAATGTGCACCTAACAAGGTATTGTCAGTGTAGATGTTCTATAAGCAATTTACACATTATGGGCTCAGACTGGTTTAGTTAAACAAAGTAAAATTGTTTTATTTTTTACCAATGTTAATCAAAGTTACTGTGATTTAACTTTGGTACATTTTATCAATATCATTTAGATTGTTATATAGCATCGAAACCATATAAATCTCTTATAGAAAAATGTAACAATGCATTCAATTCCAGTCTGTCACAACTTAGATGTCATCTCAGCACCCTGTGTCTTTCACTGTGTCTCACACCTGCACACACACAGCATGGATGCTGGGGAAAAAATAAACACTACTGCAGTTAGGTGGTAGTGTGGGGGTAATAAAAAAAAGGAACAGGAGTGTAAAATAAGCACTACCATAGTTAGGTGGTAGCATGGGGGTTAAAAAAAGGAAAAAAAATTAAAAAATAAAACATTACATTCTCTGACTTTATGTGAGCAGTGCCCTCAGTGATAGACGAGAGAGAATATGCCAATAAAAATGATGTGTCTAGTATATATTTTGTCTATCACTTAGCAGTGTACAAATTCCCCCATAATTCTCAAAAGACATGGGAACAAAGCAAGCCACTTGTAAAGCTTTTGATATCTTAAGGTGTCTTTCACACTGAAGTTCTATGTATCTGCAACCTCTGACTGACGGTGGCACGGTGGCACAGTGGTTAGCACTGCTGCTTCGCAGCACCAGAGACCTGGGTTCAATTCCTGCCTCGGGCGACTGACTGTGTGGAGTTTGCACGTTCTCCCCGTGTCTGCGTGGGTTTCCTCCGGGTGCTCCGGTTTCCTCCCACAGCCCAAAGATGTGTGGGTCAGGTGAATTGGCCATGCTAAATTGCCCGTAGTGTTAGGTAAGGGGTAAATGTAGGGGTATGGGTGGGTTGCGCTTCGGCGGGTCGGTGTGGACTTGTTGGGCTGTAGGGCCTGTTTCCACACTGTAAGTAATCTAATCTGACTTTGGCAATACACTTACTTAGAAAGGAAAACAAGCAGAATTCTGACCCGAATCTGAAAATTCCAAGATGCTTACAGTCTATAATTTATTTCCACCAAATGAAATTGAACACTGATTAACCTTGCCCTCGCATTAACAGAAGTTAAATTGTTTGACTGTAAATGGTCAGGTAGAAACCAGAGCAGGCCATTTAACCCAGTGAGGCTGTTCTGTCATCCAGTTAGATCATGGTTGATAACTTACCTCAATGCCACTTTCCCACATACCCTCCATATCACTTGACATCATTAGTCTGCAGAAAACTATTGAACTTTGTATTAAACATGCTCAACGATTGAGCTTCCTAGTTTACAGGATTCCAAAGTGAAGAAATCCCTCCTCATTTCAATTTAAATGGCCTACGATTTACCCTGAGATTCCCAGGTGTTTGACTCACTGGTCCAGGAAAGCATCTTATGCACACCCATTGTCCCACTCCATGTATTTTGTAAATTTCAATGAGTCTCCTCAACCTTTCCTCATAACACATCCCAAAGATAAAGCTGATGCTCCCAAAACTTCTAGGACAAGTATATCCCTTCTTAGATAAAGCAACTAAGGTGACACAATACTCCAAGTGAGAGTTCTATAAAACTGCAACAAGACATCTTTACTGTTGTACTCAAACCTCATTTTGATGCAGGTTAACATAGTGTTTGCCTTCTTAGATATTGCCTTCTTAAGATATTGCTGCACCTGTATGTCACATGTTAGTGACTCATGAATAAGGAAACCGAGGTTCCTTTGGACACCTATACCTCCCAATTCCTCAGTATTTAAGAAATATTTTGCTTTCATGCTCTTTCTACACTTATTCATATAAATAGTCTATTTACTCAGACTGTGCAAGTTCTCTTGAAACCTCCTTGCATCCTTTCTCACAACTCTCAATCCTACCCAGTTTAGTATCATCAATAAAGTTGGAAATTTTATGATTGTCTCCCACATTCAAATCATTTATACAGATTGTGAATAGCTGTGTATCTAGCTCTGGTCTTTCTGCTCCAATATAAGTAACAGCCTACAGTTTATTCCTACTCTCTGCTAAACAAGTTTTGATCCTTACTGTGTATTTTTCCTCCAATTGCACATGCTCTAATTTTATTTAATAGCCTCCTGTGGGGGATCTTATCAAAGCTTTTGAAAGTTGATCTATCTGGTAGGTCTACATATTGAACACATCCTAATCACTTGCCAATAAGTTCAGTAATAACTAAGAGAATCTGTAGGTAACTGCAAGCCAGGTACAGAGAGTGTTCTCAAGCATGTACTCACCTTTACCAACTTTAAAAAGAACAAAGAGCCTGCTGATGTACATTCTTGTGGCAGTCAGGAAGGTTTTTTTTGGACAGATTACAGAACATATTATAAACTGAAGATATATTTCACAATTATTATTAAAAAGATCATATTAAATATGCTAAGAAAGTAATTTAAGACTTAAAGAATTTAAGACTTCTGAAAATCCAAATTAACCACATGTACTAGTTCTCTCTTATGAATGTCACATGTCATATCCAACAAGTTTGTTGAACATAATTTCCCTTTCACAACTTCACATTGACTCTGCATAATGTTATTGTTCTTTTTTAAATATTAGTTATCACATTCTTTAGAACAGATTATAATATTTCCTTACTACTGATATCAAACTAACTGGTCTGTAAAAAAATCACACAATACCAGGTTATAGTCCAGCAGGTTTATTTTTAAACCACTAGCTTTTTAAATGCTACTTTTTCATCAGATGGTGGTTCACAACCACCTGATGAAGGAGCAGCGCTCCGAAAGCTAGTGCTTCCAAATAAACCTGTTAGACTATAACTTGGTGTTGTGTGATTTTTAACTTTGTCCACCCCAATCCAACATTGGCCCTCCAAATCATAACTGGTCCGTAGTTCTCCAATGTCTACTCTTCCTCCATTCTTAATTTAGTTTTCACAGCAGTATTATGCATCATTATAGTTCAATATATTAGCTGTCTTATCATAGGGCTTATGTCCGAAACTTCGATACTCCTGCTCCTTGGATGCTGCCTGATCTGCTGCACTTTTCCAGCAACACATTTTTCAGTGCTGTCTTATCATAAGCAAAACTACACAGGAAATCCAATAATTGGTATGTACAGAACCATCTACAACAAACTTTGACTTTTGTATTGAATGTTGCATTTATTCGTAAGAATATTTGTCTGCAGCATTCATTTGTGATTGCCTTAATTTTACTTTCTCACATTCCACAATCCAGAACCTCAAATACTCAATTGGGATGAAGTAGGAATTCACCTATGTTTCTTCCAACCAAAAGTGTCTACTGCTTTGAATCCTTCTGTTTAACAATTTGTACACCAAAGGTAGGTAGGTCAGCTCTCTTCTGAATGCCTTACTTGTATCCACAAGTACAGTGTCAACCTGTCACTTTGATTTTTCATCCCACAGTTATGCGTTCCTCTCTGTCCTTTTTAAACTCATTCCTCAGATGTGCATGTTGTTGGAAAGGTCAGTTTTACTACCAATCTACCATTTGCTCAGAATAGGTATTGATGCTCTTCTTAGGTACATAGGAACAGGAATAGATCGTTGAATCCTTCAAGCCTGTTCCACCGTTCAATGAGATCATGGATGATCTGAGGCCTAACTCCATATACCTGCCTTTGTCCCATTTCCTTTAGTACCTTTGCTCAACAAAACTTATCTATCTTAGAGGTTTACAAAATTATGAGGGGCATGGATAGGGTAAATAGGCAAAGTCTTTTCCCTGGGGTCGGAGAGTCCAGAACTAGAGGGCATAGGTTTAGGGTGAGAGGGGAAAGATATAAAAGAAACCTACGGGCAACTTTTTCACACAGAGGGTAGTACATGTATGAAATGAGCTGCCAGAGGAAATGGTGGAGGCTGGTACAATTGCAACATTTAAGAGGCATTTGGATGGGTATATGAATAGGAAAGGTTTGGAAGGATATGGCCCGGGTGCTGGCAGGTGGGACTGGATTGGGTTGGGATATCTGCTCGGCATAGATAGGTTGGACTGAAGGGTCTGTTTCCATGCTGTACATCTCTATGACTCTATGACTGCCAGTTGTGGAAGAGAGTTCCAAATCTCTATCGTTCTGTGTTTTTAGAAGTGTTTCCTTACATCACGTCTGAATGGTCTAGTCTAAACTTTTAGACTCTGCCCCCAGTTCCAGAATCACCAACCACTGGAAATAGTTTATCTTTATCCACCCTGTTTTTTCCTTTTAATATTTTGAAAACTTTAATCAGTCACCCCTTAAACTTTAAATTCCATAGAAAATATGCCTAGTTTGTATAATCTCTCCATATAACTTAACTCTTGAAGTCCAAGATATCATTCCCGTAAACATGTGTTGGACGTCCTCCATGACCAATATTTCCATCCTAAGATGTGCTGTCCAGATATGCTGACTGACAGTACTCCAAATGAAAAGAATTTCCTCTGATGTGGAGCTGCCGGTGTGGACTGTGGTGGACAAAGTCTGAAGTCACACGCCACCAGGATGTAGTCCAGCATGTTTATTTAAAATCACAACCTTAAGAGGGATGCTACTTCATCATCTAATGAAAGAACAGCGCTCTGAAAGCTCGTGCTTTTAAATAAACCTGTTGGACTATAACCTGGTGTCATGTGACTTAGGATTTTCTACAGTTTCAGCAAACCTTCTGCATCCTTGTATTCTTGTCCTCTAGATTTAAAGGTCAGCATTCCATTAGCTATCTTGATTAATTTCTCCACCTGACCATGGCATTTTAAAGATCAATGCATGTAAATTCTCAAGTCTATTTTGGCATTGACAGGAAATACCCCAATCTGTCCTTTTTCAGTCCAAAATGGATAACATCTCACTTGCTTACAATGAAATCTATCCAACAGAGTTTTATTCATTCACCACGTCTATACCTTTTTAATTTATGCTATCATCTTCTTGAACATTGCAGTGCAGATGAAGGTAGTGCTTCCAAATTGCTGTTTCAGAGTTCATGGGTTTTGGTCCAATGTTGGTGAAGGAATGGTAATACATCTCCAAAGTACCACATGGAATTTTGAGGACAACTTGGAAATGATTGTGTTGACATGCATCTTTTATTGAATCTGTTCATTTCCAGAATGTTCACATTGCTAACTCAACATGTATTTGGCACTCATCCCTAATTGCCCTTGAGAAGGTTATGGTGAGCTGCCTTCATGAACCTTTGCAGATCATTTAGTGTAGGAAGTGCACAAGTACTGTTCGAGAGAGTTCTAGGATTTTCATCATGTGACAGTGAAGGAATGGCAGTATAGGTCCAAGTCAGGATAGTCTGACTATTGTTTAAATGGAGAAAAGATGCAAAAAGCTACAGAACAGAGGGATTAGGGAGTCCTCATGCAAGGATTATAAAAACTAGTGTCCAAGTTCAGCAGGTGATAGGGAAGGAAAATAAAATGTTGGCATTAACATCAAAGGCAATAAAGTATAATAAGAGGGGAGTTTTGTTAAAACTATACTAAGCACTGCGAAGACAACAGCTGGACTACTATGAATAGTTTGGGGCACATTATCGAATGAAAGGTACACTGGCATTGGAGGCAATTTCGAGAGGGTTTACTGAACTGATACAGGGTATGTAGGGATAGTCTCATAAGGAGAGGTTGAGTAGGTTGGGCATGTACTCATTGGAATTTGGAAGAATGAAAGACATCTACATTGAACCATACAAGATTCTCAGAGGACTTTACAGGGTAGATGTGAAGAGACGTGGGAGAGTCTAGGGCATAATCTCAGAATAAGGGGTCACACATTTAAGACTGAGATGAGGAGGCATTTCTTCTCTGAGAGGGTAGTGAATCTGTGGAATTCTTTACTGCAGAGGATGTTTGAGTCTGTGTCAATAAGTGTATTCAAAGCTAAGATTGACAGACTTTTAATAAGAGAACCAAGGTGAAAAGGAAAAGGTGGGAATTAAGATCAACCACAATCTCATTGAATAACAGTGCAGACTCAATGAGTTGGATGGCGTACTTCCACTACTGCATTTCTGGTCTTATAGTTTGTGAGTTAAAAGGGTTTCTGCAGGTGGTTGTGTTTCCTGGCACCTGCTCACCTTGTCCTTCGAGATGATAGACGTGGTGGGTAGAAAGGTTTGTGTAAGGAGCCCTCATAAAGTCCTTCAGTGCACCTTGCAGATGGTATAGATTTCTGTCACTCTGTATTGATTGTGGAGCAAGTGAATGCTAAAGGTGGTGCATAGGGTACCAAATAAAGTCTGCTTTGTTCTGAATAGTGTGGAGCTTAATGAGTAAGTTTTGGTTGTAAAGAAGGTTGTTTGGTATGCTTGCCTTTATTGGTCAGTGCACTTAGCAGAGGAGTCAAAAGTGTAGTGCTGGAAAAGCATAGCAGGTCAGACAGCATCCAAGGAGCTGGAGAATTGATGTTTTGGGCATAAGCCCTTCATCAGGAAGGGGGTATGCCTGAAATGTCGATTCCTCTGCTCCTCTGATGCTGTCTGACCTGCTGTGCTTTTCCAGCACTATGCTTGACTCTGATCTCCAGCATCTGCAGTCCTCACTTTCTCCTATTTAGCATAGGAGTTGGGAGGTCATGTTGCAGCTGTAAAAGATATTGGTTAGGACACTTTTGGAATGTTGTGTTCAATTCTTCTACAGGAAATATATTGTTAAACTTGAAAGAGTTTAGAAAAGATTTATAAGGATGTTGTGGGGGTCGAGGAATTTGAGCTATTGGGAGAGGCTGAATTAGCTTGGGACTATTTTGCTTGGAGCATCAGAGACTGAGAGGTGACCTTATTGAGGTTTATAAAATCATGAGGGGCCTGGATAGGATAAATAGACAAAGATTTTTCCCCCAGTGTAGAGGAATCCAGAACTAGAGGGCATAGGTTTAACTTGAGAAGGGAAAGATTTAAAAGGGACCTAAAGAGTAACTTTTTCATGCAGAAAGTGGTGTGTGTATGGAATGAGCTGCCAGAGGAAGTGGTGGCAGCTGGATACAATAATATTTAAAAGGCATCTGGGTGGGTATATGAATAAGAAGAGTTTAGAGGGATATGAACCATGTGCTGGCAAATGGGACTAGATTAATATAGGATATCTGGTTAGCATGGAGGAAGTTGGACTGAAGGGTCTGTTTCCGTGCTGTACATCTCTATGACAATGATCTGCCACCAAGTGTCAGTGGTCGAAGGAATTTGTGGATGTGGTACCAATTAAACAAGCTGTTTTGTCCAGGATAGTATCAAACATCTTGAATGTTGTTCCAGGGGGACCCATCCAGGCAACTGGAGAGAGTTCTATCATACTGCTGCTTCCTAATGTGGTCAGGCTTTAGGGAATCAGGAGGTGAAATACTCGCCACAGAATTCCTAGCCTCTGGTTTGCTCTTGTAGCCACAATATTTATTTGGCTGGTCCAGTTTAGTTTCTGCTCCATTATAATAGTAAAAATGTGAATAGTTGGGGAATCAGCGTCACTGGCTCCATTGAATGTCAAGAGGAGATGGTTGGATTCTTATTTGTTGGAAAAAAAATCATTTGCTGCTCCTTCTTTGCAGCAAACATTATTTGTCACTTATTAGCCCATTCCTGATGAAAGGCTTTGCCTGAAATGTTGAGTTTCCTGCTTCTCGGTTGCTACCTGACCTGCTGTGCTTTTTCAGCACAACTCTAATCTGGACATTTATTAGCCCAAGCTTTGATGTTATTCCAGAGTTTTGTTGTATATAGACACTCACCCTTTAGTATTTGATAAATCATAAAAATTATTGAACATTACGCAAACATGATGGATTAGACCTAAGTTGGACCTTACGTTGGAGGGGAAGGTCATTAATAAAGATTTTTGGGTCTATTGTATCCAGAGGAACTTCAACAGAGATGTCCTGAGACGGAGATGATTGACCTTCAACAATCACAACCATCTTCGTTTGTACAAGGTATGACCCCAACCATTGGAGAGATTACCCACAATTCCCATTGAATTTAGTTTTGCTAGCTTTGATCAAATGCTGCCATAAGGTCAGCTTCCCTCTTGAACACAGTTTGCTTATAAACGTTTGGACTAAGGCTGTCATGAGGTCAGGAGCTTAGTGGCTCTGGTGGATCCCAAGCTGAGCATCAGTGAGCAGGACACTACTGAATAAATGCCCCTTAATAATTCTGCAACCTTAACCCTAGTCCCTTACACCATTTTAATGACTATCATGGTTAGACTGGTCGAGTGATACTGATTGAATTGGATTTGTCCTGACTTTTGTGAACAGGACATACCTGGGAATATTCAACATTACTGGGAAGATGCCAGTGTTGAATCTATGTTGGAACAGCTTGCTTTGAAGTGAGGCTATTTCTACAGCACAAGGTTTTAGCACTGCTGCCAAAATGTTGTCAGGATCCATGGCCTTTGCAATAACCAATGCCTTCAGCAATTTATTGTTATTAAATTGGTGAATCAAATTTGCTAAAATCTAGCATCTGTGAATCTGGAAACTAAGGGGAAGGGGCACTTCTGGTAGAAGATGGTTGCAAATGCTTGCAGAGTGAGGATATTGGTGGATCTTAATAGTTCACCATCATGCATGACTGGAAGTGGCAACACTACAGGGCATACATCCTATCTATTGGTTGAGTGATTGCTTAATTCTTCCACATATCCTGTCTCCACTGTTTGCTATGCAAGTAGTTCTGTACTATAACTTCATCATGTTGACAGCTGATTTTTTATATCATGTATCGTTGGACATCGGAGTACATCTGGGAAAATTAACAAATAGTGAAATTCACAAATGATCTTGGAGGAACTGTTGGGAGAAGTTCACAGCACAGAATCAGATAAGTTAATCATTGTTTTAAGTGTGGCATACAGAGAATCTGCAGTCATGAGTAGAGTGGGTTCTTTCATGATTATATGTTTTTGGAGATATGTCTCTTGATTAAACTTAAAATATAAGCCATAACTATTAATTTAATCTGGGGCAGTGTTTGTAGTGGAATAAGATGGTGTTAATTTCTGGGTCTGTAGATTGTAAAGAAGCAAAAATGGCCTTTAATAGTGATATATACTTCTTGACAGATGTGGGAGTTTAAAGAGAGTTTAAGGGTTACTGTGGATTATATCTGTCATAAATGCTGTTGGCTGTGAATCTTATCAGATTGAATGAATTGGTTGGAAAGACAGATAGAAACAATGAGGAATTTGCAACAGCAACAGTATGTGATGGATTGCAGTTATAGGAAGGGGGAGGTCTCAAATACAGTCACATAGATGGGTTAACTCCAGGAAAGGTAAGAGAGGTAGGCAGTTCGTGCAGGAGTCTACTGTGGATACAGCAATTTCAAACAGGTATGCTGTTTCTGAAAATGTAGGGGGTGATGGATTCTCAGGGAAACATAGCCCGAACAGCCAAGTTTCTGGTATTGAGACTGGCTCTATTGCAATGAGTGTATGTTGGGTTCCAAGAGATCAATTATGTTTTGGGATTCTCTAGTTCGAGGTACAGACAGATGTTTCTGTGGTCAGCAGCAAAAAATCAGAATGGTGTGTTGCTTCCCTGGTGCCAGGATCAATGATGTCTCAAAGAGGGTGCAGAATGTTCTCACAGGGGAGAGGAGCCAGCAAGAGGTCATTGTCCATGTTGGAATCAACAACATAGGAAGGGAAAAGGTTGAGATTCTGAAGGGAGATTACAGGGAGTTAGGCAGAAATTTAAAAAGGAGGACCTTGAAAGTAGTAATACCTGGGTGACTCCTGCTGCTATAAGCTAGTGAAGGTAGGAATAGGAGGATAGAGCAGATGAATGCATGGCTGAAAAGCTGGGTATGGGAGAAGGATTCATATTTTTGGATCATTGGAATCTCTTTTGGGGTAGAAGTGACCTGTACAAGAAGGACAGATTGCATCTAAATTGGAAAGGGACTAATATACTGGCAGGGAAATTTGATAGAGCTGCTTGGGAGGATTTAAGACAGTAAGGTGGGAGGGTAGGACCCAGGAAGATAGTGAGGAAAGAGATCAGTCTGACATTGGTACAGTTGAGAACAGAAGTGAGTCAAAGAGTCAGGGCAAGCAGGGACAAGGTAGGACTAATAAGTTAAATTGCATTTATGCAAGGGGCCGAACAAGGAAGGCAGATGAACACAGGGCATGGTTAGGAACATGGGACTGGGATATCATAGCAATGACAGAAACATGGCTCAGGGATGGGCAGGATTGGCAGCTTAATGTTCCAGGATACAAATGCTCCAGGAAGGATAGAAAGGGAGGCAAGAGAGGAGGGGGAGTAGCGTTTTTGATAAGGGATAGCATTACAGCTGTGCTGAGGGACGATATTCCCAGAAATACATCCATGGAAGTTATTTGGGTGAAACTGAGAAATAAGAAAGAGATGATAACCTTATTGGAATTGTATTATAGAACCCCTAATAGTCAGAGGGAAATTGAGAAACAAACTTGTAACGAAACTTTCCAAACCTAGACTGGGACTGCCATAGTGTTAAGGGTTTAGATGGAGAGGAATTTGTTAAGTGTGTACAAGACAATTTTCTGATTCAGTATGTGGACGTACCTACTAGAGAAGGTGCAAAACTTGATCTACTCTTGGGAAATTAGGCAGGATAGCTGACTGAGGTGTCAGTGGGGGAGCACTTTAACACCAGCGACCATAATTCTATTAGATTTAAAATAATGATGGAAAAGGATAAACCAGATCTAAAAGTTGAAGATCTAAATTGGAGAAAGGCCAATTTTGACGGTATTAGGCAAGAACTTTCGAAAGCTGATTGGGGACAGATGTTTGCAGGTAAAGGGATGACTGGAAAATGGGAAACCTTCAGGAATGAAATAATGAGAATCCAGAGAAAGTATATTCCTGTCAGGGTGAAAGGGAAGGCTGGTAGCTATAGGGAATGCTGGATGACTAAAGAAATTGAGGGTTTGGTTAAGAAAAAGGAGGAAGCATATGTCAGGTATAGACAAGATAGATTGACTGAATCCTTAGCAGAGTATAAAAGAAGTAGGAGTAAAATTAAGAGAGAAATCAGGAGGGCAAAACGGGGACATGAGATAGCCAAGGCAAATAGAATTAAGGGGAATCCAAAGGAGTTTTACAAATATATTAAGGACAAAAGGGTAACTAGGGAGAGAATAGGGCCCCTCAAAGATCAGCAAGGTGGCTTTTGTGTGGAGCCGCAGAAAATGGGGGAGATACTAAATGAGTATTTTGCATCAGTATTTACTGTGGAAAAAGATATGGAAGATATAGACTGTAGGGAAATGGATAGTGATACCTTGCAGAATGTCCATATTACAGGGAAGGAAGTGCTGGATGTCTTGGAACGGGTAAAGGTGGATAAATCCCCAGCACCTGATCAGGTGTACCCTAGAACTCTGTGGGAAGCTAGAGAAGTGATTGTTGGGCCTCTTGCTGAGATATTTGTACCATTGATAGTCACAGGTGAGGTGCCGGAAGACTGGAGGTTGGCTAACATGGTGCCACTGTTTAAGAAGGGTGATAAGAACAATACAGGGAACTATAGAACTTATTTCTCAGTTCCACCCAAATAACTTCCATGGATGTATTTCCGGGAATATTCTCCGTCAGCACAGCTGTTTTTCTATCCCTTATCAAAAATGCCACTCCTCCTCATCTCTTGCCTCCCTTTCTATCTTTCCTGTAGCATTTGTATCCTGGAACATTAAGCTGCCAATCCTGCTCATCCCAGTGAGCCTGATGTCGGTGGTGGGCAATCCTGAGGGACAGGATATATACATATTTGGAAAAGCAAGGACTGATTAGGGATAGTCAACATGGCTTTGTGCATGGGAAATCATGTCTCACAAGCTTGATTGAGTTTTTTGAAGAAATAACAAAGAGGATTGATGAGGGCAGAGTGGTAGATGTGATCTATATGGACTTCAGTGAGGCGTTTGACAAGGTTCCCCATGGGAGACTGATTAACAAGGTTAGATCTCATGGAATACAGGGAGAACTAGTAATTTGGATACAGAACTGGCTCAAAGGTAGAAGACAGAGGGTGATGGCGGAGGGTTGTTTTTCAGACTGGAGGCCTGTGACCAGTGGAATGCCACAAGGATTGGGGCTGGGTCCCCTACTTTTTGTCATTTACATAAATGATTTGGATGCAAGCATAAGAGATACAGTTAGTAAGTTTGTAGATGACACCAAAATTGGAGGTAGAGTGGACAGCGAAGAGGGTTACCTCAGAATACAACAAGATCTGGACCAGATGGGTCAATGGGTTGGGAAATGGCAGATGGAGTTTAATTCAGATAAAAGCAAGGTGATGCATTTTGTGAAAGCAAATCTTTGCAGAGCGTATACACTTAATGGTAAGGTCCTAGGGAGTGTTGCTGAACAAAGAGACCTTGGAGTACACGTTCATAGCTCCTTGAAAGTGGAGTTGCAGGTAGATAGGATAGTGAAGAATGCATTTGGCATGCTTTCCTTTATTGGTCAGAGTATTGAGTACAGGAGTTGGGAGGCCATATTGCAGCTGTACAGGACATTGGTTATACCACTGTTGGAACATTGCATGCACTTCTGGTCTCCTTCCTATCGGAAAGATGTTGTGAAACTTGAAAGGGTTCAGAAAGATTTACAAAGATGTTGCCAGGGTTGGAGGATTTGAGCTATAGAGAGAGGCTGAACAGGCTGGGCTCTTTTCCCTGGAGCACCGGTGGCTGAGGGGTGACCTTATAGGGGTTTACAAAATTATGAGGGGCATGGATATGATAAATAGACAAAGTCTTTTCCCTGGGGTCGGGGAGTCCAGAACTAGAGGTCACAGGTTAAGGGTGAGAGGGGAAACATATAAAAGAGACCCAAGGGGCAACCTTTTCACACAGAGGGTTGTACATGTATGGAATGAGCTGCCAGAAGTTGTGGTGGAGGCTGGTACAATTGCAACATTTAAGAGGCATTTGGATGGGTATATGAATAGGAAGGATATTGGCCGGGTGCTGACAGGTGGGATTAGATTGTGTTGGGATATCTAGTTGGCATGGATGAGTTGGACCGAAGGCTCTGTTTCCATGCTGTACATCCCCATGACTCAATCTGGTGCTGTTCCTGGCATACCTTCTGCAATTTTTATTGAATATGTAATTGTCCTTACAGGAGGTGAAAGCTGGGCACTTGGGAGGTGTTGCTGACATAGCCTTGGTACATTGAGGCAGTACATTCTATAGATAGGACACATTTCAGCCAAAGCATTTTTTTTTGGATGTTTATGGCTATTGGATGAAGTGTCAATGAAGCAAATCTTTCATCCTGGATGGTACCAAGTATTTTTGAGTAATGCCATTGCACTCATCCAACCAATTGGAGAGTACTCTACCGCACTCCTGATGTGCTGAGTAATTCACCAAGAGAGTTTGCAGACTGAAGCTGTGCAGTGATACCAGAATACCCAGCCTCTAATCTGCTCTCAAACACATGGCATTTACAAAAAATATCCAGCTGAGTCTTTAGCTTTAAGTAGTGGCCCTCAGGTTATTGGTGGCAAGACCTTTGGCAATTGTGAAGCCATTGAATAGTGAAGGAAAGTGGTCAGTCTCTCAATTATTTGAGATTCTATACATTGTTCCAATTAAACTCAACCCAGGCTAAGAAATGGAGTCTCATTTTTCCAATAATATGGGATGGGTGCACTTTTGGGATATTGGGGAATTCTGGTTCGTGTTTGGGCTGGGAATTCATTTTGGTACAGGGTCAACAGAATGGTCTGCACTTTGAAATACCTACTTCCCCTTGTCTTTCCAAACGACCAGAGGTTGTTCTGTTTTGCCTGTTGTTGCAGATAGCACACGCTGCTGTTACTGAATATCAGTGAAGGAGGGAGTTAACATGGTCCCAGTCAAATGGGCTGTTTTGGTCCTGGATGGCAGAATTTAGAATTAAAATTAGGTTCTGTGCATTCAAGTACAAGGATATCAGAGTACAGAGAAAAGCATACAAAGTCACCATTCTTCGACGCCATCTAAGGTACAACGGTACATCGGCACAAATTCTTAGATATAAAGTAGAAAGTAAAGAAATAAAGTTGCAAGTTTAGAATTACAGTCCTTTTTATGTGTGTGGTGTCAAGCTTCTTGAGTTTTGTGGCAACTGCACTCATCCAGGCAAGTGGAATTAATTCCATTACTTTCAACTTGCGTCTTATAAATGGTGAACAGGGTGTGCGGAATCAGGAGGAGATTTACTCACAGCAATATTCATTGTCCCCAGCCTGTTTTGCAGTCCCTGGACTTAAATGTCTACTCCAGTTCAGATTCTGGTCAATGGTAACCCCCAGGATATTAAAAGTGGGGGATTCAGTGATGATGATACTATTGAATGCCAAAGGGAGATGGTTAAATTGTCTTTTGTTGGAGAAGGTCATTGACTGTCACTTATGTGACATAAATGTTATATGCTACTTGTTGCCTGAATATTGCTGCATTTGGGCAAGGACAGTTCCATTATCAAACAAGTCGTGCATGGTGCTGAACATTGTGCTGAAATATTGACTTAACTTTTATTAACTGGTTAAGAATAATGTGAGACCTACTGAGTGTTTCAACTGTGTTCATGTTTTATTTCAGCTTTCTAGATCTGCAGTAATTTGCTTAGAATATTTTGTCAGCCCATAAGAAGTCTACAATATTGTGGAATTTATGTGCAATATGAACTCGCCAGATAAGCCAATTCATGGCTCTCAAATCCATCATCCTTTTTTAATATAGCACACTTCTCACGTTTTTCTAATTCATTTTCTAACCCTTCCAGACCATCAAACTTTCCCTTACCAAAGTGACAATCAGTTTCTATGGCTGAGACCATGAAGCGATACCCCTTCTCAGCCTCCCCAACCCCTGTGCAGACTTGACAACATCAACCTCCTTCAACACCTCTTCTTGGTCTCCTTCACTAATTTCCATTCTTACTAAAGGCTACTTAAGGCTCCTCTTCTCATACATGTGCAGTAAGCTACAGACTATCCATGGATCTCTCTTTAGCCCCTTCACTTCCTTACTCGGCGCCTACATTCAAAGCCGTGACTTTAGCTTTCACATATGTACTGATGGCTCTTCTCCATTTCGTCTCGCAACCCACCACTGCCTTTGTGTTACCAGATTTCCTGTCTGACATGCAATCTTGGAGAAGTTACAATTTCTTTCATGCCATCACATAGACCAATTCCTTCCACCTGTATAGCAGGATCTGCCTCAATCTCTGCTTAACCTTTTCTGCCGCTGAAACCTTCATTTCCTTTTTATCATCTTCAAACTTGACTAATTTTATGTTGCCTGATCAATCTTCCATCTTCCTTCTTTTATAAACCTGAGCTTCCAAAGCTCTATACTCACAGCTTCATGAAATTCTCTTAAACCTATCCTTGCTCACATTGGCCCTCAGTGCCCCAATGCTTCAAATGCAAAATTCTTATCCTCATGCTCTCATCATGTGCAAACCCACTTTTGTCCAGAAACTCATGTAGATCTCCAACTTTCTTGACCTGCCTTAATGCCTACACCTCACGTGCCTTGAGCCACCATTCCCATGGTTTGGTATTTCCTTCCTAACTTCCATTCTCTCTCTATCTCTCTTCGTTAAAATCCTCTTTTCAACCTGTCTTTGACCAAGCTTTTGGCCACTCTATCTCACTTTGCCCAGATTTCATTCTTTTACATCTCTGTGAAGTGCCTTGGGACTCTCTTTTACTTTAAAACCAAATGCTCTTTCAAATATGTATACTCTTCTTAGCAGTAATCACTTATCCATAGGCTATGAGCCTGAGGTGATAGTTTCTCCTCACTATCCCAAGAGTGCTCAGAACAGTTGTAGTTAACCCACTGAGAGTACAATTCTGATCACCACATTTCTCTTTTGGGGAACAAATGACAGGAATTATTTACCTGAGTCATTTTTTTTCATGATGATGTCAAAAGGAAGTGATTTGGTGGCTTGGTTTGAATTGGAGTGATATGCTTCATTGCAGACAATATCATCACTGGGATATGTGCTCGGAAAGAAAATGAGAAAATAATCATAGATATTTTTGTTTGAAGACAGTGCCCAATCAATTCATCTTCTGTTATATTTTCTAACTGCTCCTGAAAGGAATATAAAAGAGGTTCATGATCCTGCTTACTTTAGCAACAAGAGAAACAAGAAATGTTTGGGTAATTTAAAAAAAAATGTATATTCTAAAGTATTGAAATAGTACAAGTTTATTTTTTTTTATTTGAAAGGATTGTTCTGTGTGGGGACTCAATTCTTCAATCCTTTAATTTTATGAAAGGTAAGGTTCATTTTTGTTTGCCAATTTTTAAAGTTTTAATGTTTTAATTCTAATATTATGAAGTAATGTATGTGATTTGTGTATGCCTGCATATATAAAAATATAATTTATTTTAGAGAGTGGATTTTGAAGTAATGGCATATGGGTTTTTTTGTGTGCGCATGAGGAAGTTTAAAGATTAACTTGTCCATATTTCTGAAGTAATGATTTTTTTTTTCAATCCATTATGAGGGAAAGAGTTCCTAGGAGTGATAATAGGAATTTGTTTATGTTGGCAGAGTTTTACAAGCAGGATTTTTTTTGCTTCAGGGAAAAGCCTATTGCTTGGAAAGCTTTCATTTTCTGTTTTTCAAGTCCTGGTTAAAGTCTTGCAATGAATTAGTTTCTCCTGCAGAAAGGAATCAATTCAGATAACTTAGATAACTCAATGTAAGACTTTTAGTTGAAAGCTCCCGACGAGAAGTTTTTGGTTAGAACAATAAAAGGGTTATTTGAAGCTTAGAAAATTTAAAGTCAAATGTGTAACTAATCAAGGAAAACACTACCAAACTTTCAAGACTATGCATTGAAAGAGCTGAAAATGTGTTGCTGGAAAAGTGCAGCAGGTCAGGCAGCATCCAAGGAGCAGGAGAATCAACATTTCGGGCATTTCCTGCTCCTTGGATGCTGCCTGACCTGCTGCGCTTTTCTCCAGCATCTGCAGTCCTCACTTTCTCCTATGCATTGAAAGAAACAGTTAAGTGAACAGTTGTGACAGAGAAGTGATCTGTGTCTGGTGTTTGAGTACTGTAAAGTGATGGAGTTGAGATAGATCTTTTCTTTTGCATAATAAACATCTGCATTATTGTTAAAACCAAATTTGCAGCACTGCATGCTCATGTTTCAATGAAAGACAATTTTGTTAAATAAAAACAGAATAACTGAGTATAGGAGTTGAGAGGTCATGTTGCGTCTGTACAGGACATTGGCTAGGCCACTTTTGGAATATTGTGTACAATTTGAGTTTCTCTCCTTTAGGAAGAATATTGTGAAATTTGAAAGGATTCAGAAAAGCTTTATAAGGATATTTCCCTGGAATGTCGGAGGCTGAGGGGTGACCTGTTAGAGGTTTATAAAATCATGAGGGGCACAGATAGGGTAAATAGACAAGGTCTTTTCCCTGTGCTGGGTGAGTTCAGAACCATAGGGCACAGGTTTAGGGTGAGAGGGGAAAAAATTAAAAGAGACCTAAGAGGCAACTTTTTCATGCAGAGTGTGGTGTGTGTATGGAATGAGTTATGAGAGGAGGTGCTGGAGGCTGGTACAATTACAATATTTAAAAGGCAAGTAGATGGATATATGAATAGGAAGGGTTTAGAGCAATATGGGCCAAGTGCTGACAAATGGGACTAGATCAATTTAGAATATCTGGTCGGCATGGACGAGTTGGACTGAAGGGTCTGTTTCCTTGCTTTACCTCTCTATGTATTCTGGATGTAGGTTTGCTCACTGAGCTGAGCTAGTTTTCTGCCTGTTTGTCCAATATAATGTTTGTTACAGTTCTTGCATGGTACTGCAAAAATAAACGTGCAAGAGCTGTAACAAATACTACATTGGACAAACAGGCAGAAAACTAGCCACCAGGATACATGAACACGAACTAGCCACAAAAAGACATGACCCTCTCTCTCTAGTATCCTTACATATGGATGAGGAAGGACACCACTTAGACTGAGACAACACATCCATCCTAGGACAAGCCAAACAAAGGCACGCACAAGAATTCCTAGAAGCATGGCATTCCAACCGGAATCCTATCAACAAACACATCAAGTTACACACCATCTACCACCCCGTAAGAAAAAGAACAGGAAGTGAATCCACCACTGGAAATGGCATCACCATAGGAAATGACATCACCAACCCAAAGAAACCCAAACATATAAATAGAAAACAGTACTTATCAGCAGTGCTTCGCCTGAGGCCCACTGAAGATGTTACCTAGCAGGGTGACGAAAAGTCTGGAAATGAACCTTCCAGCTCAGCAAGCAAACCTACATCCAGAATCTCAACCTGTGCTACAAATCTTCTCAAAACTCACTAATTTCTATGTATCTATGACTCTGAAATCTATGAAGCTAGATTTCAGTCTGGAATCTCTCTTCTCCTGTAATAACATCAGCTGTGATCAGAACAAGATCACAATTAAAACAATAAGAGGCCAAATCTTATTGCAATGTTTTTCTACTCCATTATAATATACTGTAGAGTTCTGTATGTTTCCAATTCCTCACCTATCACCAACAAGAAGGGAAAAATGACTGAGGGCAATTTCAGTAATTGTTGACTGTCAGCTGCGAACCAACTTGGTGGTGAGAAGGTCCATATCTGAGGGTGGGTTGAGTTGTGGAGGCAATAAGAAAGAAAGTATTTAAAATCAGGGAAGAAAGTAAACACTGAAATGGGCTCCTAAATAACCTAGAAATCTGCATTTCACCAGTTAAGTAATTTGTTTGAATTTTGTGTGTGATGTGTGACAATTGCAGATATGGTTTTACCCCCGAGAGTTTTCTCCCTAGTCCAAGCACACTGCAGCAATATTTAACTTTGAGACACATTGGACTGCTTGACCAATGGCACTAGCAAACAGTATAAATCCTCTTCATGGCTGACTCTGATTACAATACATGTGACAAATTATTAGTATTCAACAAGATCTGACTCTTCTGTAAAAGTGTAACAAGGAAGAGAGGGACTGGCGGACGGCAAGATGTATTATACAATGGGGGTACTATTCTGAGTGTTGCTTACATATTTTCTGGTCTGATCCTGAATCAGTGTTGTCATAGAAACCAGGCGATTGGCAGTAATCATCACTTTGGTTTGGTTTTACCTTTTTGCACCTAAAGAAGAACTTTAATGAAGTACATTGGAGCTATGTTGTGCTGTGCTATGAGATCTGGGTTTGTTCTTACCAACATCCTCATCCTAGATGCATCAACAATAACATTTGCACTTATATGTACTTTTAATATAGTCAAACAATATCACTCAATTTTTACAAACAAATTATGTCACCAACACAAGTACGGACAGGTGAATAAAAATCTGGTTAAAGAGGAGCATTTTAAAGGAAAAGAGAGAGTTACTAAGTGGCTTAGGTGAATTCCAGGGGCAATGTAGCATGTGAGTGATTAAAATGAGGGATGCATATAATTATCAGAATTAGAGGTTGCAGAGTTATGTGAAGTGATTGCAATGGGGGGAATGCGGAAATGGAGAAATATGAAAACAAGAATGAGAATTTTAAAATTGTGAAATCAACAGACTGGGAGCCAAAGGAGCACAGAGCACACAAATAATGGATGAATGGGCCTTGGTATGAGTCAGAATACGGACAAAAGGATATTGGATGTGTTCAAGTTTATGAAAGTGAAAGATAGCAGGCTAGATGGAATTGCTTTGGGATAGTAAAGTCTGGAGGTGACAAAGACATTGGTAAGACTTTCAGCAGCACAGGAACTAAGGCAGTAGTGGAGATGGATGGTTTAATGGGCATGGAGGTAGGTAATCTGGAGGTGAAACAGAAATACAGTTGAGAGCTCATCTTGCAATTCTATTTGATTGCAAAGTTGTCTACTGTCTAGTGCAGCCTCAAAGAGTAAACAAGGAAAGGATGGAGTTGATGGTTAGGGAATAGAAGTTTTGGGAATAGGAATTCCTTCATTCTTCCCAATATTTAGTTGGAGCAATCCTCTGCTTATCCAATTCTCTGTGAGATGTTGGGCAAGCTAGGTAAGAAATCAAACTAGGATAAAAAATAGGTTAAGTGAGAGACAGTGGCAGATTTAAGGGAATAGTTCAGAATGAACAGAACATATACAGCGTAAAAAAGATTCCAAAGGATAGATCCACCATTTGTAGTTAACTAGAAAGGTTAAAAATAGCGTCAAACTTAAAGGAAAAACATACAATTGTACAAAGGGAGGTGACAGATTCCAAGACTGGACAGAACATTTAAAAAAGCAAAAACATGACTATATAAAAAGACAGGAACACATCAAATACAAGAGAAAGGTGGACGGAAACATAAAAACAGAAAGTAAGAGTTTCAATAAAAATTTTAAAAAGTAGAGTGAATAAGGTGCCCATTAGTCCTAAACAACGTGAGACTAGAGAATTATTAATGGAAAATAAGGAGATGGTAGATTACTTGAACAGTTATTTTGCTTAAGTCTTCACTTGAGAGTATTCAAGTAACATCTCCGAAGTAACTGTAAATCAAAAAATGGAAGGGCAGGAGGAACTCAGGAAAATCACAATAATCAGAGGAGTAGTACTTGGTAAATTATTGGAGCTGTGGGATGACAAGTGACAAGGTCCTGATAGGCTTCATTCTGGAATGTAAAATAAATGGTGAATGTGACAGCTGATGCAAGAGTTTTAATTTTTCAGAACTCCCTAGATTTCAGGTAGGTCTCATGAGATTGGTAGATAGCAAATTTAACTACTATATTCAACAGTGGAGGGAGATGGAAAACAGAAAACAATAAGCCAGTTAGTTTAACATTTGCAATAGAGAAAGCGTTATAAACTATTATGAAAGAAGCTATAGCAGGACACTTAGATAAGTTCAAAGTGGTCAGGCAGGGTCAATGGAACTTTTTAAGGGGAGATCAAGTTTAACCAATTATTTGAGTTCTTTGAAGAAGCAACATAGGCTGAAGACAAAGGGCAACTGGTGGGTATACTCTATGTAGATTTCCAAAAGGCTAACATTGAGCTCTAACATATGCCTGGAGATGTGGTACAGGAGTTTCAATTTGAGGCTTTCAAGAGGGCATTGGCTGATTACTTGAATGGAAATGGTGCAGAGCCATATTGGGAAAAGTCAGAAGATTGGCACTGGTTAATAGAACGGGTGAAGATTCATTCAGCCAGCTGGCCTCCTGCTGCACCATAACAATTCTGTGTTTCTGTGAGCAAGGGAAAGGAGTGCACAATGAATGATAGGACCATAGAAAATACAAAGGATCAGAGGAATCTTGGTATGCTATAAAGCCTGAAGCAACATGATGGGTAGATAAAGTGGTTAAGAAAGTGTACAGGATACTTTCTTTATTAGTTGAGACATTGAGTATAAGAGCAATGAAGTCATGATGGAGTTTTAGAAGAGTTTAGTTAGGCCATAATAGGAGAACTGTTAGTGCAGTTTTGGTTGCCTCACCATTGGAGGGATGTGATTGCACATCTTTTTTTCTGAAGAATTGGGATATAATCTGAAGCAAATCTAATTAGCGTTTCACAGCCTATTGTATAATATTGGTGCAGGTATGTTTCCAGACACACTATTCCAATTGTTAAAATACCAAACTAGCCATAAGGTGCAAGTTTAAATGCTAGTCTGGTAAGCTCTGAAATTGAGTGCAATAAACTTGATAATTTATTACCATAGAATTCCAAGTGTTTCACTACCATCCAGAGGAAAACTATTTAGCAACTCTGTCCAGTTTGGTCTATGTGAAACCTCAGTCTTGTAATGTCTTGCTGCATTTCAATATCTTCTAAATCAGCAGGCAAACTCTTCTGCATTAGTAAAATTATCATCACAGATTAGAGTAGTGTGAGAAATATCAGATGGACCTTTATAGCATTGAATTCAGCAACATTCTGCTCAATATCACCTCTAACTTGGAAGAACTGTCCCACACAGCAATCAAGCAACAGCCAGAACACTGACACACTTATTCATTTGGCCGAATTGGTCCTCACCCTCAACAATTTCTCGTTTGAATCCTCCCACTTCCTGCAGACGAAAGGAGTAGCCATGGGCACCCATATGGGCCCCAGCTATGCCTGTCTCTTTGTCAGCTACGTAGAACAGTCCATCTTCTGGAGTTACACCAGCACCATTCCCCACCTTTTCCTCCGCTACATTGATGACTGCATGGGCGCCATCGCGTGCTCCCATGAGGAGGTTGAACAGTTCATCAACTTCACCAACACATTCTACCCTGACCTTAAATTCATCTGGACCATCTCTGACACCTCTCTCCCCTTCCTGGACCTCTCTATCTCCATCAACGGTGACCAACTCAACACGGACATTTTCTACAAACCCATCGACTCCCACAGATACCTGGATTACACCTCCTTCCACCCTACCTCCTGCAAAAATGCTCTCGCCTATTCCCAATTCCTCTGCCTCCACTGCATCTGCTCCCAGGAGGACCAGTTCCACCACAGAACAGTCCAGGTGGCCTCCTCCTTTAACGACTGCAACTTCCCCTCCCATGTAGTTGAAGGTGGTCTCCAATACATCTCATCCATGCCCCCCATCTCTGGCCTCAAACCCCAGCTCTCCACGTACTTGCACCAATCAACCCACTGCCCCATGGAGGGACATTTCAACTCCTCCTCCCACTCTGCCAAGGACATGCAGGTCCTGGGCCTCCTCCATCACGGCTCACTTATCACCCAATGCCTAGAAGAAGAAAGCCTCATCTTCCGCCTCGGGACCCTTCAACCCATGGAATCAATGTGGACTTCACTAGTATCCTCATTTCCCTTCCCCCCACCTTACCCCAGTTCCAACCTTCCAGCTCAGCACCGTCCTCATGACCTGTCCAACCTATCAATCTTCCTTCTCACCTATCCACTCTACCCTCCTCTCCAATGTATCACCTTCACCCCACCTCCATCCACCTACTACACTCTCAGATACCTTCCCCCTAGTCCCACCTCCTCACCCCCTTCATTTATCTCTCCAACCCCAAGGCTCCCAGCCTTATTCCTGATGAAGGGCTTTTGCCTGAAACGTGGATTTTCCTGCTTCTCAGATGCTGCCTGACCTGCTGTGCTTTTCCAGCACCACCCTAATCTTGACTTTAATCTCCAGCAACTACAGGACCCACTTTCGCCCAACAGCCAGAATAGTTGTACTCACAAGTCATATCTATCATTCAAGTTTGTAGACTGCTCTATCACCATCTCTGCATATGCTTCTAGGATATCAGCTGCAATAGGAAGTGAAGAAACTGCCTGCTGATGATATTCCTCACCACCAGAATACTTACCACCCTTCCCAAATCCGCACCTTCAACTGATGAATCAGAATTCTTCCTGAACATCAGATGGAAAAACCATTGGTGTACTCTGAACAGGGGACTTCAATGTCCAATACTGTCAGTAGCACAGTTGGACTATCACTGACAAAACTGAGAAATAACCTTCCTGCAAAGTTAGGAAATCCATTGCCAAACCTTATTGTGGCATTTTGGACTGATTTCTTCACCAATTCTTTAAGCTATTATCTGTGGCTGTGTATGCTATTTTCCAAATTGATCTCAAACAGTTTGAGTTGCAATTCCTCCAATTAATATATTAGTCTGCTATGACCACCTAATTGTTTATTTAGTATATGATTTTATAATAAAATTATTGCAAAATTGTTTACTACCACAAGGAGGGGGAAAGAAACATGTTTTGTTTAGAGAGTGATATAGCAATCAATGAAGAACAGGACTCAAGGTCAGATCAATAAAAGCCACAGATTTATACCTTTTCAAAAACAAAACAGAGAAATAAGCCAACCTTGGGACTGAGGATAGGCAGTTCGCAAAATGGTGGTCAGAAATATTGGAGGCATCAAGTACAACTTCCACTATTCAATAAGTTGCCACATATTGCAGTAAGCTGTTTGATTAGTAGCCAAAACACAGCTGTGAAAGATTGTAGTCCATGTATTTTGCTTTGGTGAGAGAGTGGGACATGGTGGAATTTTAGTTTGCTTCAGCAAAGAGGCAATATAAATGCAAAGAGAGAATTATCTTCTTCTGTGCCATGAATTCATATAATCCTCATGGTAAAATGTTGGACTACATTTTGACCGTTTTGTTTCATTCTTAACATGGTTTCCAGGTCTACCCTCAGATTGAAATTCAGGTGAAACAGCATTCACCCTTTTTGTGACCAGCTCAATTTGACAGGTATCGTCATTTAAAGGGTTCATATTTCCCCTTTTTAGAAATGATCCTCTCATTACTACTTTTCCAATCAATGGATATAATCTGTTCTATTTACTTTGTTTTAACTCATCATAGACTTGAAGGTCACAATTCAATCGCTAAATTTTTCAATGATAATGAAATACATCTCAAACGTCAGAGTGGTGCAGTGGCTCAGTGGTTAGCACTGCTGCTTCACAGCAGCAGGGACCCAGGTTTGATTCCAGCCTTGGGTGACTGTCTGTATGGAGTTAGCACATTCTCCCCGTGTCTGTGTGAGTTGCCTCCAGGTGATCCAGTTGCCTTCCACAATCAAAAGATGTGCAGGTTAGGTGGATTGGCCTTGCTAAATGCAAGGTCACAGGGATGTAGTGGGTTGGGTGGGATGGTGTTTGGAAGGTCAGTATGGACTTGACGGACCAAATGGCCTGCTTCCGCACTGTGAGGATTCTATGATTCTATCTGCAATTCTTGATTCTTGTTACACCTTAGTGATCTTTGCAGCACCGCTATCATTGCTTGAGTATCTCAAATGTAACATAATAATAACCTCACAAGATTTTGAAGAGCAAAGTGTTACAGGAACAAGAAGCAGTGGTAAATTCAAACCAGTAGTTGAAGGGGTATAACTTGGATTTTGGGATGCTAGTTTCTTTGAAACAATTGTATAGTTGTTACTATCAGGACTGAGGATAGGTGCAATTTAGCATTTATCAAGAAGGCTAACAAGATGAATAGTTAGCATCTTATGACAAATTGTGACCTCAGCTGTGAATGCAAAATCCATGATCTGCCAGACAGTGAAACAAGTGGTGCAAGTGTACAATTCCACTGAGCAGGCAGTTTTTAAAATTCATTCATGGGATGTCACTTGCTGGGCCAGCATTTATTGCCATCTCCAGATGCACTTGAGAAGATGGTGGTGAGCTGCATTCTTGAACTGCTACTGTCCATTTGATTTGATCGAACCACAATGCCATTTGTGAGGGAGTTCTGGAATTTTGACCCAAACACCTTTACCTCCCACTGTCTGGAAGGATACTACCATCTTGCTGCTGGCGATCCCTAGGTTGGCAGTAGCAGGAGAGGAATATCAAACGGGTTATGGGGTTCAGACTCCTCGGTGGAAGAAAAGCCATCCTCAAAAGTCTGAACCCAGTCACTTCTCACATTCGGGTTCTCAAGTGACACTTAGAAGGAATGTGAGAATAGACTTAACCATAAAACATCACACACTTACAGCAGGTGGGGTGGGGGAGGGTAACACAATGGTGAGAATGACTAATCAGATGTCATAATCTATAGGGCTGGCAAATACCTTTTGGATGATCACTGACATTCCCATCAATGATCGTATTATTCTTATGAAGATTTGATAATAATACTACTGTCCTGTACAGCAGCTGGTGCCATGTCAAAATCTAATGCAGCGTGACCTTGACAACCACTGGCTGTGTGATACTTGCGCTACAAATGGTATGCAGTTAGGAGGCAGCAAGTATCACAATATTCAGATGGCTTCTTTTGTCAGGAGAATCATCTTTGTAAACAAATGAAGCGATGGAGGTAGGAGCAGCACGGCCTGCAGTGTCTGAGGGAGGGTAATTGGTGATGAGGTGTCATTCAACTCCTGTATAGTCAGATCAAATAAAATTTCTCTCTGTTCCTGTTTTTCTTCTTCCTTCAACAATGATGGGGAGCTTTCAAAGAATATCCCACAGTGGGTATGGCTGCAACATTTACATAACATAAACATATGCATTATCTCGTATCTTTAATATTGTACAAATGTCCCAAGATACTTGAACGGAGCACTGTCAAACAAAAACTGACATTGAGCCACACAACGTGTTGTTAGGGTTGAGGAGCAAATGCTTGCTCATGGAGGTCAATTTTAAGGAGCATCTTAAAAGATGGAAAAAAAAATGGTCAAAAGATTTACGGAGAAAATTCCAGAGCTTTGAAGACACAACTAACAATGATGGAGTGATTAGAATCACAGATTCTCAAGAGTCTGAATTAGATAAACACAGTTATCCTAAATAGTTATATTTTTGCAATTTAAAAAATTGTATGTTATTCATAAAATAAAATTGGTATGTATGTACACAAGGTAATGAAACAATTCTGTACAGACTTTGCAGATAAGAAAAACAAACACATTAGATTTGACATTCCTCAGGGCTTCCCTGCAGTTGTAAACAAAGGCATTTCCTACTCATGCAGGACACGATTTACATACATATTGAGGCAAAGAGAGGGTTTGATAACTGAATGGACACATTGTAATTTGGCAGAAAGACCTTAGACTGCGGTCTTTTCCCACTGTGCTTTGGTGGCAGCTGTCCAAAGCTCTATTGCATCCCTCAGCAAAGGTGCTCCAGGTGCAGTCAATGTTTGTCTCAGCGTGCATCCCAGGGAACAGCCCGTAGCACAGAGGACTGCATCATGGAGCTGCTCAGAACAAACCTCGACAAACACCACTCCATCTCTCTCCAGTCCTTCTTTGCAAGGGCACATTGCCAGGGGGAGATGTGTGATAGTTTGCTCCCTATCCATGCAGTAGTTTCAAGGCCAGTGTATGGTGGCGGAGTGAGTCTGGGCATACATGAAGCATCTCACAGGCAGTGTCCTTCTCATTAATGGCCAAACCACCAGAGTCGTAGAGTCAAACAGAATAGAAACAGACCCTTTGGTCCAACCTGTCCATGACAAACATAATCCCAAACTAAACTAGTCCCACCTAACTGCTCCTGGCCATATCCCTCCAAACCTTTCTATTCATGTAGCCATCCAAATGTCTTGTAAATATTATAATTGTACTCACACTTGCCACTTCCTCATGAAGTTCATTTAATACCTAAGCCACTCTGTGTAGAAAAAAATGCATCTAGTATCTTATTAAAATCTTTCTCCTCTCACCTTAAAAATCTACCCCCGATATTGAAATCCCCCATCCTAGGGAAAAGACAACCACCATTAACTCTATCTATACCTCTCATTATTTTATAAATCTCAATAAGGTCACCACTCAAGCTCCTTTACTCCAGTGAAAAATGTCCCAACCTATCCAGCCTTCCTTTATAACTCAAACCTTCCATATCCAGCGACATCCTAGAAAATCTCTTCTGAACCCTCTTCAGCTTGATAATAACCTTCCTGTAACAGGGCAACTAGAATTGGACACAATATTCCAGAAGAGGCCTCACCAATGTTCTGTACAACCTCAAAGTGACTTCCCAACTGCTACACTCAAAGGACTGAGCAATGAAGGCAAGCAAGTCAATTGCCTTTGAAAAACCATGTCGATATGTGACATGAGCTTTAAAAAATTACGTACCTATGTCCCTAGTCCTTCTATTCTACAACACTACCCAAAGCCCTACCATTAACTGTATAGGCTCTTACCCTTGTTTGTTATACCAAAATGCATTACCTCGCATTTATCCAGTTTGAACTCCTTCTGCCATTTTTCAGCCCATTGACTCATTTGATCAAGATTCCTTTAATCTTAGAAAACCTTCTTCACTGTCTACTATGCACCCCAATTTTGGTGTTATCCACATACTTACTAACCATGCCTTTTATATTCTCATCCAAATCATTTACATAAATGACAAATAAAAGAGGACCCAGAACTGATCCCTGTGGAACACCACTGGTCACAGGCCTCCAGTCTGAAACCCTCCACCATTACTCTCTGTCTTCTGCCATTAAGCCAATTTTGTATCCAGTTCGCAAGCTTAGCCTGAATCCCATGCAACCTAACTTGACTAATCTTGGTGTTTTTTTGAAAATTCTGGCGATGACAGTCTGAGCCTAAATGGTTCACACATTGGAGGGGTGAGGCCAATGGGGGCATTTGAAATCTAGGAAGATAATTCTAAAACTGATGAAGTGCTGGGATTTGGGTCCATTTGGATCAAGAAGCAAAGACATGATGGTGACTGAAAATTGTTATGAATTAGGAAATGTGTTTAATGTTCCATTAAATGCTGTTAAGGCATGATTTTCAGAATGTGGGAACAAGGACACAGTTACAAATCTGATAACATTCAAATGTATAGTTTTTGTTTAAATATGCACCTAATGTCCGCAAACAGGCCTGCTCTTATACAGAATTAAGCAGAGGCTGCATGAAGACTGAACTGAAACTGGGATCCGAAATGGCAGATTGACCCCTAGAACTTTACTGATAACTGAAGCAGAACAAATTGGCCTATAATTTTCTGATTTAACTGTATCTTCTACTAGAGAAGTTTTGTATTTGCCATTTTCCAATCCTCTGAAACCATTTTTAGAGCCTTCACTTTTTTCCTCTAGTCTGCCTCATATTCTCAGAAATGAACAATTGAATCTTGTTGATTTGTCTAACATAAAATTAAATAATTAAGTTAATACCTTTTTTTTGGTCAATTAGCTGCTCCTATCTCTGGTGCTTCCAATATTTACCTCTGGACTTTGTTTTTTCCAAGTTGGAAATTCACAATGAATTCCTTTTAAGAGCGATCAGTAGTTGTTGAAGGCTTGTGGGATTGAATATCTTACACACCAAATCCTGCAAGCTCACAGTGTATCACAGCTTGTTTGCCAAGGGGGCTAAAACTGTAATTAAACAAGCCCACCTTACATTCTCTGAAACGCTAACTTGGTGGAAAGAAGACATGTGCAAGCCAAGTCTTGATGCCACTGCACCGAGCACACTCTCAGCTGCACTAATTTTAAATAATAATGATGAGGATTTTTATATAAATATATACCACGGTGTAATTTGTTCCATTTTTTTCCAATAAAACTTGTCAGACTGCATAAAATTCACTTCTCTTCAACACAAAATCGCAGTACCCAGATTATCTCCACCCTACACATCATACAAACATACAAGAGTAGATGTAGTCCATTCAGCCCCACATGCCTGCTTTGCAATTTGATAAGATTTTGACTGATTTGTTTGTGTTCTAAAGTCCAAAGTCCCATTTAAGCATGATAACCTTTGAATCCCCTGCTTAACAAGGATCTATCTACTACAGTCCTCAAAATATTCAATGATAGCACCTCTGCTGCCTTCTGAGACAGGGAGCTCCAAAGTCACACAATCCTCTGAGAGAGAAAAAAATTCATCTCTGTCCCTGAAAGAGCAACCTTTTATTTTAAAATAGTACCCATTCTTCTGGATTGATCCACAAGATGAAACAGCCTTTCCATGTTGACCTTGAAAAGACCGTTTAGGATCTTATTCACTTCAAACAAGTCACCCTTCACTCTTCTAAACTCTGGTGGAAACAAGCCCAGCCAGCACAAACCATCCCAGTAAGTTAATCTAATGGGTCTGAAGGCAAATCAGTCTCCTGGTTCTGATGGCTTGTATCCTAGGATCCTAAAAGAAGTCGCTCCAGAGATAATGGTTGCATTGGTTGTAATTTTCCAAAATTCCTTAGATTCTGGGGAAGCACTGGAGGATTGGATAAGCCGCAATATTCAACAAGAGACGGAGGCAAAAAAAAACAACTAGCTATGGGCAAATTAGCCTAACTTATATTGTTGGAAAAATGTTGGAATCAGTTATTAAGGAAGTAATAGCAACATATTTGGAAAATCACAATCTAATCAATCAGAGTTAGCCTGGCTCATGAAAGGGAATTTGTGTCTGAATAATTTATTAGAGCTTTTGGAGGAAATCTCAACTAGATTGGGTATGGAGAAATCATCTGTATTGATTTGTATTGTATTGGTACATGTATTGTATTTGGACTTCCAGAAGATATTTGACCAGGTACCTCACAAAATATTATCATAAGGTAAGAGGTTATGGTGATTGAGGTAATATATTAGCATGTACAGAGAACTGGTTAATGGGCAGGAAAGAGCGAGAGGAGATAAAGGGTACTTTTTCGGGTTAGTGGCCTGTAACCAGTGGTGTTGCACAGAGATCAGTGCTGGGACAACAATTCCTTACAATATATATTAGAGACTTGGAGGTAGGACGCAAATGTACCATAGCCAACTTTGCAGTTGACACAAAAATAGGTTGAAAGGCAGGTTGAGAAAGGGATACAAACAATTTACATGATGGATACTGATAAATTAAGCAAGCAGGCAAAAACTTGGCAAAATGAGTCATGGAGTCATAGAGGTGTACGACACAGAAACAGACCCTCCATTCGTTCATGCCGACTGGATATCCTAAATGAATTTAGTCCCATTTGCCAGAACTTAGCCCATATCCCTGTAAACTCTCCCAATGCATATACTCATCCAGATGCCTTTTAAGTGTTATAATTCAAGGTTTGTGTAAAGATTTGTAGCTCGGGTGCCGGTTGTTGTGGTTGTATGTTTGCCGAGCTGGGAAGTTGATTTGCAAACATTTCATCCGCTGTCGAGGTGACATCGTCAGTGCTTTGGAGCCTCGCGTGAGGCGCTGCTGCACTGTGTCTTCTGAAATTTATTTGCTTCCAGTTGCCGGTTCTGGTTGTTTGTTGTAGTGGCTGGTATATTGGGTCTAGGTCAATGTGCTTGTTGATGGAGTCCATGGCTGAGTGCATTGCTTCTAGAAATTCTCTGGCTGTCCAATCTTTAGCTTGTCCTATGATCGTTGTGTTGTCCCAGTCAAATTTATGGTTCTTGTCATCTGTGTGTATGGCTACTAGGGACAACTGGTCATGACGGTTAGTTGCTAGTTGGTTTTCATGGATTGCTAGCTGTTGCCTGTTTGCCATATGTAGTGTTTCATGCAGTCTTTGCATAGAATCCTATAAATGGACAGGAAAGAGCAAGTGTTAAAGAGCATAAAATCCATCTTTGTACATGATGGGTACAGAGTCTTTTGTCGTGGTGAGTTGTTGTCTGTGCGTGACTGTTGGTTTATGGGCTGTCATGAATCCCAGTGGTCGGAGAGGTCTGGCTGTCAGTTCCGAGACATTTTTTTACGTGATGTAGCATGGTTAGTGAGTTTGAGAATGGCATGTCCTTTTCACGTTGTTTGTCTATTAGGCATCTGCGGATGAAGTTGTGGGGATATCTGTTCTTGGTGAATACTCTTCAGAGGTATTCTTCTTCCCTTTGTAGGCCACGAGTCCTAATGCAGCTTCTCTTGTGTGTGTTGGAGTGGCTACTGTTGTAATTCAGGACCTGGTTGGTATGTGTGGCTTTCTTGTACACTTCTGTGGTGCATTCACCATTCTTTGCTCTTTGTACCAACACATCCAGGAATGGGAATTGACTGTTGGTTTCCTCCTCTTTCGTAAATCTGATCCCTGTGAGTGTGGTGTTGATAATCCAGTGTGTGTGTGTGTGTGTGTGTGTGTGTGTGTGTGTGTGTGTGTGTGTGTGTGTGTGTGTGTGTGTGTGTGTGTGTGTTCGCAATTTCTGTTCTCTTAATGGTAACAAAAGTGTCATTTACGTATCTGATCCAGAGTTTGGATGAATAAACAAGACACTACGAACCTTCGAAAAATCAGACTAATTACCAGGAGTGACCTACAAAGGATGAAACCACAAAGCAACAACACCCCACGATTTTATAGATTACCCAAAGTACACAAACCAGAGTTACCACTTAGACCCATTGTGGCACTCCCAGGAACGGCATTGCATAAACTGGCAAAAGAATTTCAACAAAAACTAAAACATATTATTAGTGGATCCAATCACTCCATACAATCATCACAAGAATTCCTAGACAACATCAAGAACATAGACATAGATTAGATGAAACAATGGTCTCATTTTATGTAACAGCACTGTTCACTTCAAATGATTAAACCCTAGCCAGAGAGACAAATAGCTAACTTCCTTGACAAGTAGAACAGATGACCCAACAGGGAACTATCAACAAGGACTGCATGCTCAAACTACTAGACCTGTGTTTGACGACACACTTCACATTCAACAATGAAATATATGAACAGATCAATGGAACACCGATGAGGTCATCTATCTCTGAGCTCATAGCAGAAGCAGTGATGCAAAGATTGGAACAAACAGCCTTACCACAAATCCAACCCAAACTCTGAATAAGATATGTACACATATCTTTTGTTATCATTAAGAGAACAGAAATCGAGAACACACCAGATTATCAACACCATACTCACAGGGATCAGATTTACGAGAGTGGAGGAAACCAACAATCAACTCCCATTTCTGGATGTATTGGTGCAAAGAACGCATAATGATGAATGCACCACAAAAATGTACAGGAAAGCTATACACACGAACCAGGTCCAGAATTACAATAGCAATCACCCAAACCTACACAAATCAAGCTGCATTAGGACCCTGTTCAATAGGGTTACAACACACTGCTGCACTCCTGACCTATGAAGAGAAGAAGAAGAACCTCTCTACTGAGTATTCACCAAGAACGGATATCCTGCAATTTCATCTGCAGACATCAAACAGACAAACAATGCGATGAAGATATGCCATGACCTAACTCACTAACCATATTACCTTACATAAAAAACGTCTCGGAACTGACAGCCAGACTTCTCCGATCACTCAGATTCATGACAGCCCTTAAACCGACAGTCACGCTCAGACAACAACGCATCAGGACAAAATATCCTATACCTATTATGTTCAAGACCAAAGTAATTGACAAGATTCCATGCAAAGTCTGCACAAAACACTATATAGGGCAAATGGGCAGACAACTAGCAATCTGAACCCATGATCACTAATTAGCCATTAAACACCACAACCAGCTGTTCCTAGTAGCTATACACACAGATGACAAGGACCATAAATTTGACTGGGACAACACAATGATCATAGGACAAGCTAAACATTGGAGAGCCAGAGAATTCCTAGAAACAAGCACATTGATCTAGATCCAATATAGTGGTCAATATAATGAACAACCAGCGCATCACAGGAGGCTCCGAAACTCTGAAGATGTCACCTAGACAGGGGATGAAACATCTGCAAATTACCTTCCCAGCTCGGCGAACATACCTACAACCATGACAAATGTTGTAGTTGTACGAGCGCCCACAACTTCCTTTGGCAGCTCATTCCATACATCCACCACCTTCTGCAAGGAAAGGTTGCCCCTTTTAAATCTTCCCCCCCTCAGCCTAAACCTTTTCCCTCTAGTTCTGGATTTCCCCAGCCCAGAAAAAAGACCCTATGCATGCCCCTCATGATTTTATAAACAACTATAAGGTCACCCCTCAACCTCCGAAGCTCCATGGAAACAGCTCCAGCCTATTCAGCCTCTCCCTGTAGCTCAGACCCTGCAACCTTGGCAATGCCCTTGTAAATCTTTGCTGACCCTTTTTCGGAATCCTTTCAAGTTTCACAACATCCCTCCTATAGGAGGGAGACCAGAATTGCACACAATATTCCAAACATGGCCTAACCAATGTCGTGAATGGCCACAACATGACCTCCCAACTCCTATACTCAATGCTCTGACCAATAAAGGAAATGGGGTATAATGTGTGAAAATGTTTATGCATTTAGTTTGGATGGGAGAACAAAAGAACAGAATATGGAACAACCTTGATTATCTGAATGAGATGGGTGGTGAGTATTTTGTTTGGATAACTGATCTGATCATGATCAAAGGAAGCCATGCTGATCACAAAAACGTAAAAAAGCATCTTTACAGAATTTTTATTTCAGTCATTCAATAAAATGTGTACAAGCACTGGATATTGCTAAAAAATTCATGATATTTTACAAATAAAATCACTTTTGGGCGAGTGTTTAAATGAAGTCTGAGAAACTTTTCGCTGACATTTTCCTTGGTTTTATCCCAGTCCTCCACAGCAGCCAGCATCTTTCTGTTCGGTGTTGTGACACCCTCTAGACTAACCAAATGTTGTCCCTCCCTCCTCAGCGACCACCAAGCCATTAGAGAGAGAGAGAGAGAAAGAGAGAGAGAGGAGCAAAATACACGGGGAATATGAGAGAGGGGGGAAGATGTTTTCACTGGCTTCAGTTTCCGTCCTCTCATCAATTTTCTTTTTCCTTGTGTTCCCTCCCGTCAAATTTTCCTCCTGTTTATAAGACCATAAGACCATAAGACATAGGAGTGGAAGTAAGGCCATTCGTCCCATCGAGTCCACTCCGCCATTCAACCATGGCTGATGGGCATTTCGACTCCACTTACCTGCATTCTCCCCATAGCCCTTAATTCCTTGTGACATCAAGAATTTATCAATCTCTGCCTTGAAGACATTTAGCGTCCCGGCCTCCACTGCACTCTGCGGCAATGAATTCCACAGGCTCACCACTCTCTGGCTGAAGAAATGTCTCCACATTTCTCTTCTGAATTGACCCCCTCTAATTCTAAGGCTGTGTTCCATGGGTCCTAGTCTCCTTACCTAACGGAAACAATTTCCTAGCGTCCACCCTTTCCAAGCCATGTTTTTTCTTGTAAGTTTCTATTAGATCTCCCCTCAATCTTCTAAACTCCAATGAAAACAATCCCAGAATCCTCAGCCGTTCCTCGTATGTTAGACCTACCATTCCAGGGATCATCCGTGTGAATCATGTGCTAACTCACTACGATTTGCTCTCCCTGATCAAAAAAAGTTACATTAAATTTTCTTGTCAGCTAAAAGATATTGAACTCCTGTTTGTTTGGAAAAGAAGAGTTGTTATTGGGAGGGAATTGACAATAGGAGGGAAAAGCAACGGAAACGAAAAGTGCGAGCGCATTTTTTGACTTAACTCTCTGGAGAATGAGCGGAGGAAAAATATTGTTGGTTTTACAAAATGGAGTGAATACAACGTTGAGAGGGAATCTTGCTGTTAGAGTGCACAACTCTGGCTTACTCATATGCTGTTCTTGTGGGTTCACAGTCACAAACTTTTGCCCCTGGGGAGAATAAGTATCGGAGAGCCTTTTTATAAAAAGTATATGACTTAACTCTAACATAATTTCTCGAGTATATATTTGAAGTTAATTATTTATTACAGCAAACTTGCATCTATATTCCTATTCAAATTTACAAAATGATGCATTAAGTGGATGAGGAATAGAATTTTCCTTCTTCAGTTGAAATGCATGCACAGGGACCTTGAGATCTTGTTTGGATAATCCAAAATTCGGATAATTGATGTTCGGATAACCAAGGTTGTTCTGTATTATTTAAATGGAGGAAACCTGCAACACACAAGCACTTGGAAAGTACTTATGCACTAAACACAGAAAGCTAGTACACAGGTACACCAACTAATGGAATGTTTCCCCCTTATTTTACAGGGTGTTGGAGTATAAGCGTTGGGAAGACTGTTGTCAGTGTACAAGGTGTTGGTGAAACCACTTCTGGAGTACAGTAAATACTTTTGGTCCTTTAAGGAAAGATAACATTTCATTGGAAGCAGCTCAGCGAGGTACACTCAGGTGGTCCTTGGTCAAAAAGGCATACGGCATGCTTTCCTTAATCGGATGGGGTATTGAGTACAAGAGTTGGCAGGTCATGATACAGTTGTATAAGACTTGGTTCAGCCACATTTAGAATATTGTGTACAGTTCTGGTAACCACTTTACCAAAAGGTGAGTGCTTTGGAGAGAGTGCAGAGGAGGTCCACCAGGATGTTGCCTGGTATGGAGGGAGTGAGCTATGAGAAGAGGTTGAGTAAATTAGGATTATTTTCATTGGAAAGGGGGAGGTTGAGGGGAGACCTAAATGAGGCCTACAAAGTCAAGAGAGGTGTAGACAGGGTGGACAGTGAGAAATTTTTTTCCCAGAGTGGAGGACTCAATTCCTAGGGGTCATGAGTTCAAAGTGAGAGGGGAAAGGTTTAGGGGAGATATATGTGGAAAGTTCTTCATTCAGAGGATGGTTGGTGCCTGGAATGCTTTGTCAGCAGAGGTGGTGGGGATGGGAACGATAGCATCACACCAGATGGCCTCCTTCTTCAGAGGAACACACCAGATGGCCTCCTTCTTCAGAGGAACACACCAGATGGCCTCCTTCTTTAGTGACCGCAATTTCCTTTCCAACGTGGTTAAAGATGTCCTCCAACACATCTCATCCACATCCTACACCTCCGCCCTCAGACCCCATCCCTCCAACCGCAACAAGGACAGAACGCCCCTAGTGCACCCCACAAACCTTCGCATAAACCAAATCATCTGCCGACATTTCCGCCACCTCCAAAAAGACCCCACCACCAGGAATATATTTCCCTCCCCACCCCTTTCTGCCTTCCGCAAAGACCGTTCCCTCCGTGACTACCTGGTCAGGTCCATGCCCCCCCTACAACTCACCCTCCCATCCTGGCACCTTCCCCTGCCACTGCAGGAACTGTAAAACCTGTGCCCACACCTCCTCCCTCACCTCTATCCAAGGTCCTAAAGGAGCCATCCATCAAAGTTTTACCTGCACATCCACTAATATAATTTATTGTATCTGTTGCTCCCAATGCGGTCTCCTCTACATTGGGGAGATTGGGCGTCTCCTAGCAGAGCACTTTAGGGAACATCTCCGGGACACCTGCACCAATCAACCACACCGCCCCGTGGCCCAACATTTCAACTCCCCTTCCCACTCTGCCGAGGACATGGAGGTCCTGGGCCTCCTTCACTGCAGCTCCCTCACTACCAGATGCCTGGAGGAAGAACGCCTCATCTTCCGCCTTGGAATACTTCAACACCAGGGCATCAATGTGGACTTCAACAGTTTCCTCATTTCCCCTTCCCTCACATCACCCCAGTTCCAAACTTCCAGCTCAGCACTGTCCCCATGACTTGTCCGGACTTGTCCTACCTGCCTATCTTCTTTTCCACCTATCCACTCCACCCTCTCCTCCCTGACCTATCACCTTCATCCCCTCCCCCACTCACCTATTGTACTCTATGCTACTTTCTCCCTACCCCCACCCTCCCCTAGCTTATCTCTCCACGCTTCAGGCTCACTGCCTTTATTCCTGATGAAGGGCTTTTGCCCGAAACGTCGATTTCGCTGCACTTTGGATGCTGCCTGAACTGTTGTGCCCTTCCAGCACCATTAATCCAGAATCTGGTTTCCAGCATCTGCAGTCATGTTTTTACCTCATTGTTTTTAACCTCATTTAAAATGTACCTAGACAGGTACATGAATGGGCAGGGAGCAAAGGGATACAGATCCTTAGAAAATAAGTGGCAGATTTAGATAGACAATCTGGATCGGCACATGCTTGAAGGGCCGAAGGGCCTTTTCTGTGCTGTAATGTATTTGTTCTTTGTACGATAAAATTGTCTTATGAGCAAAGGTTTAACAGATTGGGATTGTTCTTCCTGATTGAGTTTAGAAGAATGTGAGAGGATTTCATTGAAATATATAAAGGTTCTTAAGAGGTTTGACAGGGTAAATACTGAGAGGATGTTTCCCCTCATAGGACAGTCTAGAACCAGATGGCATAGTCTCAGAATGAACAGGTGCCAATTTAAGACTGAGATGAGGAGGAATTTCTCCTCTCAGATTGTGGTGAGTGTTTGGAATTCATTCCTTCAGAGAGCTGTGGGGGTAGAGTCCTTGAGTATATTTAAGGCTGAGATAGACAGATTCTTGGTGGGAGGGAAACAAATTGTTACAGGGAAGGGGCAGGAAAGTGAGCATGAGGAATTCAGATCAACCATGATCTAACTGGATTTCACAGCAAGTTCGATGGGCTAAATGGCCTGTTCCTATTTCTCATGGTCGTATAACCTGTTACATCTATTTATCAATTTAGCAAACCTCTGAATCACCTCCAAAGTATTTATAACCTCCCTTAAATAAGACCAAAATTACACACAGTATTTGAGATGTTGTCTCATCAATGCCCTGTACAACTGAAGCATAACATCCTTACTTTTATGTTCAATTCCTCTCATAATAAAGGAAAGCATCTCATTAGTCTTCTTGAGGTGAGAGGAGAAAGATTTAAAGAAGACATAAGAAGTGTATACTTTACACAAAGTGGTTCCCATGTGGAATGAACTTTCTGAGGAAGTGGTGGATGCGGGTACAGTTACTTTGTTTACAAGGCATTTGGATAAGTACATGAATAGGAAAGGTTTGTAGGGATATGGCTTAGCAGCAGGCAGGTGGATAAATAGATGATAATTACAGCAAAGTAATTTAGGACGAATACCAGGAACCACTTTTTCAAAGGAAAGTTGAATTCTGGAATTTTCTTCCTCAAAAGACAATAAATGCCGAGACAATTTGAAATTTTAAGGCTCAGATCAACGAGACCTTTGAGTAAAGGAGTTAGGAAGTCATTTTGAGGTTGTACAGGACATTGGTGAGGCCTCGTCTGAAATATTGTGTACAGGTCTGGTTGCCCTGTTATAGAAAGGATATTATTAAACTATAGAGGGTTCAGAAAAGATTTATCAGGATGTTATTGGGAATGGAGGGTTTTGAGCCTGGGACTTCTTTCACTGGAGCGTTGGAGGTTTGAGAGGTGACATTCTTGAGGATTAAAAAATCATGACAGGCATAGATAAGATGAATGACTGGGTGGAGGAGTTCAAAACTAGGGGATGTGTTTTTAAGGTGAGAGACGAAAGATTTTAAAAGAGGCAACTTTTTATTTTGCAACAGAGAGTGGTTCATGTATGGAATGAACTGCCAGGGAAAGTGAACAGTTTCTTCGCTGCCATTATTAGTCTGATGAATAGACTCTATAACTTCAAATGATCTTGTTAATGTTGATCTTGTTGAAGATTAGATTACTTAGTGTGGAAACAGGCCCTTAGGCCCAACAAGTCCACACCGACCTTCCGAAAAGCAACTCACCCAGACCCATTCCCCTATATTTACCTCGTCACCTAACACTACGGGGTTTGTTTCCATGCTGTCTGACTTTATGACTTGTTAAGAAGAGGTCAGATAAGAGAATTCAGAGATTAGGAACTAAGAAAGGTAAAATGGATTACAGGGCACAAATCTAAATGTTAACTTTGATAGTCTCTCTCTGGACACTGCCTGACCTGCTGAGTATTTTCATCATCTTCTTTTTATTACAGATTTCAAGTATCTGCAGTATTTTGCTTTTGCATTTAGATAAGGTGGAGTTGAGGTAGAAATTAGCTATGGCCATGTTAAATTTGAGCAAATTTGAGGGGCTGAATTGCCAACGTCTGTGCCCATGCTTGTATAATCACAACTAATTTCTCTTTTCATACTTTTTTTTATAAATGAACTATAATTTTGAAGAAAATTTTACAGTAATGAGAGTCAAACATACAGTGGTTATTATTTTACACTGCAGTGTTGGAAGAACCAACAATGGTGTTACCCTGGAGATTAAACTATTTTGCAGTAGCACTATACTTCAAAAAACACTCAGCAGAAGAACAATTTTTTTTTACAAATGTATGGAAATTATCATTTTAAAACTTGTCTTGGGGAAATAATGCTTGGACCATATTTCATCTCATTGTAACAACTACAGGTGTTTCACATAATAAATTACTTTTGGAGTGCCTGATCCTCTTGGAAAATATGTTTGCTAAACAACTGTCATTTTCAGAGCACTTTCAATACAGAAAAGTTAAATCTCAAGGCACTTCACAGAAGAATAAAAACAGACTGAGCATATGTAGTGAAAGAGGAGATCAAAGGCAAGGTTCAATGAGGCATTTAAAGACAGTAAAAAAGGAAGCAAAACAGAATTCTTTGGGAAAGAATTCAAGGGAGTCAGATTGAACCAAAAAAGATAAGGGTGCTGGAATGGGGGTAATTGGACACACAGAACATAATGGTTAGTCAAATAAAGGGCTTGTGCCTAAGGATGGAAAGATTGCTTATGTAGTTTGGATTAAAGTTTATTGAGATTATACCTTATGGACTAGGACCAGGATTTTGAATGTTGGATAAAATATCATATCAAAGGTTTAGACTGGTTGTCTGGTATTAGCAAGCTAATGCAGATGTTATTACAGCAAATAAACATGGAAGTGACTGTAAAACGTGACTTTTTATTTTTGTCTTTTTGAAAACTGTGAACTGTAAGGTGAAAGAACAAATTTTAAAAACATGAATTTACCAAGATGATTGCATAATTTCACAGCAAGGAATTCCATACATATTGTCGACTCTGTTTTAGTTGGCATGGGTTCCTGCAATGTGCAGATGACCAGGAGTCAAGGGGTTGTTTACAAAGGAAGCTGATTGGCTATCAGCTAATGGAACAGGTTGGAACTGGAAACAAGTTATGGACACCCACAGACAGTGTGTGAGAGAGAGAGAGAGAGAGAGACAGACAGACAGAGAGATGGAAGGGCGTGCTATTGTTTTCCCCAGAAGAAGGTACCTGTTATGTGCAGTAAAACAAAAACACAGTTTAAACTTGAAGAAAACAAATTACCTTTCCTGTAGCAGTTGTTGTAACCCATGGCTTTTGATTTGATAAATCTGAGATAATTTCCGAGTTTATTAGTCATTCTGTAGTTCTCACAAACCTATTCAAAATTCCAGAGAAAACAACTGAACACCAAAGATCTTACTTTAGCTAGCCAGACCATCACCACATCAGAATCAGGAATCCATAGAATCCCCATGGCATGAAAGCAGGCTATTTGGCCCATCGAGTCCCAGACACGGCCCATCACTGTAACCCCACATTTCCCATGGCTAATCCACCCAACCTGCACATCCCTAGACACTACGGGCAATTTAGCATGGCCTATCCACCTACCTACACATCTTTGGACTGTGGGAAGAAACTGGAGCAACCTGAGGAAACCCACACAGACCCAGGGAAAATGTGCAAACTCCACACAGACAGTGGCCGGAACCTTGGCTTTTGGTACTATGTAGCAGCAGTGCTAACCACTGAGCCACTGTGCTGCCCCAGAGACGACTGAATTGATTTTCCAGGTTTTTCTACCTCTGCCAATTATCTATATTCCCTATATATTTGTTTGTGAGTGTGTGTGCATGTGCATGTGTGCAATATTTACAGAGCTCTGGTCCACTCCTCCATCATTTCAACAAATGGTCTCTCTTCCATTGCACATTCTATCTTAGTGCAGGAAATGCAACAATTGCCCTTTTACATCCTCCCTTGCCATTTCTTAGGGGCTCAAGAACTTCTTTCAAATAAAACAGTAAGTTAATGATTTAGCTGTTTTCCATTCATTTAATATACAAGATTTTCTGATGGCAATATGGTCTCCTCTAGAATGGATGGTTGTTATCTGAATACTTTCACTCAGTATGCAGTGTTCTAACCACCTTATTTTTCAACCAGATATGTTGCAGCTTCTCTTCTCAAAACTGAATTCAATATTTCTTCCATTTTCTCTCTCACAGCAGAAGCTACTAATGCTGAAGCAAAGCTGATGGGAATGTGGGAAGTGTGGGCTGTAACTTGCACTGGAGTTCCCCTATTGCTAAATATCCATCAGTATGATTTGTACAATTTATGTCTAACTGCCTTTCTTCCACCATGTTTTTGGGCTGTAGGATCTTTCTCTAATTTGCCAGATTTCCTAAGTTCCCTTTGCTGCTCCTAGTCTGCTTTAACCACCTACATATCTTCTGGATACATCTTTTGATTTTTAAATTTCATTTGAAGCATTCTTTAGCTTGCACCATCATCACTTCTGTCAATTAATCACCTTCTGCCTTCAACTGAATTATGAACATTTTGCTTTGGTTTTTTTTTCCCCCTTGGTTTTATCCTTGCTTTTAAATGGTTCATGAGTAACCTTTTTTCAGAGTCTGGTGGAAGGTTCACTCACATTGCCATTCTCCATTTGGATGGAACCAGAATTCAGGGCCACATGCGGCCTTGGTTCCTAAGGAGGCATCTACTGCAGTTGGGGAGGTTACAGCAAACATGTAGACAAGACAATTGAGAAGGTTGCAGCCAAAGCTACGTCCTCTCCCTGACTGGAGACCGAAGACCAGAGGTCAGGTTTTTGGTGTATGCAATCAAGTTTCTGAAGCAGCAAGTACTTTAATTGGGCAGAAATTAATTGGGAAGGAGATGCATCTCGTTTGCCATTATTTTAACTAACTCCGAGTGAAAAATGGTGCCCCTTGGTTCTAGAAACTTTAAAGATTCAACTCTGTTTTTGTTTATGATTATCTAGTACGATTTCTGTTGTTTTCTTTGCAGGAGCTGATATGCTTCATCATTCTGAAAGCTTTCCATTACATTTTATTAACATACATTAAAAAATTGTTCTTAAATTGCAATGTTGCCCAATATATTTCCGATTTTTACCTTCTGGTACATGGTTGCTATGTTTTACTTTGTTTTGTTTTAAATTAGAAGTTTTCATAGGCTTAATCCCCATGTGCAAACCCACTCCTTCTATAGGAAGCTCACTTTTCATTCTCAAACCAGTTCGCAGGAACATTACAAGACAAAGTATGGCTTGGAGCCACTAAAGGAGGTATTAGGTCAGATCCCTCACTGTGCCTCAAAGAAGGGAAGTGTGGTAGAGAGACAGAGAGGTGTAGGAAGTGAATTCCAGAACTCATGTCCTAGGTCATTAATAGTGGAGTAATTGGGAATAAACAATAGAGCAGAATTAAAGCACAGATATCTTGAAGAGAGGTGCATCTTTTAAAATCAAAAGATGAGAATTTTAAATTCAAGAGCTCGCTTGACTGGAAGCCAATGTCATTTTGCAAGTACAGTGATGAAAGGAGATACCAGAGATGTGCTGCAACTTATGACACTTCTTTTGATCACCTTAATAGGGTAAGAAGTGGGAGACCAGCCAGAAGTGTATTACAAAAGTTGAGACTATAAGCAACAAAGTTGAATAAGCGCTTCAATAGAGAATGAGCTGAAGTAGAAGTGAAGTTAAGGAATGTCACGGAGCAGGAAATCATGGCCTGATGGTGGCACAAAATGAGGTTGGAAGGGTGACCCCTGGAGTCAACTGCGATACTGAAGTTGTGAAAACGGTGACTTTAGTTTGAGGGTGGGGAGAGCAAATATTAGATGGAAATGGTTGCGAATGGATGGAGTTTGGATGGGGATTGAAAACAATGGGTTCAGTCTTCCCAATTTTCAATTACATCATAACAGGCTGAAAATATTTTCAATTCAAACTCTGAAGTCTGCTCACTTTAATCATTACAGCCGGGGCAGCAATGATAGCAGGACATTAGCTTCATTTCCTTATGTTGGAGATGGAACAAACTTAGAATCAGGATTCATGTTAAGGTTTATAGACATTAAGTTGGGTGTCAATGATGCTTCTCCATATAAATAACCTATTGGTTCTTCATGTTTAAACTTATACATGAAAATTGCCCGTCAGGATTAGGTAGCAAACAACTGCAGGATAGTTCCTCAATGTGGAGAGGATGAGAAAAGAAAAATATGTATGTCTGCATTTTCTCGGAAGTGGAATATTGTTCTAGATTTTTAAATCCAAT
Organism: Hemiscyllium ocellatum; assembly: GCF_020745735.1. Classification (NCBI taxonomy): domain Eukaryota; kingdom Metazoa; phylum Chordata; class Chondrichthyes; order Orectolobiformes; family Hemiscylliidae; genus Hemiscyllium; species Hemiscyllium ocellatum. The sequence continues at coordinate 54,035,622 of NC_083416.1, forward strand.
GTCAGCATTCAGCACTTTCAGGATGGTATATAATGGGCTAAAGCAATAATCCAACTAGATTGTTAATGCAGAGAATCTAGCCATCTCCACTTGGCATTTAATTACCTTCACTGAATCTGATTAACCATCAACATTCTGGGAGTTGCAAATTACCAGAAACTTATCTCAATATAAAAAGTACTGTGGCTACCAGTATAGACCAGATGCTGAAAATGCTGTGGTAAGTCACTCATCTTCTGATCTCCACCGTCTATAATGTAGAAATCAGGAGTGTGTTATGGACCAGGCCAGACCCCTCAAAACATTACACGAAGGCAGCCCAGACCCTAACTTTTCTAGTTGTTTTAAGTTGGTGCCCAGTGTATAATCCAGGAGAAATGGCAGCTGGTTGAACCACTCGGTTTAAACAAAACAGCATTTATTTACATACGAATAAAAGAGATCAGAATATAGAATAACATAACTTATCTGAAAACCCAATCAACATGAAAATACAACAAAGAACTGTTCTGATTTCCTGCAACATCCTATAACACCCCCTTGGTGTTATATCACAGAGAAAGTCAGCCAGAACATCTCTGTTGAATTGGGGAACCTCTTCCTCCCAGCAGTTTTCTTTGACCAGCAGCTCCAGATGGACTCCTTGCTAAAACCAAACCAACCAAATCCTGAACTGAGACAGCTGGTCACTCCCTTTTCATTGGTACAAGTGTTTTAAAAGAAAGACTTAAAAGTCTTCTCAAGTAGATATTTCAAGACTTATGAGAACCTCTCCTTTTACAAGTAAAAAATGAGGTCTGCAGATGCTGGAGATCACAGCTGCAAATGTGTTGCTGGTCAAAGCACAGCAGGCCAGGCAGCATCTCAGGAATAGAGAATTCGACGTTTCGAGCATAAGCCCTTCATCAGGAATAAAAAAAAAACAAGATTAAGATAACCTTATGATGGAATGCTCTCCACTTGCCTGGTTGAGAGCAGTTCTAACGATGCCTAGGAAGCTTAATGTAATGTTGGACAACAAAACCACTTGATTAGCATCCAACACACCACCTTAAATAACCATCTCTCCATCAATGAAGTATGTGACAGCAGTCTGTAACATGTACAAGATGCACTGCAGCAATTCATCAATATTTCTTTACCAGAGCTTTCTAAACCCTTTAATTCTACCAATTAGAAACACAGGAGCAGTAGATGCACATGAGCATCATATGGACTTGGAAATAAATTACCTTTCCTGCACCGAATCAAAGTCCCATCCAAACATCACTGTGGGTATATGTACAACAGATGGGCTTCAACCGTTCAAGAAGGAGACTCACCACAACCTTCTTATGGGCAATTATGGATGTACAATACATGATGACACATCTAGTGACTCTCAAATCTCAAGAATGTAAAGAAACTGTGGAATTGGGTGATCTTTATTCTAACAGTCTAAGTCTGGCTCCTATCCAGCTCTCAAAGCTGAAAAATCAATGTGCTATGCAGCCTCTTAAAGAAGAGTGTTTCTCTACTGACTTAGAGGCCAACAGATATCACTTCTGTTTTACTCAGATAGGATAAATTTAAAGTGAACATTGATCACATAATTCCTAACTGCAGTAAGGTCCAGGACAGGAAAGACACCATACTATGCCATAGATCAAGATATTCAGATATCAACAATGAAGAGGCAGAGACCAGTTTGGTTTTCCTGTGACTAAACTGCAGCTTCCGTATCAGGTAACCACAATGCAAAGCTACAGTTTGGGCTCTGATAAATTCAGACTCACATCTTGACTGCATTCATTAATCTACAAAATCATGATTTATATTGCTGAATTATAGACTTGCACAGAACGCAATGATTAATGATAATTAATATGGTATCACTGAACCAAAAACTTTATGATCTCTAATGAACGTCTTTTCAACGTAAAATATTACATCTATTTTGTTCACGATGACAAGGCTTTGTCTCTTGAAACAATTGCTTTTATTATTTTCATATTACCGTATACACTCATGTAAAAGCCAAACCTTTTAGACTATTTTTGAAAGTTAAATTTATGGCGTTGACTAATGCATGGATACTACTTTTGAGGAGTGATGTAGAGGAGAGGGTTGCAAAGGCTGAGTGAAGGGATTATTTGTGCTACAATCCAAAATATCATATCATTAACAGAAGCCCAATTGATCTCTGAACAAATAAAGAAACAATACAATGATTTACGGTAAGATGAGCTGCACGCAAAGGGATGTTGTCACCTGACTGTGACTTGAAGCATCTTAAACTTTCATGCCAAATTGGTGTGAATTGTACATCAAAAATCATAGTAACACGAAAAAAAATTCCATTTCCTCATCGTGACATTTATGTACAGGATAATACTTTGACTCACATACGTTGATCTATTATCAATGAAGAACTGGGATCGACGTTTATGTGAGATATTTGGAAAATCCCGGATTTTTTGGCCAAAAATAGGGGGTCAACTTTTACATGAAATTGACTTTTATTTAAGTATATACAGTAAGTCCTCTGTCTGGTCTCTTAGGAGGCCTGGTGAATGATTCTTTTTCCCATCCCACAAAACAGGTAACCTAAAATCATACTGAAAGGTGTAGTAATTAAATGAAACCATTAACTTGTTGAGAAAACCGCTGGGTGTGGAGTAATCCATACCTCATCATTCACCGCACAATGTTTGTTCATTGACAATCTGAAGGGTTCTTGCAGACTTACTTTGAGGATCTGTTAGCTATAAAAGTTTCCCCCTTTCTTCCCTCTCTGTCATATCCTGAGAGGGAGTCTAATAGCTAGATGGCCAGCGTGGTGAGGAGTAATGCAAAAAGTAAGGGTTCAATCCATGGGTCATGCCTCCTCAACTTGCCCATAGTGAAACTCCGGTAACACCCAGATGATGTGGACGTCACATGGAGTGGGACAGAGAGAGATTAGGAGTCCTTGGACAAGGTGATTTCTTTCGACACATGAACAGGTGGCCAACATGTCCAAAACATTTACCAGGGCTGGTGTAGAAGTGGTCAATAGGAAGCTTTTCAGAGTAGCCCATTCTGCTTTTCTATGTAGTCCATGGAGAGACCATTAGCTTCCAATCTGATTTCCAGCACTATTAGGGCTAAGACGAATATCCAGCAAAATGGCAATAAGGAAGGTGGAAAACCTATCCCGAATTGACTGTTGTGTCAAGGTCAGTGGGGTTTAATTCTGACTGGGTTCATCATTCTAAGGCGTATGGATTCAGTATACAGTATACCATAAGAATTTTACAGGCAAGATAGTTTTTAATATAGTTACACATATCTGCGATGCGCATCAGCACTATACCTTATAGAAACTGCTGATCAATGAGACCAATCTCTGGTCCTGTGTACTGCCATTACAAAGTTCCTTGGGGAGTGAAAAACAAAAATAGAATCTTACAGAACAGAGTGACACCATTTGGCCCCTTGTGCCTGTCTTAGCTCTGTGGAAGTGCAGCCTAATTCAGTCTAGCATCTTGAGTTAATCCTTTTAAATCTGCAAATTAATCATTTTCAAATACATGATCAATAGTATTTTTTAAATGCTCATTGAACCCATTTCTACTGCCTTTCAGGCGATATGTGCTAGATCTTTTAAAAAAGAACCCACGGGAGATCCAAGATGGCGGCGACTCAGCAAGTCTGAGTTTACAGAGCTCTTCCCAAAACCTGGGTAAAGTGAGTTACTCACCCCCATCACACTTACCAAACCACCCAAAAACATTTTCTAACCTTAATTAGCTGTTTACTATTATATTTAAGCAGTTTAATATTAAGTGGATAATGAGTAAACCAAAGGGATCCCGCAGCTCTCAGAAAACAAAGACCCCTCCCCCACCCTCCTCTCCTCCGGCTGCAGCTGATGTAAAAACAGGCCTTGAAGAGATGATTGCCAGGCTGGAAACGACACTCGTCAATTTCATCGCAGAATCCAGACAGAGATGGAATGCATTCGAAGAAAAGCTACAAAAGTACAGCCAGGCTCTCGAGGAATTACAGGGCCGAGTGAAGGGGGCGGAGCTAAAGGCCACGACCTCCGAGGCTGCAGCACAAACAGCTGCAGAACAGGTGCGAGCTCTGGAGCAGAGAGTCCGGGCCTTTGAAATCTACATGGATGACCTGGATAATAGAAATCGGAGAAAGAATATCCGTCTTCTGGGCCTCCCTGAACAAGAAGAGAAGGGACAGTTAGCAGTATTTCTGGAGCGATGGTTGCCCCAGCTTTTAAACCTGGGGGCTGAAACTGACCGGGTAAGGGTGGAGTGGGCCTACCGGGTCGTAGCACGCAGATCTGGCCCAAACCAGCGCCCACGCCCGGTCCTGTTCCGGCTGCAGAGTTATAGGGAGAGGCAGATACTCCTGGATGCCTCCAGAAATCTTGGAAAGGATCCTAAAGCTATGATTCATGAAGGATCCAAGATTATGTTATTTCAGGACTTCTCCCCGGCTTTGGCACGAAGGAGGAAGGCGTTTGATGAGGTGAAGAAATGTCTAAGGAAGTTAAATATTCAATACACCTTACGCTACCCAGCGACGTTATGCTTTACCCACGAAGGATCCGAGTATAATTTTAGATCACCAGAAGAGGCTAAGGAACTTTTAGACTCGTTTAAATAAATCGTAAGAGACAATTTATGTTGGCTTGCCTCTTCCACACTCCGTGGGGAGAAATGGATACTTTACTCTACTTTTGCTTCTGGGAGCAGGGTTGTCTTCTCTTGCTATTTTATGTTATTATACTTAACTGTAATTTGTTGGAGTTGTAATTTTATAGTTATGTGTGTTTGTACGTGGCATTGATGCTATCAGATATACTCAGGTATGGGTGGGGAGGGGTGGGGGTGGGGCGCTCACTGTCAACTCTAGCTCGGTATTATATCTAAATCCTATTAAGGAGCGCCCGGGTCAAGGGTGGGACACTGTTTGGGAGAGGATATGGTGGACCTTTAGAAAGGAAGTAAGGCCCCCTGAGAACAAGGGGGAGGATCTCCATTCAAACGTGTTTTATTTTTTTTTGTTCTTATTGTTTGGAAATAGTTTCCTTTTTATTATACTGTTATGAGTGTATTAGAGAACATTTTCTCTTGTTTGAAGGATGTAAGTGACTCAACTATACACTCTGGATAATTGTGGATTAGATTAGTAGTTAACTGAGTTTCATTGTTTTTCTTTCTTCTTTAGTATCATTCCTTTGAATTTTGATGATTATATATTTAAGATCTATTTTTATATTAATGTTTGTGCTTGAAAGTTCTGTTTATTTTTGTAAATCTGTCAAAATATTAAATTTCTAATAAAAATATCTTTAAAAAAAAAAGAACCCACATGCAATAGCATAAATTTCAACTGCTGGGAACCTCAAATAAAAACAGAGAACACTGGAAATACTTTGCAGATCAGGTAGTATTTGTAGAGAGAGAGAGAAAGAGATCGAGTTAACAGGTTGTCAAGTTAACTTTCCAACCTGTTCAGTGGCTGTGCACCAAAAACCTGAGTGTTCAGCAATATATCTGTCAGTGCTTTATCAACCCAATCAGTGTAATTGGATCAGACTGACCAAATGGGATGAACAAGTGACATGACATCACACATCTGTCTATTTCAGCTCAACTATTCAGAGGCACCACGCAAGGATGAAAGTTGTAAGTGTTGTAGAGGATTTTTGTCAGTCAGGAATTACAGTAATTGAAGCACTCATCGTAAAGCAGCACCAAACTTCAACACTCCCTCCCCAGAAATCATGCTGTAGGATGTAAAGGGCTGCAGGGAGATTTTCTTCACTGTCATTAGGAAGAAAAGGCTTGCCTTATAAAATCAAAAAGAGTGGTTAGTCACTGAGGTCAGCAGCAGTATTATAGTGCCATACCTCCTCAGTACAGCGCCAGGAAAGATTTGGTCTGGAAGGCAAGTGGTATGATACATGGAAGTGTTAATCCCTTCACTCAGCCTTCGCAACCCTCTCCTGTACATCACTCCTAATATCAGCACACCTTACAGATGTACCCAATTCTCTCTGCACCTTCTCCAATCCATATCTGGTCATCACCTCCTGGAACTCACCCTCCATAATACAAAAGCAACCTGTCCTTCACATTGTTTCTCTTATACCCATTGGCTTCTTCTCTTGCAAGTAAGCACAGAATATCAGGTTGGGAATCAGAGGTGGTTCTGCAGCTGTCTCCATTGCCAAAGAGATGGTGGCACTGGAGAGAATTCTCCCCTGTGCTTGCCAGACTATCAAAGAAACATAGAAATGAGTAGTAGGCTATTTCGCCCTTTGAGAGCCTGCTCTGACATTCAATATGTTCATTGCTGCTACTGTATCTCAAAGTCATATCCATGCTTTCTTCCATACTCCTTAATGTCTTCTAAATCTAAAAAAGTATCTATTTCTCTCTTGAATATATTCAATGACATGGCATCCTCACCTTTCTGTGGTCAAGAATTCTATTGGCACAATACCCTTTGAGGTCCTTCCTATTACCTGGTGACAGAATTAAGTATCACAGCGCTACATGCTATACAACAGTCAGTAATGTTGATGACACAGGCAATGAAAAAAATAAAGAAGTGCACAACAAAGGGGAGATGATGACATCATAGTGATATAATTGGACAAATAATCCAGAGACGCAAGCTCATGCTCTGACAACATCAGTTCAGAGCCTACCACGGGAGCTGTTGGAGTTAAAATCCAATTCATAAAGATATGGGATTGGAAGCCAGTCTCAGTAATGGTGCCATAAAACTACCATTGCTTACTGTAAAAAGCAAAATCTGATTCACTGTTATCCTTTAGGGAAGGAAATCTGCCATTCTTGTCTCATCTGGCCTACATGTGACTCTAGACTCACGGTAATGTGATTATCTCTTAAACATCCTCTGACATGGTCTCGCAAGCCTCTCAGTTCAAATGCAGTTCAGTTGGCAGCAAAGGCTGGCTTACCAGAGTCACATCTCATGAAAAAAATGAAAACATGTCATCCTCTTACCTTAGCAATTCTAATTCAAAGATTTCATCATCCACGGGTTCTTCCAGCTTCCCTCAACCTGAAGATATACCATCACAAGGTTTATTCTGTCCACCAGCTCATATAAACACATCTAGATGTGACAGACTAGACAGATAGTTAGTTTGCTACATGCTATCTTCCATATCACAATGAGCAAATGATGGTGGTGGATGCAGGTACAATAGTGGAGAGACTGTTAGAAAATATTCAACCCTCCAAGCTCTGCTTAGTTGAAAGCATCAGGGATTGCTGACCAAGAGGAGCAACAGTAATAAATGAGTGAGGTTCTGTTAGCCTTTACCCTCAATACTGTACACAACTGGATTGAGATTGAAGGAGTTCAGTCTGTGAAATGACTGACATGATGTCCCAGGTGTTTTTACTGGTACTTTCATGGAAAGACTGATCACCTGAATGGAACCTCAGACTCAAAAACCAACAATCTGCCTGCTGTCCTTTCCTTCTGGCCTGAACATTTGGTAAACCACCACAAACAGGGTTGATGGATACCTATCCTTGACCATTCAATGTTTCTCTGACATACAGCAAAGTGCTCTCCAGCTGCTGGCTAGCACGGAATGAACCATGACAGAGAAGCTGAAGAAAAGGGGCGTGGCAGCGAGAACTCTTCCACAAAATCAAATGTCTTCCATGCCCCTGCTCTTGCCTAATTTTTGACAGCGGTTTCAGTGACTGAGTCTACCTTCTGAAAAGTTGGAGATGGGACAATCTTTGGTGAGATAATCATTGACTTCAAAACCCAGTGGGATTGAACCATACAGTAGCAGTTGATAACGGAAGAGTAAGGAAAGATCGCAGAAGAATGTATGCATGGAGGTTTGGCATTGTTATTGTTACATTTCTATAACTCAGTCCTTAATGCTGTGTTGTAGATAAGGCAGACCACTATCATCCTCAATACCTCAGCTGCTGCATACACCCCAAGTCTGTTGAGGCACCGAAGTATATCTTCAGCATCCTGCCTGCTTACACTAAAATAGTTCTGGTAGTCAGGTAGTATTTACATTACTTTTGGTGGTATTTTTGCCTCAACTGTTCAAGGTGTCATCAGCCACACTTTTAGAGGGTAGCATCGGTTACCAAAGAGCCATCTACTGACTGTCTGAGATCTGAATAGCTCAGGAAGGCTCGACTGCTCTCAGACAAAGGCACCAAGACAGCTCCCTGCGAATTATACACACTCATTCCTGGTGATCTTTTTGTGATTGTGGATGAACCGAATATTGACAGAGTGGAAATCCTTTCAATGAACAAAGAGTTCTGGGTGAGACAGAAATGTCTTGATTGTCACTGTACATAGTCAATGGCTCTCTGGGGCTGTGGAAAGCCAGCCACCAAATTGCAATGGCAATGGCAGCAAATGTAGTATCCATTCATTTTGACTGGCCACATCAATAGAGTTCTGGCCATGGCAAGCATAGTATCAGTCTCCTCTAAAATGAAGGGCAACAAACTGCAAGGTTTTACAAATACTCTCTGCAGATCTCTGAAAGGAGATAGAAGTGATGGAGTTAATGTCTCGGCTGCTCGACAGCCATTGTCAATGTATGCCCACCTGGTTTTACAGACATTCTTCCTTCAATAGGCTCCATCTAAGACAATAACCTGAGTCACCTGAGGCAGTACAGCTCAGTTACATTCAAGAAGCTTATCCTCTGCTTGTAAACTCTGTGATAGAGAAAACAGTTCCCAGCTGCTCTGTGCTTAGATTAAAGTGGAAATTGGTGCGTTGCTACTGACTTTCCAAATGATGATACTGCCAGCTCCTTCAACCACCTGTCAATTGGCAAACATACTCATGTTTTGCTGTTAAAACTGTCCTCCAAGAATTCAATTCAATCATCTTTCATCAGAGGGAAGAAAAAGTTAGAGATGTCAACCTGGCTTACCAAGTTTGTACCATTTCCAAGGCATCTTTCCTAAAAATATGGTGCACAGAATGATACAAAATATTGTAGCTGAAGTCAACAATGGTTTATAAAGGGTTAGCATGACTTTATGTTTTAAAACACAGTCATCAATTTTATGAATGAAACTTGGCCTTAATCTATTGTCTTCTGCCCTTCTTTCATGAAATGCATTTTATATTTGGCTTCCCTACTTGATAAAACTGTTCACTTGTAACCTGGACTTCTGAACAATGCAAAACTGCCAACAATGTTAAAATGTCGCAGACAAGGGATGTGCCAATAACTCGCATTAATTCAGAGCTGTCTTTGACACTGTTTGTAATTAAAATATTTAAAGGGGCAATGTATTCATCCAAACTGTTACTTTGAGGAAGACGAAATGTCATGCAATCAATCTGATAGCACAGTTTACATAATTGTACAATGTATTTGAGAAAAATTATAAAAGGTTTGAAAATACTGATTATATGTGGAAAGTAAACAAAGCAAGTGGAAGCTGCTCCTGTCAACATGTTTACTCCAAAATATGGTGTAGATATAAATGAGGATTTCCCAATGTTTCTAGTTGTTGTTCCAGAGTAATTGGGACACTGCAGATTCCCCAGCATAGCAGGCTCCAAAGGAATTGCCTGGGAGGTTGATGATTCCACTGGGAAATGCTGCTACACCTGGAGCCTTCTGAAAGTATCCATTTATATCAGAGAATTCAGAGGTATCCAATGAAATAGTTCCTCAAAAATGAATACATTGTCTTACTCCAAGGTAACTATTTGACTAACCACATACACACTTTCAACTACATCTCCCCAGGCCATTTACTCCCCTGTCCACCCGGGTCCTGTTCCCACCTTCTACCGCTTTTTACCTGAGACACTTTCCCCTTGGCAGACCCGATCTGCCTTCTCACCCCAAAGCGTTGGACCCTGCCCCTTCTCCCACTTTTGGGCCTGGTTTGCCTCTGCTCTTTCCTATCCCCCACCTTCCCCAGGACCAGACACCACTTGCCATGCCATCATCCTCAAATCCTGCTTGTAGGAGCAGATAAAGAGTCATCTAAACTCAAAACATTAGTTTGCTCTCTCTCCATAGATGCTGCCTGACCTGCTGTGATCTCCAGCATTTTTCATTTTCAGTACTCCTCCATGCTTGCCCCCGGCAGACCCTATTTCTCCCACCCATTTTCACCTCCTCTAAATACCGCATTGATTAGCTTGCCCCTTATACTCTGGCACCTGACCCACCTGGCCACATTCCCCCCTACACTCCCAGCATGCTAGTCTCCCAATTACTTTATGGATTCACTCTTGGCTGCCTATGGTGTTGAACCTTTAAATTCCAGAATACAACAGCTGATTCCTGTTTGCCTTTTCCCAACATTGTCAGAATGGATAAGTACAGCTTCATATTTCTATCAGAGTCCTGTTTGGAATCTCCTGTCAGAAATCTGGTGCTCTCTCCTTTTGTTAAAAAAGAAAGTGAGTAACAATCTGTATGAGTCCATAAAACCATAAGATATAGGAACAGTATTAGACCATTTAGCCCATTTGGTCTGCTCCACCATTCAGGAGAAAGTGAGGTCTGCAGATGCTGGAGATCAGAGCTGAAAAAGCGCAGCAGGTCAGGCAGCATCCAAGGAACAGGAGATTCGACGTTTCGGGCTTACGCTCGAAACGTCGAATCTCCTGCTCCACCATTCAGTCGTGGCTGTTGAATTTCTCAACCCCATTGTCTTGCCTTCTCGCTAAAATTCTTTATCCCCCTTACCAATCAAGAACTTATCAATTGCCACTTTTTGTAAAAACCAGCCATTAATTTCCTACTCATTTGATTTCTTTCTTCAAAGTGATTGACAGGAGAAATTTTACCCATCAGTTATTTAGGTAGCAATATGTTTATTTCACATTCCTTGATCTCATAATCCATAAGTGTGATAGAATCAGTTACAATACAGATAAAGGCCATTTGTCCATCGAGTCAATGGCTAGCACTCCACAGAACAATCCAGTCAGTCCTATGTCTTTGTTCAATTCCAATAAATCTCCAGGCTTATTTTCTTCAATTGGCCATCAAATAATCTGTATAAGTAATTGATTACTTCTACTTTTACAACCCTCATGGGTAGTAAGGTTCAGATCATTACCAATTATTGCATAAAAGAGTTCCACTTTACATTCACCATATGTCTCTTGTCCAAAACCTTAAATCTATATTTCTAGGTGCTCGTATTATCAGTTTAAGGGAGGATTTTACTTGTCTACCTTTTCCAAGACGGCCAAATCTTGTTCAGTTGTATCAAATCTCCCCCTTAGTCCAAAGGAGAATAACATCAATTTTTCCACCATAACCTTACAGTTAAAAATCCTAATTCCTGGAACTATTTTGGTAAATCTCTTTTACCTCCCCTAAAGGACCCTTACAACCTTCCTGAAGTGGGATGACTGGGATTGGGGGCTAATTACAAAAGGTCAACCTCCCTTCCGCACTTTTATACTCAATGTATCTATTTATGTAGCCTAAGGTCACATACGTTTTGCTACCTACTGCTTGTAATGGCCTGTGACCTTCAAAGATCTGTGCACATGCATCAACAGGTTTCTCTGTTCTTCTACACTCTTTATGATTGTACAATTAGTCTACACTGCCTGCCTCAATTACTTCTGCTAAAATGTATCACCTCACATGTCTCTATATTAAATTCCATCTGCCACTTGCCTGCTCATTCTGCTAACTTATGTCATGTTGTAGACGACTTGTATCATCCTCACTGTTTGCATTGCTCTAAGTGTGAGATCATCAGCAAATTTTGAATTCAGTATTCCAAGATTTCGGTAATTTATATGTAGCATTTAATATTTTTACACCTAACATCTATTATCTTTCCTAAGTGTTTACTGATATGTAAGTGAGAGACACACTTTCTGATAGAGTACCATGACTGCCTCAGACCATGATGAAATAGTTTAAAGGAATTAACTGAAGACCTGGCCAAGCAACAGAAAGGAATGGAAGAAATAGAAGAAAATTCTGGAGGCGAATCAGACAGTAGAATAGATGAATAGAAGAAATAAATTAGCTTCATATGAAATTATTGCAGAAATACTTAACAACTCTGCTAAAGTTTTTCCCCATCCAAGTAATTTAGCGTATCTATAAAATATTTCAAATTCAGTCAACATTTGATGGCAAGAAAACATCTTGCAAATAATTGCAAAAATATGTTTGAATTTGATATTAGATTTGAGAATGAAAAGGGACAGTTCAAATCAAAATGGAAAGTGGAGAAATAATATATTTCATGTCTTTGACCTTTCATCAGAACCAACAGTATATAACCAATATGATAAATGCATTTTTAAAATCTATTTGTGCTATGTAAGCTGTGGAATTGTAACATAAGTATTGGATACTCCACCAGCATTTGATTCTTCCTAGTAGTCATGGAGTCAATAAGGCATTCAAAGCAGTTAGCATTATTGTACAGTAGTTTAACAGCATCCAGTTGTAGTCAGGTAAAGTGGCTGCTGTTATTTCTCAGGAAGTAGGAATTAATTGAAGTCCTGAGTTTGGGTTCAAGGAAGCCCAAAAGCAGCATTTATAGCTTAGTGTCTCTAGAAGATTTGATTTTAGAGAAACCCAGGTGCGGTGCCATTTATTGAAGTTAAATTAATGCAAAAGAGCTCAATTGTGCCACTGCAATATATCCTCAAGAGTCGAGGGGAGCAGACTCCCAGGATGGGAGATAAAACCACCATGATGTGTGCTGTCATTGAAGAAGGTCAAATTGTACTGCTGTTTGAGAATATTCAGATTGGATTTTCAAAAGTGAAGATTTGACATATCTTGTGAAGAAGGTAAAGTTTAAAGAGATTTGGTGATTCAGAGTCAGTAATGTCTGGGTGGTTGCTGAGAAATACATGGGATATGTCTTGACTGTATTTGTTATTTGATGTGGGGTGTTCAACCCCAGTTTGCTGTTAACCCCATATTTACCTCAGATTAATTCTTGATGTTAAGAGTACAAGTTGTATGTAATGCTGCATATTTGTTTTCTTCATTTTCTTGTTTTGTTCAGTATGTTTGTTCAAAACCATGGAAGCTTGTGGCTAGTATTCTTAGCTAAGTACCTAAGTTTTGAAGTATTGAAACACAAATGAAAAAAATCCTCATCCCTAACTAGATTGTAACATAAATTTGATGCTTTTGTTTGGGTTCGTAACAACATACATCTCAAAAGCAAATGTTCCAGTATGTAATTCAGGAGCAATAAATCAACAAATAAGGTAAGAGACCACATGAATCTTTAGAAAATGATTTGCACAAATTCAGAGAAAATTGGAAATCCAGCAGATTGGAAATTTTAGGACATGCTTGGCAGAACTGATTTTGAATAATTACTACTGAATTGCTGCAGTTAAATAAGATCCAAATTATTTACACACTACAAATGCATCTCAGGTTTTTTTTTGAGATTGTAACATTGTTTTGATGTTGGAGTTACTTTCTTAATTTGACATCTCCCTGCAATCAAGTCAAGAAGGTGCAAATACAACAATAAAACCACTTTATAGGAGACCTAACCATAGCTCATCATTCAATGATCTTTGTCCTTCTCTAATCAATTACCAATCCCAATCACACTGTTTTGGTGAAGCATAACTTGGGGAAGAATTCAATCACATATATGATGTCTTCTCTGGAGAAGGTCGATAGTGCTGTATGGAAGATAAACATGGGTGGTGAAGTAGGATTCCATCTCTTTTGGAAAAATCCTTTTCTAGTCAAACATTTTATATTATGCATTTTCATAAATTCCTAGCAAACATCTTTCATTTCATCTTTCAATAAATGTTAAAAATCAGATTGCCTTTTCTATTATACTAGATCAGGACCTGTTAGAGGAAGTCAACATGAATTGATGTAAAGATAGCGTGAGAATGTCAAACATTGAAAGATCTCAGTCACTGTGAGGTTAAAATGGATTGCATCAAGTTTCATGAGTTTTTGAAGAGTCATGTACAGTGAGTTAGAGCTGTTGCTTTTTCTGTCTCTGATTTAACAAGCTGAAGTGAAACATGTTAGGTGTCTGTTACGTTGTATTGCACTCACATGCTATATGCTTCTCAGTTGAGGATATCATTGAATTTTTCATAACATTCCTGGTTGAGAGGAGCAGAAACATTTTCCAGGTCATTGATGTACATTGGAAATGTCTTTTGGGGACATTCATAAGGCTTAGTATCTGAATTATTTTTCCCTATGGGGAAAGACTCTCAGATCATTCTGATAACACACGGTCAATAAGAAATGCAGTTTCATTCCATGTTCCAGAGTGAAAGGTGTTAAACATGCTGTGCCATTTGAAAAACTTGTCAGTGTTGTTTTAAAGCAGGGTTCCAATACTCAAAGAAATCACTTCCATATACTGTCCATTATTGCATCCAAAGTATTAGTCCTCCTTTCATTTGTTTTGAGAAGAATGTCAATACATGAAAGCATCCACTGAATGGTCTGCAAAATAAATATTTTATTGAAGGACTATTGTGTGGGAGCAAAATGGAGGTTTAATTTGTGATGATTTCCTGAGTTAATAACCTTCAAATTATTAGGACACTCCACGTATGTGGCAAATCTGCTGATGAAGATGAGTGTTCGGTACCCTCATTTTCCTGTCTGTTGGGCATTGTTATGCTGGACAGAGCACACTGGAGAATACTCCTCACTACCATAATTGCACCTACAATGTTGCTCTATAAAACACCTGGAGATGATATTGTCCTCCATTTTCTGGAGCTGCTCTGGTGAGATTCTTCAAAAGATGTCATTGACAAGTTTGAAATCACTTGTCTCCAGCCCCAAGTCTGCTTCCTGGAACCAAACGTTCTGGAATGTTGGACTTGCGCAGTATGTCCGGATCATTATGATGCCGATAGAATCTAGTTACCTATATGAACTTACTTGTGATCTCTCTGTTCCTGCGGGAAGGTGGGGTAGAGGTGAACACAAGTGCACATTCATTTTATCTATTGTTGTCATAGATCAAGTTTATATATACTGCAAAATTCTGATAAAACTCTGGCATTATCACATGCCTTTAGCATCTATGTGCTGCAGGATGTGAGACCACAATCTCCAGTGAAGCCCGAGAAAGAACAAAGAGCAAATGCATTGAGGGCTGTGATGGCCTTACAACTATTGGCTTCTGGTCCAACAATTTAGATTAGATTTCCTACAGTATAGAAACAGGCTCTTGGGCCCACGAGGTCCACATTGGCCCTGCAAAGAGAAACCCACCAAAACTCTTTCCTGTCCCCTATATTTACTCCTGACTAATGCATCTAACACTATGGGCAATTTAGCATGGCCAATTCACCTGACCTGCACATCTGGTGGGAGGAAACCTGAGCACCTGGAGGAAACCCAGCGACACGAGGAGAATGTACAAACTCCACACAGTCAATTGAGGTTGGAATTGAACCCGTGTCCCTGGCGTGGTGAGACAGTAGTGCTAACCGCTGAGCCACCATACCACCCCAAAGGTCTTCTTATCAGGTCTTCTTCTTGGAAGAAGCAATTGTCTGTCACCACATTAAATAACCACCTGTGGAACCATCGCTTTTCTGAGAGGGTGAGAAAGCTGAATATGCGATCTGCTTCCTGCTATCTTGGCCTCGATCCTTCTCACTTCCATGTGCTGATCCCACCAGAAAATATAATCACTGCTGTGGATAGTGATAGCTTTCCTCTTCTGATGTGCTGTCAAATGCTTTCAATTCACTTCATATCCCAATGTGGTCAGTTTGAAATGCCCCAGAGTTTTCAAAAAGATGCTTCAAAACAAACCTTTCCAGAAGAATGAAGACAGCAAGTCCAATAAGTTAATTTTCATTGAGATGGTGTAATCATCTAACCTGTATCTGAATATAACCCCTGCTTCACCAGTTTCTCAAAATCTGGGAGCCCCTTGCCAGAAGTGTTAAACATGAAGAAATAAAATGCAGCACAAAAATATCTCTTTAATACCAATTGATATCATAAGCAGCTATCCACCTGCACTAATTAAGATCCTGGCTGTAGTGTGAGGATTACATGAAGACATCCAAATGTGTTCTATTAAACTGGTAAAAGGCCTGTTGATATCAGATATGGTCATGACCTAAAAATAAGTTAACAGTAAAAGGCAATAACCTGCATCAACCTCAAATAAAGGTAACTACAAAGGAATGAGGGAAGACCTGGCTGGAGTGGACTGGGGAAGGAGTTTAGCAGCAAATATGGTTGAGGAACAATGGCAGATGCTTAAGAAAATAATTCATGGCTCACAGCAAAAACATACTCCAGTGACTAAGAAGGATTCCAGGAAGGGGATAACCCAACCAAGGTTAACCAGAGAAGTTGAGGACAGCATCAAATTGAAAGAGAAAACATACAATGCGGTTAAGATTAGTGGTAGGGCAGAGGATTGGGACAGTTTAGAATAAAAAACAAAAGATGACCAAAAAAAACTTTGAGGATAAACTTGCAAATAAAATAAAGATAAATATCAGAATATTCCTTAAGTATTTAAGAAGGAATAAAGAAGCCAAAGTGAACACAGAGAGCGAGGTTGGGGAAATAATAATGGGGAATCAGGAAATGGCAGAGGAGTTGAATAAATACTTTGCATCAATGTTAACAGTAAAAGACACCACTAGCATTGCAAAATTGCTTAAATATTCAAGTAACAAAGGAGCAGAGGAAATAAATATAATAATTATCACTAGAGAAAAAGTGTAAAGGAAACTAAGGGCTAAAGACCAAAGGGCCCTTTGGATCTGATGGGGTGCACCCTTGGATATTAAAGGAAGTAGGCATAGAGACTGCGAATGCTATTGTAATAATCTTCCAGGAATGCTTACATTTTGGAAAAGACCTAGAGGAGTGGAAAACTGCCAGTGTAACACATTTATTTAAAAAGGGAAGGAGACAGTTAGTTTAATGTCTGTTATTGGGTAAATGTTGGAGACTACTTTCAAGGATGTGGTAGTATAGCATTGAGAAATACATACTATGATCAGGCAGAGTCAGCATGGCTTCATGAAGGAGAAATCATGCCTGACAAATTTACTAGATTCCTTTGAATATAGATTAATGAGAGGTGACCTTATTCAAACATATAAAATTCTTAGGGGATTTGACAGGGTAGATGTGGAGAGATTATTTCACTTTATTGGAAAGTGTAGGACTGGAGGGCATAGTCTCAGAATAAGAGGTCACACATTTAAAACAGTGAAGATTAAAAATTTATTTTCTCATAAGGTAGTGAAGCTGTAGAAATCTTTATCACAGAGAACTGTTGAGGCTAGGCCATTAAATATATTCAAGGCTGAGACAGACAGACTTTTAAATCAACAAGGGAATCAATGGTTATAGGGAAAAGGCAGAAAAGTAGAATTGAGGATTATTAGATTTTCCATGACTTCACTGAATGGTGAAGCTGACTGAATGGGCTGAATGGCCTATTTCTGCTCTCTACATTTAATGATCTTAAGGTCTTGTCCTTATAAGTGACCAGACAAGAATTCTTGACAAAGAGGACCTAATGCTTGGGGATTAGTGACCATAATGTAAGTAAATTCTTGTTATCTGCATCAGTACAAAATCTGTGATTGGGGCCAGAAAAAAAACTGGACTTTTTGCTATACACCATCACAGTTTTAGATGCAGAAACTGCACTCACAATTTGTTGGGCCAGTGATGCACCAAAACACTGAGTGAGATCTGAAACAAAACCCTGCCTGCAGTTAAAGAAAGGTGCTTTTTCAGGGAAAGTTTAGCTCTCTTTTCTTTGCAAGGTCTAGCCAATACAGACTACACATGCTGTGACAAGATTCCTAGGCTTTCAGGGAGGGCGTGTCATTACAATGTTCTGCAGTGGTTCATTGTATTTGTATTGAATTTAAATTGAAACCCATTTGACGAGCAATATGGCAATCCCACGTTTGCACCAGCTTCCTATGCCCACAGATTTTGGACTGCAGTCAGCTGTACTGTTAATTCTGACCTCGCTGCTCATATCTTCATGATAAGACTATATCGGTGTATGTCTTCCCTGGAATGTAATTTCAGAATTTTCTGGCACATCTATAATCAGCTCTCCTCTTTGGTTTTCCATATCCTTGTAAACCATTTTAACTCAATGTTGAAGTAATTTACATCTTATACGTCTGTATTACTGCTTCTCCTGCTATAAATGCAAATCAAGCAAGCATTTTATTTTGAATGCTTTCAGGTTCTAAATATAGACACCAAAGCCAAGATTTTCTGATCAGCCTCATTTTAATTCCTGTCGTATTTCGGTCCTGTGATGCAAAAGGTGGCACCTCTGTATTTGAACTAGAGTTCCATTTTTGAGTCTCACTCTGGGGCTTGATGACCCTGGAAGGTATGTTCATAACATGGCCAATAAAGTTGATGATCATCCTGTAAATCATTCCATTACACCGACTTAGGCAGCAAAAGCAGGAGAGTCTCCAGGCCAGCCAGCCATGCTCAATGAAGAGTGGCACCCAACAAGCTGTAATCTCTCGCAATAGGGTGGCAGTGTGTTCTCTGAAAAGTTAGCCATGGAAACGGATGTAAGCATGTCTCTCATCTGCCTGATGTGTCATGAGGGATGAAAGAGAACAAAGGAAGGAAATAACTTACTAAAACAAATTGGTTACGACAGTATTAGAACACAATCAGTCTGAAAATCTAAGCCTAAAACCTGTATTGCTTGCACCATTTTGGAGTTATCGAAGTATCAATGGAAAGAGAAATTGCCTGACCCTATGCCCAATGCAACTGGAGAATTTATTGCTAGAGGGCATTGCACATTAAAAGAAGAGCCAGACAGAACCTCCTGTGGATTTCTGGACACCTATGTACCAGGCACAAGATTAAATTTACAATAGTTTATAGGTGTTAACCATTTGTACAGCCAGCTTAAATTTTATGTGCTACAATATTTACGTTTATAATTTTGGTTTTGTAAAATGTTTTATTAAAGTGAGGTTGGAAAATATATTAAACTTGATTTTTTTTACAAAAATGCACCACTTAAGGTCTGATCATTTGCAAGATCACAGAGGTCAAACTGTTAGCCTGTACCAATTTAGCTGATCCCAACATAAACATAAGTAAAAGTCACAAATTGCTAAGGTGATTCTGGACAAGGTAACAGAAAAATAACTGAGCTTCCTGGTCCATTTGTTACTCAGCAACCCTTATTGAAAATTATACATTTGGCAAGAATGGAACTAGGATTGGCTGTGATGCCTGCCTTAGTCAAGTATCGTCTAGAACCTTGTACACGGTATTGGTTGCTTGATTGTTTGTTTTATATATTAGAGGGTTGTACGTTTAGACATGCATTCCAACAAAGGTACAGTTCCTTCTGGACATGAGGGAACTAAATTTGAAGGACAGGAGAACCTTATTTTCAAAACAGAAGAAGGAAATTGTAGAAAAAAGTATTTTAATATTTAAGGATCAAAGTTTGAGAAAACGAATGCAGACATTTGTGTGTGTGTTAATTTGTTCAAATACTTTCAGTTACATTAACAGCTAGCAGGAAAATTTATATGTTCCTCACAGCGATTTCCTGTGAAATATCACACTCCGAAGCAAACCTATCGCCACAGACTGAAAAGCCCTTAAATCATTTTGCTAACATATGTCTTCTTTATACCCAATTCTTGGTGTATTGAAATTCACCATTTGTGATTCAGCAGCACTCCTTTATTTGTACACTGCTAACACAAGGAATTTAGATAAACATAGATTACGTATTGTAAGAAAACAAATTTCATTTATATAGCATCTTGGACAATCTTGGGTCACCTCAATAATGGTACAAATTGATCCCTGATCATTTTGTCAACTATTTTAATATTATCTATTGCAAACTTGCTTTTTTACAGTCAGATGTGCAGATTTAACATTCAATTTTTCTGTGGTATATATTCCAAGTGAGGAATGACAACAATCTTTTCATGAGGTTTCTGCAAGGTAAACAGTGCTTCTGGGACCAGTACTTAAACTGCTGCTTTCACCTAATGGAAAAGCAGCAAAGTTGCCATAGTCCTGCTGTCTCATGTGTGTGTGTGTGTGAGAGAGAGAGAGAGAGATAGAGAGATATGACTAATGATAGTTTAACCAGATGGTCACCACACCTCAGGCAAGGGGCAAAGTCAAGAAGGTTGGACTTTCATGGTGGCTTCAGCCAGTGTGGAAATTGAACCCACACTGTTGCCTTCATTCAGCATTGCAATCAGATGCCCATCCAACAGAGCTAATTGACTCCTAAATATGTCCATTATCTAGCAATTGAATACCATGTAAAATTTACACCTTTACTGTTGTGTTGGTTGAGATTACACAGACACAGACAAAGACTCAAACCAGCCAGCTCAGTATCATGGATGTGGGACATACAAACTTGACCGTTTGGATCCCTAGTGTGGCTGGATCTTAGTTACAATCTCACATGAAGAATTTTGAATATCAGTAAAGAAAACTGAAGTTACATACATCATCTGGATGGAATAAATGGTTGACCACATCTTAGCTACTGAGCATATGCATAAGGAGCTACGTCAGAGTGATATCAGATTAATGGAAATGCAACCTGGCCTGGGGGAGGGGGTCCAGAAGATGTCTTTAGATTTAGATTTCTTACAGTGTGGAAACAGGCCCTTCGGCCCAACAAGTCCACACCGACCCGCCGAAGCGCAACCCACCCAGACCCATTCCCATACATTACCCCTTCACGTAACACTATGGGCAATTTAGCATGGCCAATTCACCTAACCTGCACATTTTTTTGGATTGTGGGAGGAAACCGGAGCACTCGGAGGAAATCCACGCAGACACGGGGAGAATGCATAAACTCCACAGAGTCGTCTGAGGCAGGAATTGAACCCGGGTCTCTGGCGTTGTGAGGCAGCAATGCAAACCACTGTGCCACCGTGCTGCCCATTTGTCTTAAAACCCTTCTTATAGAAATGTTCAATAAAGCCTGTTAATATACACTTACTTAAGTGTAGACCTGATCTTGCTCCAATCTACATATCTGAATCATATCAGGGATTGCGGCCAAATAAATCTCAAAGTGTTGGAGCTTATTCAAGGAACAGCTACTGTATGTCCTTGATAAGTGTATACCTGTCAGGCAGGGAGCAAGTAGTCGAGCAAAGGAGCCGTGATTTACTAAGAAGTTGAATCTCTTGTCAAGAGAAAGAAGAAGGCTTATGTTAGGATGAGATGTGATGGCTCAGTTAGGGTGCTTGAATGTTACAAATTAGCCAAGAAAGACCTAAAGAGAGAGCTAAGAAGAGCCAGGAGGGGACATGAGAAGTTGTTGACAGATAGGTTCAAGGAAAGCTGTAAAACTTTCTATAGGTATATCAGCAATAAAAGAATGACTAGAGAAAGATTAAGGCCAGTCAAGGATAGTAGTGGGACGTTGTGTGCAGATTTGGAGGAGATAGGGGAAATGCTAAGTGAATATTTTTCGTCAGCATTCACACTGATAAAAGACAATATTGTCAAGAAAACTACTGAGATGCAGACTAGATGGGATTGAGGTCCATAAGGAGGTGTTAGCAAACCTTATTGGTAACCTTCTCAAAGAACTCAAACAGGTGGATGAGAGTAAAGCAGTTGATGTGGTGTATATGAATTTCAGTAAGGCGTTTGATAAGGTTCCCCACAGTAGACCGTTGCAGAAAGTATGGAGGCATGGGATTGAGGGTGATTTAGTGGTTTGAATCAGAAAGTTTGGATCTGAGATCAACTGAAAGAAGTCAGAGGATGGTGGTTGATGGGAAATGTTCATCCTGGAGTTCAGTTACTAGTGGTGTACCGCAAGGATCTGTTTTGGGGGCATTTCTGTTTGTCATTTTTATACATGACCTAGATGAGGGCAGAGAAGAATGGGTTACTAAATTTGCAGATCTCACTAAGGTTGGTGGAATTGTGGACAGTGCTGAAGGATGTTGCAGGTTACAGAGGGACATGGATAAGCTGCAGAGGTGAGAGGTGGCAAATGGAGTTTAATGCAGCAAAGTGTGAGGTGATTCACTTTGGAAGGAGCAACAGGAATAAAGAGTACTGGGCTAATGGTAAGATTCTTGGTAGTGTAGATGAGCAGAGAGATTTTGGTGTCCATGTCCACAGATCCCCAGGTTGGTAGGGTTGTTAAGAAGGTGTATGGTGTGTTACCTTTTATTGGTAGAGGGATTGGGTTTCAGATCCAGGAGCTGTACAAGACTCTGGTGAGGCCGCACTTGGAGTACTGCATACAGTTCTGGTCACCACATTATAGGAAGGATGTGGAAGTTTTACAAAGGGTGCAGAGGAGATTCACTAGATGTTGCCTGGTTTGGAGAGAAGGTCTTGTGAAAAGCCTCAAGTCCCTCAGCCTGTTTTTGTTAGAGAGAAGAGGATTGGGAGGTGACTTAATTGGGACTTACAAGATAATCAGATGGTTAGATAGGGTGGACAGTGAGAGCCTTTTTCCTCGGATGGTGATGGTTAGCACGAGGGGACAGAGCTTTAAATTGAGGGACGATAGATATAGGACAGATGTCAGAGGTAGTTCTTTACTCAGGGAGTAGTAGGGGTGTGGAACGCACTGCCTGCTACAGTAGTAGACTTGCCAACTTTAAGGGCATTTAAACATATGAATGAAAATGGAATGGTATGGGAAAGGTAGGCTTCAGATTGGTTCCACAGGTCGGTAACACACTGAGGGCCAAAGGACTATAATTGCTATAATGTCCTTTGTTCTAGTGATCTGTCTGAAGGTGTACTTGTTCAACATTTGTTAGTTGTTCCCAGAAAACTGGTTCTGAAGTGCTCAGTCCATCACCTGTAATCCTTCCTGATGAAGGGCTTATGCTCGAAACGTCGAATTCTCTATTCCTGAGATGCTGCCTGGCCTGCTGTGCTTTGACCAGCAACACATTTGCAGCTGTGATCTCCAGCATCTGCAGACCTCATTTTTTACCCATCACCTGTAATGTTTGCTTCCATAAATAACTCTTATTGTAAATAATACAAAATCAATAAAATGCAAAGGAATGCTAAAATGTTCAAATGATATTTTATTTTCACTACTTTTAGCTTTATCTATACCACAAAACTTATCATGGCAAGGGGCTTTCTTTTTTTGCTGCCCTTAGCCAATGTAATTTTGAAGCCAGATGCTGAGGGTTACCAGAGAGTGTGTGCCTGACTATACTGTCTACTGCTCCTCCCATTCTGTGGAAGCTACATGGCCTCCATTCAGGACTTGCCCAAAGCTATGATCAGAGCTTAACATGTGGAAAATGGTGAACCACTACATGGTAGCGTATTGCAAGGCTGCAAAATGACAAACTGTGCTGCATCAATTGGCATGAATTTGAAATAATAAAGCTTCATGAGAAAGGGTAAGATATCACATCTAAAACTGTGATAAGGATTCATTCAGGAATCAACTCATCATGCTTTCTTTGAGGAACAAAAGCAAAACTACTTTTGCATCAGAACTAGTAGAGCAAGACTAACTGAGCAAACAATAGTGTTATTTTGTACTGATGGACTGAAGCTCTTGAGGTTGAGCATTCCGTCTGGGTCAGGGTGACCCAAGTTAAATGCAATTCCCCTGAATGCTTATCCAGAGGAATTCCCCAGCCAGTTGGAGCGCCAAAACACAGTAACTTACCTGCCTGGTAGACTTTATGACTTTGATTTCATATTTGAGGCAATCCCAGTCCAAAATGATTCGCTTACACTCTGGCCTTAACAACTCCAAAAGGTAAGCTGTGGGAGCTTTTAGTTTGAAAAGTGATAATAATAAAATATTGTGTGCTGCTCATATCGAAAACCTAATTGTTAATGATTTAAATCTGCCTCAGGTCAGTTATAATTTGAGGATTATTTATGAAGGATTGTGAAATATTTGCAATGTTTAGGCATCAGATCAGTTAAGTATTAATTGGCTTGCTCTCAACTTCAAGATTGCTTTGTATTTTCAAAGAGTAACATTTTGAAGTATGACATATTTGGCAACACATAGGCTCAGTGATTGACACTACTGCCTCATAGTGCCAGGAGACCCGGGTTCAATTCCAGCCTCAGCGGCCATCTGTGTGGAGTTTGCACATTGTCCCTGTGCTTATGTGGGTTCCTTCCGGGTGCTCTGGTTTCCTCCCACAATCCAAAGATGTGCAGGCTAGGTGGATTGGCCATGGTAAATGTAGGGTTACAGGGATAAGTTGAGTCTGGCTGGGAAGCTGTCCAGAGGGTCAGTGTTGACTTGCTAGGACAAATGGCCTGCTTCCACACTATAGTGATTCAACATTTATGCTCGGCTCAAAACCTTTCCCCATACAAATTAAATCACATGTGGCATTGCTTATGGTGAAGATTATCCAGTTCTAAAGTGAGAATGAAAATTGTGATTGGAGGAGCGCATGCATAATGAAAAAAAATTGTTTACAACGAGCTTTGTACGAGTTCTGGAATGAGGCAATGTTTTTATGTTGTTGACAAAAGGGGAGGGGAAACAAGTGAACAGCTGACAAGAGAAACCAAAGCATTTAGCAAATGAGATGCTAATGGTAGTAGAATGGAGATATAGATTCAGACTAGATGGTAATGGTAAATGTTTATAGCAGAAAGTAAATCAATTCTGTGGAGAATGAACCCGTGCAAATAGATACAGGAGGAGAGACAGAGCGTGAATGGCAGTAGAACTATGATATAGATGGTATTAGTAGGTGGTAAAGTTGAAAGTAAGATCTGCTGGAAAAAAAACCATGAAAACAAGACATCAGAGGAGAAAGGGAGTATTAAAATATCTTCATGGTCTGATTTTGTTGAACTTAATTTTGAGTTCTGAATGCTGCAAAATACTTAAGCAGAAAAAGAAGTATGGTTCCTTTAGTTCTGATGGGTTCTGCTGGAACAGTGCAGTAGACAGCTCATATTAGCATGAGACCATGTTGCCAAAATTTCTGGTGAAATAAATGATTCAGATCTAGCTTTCTGCTAAGAGGATATTTATTGCAATGGGCATCTCACTATGTTTAAGCTTGATACAAAGGCATCATATAGTTGTTGTGGTTCTGTTCGCTGAGCTGGAAGTTTTTGCTGCAAACGTTTCGTTCCCTGGCTAGGGAACATCATCAGTGCTATTGGAGCCTCCTGTGAAGCGCTGCTTTGATGTTTCTTCCGGTATTTATAGTGGTTTGTTCTTGCCGCTTCCGGGTGTCAGTTTCAGCTGTAGTAGTTTGTATGTGGGGTCCAGGTCGATGTGTCTGTTGATGGATGTTCTTGCCGCTTCCAGGTGTCAGTTTCAGCTGTAGTGGTTTGTATATGGGGTCCAAGTCCATGTGTCTGTTAATGGAGTTTGTGGATGAATGCCATGCCTCTAGGAATTCCCTGGCTGTTCTCTGTCTGGCTTGTCCTATGATGGTAGGGTTTTCCCAGTCAAATTCATGTTCCTGGTTGTCTGAGTGTATGGCTACTAGGGATAGCTGGTCGTGTCGTTTTGTGGCTAGCTGATGTTCATGGATGCGGATTGTTAGCTGTCTTCCTGTTTGTCCTATATAGTGTTTTGTGCAGTCCTTGCATGGTATTTTGTAAACTATGTTAGTTTGGCTCGTGCTGGCTATTGGGTCCTTTGTTCTAGTGAGTTGTTGTCTGAGTGTGGAAGTTGGCTTGTGTGCTGTTATGAGTCCTAAGGGTCGCAGTAGTCTGGCTGTCAGTTCTGAGACGCTCCTGACGTATGGTAGTGTGGCTAGTCCTTTTGGTTGTGGCATGTCCTCGTTCCGTGGTCTATCTCTTAGGCATCTGGTGATAAAGTTGCGTGGGTATCCATTTTTGGCGAATACCTTGTATAGGTGTTCCTCTTCCTCTTTTCGCAGTTCTGGTGTACTGCAGTGTGTTGTGGCTCTTTTGAATAGTGTCCTGATGCAGCTTCGTTTGTGTGTGTTGGGGTGGTTACTTTCATAGTTTAGGACTTGGTCTGTGTGTGTTGGTTTCCTGTGTACCCTTGTGGTGAATTCTCCGTTGGGTGTTCTCTCTACTAACACATCTAGGAATGGGAGTTGGCTATCCTTTTCCTCTTCTCTCGTGAATCGTATTCCTGTGAGTGTGGCGTTGATAATTCGGTGTGTTTTTTCTATTTCTGTGTTTTTGATGATTACAAAGGTGTCATCAACGTATCTGATCCAGAGTTTGGGTTGGATTTGTGGTAGGGCTGTATGTTCTAACCTTTGCATAACTGCCTCTGCTATGAGTCCCGAGATTGGTGATCCCATGGGTGTTCCGTTGATTTGTTCGTATATCTGATTGTTGAATGTAAAGTGTGTGGTGAGGCACAGGTCTAGTAGTTTAAGTATGCCGTCCTTGTTGATAGGTTCGGCCTCCTGTGTTCTGTTATGTATGTCCAGTAGGTTGGCTATTGTTTCTCTGGCTAGGGTTTTGTCAATTGATGTGAACAGTGCCGTCACATCGAATGATACCATGGTTTCTTCTTTGTCTATGTGTGTATTCCTGATGATGTCCAAGAATTCCTGTGTTGATTGTATGGACTGTTTGGATCCGCTGACTAGGTGTTTCAGTTTTTGTTGTAGTTCTTTGGCCAGTTTGTATGCTGGTGTCCCTGGTAGTGATACTATGGGTCTGAGTGGGATGTCTGGTTTGTGTACTTTGGGTAGTCCGTAGAATCTGGGGGTGTTGTTGCTTTCAGGTTTCATTCTTTGCTGGTCCGCTTTGGTTATCTGTCCGTTTTTTTTGTAGATTCCTTAGTGTGTTGATTATTCTATTGGTGAGTTGTGGTGTGGGGTCGGAATTCTTCATTTGGTAGGTGTTGGTGTCTGCGAGTAGTTGTTGTGCTTTATTGATGTAGTCTGATTTATCTAAGATGACCGTCATTCTGCCTTTATCTGCCGGTAGTATGATTATGTTCTTGTCATTTTTCAATGCTTTCAGTGCTTCCCTCTCCTTGGTGTTGAGGTTATGTGTATGTCGTTTTCTTATCATCATAGGTACGACTGTTTGTCTCACTGTTTGTTGTGTCTCTTCTGTCAGTCCATTGTTCCTGAGTGTGCATTCTAGTGCTGCTAGGAAGTCTGCTGTGTTGGCATCCCTGTAGTTGTATTTGAGTCCCTTGGCCAGTATAGTTCATTCCATGTCTGTGAGCTGTCTGTGGGAGAGGTTTTTAACCCAGGTGTGTGTTGTAGTGTCCTCCTGTTTGTGGGTTAGTTTGTCCATTTTTTCTTTTAGTGCTGTTTTTTTGCGAAGTGTTGTCCTGTTCTGTCCTATAGTGATAGCCTGTTCAATGGTCCGGGTCCATTCCTGATTAGTGGTTTTTAAAATTAACGACTTTTGGCGCGCAATTTCTTGCTTGTATTTGTGCAGTCGGTTGTGAGCGTCTGTGATCATTACCTGGACCATCCTGAATCCGTTCTTCTTGGCTGTTTCCCTGGCTTGTGGATTATTTACTGGAGGTCTGTGCTTGACACATTGTGGCAGGATTTGATTTTTTCTGCATTCGTGGAGGAACCGGAGTTGTTCATGTGTTGCGCTTAGGCGGTTAGCGCAGGATTCCCATCTTCTGGCTTGTCTCAGCGTTTCTCGCCCGTAAGTGTTTAAAGTCTGGTTGAAGATTTGTAGCTCGGGTGTCCGTTGTTGTGGACACCACAAGGAATCTACAAAAAAACGGACAGATAACCAAAGCGGACCAGCAAAGAATGAAACCTGAAAGCAACAACACCCCCAGATTCTACGGACTACCCAAAGTACACAAACCAGACATCCCACTCAGACCCATAGTATCACTACCAGGGACACCAGCATACAAACTGGCCAAAGAACTACAACAAAAACTGAAACACCTAGTCAGCGGATCCAAACACTCCATACAATCAACACAGGAATTCTTGGACATCATCAGGAATACACACATAGACAAAGAAGAAACCACGGTATCATTCGACATGACGGCACTGTTCACATCAATTGACAAAACCATAGCCAGAGAAACAATAGCCAACCTACTGGACATACATAACAGAACACAGGAGGCCGAACCTATCAACAAGGACGGCATACTTAAACTACTAGACCTGTGCCTCACCACACACTTTACATTCAACAATCAGATATACGAACAAATCAACGGAACACCCATGGGATCACCAATCTCGGGACTCATAGCAGAGGCAGTTATGCAAAGGTTAGAACATACAGCCCTACCACAAATCCAACCCAAACTCTGGATCAGATACGTCGATGACACCTTTGTAATCATCAAAAACACAGAAATAGAAAAAAACACACCGAATCATCAACGCCACACGCACAGGAATACGATTCACGAGAGAAGAGGAAAAT
This sequence comes from Hemiscyllium ocellatum, assembly GCF_020745735.1. Lineage (NCBI taxonomy): Eukaryota > Metazoa > Chordata > Chondrichthyes > Orectolobiformes > Hemiscylliidae > Hemiscyllium > Hemiscyllium ocellatum. The sequence continues at coordinate 54,064,003 of NC_083416.1, forward strand.
GATAGCCAACTCCCATTCCTAGACGTGTTAGTAGAGAGAACACCCAACGGAGAATCCACCACAAGAGTACACAGGAAACCAACACACACAGACCAAGTCCTAAACTATGAAAGTAACCACCCCAACACACACAAATGAAGCTGCATCAGGACACTATTCAAAAGAGCCACAACACACTGCAGTACACCAGAACTGCAAAAAGAGGAAGAGGAACACCTATACAAGGTATTCGCCAAAAACGGATACCCACGCAACTTTATCACCAGATGCCTAAGAGATAGACCACGGAACGAGGACATGCCACAACCAAAAGGACTAGCCACACTACCATACGTCAGGAGCGTCTCAGAACTGACAGCCAGACTACTGTGACCCTTAGGACTCATAACAGCACACAAGCCAACTTCCACACTCAGACAACAACTCACTAGAACAAAGGACCCAATAGCCAGCACGAGCCAAACTAACGTAGTTTACAAAATACCATGCAAGGACTGCACAAAACACTATATAGGACAAACAGGAAGACAGCTAACAATCCGCATCCATGAACATCAGCTAGCCACAAAACGACACGACCAGCTATCCCTAGTAGCCATACACTCAGACAACCAGGAACATGGATTTGACTGGGAAAACACTACCATCATAGGACAAGCCAGACAGAGAACAGCCAGGGAATTCCTAGAGGCATGGCATTCATCCACAAACTCCATTAACAGACACATGGACCTGGACCCCATATACAAACCACTACAGCTGAAACTGACACCCGGAAGCGGCAAGAACAAACCACTATAAATACCGGAAGAAACATCAAAGCAGCGCTTCACAGGAGGCTCCAATAGCACTGATGATGTTCCCTAGCCAGGGAACGAAACGTTTGCAGCAAAAACTTCCAGCTCGGCGAACAGAACCACAACAACGGACACCCGAGCTACAAATCTTCAACCAGACTCTAAGTATCATATAGTGTGTTGAAGGTTGAAGGAGCACTGTTACAGCCGCAATTGCACACCTACATGTTATAAGAGGTATACAATTTAAATTAGAAAAGGTAAGGTGCAAGTAAATCTGAAACACTGTTGGATAGGAGAGAATTTATATGTATTTCACACTATGTAAATTTCACTCTTGAGCACAATCCACGTTTGTGCCAAAATTTTCAAATGGTAGGAAGAGTGAAAGTAGTTAAAATTAAGAAAACAGTGGTCAAGGAATAACCAGTAACAGAATAGTAGGTCAAAGAACATTTTAGGGTCGAATCTTATCAGGGTCTTAATGACGGGACATATGATGGGATGCATGGTGAATCAGGTCAGATGTTCAATGAAGCCCATCTCAATGTCGAGATCATCTTACCACAACTTGTACATTTTTCCCAAGAAACGTGATGAGTTTTGTGCTAAGGAGCAGCAAGTTCCCAATTGAAGATCAATATTGCTTGAAAACACTTGTTAAATCCAACTCATCAAGGGTTACAGCCTTATCAAACTCACCACACAAGCTAGCCATCAGGAAATCTTGACAGGGAAACCAGATTGGTTTCATGATGTTCTCACTGGAAGACCTCCATGTTGGAAACAGTCACAAACATTTTGGGCATGCCCCTTGGGTATTGCCTACAAGCAACTCAAATCCAAGGATGCTGGCATCCAACATGTGCCATCTGCTACAAACCCTCATGGTATATGTCCGATCCACTTAAGGCTGCTTCTGCACAAAAGCGATACACTTCCTTTCATGCCAGCAACTAACATTATAATGCTGCAGCAAAGAAACTACACTGAGGGTCACAAGCTCAGCTCATGGCCTGGACTAGTTTGCATCTCCAAGAGTTTTGCTTGGTGTCATAGCACTTGTTCACTCAGCATTACCAGATACTCACAGCATCCCTGCATTGAATTGCCTTGTCTTTTTGCACATTTCTCCCTTAGCCAGCAATACCAGGCCCACATTATGCTGTCCTGCTCTGCCATTTAGCACAGAAACAAAACCTACCATGGCTGTCAGCAAGCCTTAGTCCAGACAAGGGAGAAAGCTTTTGCTTGGGGGATCCCAGCATAGTAAGTAAAGGGCAGTTTACATTTCAGCCTAAGGCCCTACTTGGGCCAGTTAGAATCAGGATCCTTTGCTCATAAGGAGTGAAAAGTCAAATAGCGGGCAGCATCACAGCCATCGTGACTCTTTCTGTCCTGTTGTGGGCTGTTTTGTTCCTGGAATGAGAGAGAGGCAGGTATTAGAGAAGCTGAAAGTGGGTGGCAAAGCTATTACTGTTGGTGAAGGTAGGGGGAGTTCTGACTGATTGAGTAGGCAGCACAGGTATAATTGAAGTACCTAACTGTGTAATTTACTTAGATGATGCTGACATGTACAGTAACACACAGGAAGAGCATGTATGGCAATTAGAGGATCTGTTTAAGCAATTGCAGTTAGCTGGCTTAGAGATAAATCTGGCCAAAAGTGGGTTCACAAAAGCAAGAGTGTCTTGCCTGTGACATATTACGGGATAAGGGTTAGTAGTGCCAAGAATGGCAAAAGCGAAGATTCTAAACAAATTCCTCATTCTTAAAACTAAGTGGGAAATCAAGATATTTTTAGGAATGTATTAGTCAGCAAAAGTTGAAGCAGCCTTCAAGATACTGAAGGTAATTCTAATAAATGAACTAGTGGCAGCCATCCCTGATATTATTGAACTTTTGAAATGGCAATTGATGCTAGTGACTTGGGGATTTGTTGCAAGGTGGGGTTTGGAAACAAAGCAGCAATAGGATATTTTTCTAAGAATCCAAACTAATCTCAGAGAAAGGATTCTAATGTTATTATTATTGGCGCCTTGACATTTTGTAGTCTGTCAGACAGGGAAACATTGCTCAACACTGACCATAATCTGCATGGGTTCATTAAAAAGTTTAAAAGCTGAAATGCAGTATTGTTTCAATGGAGTTTACTGATGCAACCATTGAAGGATAAGATTGTACACATTACTGGCAAAGATAATGTGATTGCAAACAAAATATTGTGCAGAACGTAAAAATTATGTCAAGATAAGCATGTAAAACTTTTAATTTGTAAAAATGAAATGAATTTTTAAAAATATAAATTTGTACAAGATTAATATGATATTGGAATGAATGATAGAAGTTTCATATTATTTGTTGTCTATGGATCATATATCTTGTGATGAAATGCTTTTTTGAAATGCTGCTTCATCTCTTCTAAGCACAGGGGCATGTGAAGATCAGGTTTTTTGGACAATGAACTTAAAAATGAGAAAATATATTGCTTTAAACCAAGGACTGAGAAGGACGGTGTTACAGTTTTTCAAAAGTTACAAGAATCCATTTTATGTTGTACCTACTCTGTGGTCTTCTTCAAGCAGTGGAGGAGAATGTTAGACACCTTGGCTCTATGGGGTTTTCAGGTGAAAGTGAGGACTGCAGATGCTGGAAATCAGAGTTGAGAGTGTGGTGATGGAAAAGCACAGATAAGGCAGCATCTGAGGAGCAGGAGGATTGACGTTTCAGGCAAAAGCCCATCATCAGGAATGAGTGATGAAGGACTTTTGCCCGAAACGTTGATTCGCCTGCTCCTCAGATGCTGCCTGACCTGCTGTGCTTTTCCAACACCACACTCTCGACTCTATGGGTTTTTTGTCAAGAGCTACAGGCTCACCATTCCCTTGATGAAAAAAATTCTGCTCACTTCAATCTTAAATGGCCTACCAATATTCTTAAGCTGTGGTTCTATACACAATACTCCATGTATGGTTTACCAAGGCACTACATAATTGCAGCAAGACATCTCTATTCCTGTACTCAAATCCTCTTAAATGTTAAGGCCAGTAACATTTTCCTTCTTCACTATTTGCAACACCTGCAAGCTTACTTTCAGCAACAGGTGTACAAGGACACCCAGTTCTTGTTGCACATTTTTTTTTCTAAAAATATCACAATTACACTCATTGTCTGCCTTCCTGTTTTTGCTACCAAGTGGATAACTTCACATTTATCCACATCGTATTTCATCTGCTGTGCATTTGACCACTCACTCGGCTTGACCGAATTATACTTAAGCATCTCTGCATCCAGCTCACAGATTGTCTGAATATTTAAGTCTAGAGACTAGAAAGAGATGGGATAATGATAAATGCACAAATACAAATAAATAGACACAAATGTATACATAATAATGGTGGAGAAAATAGAGGGCAAAAATTGTATAATATGGTTAATGTCAGAAACAGTTAGTACTGAGAGGCACGTTAAGCATGACCCACAATTATAATGTCATTTACAATTGTTTGCAGAACAGTTTAAGATCTCAAAGACTTACCATCTGCATCTTCCTCATTGTGTAAGATAATAAAAGTTCATGAAAAAGAAAATTGAATTTTCAGAAGAAATACCATGAAATAAAAAAAAATTAAACCTGTCAGGGGATTCAAAATGGAATCTTTGAGTGTTCACTTACAAAACAATCCAAGCTTACAATTAAAGCCACACGATCGTGAGTGCCATTGCTCACTAACACCCTAGAGGGCTCCCGATCTCTCTCTCTTTTCCAGATGAGCAACTGTGTAACTGTTTCTTTTAACACTTCAACATCCATATTATAAATAACTTAGTAACATAGATGTTGGACCCTGGCTTGCAAACACACAGAATCAACAGGACACCATAATAAAATATACAAGTAGAACTTAATCTACCCACAGACAAGATTTTCCCAGTTCTTTTTTCACACACTGCAACACCAACTCTACATTGTTTCAAACATAACCATCTCTAACCATTATCTTTAACTTGAAAGTTTACATTATTTCTCTCTTTGTATGTCCTATCTTTGGTTTTCCTTTCTTGTACTCCAAACCATTGTGAATCACTGCCATGAGCTCTTCCAAGCCAGTGCCACCTGTGTATGATCAGAAAGATTGAGAACTATAATTGGCTTGTAAATGCATGGATAGCACACGATCAGTCTCAGCTTAGTTAAACTGTGCTTGTCTAATTTCTAATTTGTTTCTTCAAAAGCGATAAGCACCTTACTGATGTTATTTCCTATTCTCACCTGACTCATTCCTTGACATGCTTATCATTTTGTAAAATCACCCCTTTCGTAACAGTTTGTCTGTACCAACCTGCTAACCTTTTAGATAATTTAACAACCTACTCATATAGTTATGACACACCTCTGTAGCAGTGGACTTGAATCCAGGCTTTCTGACCTAGAGGTAGGGACACTAGCAATGCACCTTAAGAGCTTTTCTTGCCAATTTTTCTTTTTTTTTGATCTCCACCACCAAATTACTGTCTGACTGAAAAGCAATTAACAAATTACAAGCACTTATGATGCAGGACAGAGCTAGAGCAAAAGGGAAGGAAAGGTAGAATGAGAGGAAGAGGTGAAATCAAAATGGAATTGCACTGGATGATGATTCACTTCAGCCCCCACAGTGCCTACTTCTCTTCAAATGCCTTGAGGGTGTTGGTGGACACCACAATATCCCTCTCCAAGGATGCAGGGAGGCGGTTAAGGCTGGAATAAGGAAAGCTAAGAGGAAGCATAAGGAAAAGATGGCAGGCTGCACTAAAACAGACCATCATATTCTTCAAATATACTAATTGTGAAAGATTAGCAAATTATAGAGTGGAGACCATAAAAAACAAGCAGAGTATATTGTTCACTGAAGAAAAGCATATTGTAGAGGATATTAAATGAGTACTTTGCTTCAGCTTTTTATCAAATTAGAGGATGGTGACAATGGCCTCATTGAAAATGTGGGTGTTGACCAACTGAGCAGTATAATGTGATGAGGCTGCTCCTTTAACAAGATTATGTTGTCCTTGGCTTTTTTTTTCAGAATGGTCATAAAAGACACAGTCTCCAAAAAGTCTAAGTTTGAAGTGTTTTATGACCAGTTTTGTAATAGCTAACAGATACTGCCTCAGCCAAAAGGCTTTCAGGTTTTAAAAAATAATACCTGTCCAATGAAAGGGGAGTGGCCAGTTCTCCCAGCTCAACTTTTCTCTGGTTTAATTTGGTTTTTGGGCAGTCTGAATATTCATTGAGAGCAGTCAGGCAGGTGATGTGAAGTTGTTGGACCCAAGAGAAGCAGGTCTATGCTGACTTTCCCTCTCTCTGGCATCTCTCCTGTAAGGCCCTGTGTTTGATTTTATCTTTTGTGCCATGGGGATTGTTGCAAGCATTGGGAACAGTATCATTAAGTTGGTATAATTTATTGGGTTTTTGGATAGGTTAGGTTATTTGGTATTCTGTTCTCTTTTGTTTGTGTTTCATTTGTAATCTTGTAAATAAATTCTGGTAATTTTAAAACTAAGTGATTTGACCAGCTGCATCTCTCCTGGAATATCTGCTTTACACCTGGTTAAAACAACTAGCAAAGTTGGGTCTGGGCTTTCTTTGAGGGGTCTGGCCTGGACAATAACAGTAGTGATAGATAAAGAAGAGGTGCTAAAAAGGCTGGCAGCACTCCAGGTAGAGAAGTAACCAGCCCCAGATGGGATACATCCTAGATTGCCAAAAGAGGGAAGGGAGCAGATTGTGGAGCCTTTGATAGAAATTTCCCAGGCATTTCTGAACATAGGAGTAGTCCCAGGGGACTGGAGCATTGCAAATGTGAAACTGTTGTTTAAGCAAGACGCAAAGAGCAGCCCAGGAAATTACAGAGCTGTCAACTCGACATCAATAATGGGAACACTGATGGAGGCTATGACGTAGAATAAAGTAAACATACTAGACCATCAGCATGGCTTTGTTAAGGGCAGGTCATTTCTGACACATTTAACTGAGTTCTTTGAGGTGATACAGGCAGTGGATGAAGGTAGTGTTATGGATGTTGTGTATTTGTATGTTCAGAAAGCATTTAATACAGTGCCACACAGCAGGTTGGTTAGCAAATTAATATTGTTTGGGATTGTTGGGTCTTGGCAGCATGGACTAGAAGTTGGCTAAAGGATAGGAAGCTGAAGATAGGTATAGATGGGCAGTTCTCAGATTTGAGATGAGTTGAAAGAGTGTTCGCTAGGGATCAGTGTGTGGACGCTTGTTTTGTTCAGCACCCAGTCAGGAATCAAAATCCAAGACCCTCAGATTAAACATCTGATGCTTTACCTATTTCAGTTTCACAATGTTAAATATCCACCTGGAGCAGGTGGGACTTGACCCCAGGCCTCCTAATTTAGAGGGAGGAACATGACCACTGCAACAAGAGCCCTTAAACATTTATTAATCAACCTCTTCAGACCATGTTATAATACACCTCTGTTACAAATGGGATTTCAGAAGACTACCACTGTGTTGCAAGAGTCCTTCATGCCAATCTTTACCAAATGTAATATCTCCAGATGTGTAAGGTAACACAAAGTTGGGTGGAAGGTGAGCTATGAGTGGAATGCAGAGATGCTTCAGTATGATTTGGACAAACGGAGTGAGTGGGCAAATGCATGGAAGATACAGTATGTTGTGGATAAATGTGAGGTTATCCATTTTAGTTGTAAAACAGGAAGGCAGATCATCAAACGGCTATAAATTGAAAGAGGTAATGTGCATTGAGACCTTAGTGTCCTCTTATACTATTGGTAGAGATAAGCATGCAGACGTAGCAGGTTATAAAGCAAGCAAATGGTATGTTGGCCTTCATAGCAAGAGGATCCCAGTACAGGAGTGTCTTGTTGCAATTAGTGAGGGCATACCTGAAATACTGTGTGCCATTTTGGTCTCTTTATCTGAGGAAGGAAGTTCTTGCTATAGAGAGAGTGTAGAGAAGGACTATATTTGCTGGAGTTCAGAAAATTGAGGGGCATTGTCACAGAAACCCATAAAATGTTAAGAGGAGAAGACAGCGTAGATGTAGGAATGATGTTTCAATGGTAGGGAGTCCAGAATCCGGGGTCACAGTCTAAGGATATGGGGTAAATCATTTAGGTTTGAGGAGAAATTTCTTCACCTACAGAGTGGTGAGCCAATGGAACTCGATTCCACAGAAAGCAAGCAAAGTCAAAACACTTTAATTTCAAGGAAGAGTTGGATATAGCACTTGAGGCTAAAGGGATAATAGGATATGGAGGTAACGCAGGAACAGTGTACTGAATTTGATGATCAGCCACAATCATAATGAATAGCGTAGTCAGCTTGGAAGACTGAATGGCCAACTAATAGAGTCATAGAAATGTACAGCATGGAAACAGACCCTTTGGTCCAACCCGTCCATGCCGACCAGATATCCCAACCCAATCTAGTCCCTCCTGCCAGCACCCGGCCCATATTCCTCCAAACCCTTCCTATTAATATACCCATCCAAATGCCTCTTAAATGTTGCAATTGTACCAGCCTCCACCACTTCCTAAGGCAGCTCATTCCATACACGTATCACCCTCTGTGTGAAAACATTGCCCCTTAGGTGTCTTTTATATCTTTCTCCACTCACCCTAAACCTAAGCCCTCTAGTTCTGGATTCCCTGACCCCAGGGAAAAGACTTTCCCTATTTACCCTATTCATGCCCCTCATAATTTTGAAAACCTCTATAAGGCCACCCCTCAGCCTGCGATGCTCCAGGGAAAACAGCCCCAGCCTGTTCAGCTTCTCTCTATAGCTCAAATCCTCCAACCCTGGCAACATCCTTGTAAATCCTTTCTGAACCCTTTCACAATTTCTTTCTGATAGGAATGAGACCAGAATTTCATGCAATAATCCAACAGTGGCCGAACCAATGTCTTGTACAGCTGTAACATGATGACCCAACTCCTGTACTCAATACTCTGACCAATAAAAGAAAGCATACCAAATGCCTTCTTCACTATCCTATCTACCTGCGACTCCACTTTCAAGGAGCTATGAACCTGCACTCGAAGGTCTCTTTGTTCAGCAACATTCCCTAGGACCTTACCATTAAGTGTGTAAGTCCTGCTAATATTTGCCTTCCCAAATGCAGCACCTCACATTTATCTGAATTAAACTCCATCTGCCACTTCTCAGCCCATTGGCCCATTTGGTCAAGATCCTGTTGTAATCTGAGGTAACCCTCTTCGCTGTCCATGACACCTCCAATTTTGGTGTCATTTGCAAACTTACCAACTGTACATCTTATGCTCGCATCCAAATCATTTATGTAAATGACAAAAAGTAGAGGACCCAACACCGATCCTTGTGGTACTCCACTGGTCGCAAGCCTCCAGTCTGAAAAACAACCCTTCACCACCACCACTATCTCAAATATTCGAAATGATACATTAAAGTGTTTTCCAAAATTTATTAATATTCTTTAATTATTGGAACCATGTATGACTCCAACTAACTACTATACCTAAAAATTCAACAGAAATTACTTCAAAATACCATCCTGGCTTCTTTTAATCTCTAAAAGATTTGTTACATATTTTAAGTTACAAAACTAAATCAATTTAAACTATAGTTGTGTATCTGAATAAAAGTGTGTTTTAGCTCAAAGCATTTTCACATTTGTTAGCCTAAGTTTACATTAGCCTGAGCCACGAAAACAACGATAATGCCACAACTTTTGACCAAGGCTAGATGGCTATTCTTTCTTACAGAAAGTGTTTTACAACTAACCACAATTAAAATAACAATATCCCCCACTTGCTGAGTTGTCAAAATTATTGAAAATATAGCTCAGTCCTACAGTGATCACTGTAAAAATTTCCAACACTTTTGGTTTGATTTGATTTATTATTGTCACATATACTGAGATACAGTGAAAAGTATTGTTTTGCATGCTAACCAGAAAAGTCATTCCTTACGTAAGTACTTCAGGGTAATAGAACAGAATGCAGAATAGAGGAGAATGCCAAAGGAGAATGGGAAAAGAATCTTGCATGGCATATCCAAAGTTTGGAGAAAATGTTTTTGCAATCATATCAAAAGAGAAAGGGTGACTAAGGTACCTTAAAAAAACAGATGTGGCTAATATTGAAAGTGAAGAAATTGCAGACTTGAAAAATGACTGAAATTTATTTCAAAGTAGAGAAGAAAGATAAATAAACATTCAGGGGAAATTAATAATGAAGTAACAACTGCAAAGTAAAGTTAACTTAAGCAAGTAAATAGTTTAGAGAAAATAATGGCGTTAAAGACCGACAAATTCCCTCATCCTGACTGTTTCCATGCTCGGATTTTAAAGGAGCTAGTTGAAGAAATTACAAATGCATTTTCAGGAATTGTCCTTTCAGATTGAAAATTTGTAATTGTAGTTTTATTATTTAAGAAAGATTATAATAAAAAAAAGCCAGGAAATTATAGACTTATTAGTCCAACATCTGTTCTGGAGAAGTATTTGGAATCTGTAATTTAAGACATCTTGGCTGAAGATTTAGAGAAATTTGAGCCAAATAAACAGACAATGTGAATTGAATAATTTAATTTACTTAGAGCCATTGTGCAGAATATTGGCAGAGTATAGATAGCCTTCCTGTTTGTGTGTTTGGAAGTGGAGACAATTTAATTGATGGGACGGTGCTGGGAAGGGACAGTGCTCCCAATCACCTTTGCTTGATTAAGTCCAGAGACTGAAGGCTTGTTGAAAATCTTCCAGTGCAAACATATGAGGGCTTTAGAAGGACAAGTAATGCCACAAAAGGACATCATCCCACCACTGCTAGTACTAACATGTTAAGTAAGCTCTGTCAGATTTGGTTGTTGGCTTCAGGAGGATAGTGACCTTCCATCAAAAAAATACTCAGTACCTGATCAAAGAATGTGGCATCATCTTCTGAGGCACTACTCCCTCCTACCCAGTCTGTAACTCCCCACATCCCATTCCACTCACTCAGCTGTGGTGTGGTTCCTTCATCAATCCAACAATTTGCTAGCTACGTTACTGGCAACAACCACCACATGCTGATGGTCAGTAGATCTCAAGGAATGAGATTTCCACCTTCAGAGCCCTAAAAGTCTAATTCTGGACAGTTAAGTGTTTGATGAACACAACTTCAGCTGGTCTTCCCTAACAGGTCTATCTGATCAGACAGTGTGCAAGAGTACCATCAACAACAACACTTTGGCCTTATGTCATAAAACCATTCAACCCATAGAGTCTATGCTGAATTCCACTGATTATCCAACCAGTCCCATTTCATCACTGAATCTTCAAAGCCCTGTAAGTTGATTACACAAGTTCTGGATTAGTGGTGCTGGAAGAGCATAGCAGTTTAGGCAGCATCCAAGGAGCAGCGAAATCGACGTTTCGAGCAAAAGCCCTTCATCAGTCCTTCATAATTTCCTGGCTTTTTTAAAGTATAATCTTTCTTAAATAATACAATTGCAAATTTTCAATCTGGAAGGACAATTCCTGAAAATGCAGTTGCAGTTTCTTCAACTAGCTCCTTTAAAATCCGAGCATGGAAACAGTCAGGATGAGGGAATTTGTCAGTCTTTAATGCCATTATTTTCTCTAAACTATTTACTTGCTTAAGTTAACTTTACCTTTGCCCGAAATGTCGATTTCGCTGCTCCTTGGATGCTGCCTGAACTGCTGTGCTCTTCCAGCACCATTAATCCAGAATTTGGTTTCCAGCATTTGCAGTCATTGTTTTTTACCTGATTACACAAGTGCCTATACAATTTCCTTTTGAAATTATTCATCTACCCTGCTTCCAGCACAATAGATGGCAAGTTCCAGGTCATTACCATTTACTATACAGAAAAGCTCTTCTTTACATTTCTCACATACCTATTGAGAATTAACAATACTCAAAATTAAAGTGGGTATTTTAATGACAAGCAGCCTCCTTTCAGGCTCTGGTGATTTTACAGGTCTGTGACTATCCCTTGGTCATTGTATCATCTGCTAATTGGAACAGCTTTTCTTTATCCACTTTATTTAAGTCATAATCTTGGATATTTCTATTAATCCATGCTTCAACATTTTAGAATCATAGTCATCCAGTGTAACAGACCCTTTGGTCCAACATGTCCATATTTCCAAAACTAACTTAGTTCCACTCGCCTGCGTTTGGCTAATATCCCTCTAAACCTTTCCTAGTCACATACCTGCCCAAATGTCTCTTGAATGTTGCAGCTGTACCTCTGTCTACCAATTCCCCAGGCAGTTTATCCCATACACAAAATACCCTCTGTATGAAAAGGTTGTCCCTCAAGTCCCCTTTAAATCTTCCTTCTTTTCCAAAGGGGAAAACCCATTTCTCCAATCCAAACTTCTGGATTAAACTTCTCATTTCTGGAACTATTCTGGCAAATGTCCCCTTGCAGCAGTCTCCTCTAACCAGAAAATCAATTTTTAAATCGATGAAATAGTAAAGGGATAAACGTTTTTATGGATGTAGCCTTCGAAAGAAACGTTCAAAGAGAAAGCTTCCATATAAGATACTGTCAGCTCAAAAAAAATCATGTAATTAGAGACAAATTATTTGCATGGTTGGCTATTTTTAATGATGTCTGCAGGACCTGGGTGGGACAAGGTCAGAAGTCACATGATACCAGATTATAGTCCAAGAGGTCTATTTGAAATCACAAACTTTCTAAGCGCTGTTCTTTCCTTAGGTGAAGGTATTTTTAAATTAGTGAAAATAGTGAGGTACTCGGAGGCTGCTCAGTCACCTCTGTTCCACACTCTGCCCCGAAAGGCGGGGCCAACACTAGCCTCGCGTCTACATCGGCCACGCCCCTTCCCTACCATGCCCCACCCCGCCCATTGTCCCACCCGACTCACAGAGAGGTCCCACCCCAGCGTTGTCTGTCCTCCCACCAAGCCCCTGCCCACTGCGGCCCCGCCCCTCCACCCCCACGGCGGCTCCGCCCCTCCACCCCCACGGCGGCTCCACCCCCACGGCGGCTCCGCCCCTCCACCCCCACTGCGGCTCCGCCGTCCCCCCGCCGCAAGCCGTCCGCTCGCAGTGTCTGCCGGGAGTCGTGCCCTGTGGCCTGTCGGGAAGATGGAGGATTCTGTGCTCGATGACTTTCTCAAGAGGAACCGGGAGATGGCGGATCACAGCCTGGAGCGGCTGCGCGGCCTGTCTGAAAGCGACAAACACTGGACGGCGCGAAGGAGCTTCCTGGTGCGGAACCTGTCCGATTACCCGCGGGACCGCCTGGATTACCTGGTCGCGCTTTCCATGGTCTGGTCCAACCATGTCTTCATGGGCTGTCGGTGAGTGTGTGTGTGGAGGGGGCAGGGCCCAGCTAGACGCCGGAGCATCTTGGTGGTGGGGGAGGGAAGGTAGACCCTCCGGAGGTCTCCGTCAGCAGCGAGGCCGCTTGGAGTGCTCCCCAGCCAGACCAGGCGCTTTTCAGATGAAGGGCCTTTGCCCGAAACGTCGATTTTCCTGCTCCTCGGATGCTGTCTGACCTGCTGTGCTTTTCTAGTACCACTCTGATCTTGTCTCTGATCTCCAGCATCTAGAGTCCTCACTTTCGCCTACGAAACGAGACAGGTTATTGTCCTTTTCCCCAGCAGTCCCTAGGGGTTATTCATCATTGTCAGGCCCAAGAGTTTGAGAGACAGCCCAGTTCCCCTCCCTCATGGGATCACTGAGACAGAGATTCAGCAGGAACATATGACAGTGGGTAAATTTCCCTTGTCATGTCTCTGTCAGGGACAGGATTTTCTTACTCCATTCAGGTTTCAAACAGGCCAGCAACAAGTGGCATGCATGCTATAAGGTATGTTTGTATTTTCAAAAATATTTGTAAAGTTACAGCTGTGCATGGGGGTGGGGGTGGGTTTAGTAGAATTCAAATGCAATATTCTCCTCCACCTCCCCCCCACCACACCACCTTTAGATTATTGTGAATAACGTTTTGTTATGTGATTTAGTTACAGCAATCAGCTTATGGAAAAGGTTTTGGATATGGCAGATGGCGTACATGTGGAAGATGCACCACATTTCACCACGAGAGATGAAATAATGCAACAGGTACTGTACAATAAGCAAATAAATTTACAACACTGAAGGGAGATCTGCAGCCCAGAATGTGTGTGCCAGTCAAGAAAATATCTGTCAAATTCCACTTTCCAGCTCTTGTTACAGTACGTCATGTGCATATCCTGAATTTCTTATTAAATGTAAGAGTTTCACTAATTCCACTTTTACAGACAGATGTAGATTCCCATCATCGCCTGGATGTAAACATCCCCCATCAACTTCTCTCTGATCTTTCTGTCAGCTATTTGAATCTGTGCTTCCTGTTTGTTGACACCTCTCTGCTAACATTTCCCCCTTATCCATACTATTAAGGGTCTTCATAAATTCTATATATCTCTAAATATCCCTTCAGTTTCTCTGTTCCATTGTCCACAAATAAATGTGCTATGAACCGGTTGTGTAAATGTTCAAAGTATGGGTAAATAGAAGTGACATATCTGCAAAAAACTGCACCTCCAATCACAGGCTGTTCCTTATTGGCAGTTAGTGAATTTATCTTCAGAAAATATAGGAGAGAAACTGTCTGTGATTGATGGAACAATGAGCACCATGGAGGTAAGTGATGTCTTTTGTTTTTAAAGGCATTGCCCTCTCATGTAGGTGCTGACCCATATAGGAATATAAGGGTCAGGTTCGTGAAAAGGCTTTGGAGGCCAAGAGGAGCCAGAGACTACGAAAGGGTTAGCTGGATTCTCTGACAGAATGGAGTAAAGAAACATAACTTGGTCCCTTTGCAACCATCCTGTGGGATATAGGTAAAGTAGTGTTACTTGTGCAATCATAATTACCTATACAAAGGAAATGAACTCACACCAGTGTGTAATTGTTTCAGCTAAGAGCTGAGTCAACAAGAATGGAAACTATGTGGAGGAAGTACATAATCATTTTTTGTATTAGCTAAAATTGTATGCAAGAATGAAACGTGACTGCAAAACAATGGTAGATGTTACAGGCGAATAGATAAGATGCTGTGAGGGGAGGCAGTTAAGCTAGATACACCTGTACAAACAGTAGGTATAAACATCTGTTTCCCACTTTTACAGAAACACAGGAACAAACTCCAAATTAAAAGGGTCTTAAGGATCAGTATGGTAGGGGAGGCACATATGGAGGGAGTAGATAATGGTAAGGAAAGGATATGCCTAACAATGACCCACAGTAGGATGAGGTCAAACGGCCTTGTGAGGCCAGAAATAAGCATTTTGTCACAGACAAGGCTGGATAAGGCAAGAGATAAACAGGAGTAATGGGTGCCGGTCTTAGGGAAGTGGAAGATGTAAACAGGGGAGGAGCAATGAAATAAAAAAAATAGAAACCAAATTATATAAATATCGAGTATTTATTGAAATCAGTGTATGTGTCCCTTGCCTTGTAGACAGTGGACATCACACCCTCTTGCAAGAGTAAAATAAAGGACACTACTGATTCAGATTTTGTCTCGGACTGAAATTATTGAAGTGTGTGAGCTTAGTTTCTCACAATCCCACATTCCTTGTCAGTGGTAAAAAGTTCACACGTGACTGTGCAGGAATGAATGAAATCTACTATTAGTGACTGAGTGTGTCAACCCTTGAAACTAGGAGTGAACATCCACACGACTTTCCCCTCCAGAAAACAGGTCAGGAGAAGCAGAAAACTCTTCCAGGTAGCTCAGTGCATTCACCACCAGAGGCAAATACAAGGTCAGTGTTAGTTAAACTCCTTAGCTCAGCCTCCAGCTGTTTCTCTGGTAATCAAGACTTGGGGCCTAGTCTGTCTCTGATTCTCCTTCGGTGTTTAGTACTGTTTAGCTGTGCTGCTTGTTACTTTTAATGGTCGTTGTTATTTTTATGTAAATGATCCATTTATTGCTTTGATTTTTTTTGGGGAAGTTCATGTTTGTTGTGCCAAACCTGACCTTTGAGATTTGCACGTTGGCCTTTGCCTAAGAAAAAAATGAAATTTAGGGCAATAATGTGAAAAAGGTTGGATAGCTCAGCTTTTGTTTTGAAAGCTGTGTAAATGTGGGATCATTCATTGAGTATTCCCTAGAGCTTTCCTTTAAAAATTCAATTGTTCTTTATATTAGACATTTGAAATAGATTTAACATCCTCAATATATTTATTCTTTATTCACTTTACAAAAATCCACGTAATATTAAAAAAACTGATCAAATCATGACTTTTCCAGTCCATTAGAACTTTGTTGTGACAGTTCATAATGGAATGGGTTTCACACCAATCTGTTGAACATTTTAGCTTTCTAATATATAGTTACATTTGAAATAGATATATTTTGATGGACTTATACCTACAATTTGCCAATTAATTAGTTATCCAATGTCTTTAGTTTTAAATCAAGTGTGAGGACAGGAGAGAGGACGCAAGTATGATACTAGGAGAAACTGAGGACTGTAGATGCTGGAGATCAGAGACAGGAATGTGGTGCTGGAAAAGCACAGCAGGTCCTGCTCCTCGGATGCTGCCATTCCTGATGAAGGGCTTATGCCCAAAATGTCGATTCTCCTACTCCTCAATGGTGCCTAACTCGCTGTGCTTTTCCAGCACTACACTCTCAACATAAGTATGATACTCTGATATGGTTTTACTGAAACCTCTTCTGGGTTTTCTGTAATTAAACTTGAAATCACATGACACAAGTTACACAAAATGTAATTCAGCAGACGGTTTATTAACCAATTAGAAATGGTAATACATTTAACAACAAGAGAGACATGCATGAGAATTCCTAGAAGCATAGCATTCCAGTGGGAACTCTATCAACAAATTGACTTGGATCCCATTTACCACCCTCTGAGAAAAAGAACAGGAAATGGTGTCACCACAGGAAATGGCATCACCAACCCAAGGAAACCTAAACACATAAATAGAAAGCATGTCATATTACCAGTACCTCATCTAGAGGCTCACTGATGATGATACATAGTATGGTGACGAAACGTCTGAAAATGAATCTTCCAGCTCAGTGAGCAAATCTACATCCAGATAACTTATTGTTGGCATGAATTCATTTATTTGTTTTGAGGAAGAAAATGCAAAGCAGTTGCCAGGTTGCTGGACAAAGATTGATAGGCACATAGATGGTTTGCTATGATTTTGCATGTGCTCCAGCATTAGCAACAAATGCAGCCTCTTTTAAATGGATATAAAGATCTATTTAGGATTTGCTGTCTCAAAATAGTTTGTCAGTGAAATTGACTCCTCAGCCATAAAAAAGCCAACATATTTCATGTTATTTGCTGACCTACTAGATTTTGATTTCCTAACACTGTTGTGGTCAATATGAATACTGATTACTTAATTTAAGGTTAGAGGAAGGTTCGTATTAAAAACACTAGTTCTCAACAGTTAGGTTCCTCCCACCAGATAAATGCTTGATATGTCTGTGTTCTTGGACAGAAGGCAATATGTTTGTTGCCTTGTTTGATTTAATGTGATGAAGTTTAAGATTGCCAACATTTAAAGGCGTGGATGCTGAATTAAACAATCTTGTGACTGAAACTATTTTGGATGTATTACAAGATTTTTGTTGCATTCTATAAATAAACTGTATGGTGTGTGATTAACGATGAACTAAGTGGAGGATTCGATCATTTTAGATCTGTGCACTTTTTGAACCAATATGATTGAGAATGCATGTGATGGTTACCTAATCCTGACATGTTTTCAATTTGATCTTCAGTCATTTACATTGTTTTGACATAGACAATATCTACCTTATCATCTAGTTGAGTTAGCATATTATCATCAGATAAAATGGGAAGTTCCACAGGCTGTGGGAATGATAAACTAGTATGAAATCCATTCTGCTATCGAGTTATGACAGGCAAACTCTGAGAAAGTTAAAAAATCTTGATCTTTGATTTTTAGTATTTAGTGGATCATCTTGAAGTGAACACAAATGTATTAGATGTTGAATTACCTCATGAGAAATCAAATACCAAATGATAGTACAGTCAGTTCTACTATTACACAGTAGTTCTGTTCTCATGCAATCCCATATTATAAATAAATCACATTTAAATTAAAGGTGCTGGAATTGCATTATAACCAATACAGTACACATTTTAAAACATCACACTTTAGAAACAGTGTCCCCAATTTGTCAATTGTGTTATAGTGAATTTGTGTTAACAAAACATTATAACAGAATGACCTGTGCAAGGTGACAGCATTATCACAGTGGAACTTAATGCTGTTTTACTCCCTAGTAAGTGTGATAGGTGGAGGAAAAGTGGTACATTAATTTATGTCTACTCTCCTAAAATACAGAAGTCAGGGTTGGCACCTCAGTACATTGTGGAGACCAGCACTTCACAGAGGTGCCTTTATAGGGTGGATGTAAAAGATCTCATGGCACTATTTTGAATTGGTAGATACCCCCAGTTTTGAAGCCAATATCCTTTAACATCAACAAAAATTGTCTAGTCATTATCGCATTATTGCTCATCAGAGTTTGATGTGTACAAATTGGCTGCTGGATTTACTATATTACATTAATTGCCTGTAAAGTACTTTGAGATCTCAGATGATCATGAAATATATTATATAAATGCAAGCTTGTTTTATTTTTCAGAGAAAGTAAAAGACTGCACCAGGACAGAGATCTTTTGATGGAACTGCTGTTTATACTGTAAGCTTCCCCAGGTGTTGCAGAGAAGATATACGGAGATCGCTGTACCCAAAGAGTCAAATTTATTGCAGATCTTTAATCTGAATCTCCTACCAGATTCTTTTAATATGGTTACATTTATTAACCGTAAAGATTATGGAAGATTTGTGTAATTCTCTTACACAGTTGTAAGTGGGAATTAGGTACAGACCTGCTTAGAGAATGGAAGGAACGTTGTAAAATATCATCAGCCAGGATCAAAATGTTGAATGATTTTAGAGTTGGCATTAAATGTTTGCTGTATGACTGCATCAGCTAAATTGATAACCAGGTTACACTCTCTATTCCTGGGTCAAAGTTAAATAATTGATCATTACATGATGCTGCCTTTTGCAGGAGGAGAAAGAAATGTTTTTCTTTTAAAACTGTTTGGAGTTTGGAAAAGGAATATTTTAATATTTTCCATTTGCATCTCAAAGTAGATTGTATGATGCTGTTTGGCTTTTAGAGCAAGGTCCAACATCTATTTATGATCTTACTTGTTAAATTAGTTTGTAGACGAAATTGATTCTACCATAAACAAGCCAATACATTTCATGTTATTTTCTGACCTATTCTGGATTTCCATTTCCATGTTCTTGCTAATGTGTATATTTGGATTTTTTTGGGGGGAGGGAAGCAGTTTGATAGCGAAAATATTCATTTTTAAAGATGTATCAATTGGATTTCTACTTTGTGATAAAGGTCTGATGTATCTTTTCTTGACCGAAACTCAATGTATTATTTGTTATGGTTTAAGATACGATGAAACCTAAGATTTCAAATGTTAAGAATCTTGGATGTCCAATTAAACACCCTCATGACTGAAAGTATCTTGGATTTATTTTATGGTACTGATTCTGTAGATCAATGCCCTTTTTGAATCAATGATTTACACTAATACCTTGTCATAATTTCAATTTTGATCTTCTATGGTTATCTGATTCATTTTGATGTAGAAAATATCTACTTTTGACTTCTGTTTTAACACTTTTACACTGGTTTTGTTAACAGTATGTGCAGGGACATAATTATATAATTGCCCAAGGCAATAAATTGACTTCATTATGTTTTTAGTGTATATTTTTCATTGATTTGGAATTCATGCTATTAATATTTTTGACATTAGATTCTGTCAATTTAATTGCATTTATTATATACCTTACATTCAAATATTGGTCTGAATAACTGTCATTGAAAACATGAGAGATAAGGTTGTGTTGATTTAAGCAGTCTGACTGATGGATTCTCAGAAATTGATCGCCAAGGGTTAGGTTTTTGATTTGCTCAGTGTGGATCTCATTGAATCATCTCGGAATATTAAGGTGTTTTCCTCCAGGCATCGGGTGGTAAAGAATTGGCAAAGGAGGCGGCCCAGAACTACATGTCCTTGGCAGAATGGGAGGGGGAGTCGAAGTGTTCAGCCACAGGGTGGTGAGGTTGCTTGATGTGGGTGTCCCAGAGATGTTCTCTGAAACGGTCTGCAAGCTGGCATCCTGTCTCCCCAATGTAGAGGAGACCATATCAGATGCAACGGATACAGCAGATGACATTGATGGAGGTACACGTAAATTTCTGTTAGTTGTGGAAGGATCCTACAATTTGTACCAATTTGCTTTCTCTGTATGAAACTTCTTGGGTATTCTTTTAGTGAGACTTCCTTGTTCTGTATATATTTTTTCAACTCTGATTCTTTTTAAAATTGGTAGAAAAGTTCATCACTGGTGTTATGTTCTTAATGCCAGATATTTGATTTTTAGCATATTACTTCATGCATCATCTGTTAATCACAATTGTTTATCTTTTGGCGATGTGTCTTGTCTTTTTCATTTCAGTTTTAGTATTTTCTGATGGGGTTATCATTTACTACAATCCATTATTCTATTTAACATTTAAATAGAGTCTGTCTTCTGGTTTTAAAAAAAAATTGTCAAGCCTCTGTAATTGATTTTCCTCGGGCATTTCAACTGTGCAGTAAAGCCAAGTTCTGAATACAGAGCAACCTTGATTATCTGAATGAGATGGGTGAGCACTATTTCGTTTGGATAATTCATTATTCGGATAATCGATTTTAGCTTAAGCAGGGGAAGCATACTGATCTAACACTGTACTCTACTGGAGAATTAGTTTAAATCTATAATTTTAATGAGTGCCATTTAGACAAACTAAACTTTGCAGTCTGCAAATTACAGATTTAAATAAGAACTAAACCCTTACCATGAAGTCCCAGCATTAAACAAGGGCCCGAACAGCTTCTATGATTACAAGACCATTTACAGTATCAGTTTCTGGGATAGAAGGACTGACGGATGCCCTACAGCGTGTGGGTGTTTACGTTCTTGGCCTTTTTTTAAAAAATGAACAGCCTGGTAAAGTGCTGGGAATACTATAAAATACATATTTACTGTAAAACCTTACCTAAAAAATATCCAGTTGCTGATGCTTGAGCTGCTTGTGTTTCTTTGTTTTTGCCAGCATTTCATATCTTCAGTAAATCAAATACACTTAGCTCTTATGTGATGTTTTAGTGGGACTTTGAAATCATCTTCAGATAATCCGATTTTTGGATAATCGAGGTTCCTCTGTAGTGGTGATGCCAACACACCTTGCTTCTGTTGTTCCATTCCCTAACTCTTTGCAGTAAGAAGGTTGTAATATTTGTACATTTACTAATGTCAACCTAGTTTGGGATATATTCACTTCCCAGCCAATCCACTGCCTTCACTGATTCCTACCTTGTGCTACCAGACTATAATACTCTTCCCAGGAAAAAAAAAGAACAAATCTAATTTGGCCATTTACCATACGATCACTGGAATCACTGATATTGATAGGTGCCATCTTCAGTACTATCACGCTATCTTAGCTGTAACTAGCTGATTTGACACTCAGCTTGGATCTGCCAGTGCCATTCAACTCCTGACTTCACAGCCTCATTTCAAACACTGACAAGAGAGCTGAATTCCAGAGGTGAAAACGCCTGGGTGTGGCATTGAGGAACCTTTGGCAAAGCTGGAGTCAATGGTAATTGTTGTGGGGTGGGTACTGTTTGGAGTCACATCTGCCTCCAGAGAGCATGATTGTGATTGTTGGTCAGTCGTTTCCACTTAAGAAATTCTTTGATAGATTTTTTTTTATGACACGACTAGAACACCTTTAGAGTAAGTACCTAGGCTAAACCGTCTCTATGTGCTTCAATGACCTTGCTTCTATTGAAAGAGTGGAAGTAGGGATATTCCTTAATGTTTAGACAATATTCAATACCATTCGTGGCTCTTCAGATGCTGAAGCAGTCTGTGTCCAAAAGACTTGGACAGTATCCAGATTTGGGCTGACAAATGGTGGTAATGGTTTGTGCTGCATAAATACCAGATAATGCCCATCTCCAACAAGGGAGAATCTAACCATCATCCCTTGGCAAGCAAAGGTCTTGCCATTACTGAAACCCTCAGTACCATTGACCGTAAACTGGAGCAGCTCTATAAATACTGCACGAGCAGGTCAGAGGTTAGGAATGTTGCCTGTGACCAGTGGACAAATAGGCAGAAAACTAGCCACCAGGATACATGAACATCAACTAACCACAAAACTACATCACCCATTCTCACTAGTATCCTTACATATGGATTGAGGAAGGATATCACTTTGAATGGAACAACACATCCATCCGAGGACAAACCAAACATCCAGAAACCAAACCGACACACACAAGAATTCCTAGAAGCATGGCCTTTCCAACCAGAACTCTATCAACAAATACATTGACTTGGATCCCATTTATCACCCCCTAAGAAAAACAGGAAACGGCATTATCAACCCAAGGAAGCTCAAACATATAAATAGAAAGTGAGCTACACCACCAGTGCTTCATCCAGAAACTCACTGGATTAGGAATTGGCTGGCTGGAAGGAGACAGAGGGTAGTAGTTGATGGATTATGTTCACCTTGGAGCGCAGTTACTAGCGGTGTACCACAAGGATCTGTTTTGGGACCATTGCTTTTTGTTATCTTTATAAATGATCTAGAGGAAGGACTTGAAAGCTGGGTAAGCAAGTTTGCGGATGACACAAAAGTTGGTGGAGTTGTGGATAGTGAGGAAGGAAGTGGTAGGTTACAGCGGGATATAGATAAGTTGCAGAGCTGGGCGGAAATGTGGCAAATGGAATTCAATGTAGCTAAGTGCGAAGTCGTTCACTTTGGTAGGAATAACAAGATGATGGATTACTGGGCTAATGGTAGGCTACTTGGTAGTGTGGATGAACAGAGGGATCTTGGTGTCCATGTACACAGATCTCTGAAAGTTGCCACCTAGGTAAATAGTGCTGTGAGGAAGGCATATGGCGTACTGGGCTTTATTGGCAGAGGAATTGAGTTCCGGAGTCCTGAGGTCATATTGCAGTTGTATAAGACTCTGGTGAGGCCTCATCTGGAGTATTGTGTGCAGTTTTGGTCGCCATACTATAGGAAGGATGTGGAAGCTTTAGAACGAGTGCAGAGGAGGTTTACCAGGATGTTGCCTGGAATGCTAGGAAAATCTTATGAGGAAAGGCTGAGGCACTTGGGGCTGTTCTCATTGGAGAAGAGAAGGTTTAGGGGAGATCTGATAGAAGTGTATAAGATGATTAGGGGTTTAGATAGGGTAGATACTAAGAACCTTTTACCGCTAATGGAGTCAGGTGTTACTAGGGGACATAGCTTTAAATTAAGGGGTGGTAGGTATAGGACAGATGTTAGGGGTAGATTCTTCACACAGCGGGTTGTGAGTTCATGGAATGCCCTGCCCGTATCAGTGGTGAACTCTCCTTCTTTATGGTCATTTAAGCGGGCATTGGATAGGCATTTGGAAGTTATTGGGCTAGTATAGGTTAGGTAGGATTCGGTCGGCGCAACATCGAGGACCGAAGGGCCTGTACTGCGCTGTATCCTTCTATGTTCTATGTTCTATGTTACCTAGTATGGTGACGAAACATCTGAAAACAAACCTTCCAAGTCAAACTTCCATCCAGAACCTCAACCTGAGCTACAAATCTTCTCGAAAGTCTGTCCACCAACTCCAAGACATAATTTAGAGTGTGATGGAATACTCCTCACTTGCTTGGATGAGTATAGCTCCAATAGGAGGCTCGAAGCTTGATATCATCCAAGATCAAGCAGCCCACTTGTTTGGCAATACATTCACAAACATTGACTTCTTCCACCACCAATGTTCAGTAGCAATAGTATATACTATATAGAAGATGAACTACAGAAGTTCACCAAAGCTTCTGAGACATCATGACCATGGCCATCTAGAAGGTCATGGGGAGAAGATATGAGAACATCATTACATTTAGTGAACTATACAGTAAACTGTAAAATGAAAAGTCATGGGGAGAATTGATGGACAGAGAGATCTAGGTGTTCAGATCTGTTGTTCCCCAAAGGTTGTAATGTTGATAGAGTGCTCATATGGCATGCTTTCCTTGATCGGACAGGGTATTGAGTACAAGTTGCATAAGACTTTGGTTCGGCCTCATTTGGAATAATAGTGTGTGCAGTTCTGGTTGCCACTTTACCAAAAGGATGTGGATGCTTTGGAGAGGGTGCAGAGGAGGTTGACCAGGATGTTGCTGGTGTCCAGCTTGTTCCTAAACCAGAGCAATCTGCTAGAGGTTTGGCATATTTGATTCTTCCCTCCCATCTCTGGGATAATGCCTTCGTTCCTATGGTAAGATGACTGAGAAGTTCAACATAGCAAGTCACAGGACACCAGGTTATACTCCAACAGGTTAATTTGAATCACAAGACAAAGGAGTAGTGTTCCAAAAGCTTGTGATTTCAAATAAACGTGTTGGAGTACTGACTTTGTCCACCTCAATCCAACACCAACACTTCCACATCTTGGAGAAGTTCAATGGTGAGGAAAAATCTAAAGCATGTTTGTAGTACAATGCTGCTATCTAATGTTTAATTGTACTTTGATTCTGTGGGCTTTTTAACCATCTATACGTAGTGAAATGTTTTCTGTTTATTTGTGATGAGTATTGGTAAAAACAAAGTAACTGTGAGCAGGAATCAGCCATTCATCACTTTGACCCTGCTCTGGTATTCATTCAGATCAGGTATCACACCTCCTAAATTCCAGTGGCTGTAATTTATTGACTAAAGTATTTTTGGATGTCATAAGGCTATGTATGACACTACAAATACAAATTCTTTCTTCATTTTAAGCTTAATTTAGTAAACTGACTTTTTCAAACTTCATAATCTGTTGATACCTTTACCTAACAAACAGAGAACTGAATCCACTTTCCTGTAGTTTTCTCCCCATCAAGGTGCTAATTCCCGTTTGGGTAGTGCCTACCTTAGTGCATACCAAACAAGCTCTTTCAGAGTGCTGGATATCACAGCAGGATCCATCACTTCTATACCTGGCAAAGCCTCAGTATCCAGGAATTCTGACTGACTTATTTTCACTTCACCCTGAGGTGATGATGCAAATTTTAAGCTATGCTGCTGGCTGGCTAAGAATAACTAACTCAGTGCAGCCTGGCTGCATTAGAGTAATGTTACACCATGTGATGTTTTTAACTAACAAAGTCAGTGGGGAATTAAAATAACATGCTTGGGCATATTATTAGAGGTCAAAACAAAATGGTAGGGTGGTTAGGTACAGGTTTAGTTATTCTTCCCTTATTTCTAGCCAGAAACCAAAAGCTGCCTCAAATAGAAAACAGCAAGAATATGGATACCAACTTGCTATTGTTGATTTCCTAATGGTCAGATCACAGCATAAGTAACCTAGTAGGAAAATCATTTGGCTAGGCAGCTGGTTTTCCATGCAGCATAATGTCAATAGTACAGAATCAATTTTAAACTGGTTGAGGTCCCACTTCTTGACCTTGCTCCTTGCCTGGGGTGTGGTGACTGTCAGATTAAACTCAGCATCAGTTGCTCCTCTCTCTAATGAGAAAGTGAGATTGTAGCAACTTTACCTTTTAATTAAGAGAAAGTGAGGACTGCAGATGCTGGAAATCAGAGCTTAAAACTGTGTTGCTGGAAAAGTGCAGCAGGAGAGAGCACCAAAGGAACAGGAGAATCGACGTTTTGGGCATTACCTTTTAATTAACCCAGTTCCAACAACAGTTGGTCAGTGAAATTATGTGGAAAAAATATTTCATTCGTCCATGTTAGATGGGAAATGTTATCACCTAACATAGTTACAACAGCACCTAGATTCATGCTTCCTATCCTCTCAAGATAGTATCTCAACTACATATAGCCTCTCTCCTGAGATGTATGGCCAGAACCTGTGCACCCCTAAGTTGATCCGGTGAGAATAATCTGACCAACTGCTTGGTGAACATGATTTTTAGCACAGTAAAAGTGAAAAGATGCATGGGTAGTATTTGTAATGTTGCACCATCATGCTCAAAATTCAGTGTTATATTTGTTCATGTTAAAATGTAGGTAGCGAAACATTTTAAAAATTAGTGTCACTGTAGTTGCTAAGATTGCTTTTATCTTAAAAGATCTTGTCAGTAGATCAACTACACAATGCTGGATAGAGGCAAATGTGGATACATTGTCTGTAATCAATAAATGAGAGGTTATGCCAGAGAGGAATTTCAAGAGATTTTCATTTCACATCCTCAGTCCAGTATGCTGGTGCTCGTATTCCTCATGGCTACAGGGAATGATTGATTAGCATATTCACTTAAAGCAGTACCATGACCCAAGGTGTGGAAAACCCTCAAATCAGCAACACACACACACACACACACACACACAAATTTATATGGTCATTATAAATTGCATTTTTGTGAGAGTTGTTTTGCGTGCAAATAGACTGCTATTTTTCCTATGTAACAGCAGGGACTACACTTCAAAAGGTCAATTACTGGCTGTAAAGTGCTTTGAGATATCCTAATGTCCTGAAAAGTGCGACAAGAGTTCAAGTCTTCCTCATCTGTGTTTATTTTCCAAATATGGATTCATCCAATTAAGGTCAAGAAGCGGGACTTCCATTGTGACCTCAACCAGTACAGGGGTTACAGGGATAGGACGTAATTCAGCTAGTTACACTCCCTGCTGTTTCTCCATAGCTCTGCAACTTTTTTTTTCCCAAGTGTTCATTCAATTCTCTTTGGAAAGTCATAATAGCATCTACCTCCACCAAACTTTCATTAATTCCACATCCTAAATATTCACTGCTCAAAAATATTGCTTCTCCTGTTGCTATTCATTCTTTTGCTATTTACTTTAGATCTAGTCCTTGGCCCTTTTGTCAGTTTGAATTTTTTGTCTATCTGCTGATTAAATCCCTCATCATTTTTTAAACACTAGTGTCTTCTCATGACCTTCTCTTCACTAAGGACTCAAATCTACCTTCCCTAATTTGTTCCCATAACTGGAGCCCCTCATCCTTCTACGTATTCTCATAAACCTTTTTTTGCAACCTCATGGCAAGGCCAAAAATACTCAAATTGAGTTGGTTTAGGATTTGCAACAAATATGCAAGACAGATTCATTGCCATAGGAAACTTCAAACGTGATACATCTTTGAAAGAAAAAAAGCATCTCTGTCAATGGACCTTCCCAGAAATTGTAGCATTGACAACTACAAAAACTTAAGAGCAAGTTGATTGCTATGGACTGTAATTATATTTTTCATCATATACATCTGCACAGACTGGTGCAATTCCATCACGTACTAATACAAAATGGCATAATCAGGGCATGTTTGGACACAAGATATATAAACATCTCTCTAAACAGAAGGCCACACAAAATTGCAACATTAGAGGAATTGAATCAAAATTGATCAGGAGCTAAATTCTTTCCCAAGCCAGAAACCATTTAGAGGATTGATACAAGATTTTGCCTTTTAATCTCAATCATAACGTGTTCCAACTGTATATGGACAGAATCAAAAAGTATGTATATGGTTGATCATGGGGTGGCACGATGGCTCAGTGGTTAACACTGCTGCCTCACAGTACCAGTAACTTGGATTCGATTCTGCCTGTCCGTGTGGAGTGTTATGGAGGAAATATAGATATTCACCAGGAGATGCAGCGAGTTCTTCAAGAAGTAGATCTTTTATTTGCAAACAAAAAACCGTGACACCAAGAAAGCAGATTCTTGAATGCCCATGAACCTCAGGGTCGGTGGATTTTGAATATGTTTTTAAATCATGTTTCTGTTAGCTTATCAGCATGTCCAACTATATTAATCAAAGTACCTCATTCTAGCTACACAATAAACCAGTAATGTTAGTTCCCATTATCTCTTTACTTGTACATTCTACTTAATGTTATTAATGTCACAGTTAGATATTTATTGCTAAATCTGCTACAGTGAACTTCCATTTCAGACAAACCTGTCATGATACATATTTAGCTATTCTATCTACTACAATAGTCTGTCTCAAGCTGACTCTATTAACCATTAATTAAAATATTTTAAATGCCATGTCCCAAATATTTATGGTCCCAATCCTGTCATAATAACACTTAACAGAAAACTACCTCTACTACTGTTATCTCATCTTGCAATAGTGACCTTTCAGCCTTAACCTTACTCTGCTAATTGGTGTAAGAGCATTCCACTATTCTTATCCCATCCTGCCTTCCACAGAACACAGATTGCCAGTGGTCTTCATGCTTTAACCCTTCCCATGCTTTCATGTTCTTTATTTTCCATAGGAGTTTGCACATTCTCCTCTTGTCTGCATGGGTTTCTCCTACAGTCCACAGATGTGCAGGTTAGGTGGACTGGCCATGCTAAATTACCCGTAGTGTCCTGTGATGTGCAGGGTAGGTTGATTAGGCATGGGAAATGCAGGGCTACAGGAATAGGGTAGGGGGTGGGTCAGGGTGGGATGCTATGGTCGAGTGGACTCTATGGGCTGAACGGCCTGCTCTCATACAGGGAATTCTATGATCTTATATTGGGCAGAACTAAGGAAGAGCACAATTAAAATATTCACTGATGGTAGCAGCTCATCCTGAAAGACTTATCCTTCATTAGCAAAAAAAAACCATGAGTGTGGGTCAGATCAACACTTCATTTTATCCATACAGTAATGGGATCTGTCTCAACCCAGGTAAAGTTGAAGGTGTACAGTGCATGCCTACTTCCCGAGACAAAGGTGATCTTCATCGATGTCTCAATTTAAAAATTTTGTAACAGCATAAGTACTAGATGTTTCCAACAAAGCATCATCGTTAAGGAGCTGTTATGGAAAGATATCCTATATGTAAGGCAGGAGGACTATCAACACATGTAAGAATCATTCCTACAGTACCACAAACGAAGGAAAAAGACTGTGCTAGAAGTAGAAACATTTTAGAAAAGGCCAGGAGGATGCACCATGCCATATGGCAAGCTGGTTGTACTTGGATCTGAAAGTGCAATCAAGGAATATGAAACATTTGCTCTAGTTTTTGATATCATAAGGTTCCACATATTCCTTTTCAGTCAGCAATTCACTGTAGAAACCCATCACAATCAATCAGTGAAAATAAAATAATTTTGTGTTAACAATTGATAAGTGCATCTTCTAGTAAAAGTTAAAGGGGGTATGACTTCAGAATCTTCTAAGCCCGTTTCCAAAATCAGAATGTCAGACAAGCAAAGCAGATTATCAAATCTGAACAACAGTGCAGGAATTCTGCTAGATTTACAGATGGACACCCAGGTGAAAAACTGGAGTAAGGTCTTTTTGAAGAACTTAGGTCAGCACAAACAGCTAATGATGCACAACTGAAGGCATTATGGAAAGTTATCAGAGAGATGTGGCCTGATATGAGGCAAGAGTGCCAGACCCCCTCTGATGATCTTGGCCAAACACAGATGAAGCAGGTATCTCAAGGGACTTTTTATTTATATTTTTGTGTGCATACACACACACACGGAAAGAAGTGCTTATGCCTGATGCTCTTTACCAGAATCACGTCACAGTTGCAGCAAGGGCATATGGGCATACAGCGAACAAAATACCTGGCACAGGATAGTATATATAGGCTGGAGGATGATAGAGAAAGATTTCTGCAGCTTGCTACAATCACCAACCACAGCATCATCAGAACTTCTACGTCCCCACAACATTATCACAGATCCAACAATGTTGCTGACTAAGTGGTTAACATGAAGTACAGGGCAATAAAACAAGATATTGTTATACTACACCTCTGGATAAGAAGCCTTGCCAATAGAGATAATGTTTGTCAGGCAAGTTAGGATAACCTTCTCAAGTCAGCACCTGTTCATGTTTTCCAAAATACAGAATAAACTTCACACAAAAAAAAACAAGTGACAATGAAAATAATATGCTGGTCAAGTTTGCAATTGCCTAATTTTGGCATAAGACACTAGGGTCATTATCATAATCCTACTCAAGTTACCTGCAGTGGTAAACAAAGTGGACAGATCCTACAAAGCACCATTGAGAAGAAACTGAAGCCAATTCAGGGAATTGTATAGTACTCTAGCAGTTCATAGAACACATGAAGTTATGCTCAGATAATGAAGGTGCAGAAAACTATCAGGACCAAAATAATACTAACAACAATGACAAGACTAGCACGAATATAAGAACAGCCAATGTAGAGCCTTGACTTTCATAAAATTAGATCACCACGAAATCTGGAAGGCTTGTTAAAGCATCTATATCTCTTACTGAATCTTAGACACTTGAAGCTGAAATTTTGCAATTCTTATTTGAGTAACTAGTTTTGCAAACTGTCTAACATATAAGGCTTTTTTCCATACATTACACGTAACTATATCTTAGAAAAGAAATGAATGCTGTGTTAGTACTTGGAGAACTGACTGTGTTAATGAGTCTATGACTAGGATGACACCACATGACCAGTGACTATGAGAAGACCAAACAGAAATGTGCCAGACTCAGGATGTGTCATGGGTCACTTTATCAGTTTGTGTTAAGTAAACCGGTTTATAATTTTCAAACCAATTGAGCCTCCACTATTTACCACTTCAGCATGTAAGTGGGAATTCAATGTGAAGAAGAACACCACAAAACACCATCCTCCCTAAAGCCCTTGCTTCCATCCTAATGTGTGATACCACAATTGGACACAACACTCCACTTTAAACTGATCAATTTCATCAATTCTTTGATTTTCCAATTTATGCCTCTTTTTACAATACCCAAGATCAGCCGATACTGTCAAATTCAATGAATAATACATTTATGTACTCTTTTCAGTCCCTCATCCTGTTATCAGCAAAAAACCTTTGCAACTATCTTCAGTTCTGAAGAAGGGTCACTGGACTCAAAACATTAACTGTGTTTCCCTTTACAGATGCTGGCAGATCTGCTACGTTTCTCCAGCATTTCTGTTTGTATAACTAAGTCTCTATTTGGATTGAAATACATTAATGTACACATTTGATATACTTTCCTTCATTGGTCAGAGCATCGAACATATATCTGTTGGGAGTTCATGTTGCAACTACACAGGACGTTGATTAGGCCACTTTTGGAATATTGTGCACAATTCTGGTCTCCCTCTCATCGGGAGCAATGTTGTGAAACTTGAAAGGGTTCAAAAAAGTTCACAAGGATATTGCCAGAGTTTGAGGGTTTGAGCTATTGGGAGAGACTGAATAGGCTAGGGTTGTTTTCCTTGGGGAGTATCAGAAGCTGAAGAGTGACCTTATAGAGATTTATAAAATCATGAGGGGCATAAATAGGGTCTTTTCCTTGGGGTGGGGGAGTCCAGAACTAGAGGGCATAAGTTTAGGGTGAGAGGGGAAATAATTAAAAAGGGACCTAAGCGGTATGTTTTTCATGCAGAGGGTGGTGTGTGTATGAGTTGCTAGAGGAAGTGGAGGAAGAAGCTGGTACTATTACGTTTAAAAGGCATCTGAATGGGTTTATGAATAGGAAGGGTTTAGAGGGATATGAGCCAAGTGCAAATAGGTCTAGATTAGTTTAGGATATCTGGTCAGCCTGGGCAAGTTGGACTGAAGGGTCTGTTTCCATGCAGTACATCTCTATGACTCCCGATGATTTATTGTAGTCATGTGACCTCGATCACGAGATGCGCATACATTGCAGGCAGCCATTTTACTGACTCCAATAAATTCATTCTGACCAGACTGGTGTTGTGCTCAGATCAGTCTGAGTAGCAGCCTGATTTGCAAGGAATCCCATATTTTTATTTATGCCTGGGATATGGGGTAGGCTAGCACACATTACCAATTCTGAACTGCCCAGACAGCAGTTGCGTCAACCACATTTCTGTGTCTGGAATTACCTTTAGACCAGGTAAAGGCAGCAGATTCTTTCCCTAAAGGAAATTAGAGAACCATGTAGATTTTTCCAATAATTGAAAATGATCTCACCGTCACCATTACACTTTTAATTCCAAGTGTTTATTGAATTCAAATTCTACCATCTGCCATGGCAGATTCAAACCAGAGTTCCCAGAACGTTACTATTGTCTCTGGACTAATAGGCTGGCATATAACACCAACTCCCCATCGTTTTTCAGTCTAGAGGACTGTATACAATCACTCATCTGGATCATTTTCTGCCACTTAGCTAATTTCATATCCATGCTGCTAGGATTGCTACACTTCCAAAGGCTTCAGCTTTGTTGACAAGTCTGTTATATGGCATGTTACCAAAAACCTTCTGGATGTTCATGGTGTTATGATCTCAAGGGAGAGTGGTAACATTAAACAGTAATTTAAATTCTCAGTTGTTAACATTTATACTGCTCCACTGTCTTCCCTGCTGGGCTCCTCTTCCAACCAGTTCTGGCCAGCCTCTCCCTCATGTCTTGGTAGCTATTTTTATTCAATTGTAATTCTAATACATCTGATTCCAGCTTCTCCCTCTCAAAGTGCAGGATAATTCTATCATAGTATGGTCACTAACCCCTAGAATTTCCTTCACTTCCTTAAACAGGTCTGCCTCATTGCACATCACCAAATCCAGAATTTCCTGTTCTGTAGTGGAACCTATCAAAAGATGCTCCAAAACAAAGCCTCAGACATTCCAATTTTCATTGCTTGGGATCCACTATCAATCTGATTTTGCCCATTCACCTGCATATTGAAGTCCCCCATGAATTTTATGGGTAGTACTTTTTTAATAAGACTCTTTTAAAAATCTATATTTTTGAACAGTAAAGGAATTAAGGGTTATGGTGAGTGTGTGTGTAAGAGGCGTTGAGTCCACAAAAAGATCAGCCATGTTCTTACTGAATGGTGGGGCAGGCTTGATGGGGCAAGTGGCCTACTCCTGCTCCCATTTCTTATGTTCTTCTGTAAATAAGAATGCAGAATTGGTGAGTTGGGCAAAGAAAAACGAAGACTTTTTAAAAAAGTATTAAAAGTGTTTGCTTTTTAAAGGAGAGAACTCACAAAGTGACTTGGCAAGTGCAAAGTTTAGAGTGAAGGAAGAAAATAGAGGTAGGTGATTCTAATGAGGGATTTGATATAACTAGAAATCAACATTTAGTGCTTAAAATTTACAGATAATGGAGGGAACAGATATTGAATTTCAAATGCACCTGGGAACCTGAAGCAGTTAAAAAAAATGTTTGGACCTTAACGTTACAGGGTGCTTTGACAGTTGTAAATGTATACACCAGTTTGTTAGAAGAAATAAAATCTACAGATTTGAGCATAGTATGAGGATTGATTTATTTTTTTAAACTATGAACTTGTCCCTGAAGCGCATTATTTAAAATGCAGGATAACAGGAAGAAACAAAATTGCACATTTGTAGATTTTGCAAAAGAAAATACCACTGGATCAACAGTTTTGATCACTTAGGTAATTTTAAGAGAACACCAAGGAAATAATAATGACTAAGTAGCATTCCAGTCTTAAGATTTCTTAGGATAGAAGTCAGGTATCAAAGGTCCAAGATGAATCAGTTCTGCCAGGCACCTATGATACCTCTAAATGTTATGCCTCACTTGGGTAATGCACTGGAAATCATGCCCTGCTATTCCTGGAGTCATCACAAAAATTAAAGATTTTTACAAATATACAGAATTCCCCAATTTACCCATTTTTTACATCCAGGTCGATAGAAAACATGGACCTGGTTGCTGTACTTAATAGGACTTACTATTAATCAAAAATATCAAGTCTAAGTACAGATAAACAACAATGAAGCATTGCTATATAACTCCACTAGCTACAAAGTCTAATCCGCTTATAAACTCCCTCCTATAAACACAAACACAGACAGGAAATGGGGGGGGGGGAAGAGGAGAGAATGTTATGGCCAGAGAGAAAAACTGAAAAGCTCAGTGGTTCCCGTTCACAGGGTTACTGAGATGGCCCTTCTGCTTAGCAGAATGCTGCTTCTCAGTCTTCCTACTCCTGACACTATCATTGGTTTGCAAGAGGGCAGGGTGGCTAGTTTGAACATATACAATGCCCCTGATTTATAAATTAAAAAATCACAACTTTCAACAACTGAAGATAAAATAAAAGGGGCAGCATGGTAGCTTAGTGGTTAGCACTGCTGCCTCACAGCGCTAGGGATCTGGGTTCAATTCCAGCCTCGGGCAATCGTGTGCGTGGAGTTTGCACGTTCTCCCAGTGTCTGTGTGGGATTCCTCTGGGTGCTCCAGTTTCTTCCCACAGTCTCAAGATGTGTAGGTTAGGTGAATTGGCCGTACTAAATTGCCTGTAGTGCAAGATGGATTAGTCAGAGGGGGATTGCTCTTCGGAGGATCGGTGTGGACTCATTGGGCCGAAGGGCCTGTTTCCACACTGTAGGGAATCTAATCTAATCTTCAGAGATCAAAAACAGCTCCTAGGCTGGTGGAGATCTGGTAGTTGGGGATGCAAACAAGATTGGGAAAAACTATCTGGGAGCCAATTACATAATTGATGACAGGCAAAAGGATTTGGTGCTTGGTGACTGGTCACTAGCTCACAGATTAATCAGCTCCATTTGTACACATCCTAGGCTCCAAGTAACAGGCATCCGCTGCACCCGATGTAGCCTCCTCTATATTGGGGAGACAGGCCGCCTACTTGCGGAACGTTTCAGAGAACACTTCTGGGACACCTGGACCAACCAACCCAACCACCCCGTGGCTCAACACTTTAACTCCACCAAGGACATGCAGGTCCTTGGACTCCTCCATCGCCAGACCATAACAACACAACGGTTGGAGGAAGAGCACCTCATCTTCCGCCTGGGAACCCTCCAACCACAAGGGCTGAACTCAGATTTCTCCAGTTTCCTCATTTCCCCTCCCTCCACCTTGTCTCAGTCGAATCCCACAAACTCAGCACCGCCTTCCTAACCTGCAATCTTCTTCCTGACCTCTCCGCCCCCACCCCACTCCGGCCTATCACCTTCACCTTGACCTCCTTCCACCTATCACATCTCCATCGCCCCTCCCCCAAGTCCCTCCTCCCTACCTTTTATCTTAGCCTGCTGGACACACTTTCCTCATTCCTGATTAAGAGCTTATGCCCGAAATGTCTATAATGAATTTCCTGGTCCTTGGATGCTGCCTGACCTGCTGCGCTTTTCCAGCAACACATTTTCAGCTCTGATACTCCAGCATCTGCAGACCTCACTTTCTCCCCCAAGTAACAGGCACCTTCTATTATTGCTTGAACCAGAAACTGCGTAAACAGTAATTAAAATGAGTCAGGTTACTTCCTTTAAAAAAAACACGTGGCAATCTCTTGAGCAATACTTCGTTTTTTTAAAAGTTCTCCTCCTATTTCAATGTACGATGAAAAACACAGGAAAAATGTTGAAAAAAAATCACTGTCTTTATAATAATCACGTGGAAATCAAGAAGGAAATTGCAAAAATGGAAAATCTGGAAATGGAAAAGACATTTTAGGGAGCAAACAAAGACACCAGAATAATAAAGGAGGAAGACTAGACATTAAATAGGAGATGAAATCATACTAGCGAGAGATAACTCAGGATAGTAAAGACTGTTCTTCCTCACCTATTGGTAAAGAGAACAAGGTAACTGGAGGTTATGAATATTTTAATTCAAAAGGTAGAGACATTTCCCCAAGTCAGTCACTTATAATGGGCTGATGATGCATCATCTTCCATAGGTATAATTGGGGGTATACATGATAATTTTCAAACTAGTCCAATTAAGAAGAGTTAGACTAAGAATGACTTAGTCAGTCGAGATTTTGGAATCAGAATAGTGCAAGAAATCCCTATAGAAGGACATAATCTTTGGGAATGATCCAGCTGGTTCAAAAATATTGGTTTCATTGACAGTGTTGGAACAACCAGAAGTAAAAGAAATCAAAAGCTTACAGGATTAACATACTCCATTTCCTGGCTCTGTTGCAACAGAATTTCAAGCCTGTTGAATTAGACAGTGGGGAAGTGAGGGAAAGTAAAATCATTGAAATAAGAAAGAGAAAACTAAAAATGACTACTAAGGACACTTGTTTCTTCTCCTGGGGGAAGGGAGGTGGTTGATAAAAGACTAATATTTATTACACAATTTGGAGTGTTAAAGTTGAGGTAGATGGGTTTGGTTTTCGTTCTGTAAAGGTAAAAAGAAAAGTTCAGAAAGTCAATTTGGAGAGAAAATTTAAATGCCTAATTTCCAAGAAAACATTCAATTTAAGTGCCTAGTCAGATACTGGAGTTAATTAATTTTAAAAAAACACTACTGAGTTTAACACATACAGGAAAACATGAAGGAGGAAGACTTTTGTGAAGTTTCAAAGCAGAAGATAAAAAGTGTAATCCAGAAGGGAAAATAGAATGTGGGAGTAAAATTTCAGGGAACATCAAAACATAAAAGCATCTACAAATAAATAAACAGAAAAAGATTAAAGATGACAAACATGGATCCCATACAGCAAAACTGGAGAAATTACCACCGGGATCAAAGAAACAGAAGAATTGAACATGTTTTCATTTCAACTTCACAGAAGAGGACAAAGTAATATCCCATAAATATTGAAGAGCCAAGCATCTAGTGAGGGCAGAATTTAATAAAATCAGAAGTCACAAGAAAATGATGCTGGAGAGATTATTAGGATTAAAGGCTGATGCTAACAAATCAATATAGTGTGATAATCTATACCCCAAGTAGTAAAGAAAGTGGCCCTGAGAATATTGGATGTAGTGGTGCTCATCTTCCAAACTTCTACAGATTCTGAAGCAGTTCTTACAGATTGAAGGGTGGCAAATGTAACCTCACTATTTAAAAGAGGGAGGGAGGGAGGGAGAGAAGAGAGAATAACAGATCAAACAGAAATTGCTGGAAAAAGCTCAGCAGGTCTGGCAACATCTGTCAAGAGAATCAGAATTAATGTTTTGGGTCTAGTGACCCTTCCTCAGAATTGATGGTAACTGGAAAATGTCATTTTTTAAATGGGAGGGGAAAGGAGTAAAACAACAGGTGATTGGGGAGAGGGGTCAAAGAGAGAACAGTTGGACAAAGGAGTGGATAACAATCCAACTAGGAGGGTGAATAGCTGTTAATGGAGACTGTTAGCGGCTAACAAAAGGTTGTGTGTAATAGCAGACTATATGATCACAAGTCAAGAGTGTGCTGTTGGAAAAGCACAGTAGATAAGGCATCATCCGAGGAGCGGGAGAATTGGCATTTCGGGCATAAGCCCTTCATTAGGGATTTTTTTTGATTCTCCAGCATTTACAGTCCTCACTTTCTACTATATGATCACAAGGTCCAGTGTATGGGGGTGGGGCTAGGACATAACAGAATTCAAGCCCTACAGTTATTGAACTTGATATTGAGTCTAGAAGGCTGGAAGCTCAGTGTAAGTTAGAAGAATACCAACTCAATTGGGGATCCTCTGACTCTATCTATTGTTCATTCCTTACACATCCCTTCATCCCTTCCCTTACCCAAACTTCTGCATAAAAACTGACATTTTCCTAGCTAGCATCAGTTCTGAGGGTCACCAGACCAAAAATGTTAACTCAAGACTTCTCTTCACAGCTGCTGCCAGACCTGCTGAGCTTTTCCACCATCCACAGTTCTGTTATTCCAAATAAACTCAAAAGATCAATTAGTAATGGGGAAAATTTAACAAAGACTTAATACAGAACACTTGGAAAGCATTAATGGAATTGAACAAAGCCGGCATGGGTTTATGAAAGACAAATCATACGTAACAAATCAACCAGTGTTTTTCTTCTTTGGCAATGTAATAAGTAGAATGGATGAAGAAAAACCAGGGGATGTGGGTGAATTTGGATTTGTGAAGGATTATCATAACATCTTCCTTAAGAGGTTGATGAGAAAAATTGAAGTGGGATGGGGGGATATTAGCATGGATCAAGAATTGATTGACATACAGGAAACAGGGTGGAGACAAATGGTCTTTTTCTGAGTGGCAGGCAGTGATGAATAGCATACTACAAAGATCAGTACTTGGGGCCCCAGCTATTCATGATAAATATAAATGACATTGGATGAGGGAACTAAATGCAAAACCTTCAAGTTTGCTGAAATTACAAAATTGGGCAGGACTAACAGCAAGGTGATTTAGCAAACATGGCAGGTGCATCACAACATGGCTAAACGTCAAGTTATACAGTTTGGTACAAAAAACTATTATTTAAAAGAAGATATATTGGGAAATACAGATGTACGAAGAGACCTACTGTACACCAGTCAATGAAAGCATACAGGCAGGTGCAGCAAGCAATTAGGAAGGCAAATGGTATCATTCTACAATGAATGCCAATGAGTGTTCAGAAGTAGGGATGTCTTACTGCAGTTATTCAGGGCCCTGATGAGAGCACACCTGCCTAAGAAAGGATATACATAGAATAGGGGGTGTGCAGTGGATGTTTACTTGGCTGATACAGAGGTTGGCAAGACTGTCCTGAGGAGAGATTAGTTCGACTGGGCCTGTATTCACTCGACTTAGAATAGACTTACAGTGTGGAAACAGGCCCTTCGGCCCAACAAGTCCACACCGACCCGCCGAAGCGCAACCCACCCATACCCCTACATTTACCCCTACCTCACACTACGGGCAATTTAGCATGGCCAATTCACCTGACCCGCACATCTTTGGACTGTGGGAGGAAACTGGAACACCCGGAGGAAACCCACGCAGACACGGGGAGAACGTGCAAACTCCACACAGTCAGTCGCCTGAGTCGGGAATTGAACCCGGGTCTCAGGCGCTGTGAGGCAGCAGTGCTAACCACTGTGCCACCGTGCCGCCGACTTGTGGGATGAGATATTGTGATTGATACATGAAACATTCCAACAGGGTTGAACAGATTAACTGTGAGAGGATGATGATTTCCCGAGACAAAGTTTCAGGATGTGATATAGACTATTTAGGGGTAGGATTTAAAAAAAAGAGTCTGTGGAGGTCAGCACTGAGTTTTTTTTTAAGACATTTAAGGCATCAAAGCATATGGGGAAAAAGCAGCAATACAGTATTGAGATAGAGGATCAGTCTTGATCACATTGAATGACAATCTGCTTGAAGGGTAAAGTGGGCCTAACACTGCTCCTATTTTCTAGGTTTCTATGACAATTTCATAGAATAGAACCCCTACAGTATGGAAACAAGCCATTCAGCCCATTGAGTTCACACCACTCCTCCAAACAGTATCCCACCCATACCCACATCCTTAGCCTATCTCTGTATCCTGCATTTTGCATGGCTAATCCACCTAACCTGCACATCTTTGGACTGTAGTAGGAAACTCAAGCATATACGGGGAGAACATGCAAATTTCACACAGACAGTCACCAGAGGCTGGAATGGAACCTAGGTTCCTGGCACTGAGGAAGCAGTGCTAACCACTGTGCCACAGTGCCACCTAGTTTGTATAGATGTTCTCAAACTGTCAGAATTGGAGACTTAGGCCATCAAAACTGAACTAAAATCACATATTTCAGCAGTCCAGGGAGAACTGTAAGGTTAAAGATTAAAGAGCTAAGATAGGAGTAATATTTCTTTTGGGTGGAGTAATACATGTAGTTCTGGTTTTATATACAATAAGTGTACAAGAAGGGTGCAATGTCTTGTTCAAGAATATTGGCAACCTTGTGTAAATGTGTTTAGTGACTAACCAAGATACCCCAAAATAAAACTTATGATCTACTGAGCCAAGTTTCATTCTGGCATCTGAAGTATTCAGTATTACTGTCTAAGTTTCAGAGGTTCCTTTTACTCAAGAGTCATAGAGCATGGAAACAGACCCTTTGTTTTAACTTGTCCGTGCTGACCAGATATCTTAAATTAATCTAGTCCCATTTCCAGCATTTGGTCTGTATCCCCCTCAACCTTTTGTATTCATTTACCTGTCCAGATGCCTTTTAAATGTTGGAATTGTACCAGCCTCCTCCACATCCTCTGGCAGTTCATTCCATACACACACCAATCACTGTATGAAAATGTTGTTGCTTAGATCCCTTTTAAATTGTTCCCCTTTCACCAAACATATGCCCTCTAGTTTTGAACTCATCCAATCCAGGGAAAAGACTTGTCTATTTACCCCAACCATGAGCTCATGATTTGATAAACCTCTATAAAAGGTCACCCCACCCCTTAGCCTCAGTCACTCCAGGGAGAATAGTCCCAGCCTATTCAGCCTCTGCCTTTTGCTCCAAACCTCACTCTTACAGCAGTGAGACCAGAATTGAATGTAGTCTTCCAGAAGTGTCCTAACCAATGTTCTGTACATCTACACTATGACTGCCCAACTACTTTCCTCAATGCATTGACCAATAAAGGCAAGTGTACCAATCAGTCTTTTCACTATCCTGTCTATCTGCCACTTCACTATAAGGAACTATGAATCTGCTCTCCAAGGTTTCTTTGTTCAGCAATACTCCCCAGGACCTTAGCATTAGGAGTACAAGTCCTGCCTTGATCTGCCTTCCCAAAATGCAGCACATCACATTTATCTAAATTAAACGACTCTGCCCATCTGATCAAAGTCATATGTCAATTGTAATTATAGGTTCATTTTGGAGACAGCCAATCTAAAAGTTTGCTTGTCCTGATTAGTTACAAGACTTATTCCAGGTAGAAATGTTTTCATTAAGTTTATTACAAGTACAAAAGTAAAACTTAAGAGCAGTGGTTTATAGTTCATCCACTTTAAGATATCAGTTCATGACACTGGTTGACTGGACACTTATTTTTTCTGTTGTCTGACATTCTCCTGTCATCTTTAGTCTCCCTTCTTGTGTATGAAAACCCTTAGGCTTCATTAGCAAGCCACTTTACCCAATATATGATCAGAGACATTCTGAATTCCAATTAACTCATTAGTCCATGGTTACTCTTGGATTGGACAGTACTCTGCTAAATTCCCAGTTGGTTTCTTTTAATGTAATAGCCATCTTTAGTAGCGTCACTTCCTATTGCCTCCTGATTCATTTTTTTAAAATGCTAATTGCTTTGTAAGATCATCCCTGTTATAACAGTTCGACTCTTACCTTACCAACGGCATAGATTTCTTAGAGTCATATAGATGTATAGTACGGAAACAAACCCTTCGCTTCAACTCGTCCATCCAGACCAGATATCCCAATCTAATCTAGTCCCACCTGCCAACACCCGGCCCATATCCCTCTAAACCCTTCCTATTCATATATCCATCCAGATGCCTTTTAAATGTTGCAATTGTACCAGCCTCTACCACTTCCCTCTGGCAGCTCATTCCAAATACGTACCACCCTCTATCTGAAAAAGTTGTCCCTTAGGTCTCTTTTATATCTTTCCCCTCTCACTCTAAACCTATGCCCTCTTTTCTCTGGGGTCGGGGAGTCCAGAACTAGAGTTTGTCTATTTATCCTATCCATGCCCCTCATAATTTTGTAAACCTCTATAAGGTTAACCCTCAGCCTCCGACACTCCAGGGAAAACAGCACCAGCCTGTTCAGCCTCTCCCTATAGCTCAAATTCTCCAACCCTGGCAACATCCTTGTAAACCTTTTCTGAACCCTTTCAAGTTTCACAACATCTTTCCGATAGGAAGGAGACCAGAAATGCACACGATATTTCAACAGTGGCCTAACCAATGTCCTGTACAGCCGCAACATGACCAAAATAAGGCAGCACCGGTAAATAAATACATGAAAATCCTTAGAGTACGTAGTGTCACTGCCTAGTGATTAACTGCCATGTACCACATTTCACAGCTATACATCTGAGAAAATTGAAATAGTACAAGATTATAAAACCAACTACAGAAACTAAGAAACATATTACACATATTCATAGACTTTTACACACTTTGTTATGAACTTTAACCACTTAAAACATGGCAAAATCTTTCCGTAAATCTGTGACCACTTCAAACTCATTTCTACTTCCGTCAGCCTAAATTTAATTTAGCCTCAGCCATAAATGAGCAATGAACCCATAAATGTTGCCCTGGGCAATATGGTTTTCTTCCTTACAAAAACCACAATTCAACAATTTATTTAACTTCTTCACTTGCTCGATTAAGTCAAAATTAATTTTTGCAAAATAACTCATTCACATAAGCTGGGATCATAATAAGTTCATTATATAGAAAGTGAGGCTACTCCAAGATGGACTTTGAACTAGTTAAGACATCCAGGAACACAACATTAAATTTACTTAGCCAATGTTGAGAAAATGGTGACGACAAATTCAATCATGGCTTTCAGACAAGATTGGATAGTTACCTGAAAAGATTTGGAAGGATACAGGGAGAAGGCTCATAGACAGCTGGTACAGACATAATGCAATAAATGACTACAGACTTGCTGTAATGATTCTATGAGTCTGAAGTGAACAAAAGGTCATATTACAGAGCATAAATAAGGAAACACAAATCAAAGTAGGAAACAAATCAACTTTGAGATTAACATTAACTGTACTTTAAATATTATATTGTCGTCTTGTACTAAGAAACAAGAAAGGCATTCAAGTACATAATCACACAGATATCCCCATTCTTCTGAGAAAAGAATGGAGAAACTTGCGTATTTCATCTTGAAAACAAGGCATTTAACAGACAAATCTGTGTCAAAGATGTTTGGATTTAGAAAAAGTTTACCTCAGAATTTACTTTAACTTGTTTGAGTAGAATTTGCATTCAGATGTTCAAACAACCCAAGGATAAAATTATCAGTGGTGATCAATGTGTAGAGTAATGACCAGATACAGAAGCTGTGGACGAAACCCTGAAATCACTGAAGAACCAGTTGGATGCCACCCAAGGTTGATGCGAGACTCTCATTAAATGGATGAATCAAAATAGAAAAATTGCCTTCAGCATTTGGTTCTGTAGTCTTTGACAGTGAACAGCAAATACAAAAGTTCCTCACTATATATTTTAAAGCATTTATACTCTCAAAGTTGTTTTATTTAAAAAAAATTTTGAAAAAAGGTGTTTGCATCAATACATATTGTACAGCATACAAGCATCATGAAACTGCAGAGCGCACAGAGGGCTATGAACATTCTCGCCATGTTACCTATAAAAATGAAACACAAGACCCATCAGTTGCTCAATTGTCTTCCAAGCCTCCAAGAGGAAGAGTAAAAACATGGAGGGAAAAAGGAGGAGGAGAAAAGAAAAGAGAGGGGGAAACGACCTCAGCAAACATCATTACATAGTTAATATCAAGAATCACTTTCTGTACAAAACATTTGTTACACTAAGTGAATTAATAATTTTTCTTCAGCAAAATAAATGGCAACCAGGTACTACTTTGTAATTATTGGAACAGTATCATAAATACACTTCTCTCACTGACTTCCTTATATAAAAAAAAGTACTAGAGAATAGGGTACAAAAATGTTTGATAATCTTAAAAGGGGGCTAAGTTTTGAAAAAAAAACTTTACAAAAGAAGGAATAAAATAAGTCCTTTTTACACCATGAACAGAAGTAGTTAATTTTCATAAACCACAGCAGAAAATCTAACCATTTGAAAAACGTGACAACATTCCAACAGAAACAACGGGCAATTACAATCAATTACTGCAAAAGAAAAAAAATTAAAATTTTTTTCCACACACACGTGCATTACTTAAATCAAAGCTCCACAAAGGGATTGATCATTGTTTGGGCTATGAAAGTTATCTTGAACAATGATAAAGGCTGTAAGTATTATCTGCTGGAACATAAACAAATTTCTGGGTCTTTTCCTGCTTAGCATCTACCCCAATAGTGATGGAGCTTTGCAATCATCTGGGAAAGAGGGAGGTTTGGTAGCTGGCTTTCCTTGAAATGTAGCCACATGTCAGGAAAGCATCCTTTCTTGCGGGGTAAGACTATTCCACCGTGGCATAAGAGGTATTCATGAAGACATTCAGAAGTTAATTGACTCAGCTATCTCTCAAAATTGGCAAAACAAAGCTGTGTTTACTCTTTAGAAGGCATTTCATTCAAAGTTAGAAGATTGTGGGATTTTTTTTGCTATTCTAGGTTGTTTAATAGAGCTTAAACAAAGCATCTAAAAATGAAACTCACCACTTTATACATACACAAGATTGCCAAGCACAGAATTGTTTTTGTTCAGGCACAGGA
Organism: Hemiscyllium ocellatum; assembly: GCF_020745735.1. Lineage (NCBI taxonomy): Eukaryota > Metazoa > Chordata > Chondrichthyes > Orectolobiformes > Hemiscylliidae > Hemiscyllium > Hemiscyllium ocellatum. Next base: position 54,108,074 of record NC_083416.1, read on the forward strand.
ATGAGCTAGAATGTTTTCTCCACTTACAGTAGCAACTAGTCAGATCATGACGTTATCAAGAGGATACCAAACGAATAGTAATTTATGATTATTGTTCTTTTCAAAAACAACTTGAATTTCTCTGCTTTTCGTAGAATGAGATGTCTAATATCAATTTATCAAAAATAAAGTCTTTAAATTAAAATGCAACAGAATGGGAATCAGAGAAGATCAGATTTGACTGTGAATATTTTCCAATCAGATCATACATGCTCTACTTATCCAAGCTTGCATAAAAAATATTCACTTGCTTTAACAGCAACTACTAGATCACACCTCTCAAATGCCTTTGAGTGAGACAGTCAATAATTTGTTAAGGGAAGAGATTCTTTTTGGCTAAATAATTTGTCTGTATGAAAGAAGATTCAAAGTACTTCCCAAACATATTGTAATTGATTCACAGAAACGGACATGTTTTACAGAGCAGTTACAAATGAGAGATTTTTCAAAATGCAGAGAGCCATCAATCATAGCAGGCACAAACAACAACTTGTAGTTCTGTGTGTGTCCAAATAATAGAAGCACCAGCAATTACAAATTGGTGGGCACCCAAATAATAAAAGCCTGTCTCATGCCTGGTTTACACACTTAAGCTTTCTCTGATTTATCTACATACAAAGTGCTTATTGTAAACAGATGCTTCCAGTCATGTTGCACCAATCAGATCTGGCAGATGGTATAGTTTTCCTATGTGATAAAATAGATGCATTCCTTACAAGAACCCTCAAAATAAACTGCAAGATAATGTGGAAATGTATTCTTCTGTTGGATCTATTTTAGTTGTATTGCAAAACTGTATGAAAAGACAGTGTCAGCTCATAACCAATCTAGATTGAAAGTTCTATTAAGAGAATGCCACAACAGATTGTTCACGATTGCTGAGCAAATTACATTTAATTGTCTTCCACCTCAATGTCCTTTAGGTGTTACAGCTAATTTTCAGGACATTTGTAAAAAATAAAACTAGAAATTTTGTTTAATGGATCCCAAAACTAGAAGTTGCTCTGATGCAGATCAGACTTTGTTGTTCACAATTCAAGAATTCACACTCACTCATGTCAATAAGGTGCTAATACATTAGTTGATGTAAAGATGGGTCAGTGGTGATGCCAAAACAAGGGAAGAGATCACCGAGTGTACGAGTTTATCAAATACTGCTTAAAAATTCACATCATGCAACAAAAGAACCCTCTAACAGCACAAACGATAAAGGGCTAAAATTCCTTAAGAATGTCAACAAAGAAGGTACGCAGACTTCTTTGCCAGTCTTACGACACTGTTTGCATTTACTCAGGTAGGATAATGCACGGGCAGTTGGCAGAGGATTCTTCTCGCTATAGGTTAGCAGTCACTCCAGCTTTGCTCTACAATAGCAGATACCCTCTTCTCATATTCACGTTTGTTTTCTTGGTAAAGCTGTGCAGCCTGGCTATTTGCTGGACTGTTTGGATTTGGTTCATCAAGTAGGGACTAGAGGAGTAAAGAAAGAAAAAGGAAAAAAGGTTAGGATTAAATTTGGACATTTCACACCAAACCACTCATTTTGATTCCTGAAGAAGGGCTCATGCCCGAAACGTCGAATCTCCTGCTCCTTGGATGCTGCCTGACCTGCTGCGCTTTTCCAGCAACACATTTTCAGCACTCATTTTGATGGTCTAAGCTTTTCTAATAGTAAACAAAACTAAGTAAGTCTCCTGCCACTCTGACCAGTTAAAAGCACTGTACCACACTGCAGGTGAAGCAGTGGGCACTTGTTTAAACGTTCCACCCTCCAAACTGCCAATAACAATTTGGACCCAGTTGCTTTCAGATTCTTGACAACACCACAGGAGATTCTTGTTCACATCCACTGTGCAACTACCATTTAACATCAATTCTCAGACAAAGTTGGAGGTTAGAATTAATCATATGAGAAACTTTAGACACAGCAGCATAACTGGCAGATGAATTGGGGAGTTAATTTTACTAACAGGTGAGAATGTCAGTGTCGGGTATCAGAAATAATCATTTCTATTTACTTTCACAGAATCAGATGCCAAATTCAAATAAGTAATAATAAGGTATATGAATTTGGGTTACATTAGCTCACTTTACTGGCCTTATTGAGAGGTAACTTTTTTTTTTACTTTTTATTAGCTTGTTCTTTGGAAGTAGGCATCTCTGGCTCGGCAAGATTTTATTTCTCATTTTCACTGCCCAATATATTGGGTCTGGAATCATATGCAGGTCAAGCCAGGAAGATTTCCAATGGACATTAGATGGGATTTTAAAAAAAAATCAGAATTTACATGGCCACCAATAACTTGCTGCTAATTCAGATTTCAACATCTGGCACGGTCAGATTTGAACCTATGACCACAAAACACTGGCTCAGGGTTCTGGTTTACCTTCCAATGACATCACAATGCCACTGCCTCCCTAAAATGTACGTACAAATTTTACAATTATTTATGTAAGAACAGTTAGAATTAGAATCAATTGTGCTTTTCCTTTACTTGAAGGAGAGTATCAAAATATTGAATGCCACCAGATGAAATATAGCATGAACTAACTGAACACTTAGTTTAAACATGTCACCTTTAACAATCTATTAATGCTAAACACTGACCAACAATCTCTACTGCACAAAGAACTAGGCTAAACCTGCCAAACTCTCATCTCTAAACCACTTAAATGGTTGGTAGGTGGGACAGAGAGAAATTAAGAAGCTAACTAGTTTAGGCTGAATGGGAGGGTCCTCTCTTCTAACCAATTAAATCATATTCAGATTTTTATCATTCCTTTTTCTTGCTAAGAGGTTTGTTTAGATCAGTCACAACTTGTTTTTGCTTTTTCTTTAAAAAGTCATGTGATTATTTAATCTTTCAACATATATGATGGTATTTTGATATGGTTCATAATCAGTACCACATAGCCATAAAAAAAGCCTGTCAACATTTATTCTGGGATGATAAATGAACACCAAACAAAAAACTGCTTTTACCATAAGGCACCAGTCTGGGTAAGCTGTAACCACAGAAACATTCACACTCCAATCACTTGACTGTAAGTGATAGAATAAGCAGATCCTGACCAAACCTAATACAAAACATGTTGCAAAGATAAACTGAGCGACAGAAACTCCAAACTATGATAATACCCAACTAGTCAAGATTATTGCAGCATTCTCCAAATATACATGTTATTAGTAATAAGCATAATCCCCACCCTGTTTAATCTAGGCATCACTCTTGACAAAATTCGTTGTGCCAACAGTATTTCATCAGGACTGCAGAACATTAAAACCCACTACATCATCCTCGGTAAATTGGCCAGCTCATCATGAGGTTCACAGGCCAAAACATCAAAGACCTCCAGTTTTGTCACTGCATACTTAACTGCATACTCTGATCCACAATGGCACCAATCTGCCTCCTCTGTGCTCAACACAACAGTATGCATCATTACAGGCTTTCTGACCAACTCACCTCCCGGCTCCAAATTCTTAGCAACACTGGCACCCCTCCACTTCAAGTGACTAACTGCAACAGGCACAATAATGGTGGATTAGAGATGTACAGCATGGAAACAGACCCTTCGGTCTAACCTGTCCATGCCAGCCAGATATCCCAACCCAATCTAGTCCCACCTGCCAGCACCTGGCCCATATCCCTCCAAATCCCTCCTATTCATATGCCCACCAAAATGCTTTTTAAATGTTGCAATTGTACCAGCCTCCACCACATCCTCTGGCAGCTCATTCCATACATGTCCGATTTACATTCAGATAGTCACCTCCAATCAAAATTCTCCAGTTCCTGTCTATATTGTTGGAGTTTGCCTTCCCCCAATTTAACACCTTCACCTGAGGAATGCTATTATCCCTATCCTTGAGAAACTTAAAACTCACAGTATTATGGTCACTGTTCCCAAAATGCTCCTCCACTGAAACTTCACTCACCTGGCCAGGTTCATTTCTCAAAACTAGGTCCAGTACAACCCTTTCCTTGGTTGGACTGTTTACATATTGTGTCAAGAATCATAGCTGAATGATCCTTATAAATTCTGCCCCATCCAAGTCCCGAGCACATAGTGAGTCCCAGTCAATATAGGGCAAGTTAAAATCACCTACAAGAGCAACCGCTGTTTTTATATCTTTCCAAAATCTGTCGATATATTCTGTCCTCTATCTACCATTTGTTGCTGACAGGCCTGCAGTATAACTCCAGCATTGTGATTTCATCTTTCCTGTTCCTGAGTTCTACCCATATTACCTCCCTACACAAGTCCTGATGTTTCCTCCCTCAGTACAGCTGAGAGATACTCCTCTACCAGTAATGCAATTCCCCCAACCCTTTTACTTCCCCATCTATCACACCTGTAAATGTCCAAATCTTGGGACATTCGGCTGCCACTCCTGTCCCTCTTTCAGCCAAGCTTCTGTAATTGCAAAAATGCGTAGTTCCAAGTACTAACCAAAGCTCTAAGCTCATCTACCTTGCCTATTATATTTCTTGCATTGAAACATGTGCATTTCAGACAAACTCTCCTGCTCTTTGCAGCAGCATTTCCCTGCCTGTTTTTGTTCTTAGTAATGTTGGTCTTTGTTTATACATCTCCCTCAATTTCTGCATCTACAATCTTACTCCTCTGGTTCACGTTCCCTTACCACACTAGTTTAAACCCTCCCCGACCACTCTAACAACACCCCCCCCTTCTCCCCCACCCCTCCAAGGACATCAGTTCTGGTCCTGCCCAGGTGTAACCTGGCCAGTTTGTACAGGTCCCACCTCCCCCAGTGCCCAAAGTGAGGACACTTGCTGATGCTTGCATAACACACAGCACCATTCACGATTTCTCAGATACTGGATACATCCATGTCCAAATACAGCATGGTAAATGCATAACTCGAAGGAAAAGCAAATTCTCACTACAAGATCAAAAGTTCTAGCAATTCTCTCAAAATTGTTGGCAGCTTGCTACAATCAGTGGTATAGGTCAGTAAAGCACACAACTCTTCAAGATGCCCCTTATTCTTCGCCACTCCAAACTGCTCTACCCAACTCCCAATTCATTCCTTCACTTTACTTCACTACAACTCTATTGGAACCAAAAGTTTCTCTACTTCTAACCAACTCACTCCACACATGAGCTCACTCCCATTAATCCCAACTTGGGCTGACAAGTGGCAAGTAATGTTCACTCCACGCAAGTGCCAAGCATTGATCATTGTCAACAAGAGAAACTAATATTACAACAGGAAATGCAATGGCATTAACATTTCTGAATTCCCCATTAACATTTCTGAATTCTGAACTGGGCAGCACGGTGGCACAGTGGTTAGCACTGCTGCCTCACAGCGCCAGAGACCCGGGTTCAATTCCTGCCTCAGGCGACTGACTGTGTGGAGTTTGCACGTTCTCCCCGTGTCTGCGTGGGTTTCCTCCACGTGCTCCGGTTTCCTCCCACAGTCCAAAGATGTGCAAGTCTGGTGAATTGGCCATGCTAAATTGTCCTCAGTGTTAGGTAAGGGGTAAATGTAGGGGTATGGGTGGGTTGCGCTTTGGCGGGTCGGTGTGGACTTGTTGGGCCGAAGGGCCTGTTTCCACTCTGTAAGTAATCTAATCTAATTCCCCACCATTGACCATGAAGGGAACGGAGTATATACATTTTGGATCAAATAGCTTGTCTAGTATATTGCGACAAGTAACCAGCCTCTTGACGCCTGTCTGCAATTGAAGTCAGGAGTGTGGGTGTGTAGAGTTACCAATAACACTCAAGAGGCTTGACACCATAAAAAATAAAACAACTCGCTTGACTGACACACACTAAGAAATATTCATTGCTTGTGGTCGTGCATTCCATCTACAAGATGCACTGCAGAAATTCACTAAGGCTGCTTAAATTAACTGTCCTCTTCTCCCCCTTGTATCTCTCCATCATCTCCATTACATTAAGACCTCTTCCATCCTCATCTGTCATCCTGTGATGAAAACCCATATCCACCGTATGTTCACTGCCCTGTATCCCCACCCAGCTACATACCCTAAAGCCATCACCTGCCCCTCACCCACATTCACCACACAGGGTCATTGTGTGCACCCTGCCCCTTTACGTACTCTCACCTCAATCACCTGCCTGGTCCTTTCTGCCTCTTCTCCCTCTGCTCGAGGCTCTGGTGAAAAGCAGACTAAAGCACTAACGCTCTTTTCTGTCTCCACAGATGCTGCCTGATCTGCATGAGTATTCACAGCATCTGCAAAACTTTGCTTTTGTCCCACAAAAACTGCTCCAAGTTCCTCAGGCACAAGGCAATTCACTCGAAACCAAGTATGCTATTTTTCATTGACCCTCTTAACCCACTAGCAACATATCTTCCCTCATGCCACATCACATGTGCAATAAAAACAAATACATTTAACACTTTTTAAAAAACATTTATACTTTTTCAATTCTTTTCATTTTTAATTTAAGCTTTTTAATAAATTGTTTTGAGTGTCAGCACATGGAGTCCAGAATTAAATCTACGTGCAAGAAATTGAGGACCTAAAACAGGAGAATAAACACAGCAAATAAAAATTCCAGAAGAAATAAATCTTGCATTATAAACCCTATTGTTCATCCACCTGCTTTGATTGCCCATTGAAACAATGGTCCATTTTAAATCTTTTGCGAATTGGCTTCTGCAAAGTCACCAACAATGGGGTTGCCAAGAACATCCAAGGTGCAAGTGCAAACAAGACTTGTATTGTTGAGCAAGGTCCACCAACCAAAATTGAACGTTGGCTTAAAGAACTCCACCTAGGCATTGACAAGACTATCGCTCGGCTCTGTAACTATATTTGCACCAAATAAAATAACTTCTAATGATGACCAATAAGTTCAGTTAAGATTGCAGAAAACTGAAATTAAGAAGTCATGCTTACCAATGAAATAGAAGTATAGCATACAATACTGCCTTTTATAAAGTCTTAGAGGTACAAGCCACTGGAAACATTTAGCCATTCAAATATCCAAGGTTCATCCCCAAGAAAAGAAAGATTATCCGGGGAGGGATTAGACAACCATGGCTGAAAAAGGAAGTCAGGAAATATATTAAAGAAAAAGAGAGATCCTATAAAGTGGCTAAGAACAGTGGGAAATCAGAAGATTGGGAAGGATGCAAAAACAAACAGAGGATAACAAAAAGAGTGTAATAAGAAATGAGAGGATCAAATATGAAGGTAGGCTAGCCAGTAATATTAGAAATGACAGTAAAAGTTTCTTTCAGTACATAAGAAACAAACGACAGGCAGAAGTAGACATTGGGCCACTTCAAACTGATGCAGGAAGCCTAGTGATGGGAGATAAGGAAATAGCAGGAGAACTTAACAAGTACTTTGCGTCAGTTTTCACTGTGGAAGACATGAGTAATATCCCAAAAATTAAAGGGAGTCACGGGGCTGAGTTGAGTATGGTTGCCATTATGAAAGAGATAGTGCTAGAAAAGTTAAAAAGTCTTAAAATTGATAAATCTCCTGGCCCCGATGGGATACACCCTAGAGTTCTGAGAGAGGTGGCTGAGGAAATAGCAGAGGCATTGGTTGAGATCTTTCAAGAGTCACTGGAGTCAGGAAAGGTCCCAGATGATTGGAAGATGGCTGTTGTAACCCCCTTGTTCAAGAAAGGATCAAGACAAAAGATGGAAAATTATAGGCCAATCAGCTTAACCTCGGTTGTTGGTAAAATTCTAGAATCCATCATTAAGGATGAGGTTTCTAAATTCTTGGAAGAGCAGAGTCTGATTAGAACAAGTCAACATGGATTTAGTAAGGGGAGGTCATGCCTGACAAACCTGTTGGAATTTTTTGAAGAGGTAACAAGTAGGTTAGACCAGGGAAATCCAGTGGATGAGGTCTATCTAGACTTTCAAAAGGCCTTTGATAAGGTGCCACACGGGAGGCTGCTGAGCAAGGTGAGGGCCCATGGTGTTCGAGGTGAGCTGCTGGGATGGATTGAGGATTGGTTGTCTAACAGAAGGCAGAGAATTGGGATAAACGGTTCTTTTTCAGAATGGCAGCCGGTGACGAGCGGTGTCCCACAGGGTTCAGTGTTGGGGCCACAGCAATTCGCATTATATATTAATGATTTGGATGAGGGGACTGGGGGCATTCTAGCGAAGTTTGCAGATGATACGAAGTTAGGTGGACAGGCAGGTAGTACTGAGGAATTGGGGAGGCTACAGAAGGATCTAGACAGGTTGGGTAAGTGGTCCAGGAAATGGCTGATGGAATTTAACGTGAGCAAGTGTGAGGTCTTGCACTTTGGCAAAAAGAATAAAAGCATAGACTACTTTCTAAATAGTGAGAAAATTAGTAAAGCCAAAGCACAAAGGGATCTGGGAGTGCTAGTCAAGGATTCTCTCAAGGTAAACATGCAGGTTGAGTCCGTGATTAAGAAAGCGAATGCAATGTTGTCTCTTATCTCAAGAGGGTTGGAATATAAAAGCAGAGATGTGCGACTGCGACTTTATAAAGCTCTGGTTAGGCCCCATTTGGAGTACTGTGTCCAGTTTTGGTCCCCACACCTCAGGAAGGACATACTGGCACTGGAACGTGTCCAGCGGAGATTCACACGGATGATCCCTGGAATGGTAGGTCTAACATATGAGGAACGGCCGAGGATACTGGGATTGTATTCGTTGGAGTTTAGAAGATTGAGGGGAGACCTAATAGAGACGTACAAGATAATACATGGCTTGGAAAGGGTGGACGCTAGGAAATTGTTTCCGTTAGGCGAGGAGACTAGGACCCGTGGACACAGCCTTAGAATTAGAGGGGGTCAATTCAGAACAGAAATGCGGAGACATTTCTTCAGCCAGAGAGTGGTGGGCCTGTGGAATTCATTGCTATGGAGTGCAGTGGAGGCCGGGACGCTAAATGTCTTCAAGGCCGAGATTGATAGATTCTTGTTGTCTCGAGGAATTAAGGGCTATGGGGAGAACGCTGGTAAGTGGAGTTGAAATGTCCATCAGCCATGATTGAATGGCGGAGTGGACTTGATGGGCCGAATGGCCTTACTTCCACTCCTATGTCTTATGGTCTTATTTATAGGATAACGGATTACACTTCTATAGTGTAGAAGTGTAATCCGTAGAATTAGACTGTAGAAGCACATATTGTGTCTTTAAGAGTATAGAAGACTAAATGCAGAATTGGTAGCAATTCTCAAAATCATGAAACGTTTGGATAAACCTTTCAGTGGCTGAAGGATCACTAACAGAGGATACAGATTTAAGTGAAAGAAAAAGGTAAGGATAAGGATAATTAGGATTTGAAATACAGTGCTTAATAGGGTGTTGGAAAGACTTTAAAGAGAGACCTTCAAAGTGGACTGGGATAAATACTTAATAGAAAAAATGCAGCGACTGGAATTAACAGGACAGTTCATCAGAAGAGGTATAACATTAAATGGGCTGAATGGCCCCCTGCCATGGTATATTATATTATTTTTCTGAATGATCCCCACTTTTAACCTTATAATGGGGAAGTTATTAACAAAGCAGAAGACTATGGAATATAGGTTATTTCCCTGAACAACTCCTGCAATAGTGCTTTGGCATTTTAATTGGCTGCTGAAAATCACAACTATCTTCATCTGTTCTAGATATGACTACAGCAGGTGGTTAGTTTCCCTGCCCGCCACCACAACACCATCACCCCTCCCCACCCCTCTCAGTTCCTTACTACAATGTTATTAGGATTCTACAGAGGAACACTCTTTCAAGTGCTGTCTAGGTTTCAAGAGAAGTCACTCCAACCCAGCAGTTTTGTCCATGCTTGGGTGTACTGAAGTCAGAAGCAACATTCCCTTTCAGCTCCGTGAGGACTTCCAATTCCTGAAGGCATTGCCACACAAAAACCTCAGAAGTCTGTGCAGAAGAAAATAAAATTAGCAGGATCCCAGGTCAGGACCCATGCTGGGCTCTACCATCAGAGATGGGGATATTCACAGAATGCTTTCCCCCTTTTCCATTGCTGTTTAATTGCTTACCATTCACAATAAGATATAGGAGGATTGCAGACCATTGATTTGATTTGTTGGTTACTGGACTGCTTAGTTCTGACTAAAGCATGCAGCCTCTGGTGTTTAGCATATGTTCAGTTCTGCATTTCCCCATGTTGACTCCTCATTTTATGTATGTTTGCTGTTGTTCCTGGCATGGTCTCCCAGATTCCTCATGGAACCAGGGTCAATTGCCCAGCTTGATGGTAATGGTGTAGCGAGGCATGTGTTAGACAATTAAATTTCTAGATTGCGGTGGCTCACAGTGCCTCAGTGATGCACTTTTTTGAGCTACATCTGTTCTTAACCTCTCTTATTCAACACAGTGATAACATAACATAGCACAATAGACAATGCTTGTTAAATTTGTGGGCGGCACGGTGGCACAGTGGTTAGCACTGCTGCCTCACAGCGCCTGTAGACCCGGGTTCAATTCCCGACTCAGGCAACCGACTGTGTGGAGTTTGCACGTTCTCCCAGTGTCTGCGTGGGTTTCCTCCGGGTGCTCCGGTTTCCTCCCACAGTCTAAAGATGTGCGGGTCAGGTGAATTGGCCAAGCTAAATTGCCCGTAGTGTTAGGTAAGGGGTAAATGTAGGGGTGTGGGTGGGTTGCGCTTCGGCGGGTCGGTGTGGACTTGTTGGGCCGAAGGGCCTGTTTCCACACTGTAAGTCTAATCTAATCTAAATTTCTTCATGGGCTTGGAGTGTCACAGGCTAGACCAGCAGTTATTGCCCATCCCTAGCTGCTCATTAGAACAGCACTTCACAACCTTTTGCCCATTGTGATCCCAATTAGAGGCCAGTAAACATTTGACACTATCAATGAGAATTGCGAGGTAGGAAGGCCCTCTGAGAGGCCAGTTTGCTCGAGCAGAAATGCAGCAGATATAACCTAGTGAGAGCTCCATGACAATAATTACTGCCTCAGAGCTCCTGATGCCAAAGTTTCAGCTCACAACCCCACTGGAGACCTGTCCTCCACTTAGGGAAGTCTTGAGTCAAGAGTAGGGATTTTTTGTGAAGACAGGACTTCTACACCATAAAGATTCTGCAGTGATCACTTTTACTATTACTGGAAAGGATAAATGGATCAGCAATAGCCTGTTTGGTGAGAATAAGACCAAAAAGTTTTCCAATGTTAGCTCCGTCACCAACTACTGCATGCCCAGTCTGGTAGATTGCTTTTCAGGACTTTGCCAGTTTAGTGCCACTGATCCACTGTTGGTGATGAAAACTGAAGTTTCCCAGCTGCAGCACATCTATTATCTAGCTACTTCCAAGTAGTGTTCAACTTGAAGGAATAAGATTTGTCAATTGAGGCAAGATAAGATGACAACCCGCAAGATTTTCCCTGACCCTTGGTGCCATGAGATTTTATTGGATCTCAGATCAATGTTGAAAGTTACCATAGTCATTCCCTCCTGACTCCAAATCATTGTGACGATCTGGTGGCTCTAATGCCTTGTCAACTAAAGGGTTTATCCAGGGATGGTGATAAAGGAGACAGGGATACTGCTTGAAAACATTATTCTGCACATATCACCACATCTACTCCTTCCAATTCAGGTATAGGTGCTCACATGCTAATGAATAAGAATTGATTGGGATGGGTGTGCTTTTCTCATTTCAATGCATACATAAATGTCAGATAATCCATCTATTTTATTGCTTTACAACTCTTCTGTAGTGGTTTAATTCACTTTGCAGGTCAAAAAGCCGCTTAAAGAGCTGCTTGAGGATATTAAGTAATATGTAGGGCAGATTAAGAAAGGCAGCCAGATTTCACTTCTCCCAAGGACACAAGACAAACAGATTTGTTTAAATCATTTCAGATTTCATGATCACTACCACTGGTATCCCCTTCTACTACTCAAGTTAAGGTACCAGACAGGTTTGGAGAGCAGCTGCCCATTTAGAGGATTAGGGAGTCAAAAACTGGATAATAAATTTAAAATCTGCACTGAGAATGGAAAAACACCATACAAAGTAGCATTCCTCGATTAGAAATAAAGTTCAACAATTGGAATTTTGGAGATGAGCAATAAAAAAAATTGAAAACAGGCCTGTGGATTTAATAAATCTAAGACCGAAAGGAAAAATCAAGCACAGTATAACAACAGGAGTAAAAATGTATAGAGATATAAACAAAGAAATCAAAGCAAACAAAAGGTTAAACAAGTTTGGAGCAAAAACAATTAAAGAAAGTGTAGGGACCATTGAAAATTTAGTACAAATTAACATCAATGAGTACCTGGGGTTCTGTTTTCATGAAAAAAAGATAGTGGAATGAAAGGATATAACATGATAAGAGTGAACAACTTAATTCTAACTTTAACTTCACTTAGACATGAAGGTTGCGAGTTTAGCACCTCTGATCAAGAGTGAGAAAAGGGTAAATCTGGTAACCACATATTAGCCACCCTGATATTAGCAGTGGGTACAACTCAAAGATTAAAATACACAGCGAAGTATTGATTTGGAAAGATATTCTCCCTTTAGAAGCTTCCAGCTATGATTTATAAAAGATAATCGTACCTTACATAGTGTTCTTTCAATGAATAACATAACATATTGATGAAGAGAATATAATACAATGAGTGTTAGATATTTAGGATTGTTAAAGGGTATTTTGTAACAAGCTGCCCTAGAGGCCTGTTAATAAATTAGCTGAGATATTGTGGACAGCTGAAAATGTGTTGCTGGTTAAAGCACAGCAGGTTAGGCAGCATCCAAGGAATAGGAAATTCGACGTTTCGGGCATAAGCCCTTCATCAGGAATATTGTGGACAGTAAATGATAAAAGGATAGAAAGCAAATTAGTGGCTCAAGGATGGTTATCAGCAGGTAGAAAATAAACACTAGTGTTCCAGGAAGATCAGTTTTGAGATCATTCCCCTGTATAGAGCAAGTTAAAATCATTTGATGTGCAGACAAACTATCAATTTGCAGTTGGTAGAGAAAGAACCAAATTAACTATGAACACAACTGCAAGTGACTTCAAAAATTCAGTTTCATAGGTTGGATAGATCAGAAAACATAAATGAGAGAAAAATTACCTGAATAGACGTTAAAATTGATGAAACATCATAGGTTGGGCTCCATCGATTCTGCAATATGTCTAAACATATACTGCCATCTGCATAAACTGAAAACAAAAAAACACTGTAGAAAATTTTGTTTCTAACAGTAAAGCAAACAAGATATGAAAACTACAGTTACCACTTTGTTTTCAGAATATATTGAACAAAAATGGGTATTGACCAGGGAGCAACAATAACCAACATGATATGATAAAGAACATAACAGTGCAGTACAGGTCCTCCAGCCCTCAATGCTGCACCAACCTGTGAAACCAATCCGAAGCCCATCTAACCTACACTATTCAGTTTCATCCATATGTTTATCCAATGACCATTTAAATGCCCTTAAAGTTGGCAAGACTACTACTGTTGCAGGCAGGGCATTCCATATCCTTACTACTGAGTCAAGAAACTACCTCTGACATCTGTTCTATATCTATCACCCCTCAATTTAAAGCTATGTCACCTCATACTGGCCATCACCATCAGAGGAAAAAAAGGCTCTCACTGTCCACCCTAACTAATCCTCTGATCATCTTGTATGTCTCTAAGTCACCTCTCAACCTTCTTTTAATGAAAACATCCTCAAGTCCCTCAGCCTTTCCTCAATACCTTCCCTCCATACCAGGCAATATCATAGTAAACTTCCTCTGTACCCTTTCCAATGCTTCCACATCTTTCCTATAATGCAGTGACCAGAACTGTATGCGATACCCAGAGCTCCAGGGAGCTCTGAATAAGTAGGGTACAACAGCTTCCTTGGGGGCAAGAGGATGGTGCAAATAGCTTTTTGCTACTTTAACGACAGTTTAATGGGAAAGGTGGCACTGCCAAGCCTGGTTCTTGAGCATAATGTGGGCCAAGTGGATCAAGTTTCAGTGGGTGAACATTTAGGGTACATTAGTGTCTGCATTACACAGTTTAGGCTGAACAATTAACAGGAGAAAAGCTAACTTCAACATAAACACAGATCTAACCTGAATAAGTAGGAGTTATGCTGAAAATGTGTTGCTTGAAGAGCGCAGCAGGTCAGGCAGCATCCAAGGAACAGGAAATTTGACGTTTCGGGCATAAGCCCTTCATCAGAAATCAGCGATTCCTGATGAATGGCTCATGCCTGAAACGTCAAATTTCCTGTTCCTTGGATGCTGCCTGACCTGTTACGCTTTTCCAGCAACATATTTTCAGCTCTGATCTCCAGCATCTGCAGACCTCACTTTCTCCTCTAAGTAGGAGCTATGGGTAATCAGGAAAAACAGTAATTGAACAATTGGTTACCTAAAAAGAGGAGATGGCCCAGGCACAGTTAAGGTGAAAGATAAGGCAAACAAAGCCAGAGCTCCAGGGATGATAAAAGAGATTAAATGATGATTAAGAAGAAAAACTGTGCTCCATGTCAGACAGAAAATATATTTGAGAACCAGATTAGGTCTAGAAACCTTAGAGAGGTGAGAAAGCAAATAGAGAAATGCAGAGAGTACAAAATGAGACAAGTAGCTAATATAAAAAAGGGAAACTATATGTCATTTGTAGTGATAGAAACAGTAAAAGAATGAGAAAAGGAGGAATAGTGCTAATTAGGGACCGAAAAGAGTATTTATACATGGAGGGAGAGGCATAGCTAAGGTATTAGATGAATACTTTGCACATGTCTTTATCAAGATGCTACCTAGGTCTTGATGAAAGAGAGAACTTAGGCACTAGAAGTTTTCAAATGGATGCGGTAGTGGGATTAAATAGGTTGTCAATAATTGATAGCCTGTCAGTATTTAAAGTTGACAAGGAACCAGGACCAGGGCACACAAGGATACTGAGAGAAGTGAGATTGGAAAATGCTGGGGCTTTGGCCATTATTTTCCAGGTTTCCTTGGATTTAGGGTGATGCCACTTGACTGGAGACCTGTTAACATTATTCAAAAAGGGTGTAAGGATAAGCCTGGTAATGAAAGGCCAACCAATTTAGTTCAGTGCCACAAAGACTTTTAGAAACAAGCTGAGGTCTGATTAATGAAAACCAGTATGGATTTCTTAAGGGAGTTTTTTGATGAGGTAACAAAGAAGTTTGATGAAGGCAATGCTCTTGTGGTGGTGAGTGTGGGACTGCAAAAGACATCTGACATTGCATTACACAGACTTGTCTGCAAATTTTATAGCTCATGGAATGAAGAAGGAGGACATAAGTTAGAGGAATATTTGTTGAAGAATTTCCCAGGAGTCAGTGCTGGGACCCTTGCTTTTCTCACACATATTAATGAGTTGAAACCTTGACATACATGACAATTTCAAAACCTGCAGATGATATGAAACTTCAAAGTGTTATAAGTGAGGAGAGCACAAAACATAAAAAAAAAAGGATCTCAACAGCTTGGTTGAATGGGCAGTCAACGAGAGATGAAGTTCAATGTGAAGAAACGGAGATTTCTCACTTTATGAGACAGAGATGGAGAAACAATGTAAACTAGAGGGTACAAATAAAGGAGATGCAGGAGCAGTGGGACTCTAGTAGTTAGTTCAAATGCTGTAACTAGTTCTGAGCACCTCACTTTAGGAGGGATGTGAGGTACTGCAGAGAGTGCATAAAAGATAAGATTCAAGAGAATGGTTCCAGGAATAAGAAATTTCAAATATGAAGGTAGATTGCCGAAATAAGGGCTGTTATCCTTGGAGAGAAGAGGCTGAAAAGAGATCTGACAGAATTATTATAAATCATGAAGGAGCAGGAGAGATAGGGAATATCTGTTCCAACTCATGAAAAGATAAAGGAGAGAGTACAGGTTTGAAGGAATTGGCAATAAGTAAAAGCAGTGCAAGGAAAAGCTTTTTCTCTCAGTGAATATGTATTGTCTGGAATTCATTGCCTAACAATGTGATTGAGGCAAGTTCAATTAAGGCATTAAAATGGAAATTGGATGGTTACTTGAACAGAACCAAGGCATAGGGTTATCTGAAGACAATAAGAAGATGACACTAATTGACACACAAGATGGGCCAAATGGCTTCCTTCTGTAGCATAACAACCTGTTGTAATGAACTATAAAAGACTACCCTTGGAGTTTGATCTTCCTGGTGTGCACAATTATCCAAAGTCTGCAAGGATTTTTTTTAGAAAAACAAATGTTTCTTTATCCCAACATTTGAAGATGGGTCAGATTCAGGAAGGGTTACAAATATCAAGGTCCTATAAACACTTACAACATTCCCTGTTGTGTATTCTACCCGATGAGCTCATGCGCTTGCTACAGAAAAGTTCCTGTTCCTAATTATTGTGCAAAAGTCCTCTTTGGAAAAGTGCCTCAAGCTATAAGTTCAGATCTGCTATAGTGGTTTCCACAGTTAGTCTCAATTAGGTAATTACCTTGGCTCACATTTGAAGAATGGCAAACTGGAACGGTCAAGAAACCAGAGAGGTGTCAGGACACTATATCCCACTACGAATCAATTACATTTTAAAGAACAAGTTTAAACACTTACCATTTGGATGGAACATTTTTGATACAAATCTAACAGTTGGAGGTTTATTAGGATATTCCTCTGTGAATTCTATGACCAATTTGAAAGTACCTATAAACAGAAAAACAAATGATTCTTGCTTGTACCTGTATATCAACAAAAAAAACTGAATTGCCAAGTGAAATATTAGTTATGAATTAGAACCATCATCCTCCCATTCAATCTCCTCAGTACATTGCCCCAAGGAAAGAAGTTGTTTTAGAGTATGCAATACATTACAAAACCTTGGTAAGTATTCCTTCTAACTATAAAACATACGGGGTATTTCTATAAAATTTTATAGGTACTTTAATTCTATGTATTACCTAAATTAAGCATTAATTCCTAAATAGATACAGTGATACACATACTAAGCATTAATTCTGAAAGCTCCATAAAAGCTTCTCTTTAAATATGCATTTTTCTCCCCCACTCCCCCAAAGATTTTTCTTTATGTCCAACTCTCCCCTGTAAAAACATCCTACAACCTATAACTGATTACTGCATCAAGTTGAGACGGTTGTCTTCATCTGCCCCTTGATTCAGGAATGGTATCTACTCACGGTCACATATTTCTATTATGGGTCTCCACATAACTTAACAGGTTGATTTTGACCGACAGATTTTTGTGGGATAGGATGCCTCTTGAGGCCACAGGATTCAGATTGCAGATTTGTTCCTCTTTATTTCTGCTGTTCTGCCTTATTATTGCATGATGGATCTTGTAGTGTAATGTTTGATGGACAAGCTTTTTTTTTTGGAAATAAACACTCCCAAATACAAATCCATGCAAAGGGATTACCAGTGCCAAATATGAACCCGACCCGAACCGTCATTACCATTCTTTTGGCTGTCCAGGTCAAAGCAGCTGGCTTGACAGTGCCTAACTAACTACCTTAAATATTAATTCCAATCATGAGTGATATAGTAGTTGCAGCATGTATAATTTACATTGCTTCTTCAACAGTGCTTCCTAGATCTGCAACTTAAATGCAATTTTACGCTTTGGATATAATAACAAATATAGCAGGTCCACAGCAATTCCAGAACTGCAACTTCCTCTTGAAAACATACAATAATTTGGTGTTGAAATATATTGTCCCTTCTATTATCAATGGATCATAAGGTGGGAATGCCTCCCTAATAGAATCGTAGATGCACATACACCATGCAGACTGACATGATTCAAGAAAAACAAACAAACAGTCCCCCTTCTAGCCTGGCTACGGACAATAAATATTAGCCATTCCAATGGCAACTTCATTCCATTTGGTCTTTGATATTGCTACTCGAGAAATTAGCAGTCACTATACTTCCATGCATCATTAGAAATGTGTGCATTATACTGTGTCAAGGTATTGTGTTCTTCTGGCTGCTTATTATACATCAGGAGTCAAGCATCTTTTTAAAGAGTGTTAAATCACTTCAGTGACCCAACATGTAAATGAACCAATATGATATGCAGCAAGACCCAAGACCATGCTGGCAACTGTCAACACAATTAGTTTTCAATTTCAGCAGCAGAAGTCACCAGATAACAACATGCAGAACTGAGCAGATTAATCTTCTGTCCTGCTTTCCCACCTTTTTGCTGAAATAAATTAACAAAAATGATTGATTCAGGAAGTTTCGTTCAGCAATGCTAACTTACCATCTTCAAAAGGTGTTCCTTCTGGTCTAGAAGCAGATAAAGTCAAGAAGTAATTAAAAACCATTAGAAGCATTGAAACACATCAGGAACCAACATAAATGTATATTCTAAACAGCAGAATAAAAGAAGCCAATATATAATTTGCACACAAATTTTAAAACCAGTGCATTAACATTTAGTATTTAAATTACTACGAACTTGCGCAACTTAAGATTGCTCTACCACATGCCGTGACAAACTGACCAAGTCATCTGCAGCTTACTTAGATAACAGAGGCCACATCAGTATCCCACAACTATTCTGAATTGGCTCCCAAGGAGAATCTACTAGGAATGATTACAGTTATCGCTTTCCTAGAACAGATTCATAAATATTCTTCCTTTTTTCTGGGTTTTTTTTCCATTCTTACTAAAATTTGCCTTAGTTTAGACATTCTCCAATTTTATAGAAGTTAACTCTCACTATTGATGATTGGAACAACTACTATTTTCCTTAACTGTTCAAATATGATTAATTACCATGTTAGTCATTTATCAGCAAACTTTGAAAATAACCTTTTAAAATGTCTGCTATAATCTGTGAACAATCTGGATCTGTACAATTTTAAAATATTACAGCACTCTCAATTTTTGAATAATTACATCACGCATTGCAATAGAGAACAAAGAAATTGGCCTAGAATTTGTGACAAAAGTAACAGTGAGGTTTTCAGTGCTGAACTTCCATTGTTGTACAGAGTTTGATACGGTAATCTAGTAGCTGCTCTCAGGGGATACCCTGTTCACCCACAGGATGTGGTATTGGGGACCCCTGGCAACAGACTTGGCCCCAAAAGAACCACAATGGTTTAGAAAACTACAAATGCAACATTACTATTCAAGAGGGACACAAAGCAGGAAAACAAAGACCAGTTAGTCTTACATCTGTCACTGTGAAAATGTTAGAATAATGTTATTAAATATGTACACAGGAACCTTGATTATCCAAAGGACACGGGCTGGGAGTATTTTGCACGGTTAATCAAAAACCAGATAACAGTTTAGCAAAGCATCAGGACCTTGCAATCTTGCCGGCTGATCCGATATTCGAATAATCAAATGCTGGATAATCGAGATTCCTCTATAGTAGCAGGACACTTAGCACAGAATACAATCAGGCAGAGTCAACATAATTTTGT
Source organism: Hemiscyllium ocellatum (assembly GCF_020745735.1). NCBI lineage: Eukaryota > Metazoa > Chordata > Chondrichthyes > Orectolobiformes > Hemiscylliidae > Hemiscyllium > Hemiscyllium ocellatum. The sequence continues at coordinate 54,127,533 of NC_083416.1, forward strand.
GAAAAGGAAACAGGATTTCGCAAATTGAATGGAGTTCTTTCAAGATGTACTAAGTAAGGTGGATAAAGTAGGACCATCAGATGTAGTAAATTTGGATTTTCAAATGGAATGCAGTAAGATGCCACATAAAATGTTTCCAGACAGGATTCAATTTCATGGTGTTGTGGATAAAATATCAACATAGATAGATGACTGGCTAACAGAAAGTCATTGTAAGTAGTTCATTTTTGGGTTGGCAAACTTTAAACTCCTGTAACAGGGGTCAGTACTGAGACTTATTATTTATAATGTAGATGAGTGACTTTGATGAGGATCAGAATGAACTGTAGCCAAATTTGCTGATGGGACAAAGGTAAGTAGGAAAGCAATTGGAGAGTACGATACAAAGTGTTGAAGAGATATCGACGCGTTTAGTGAGTGGGTTAAAACAAATGCCAGAGGGAGTGCGATGTGAAAAAGTATAACTTGTCCATTTTGGCAGAAAGAAGAACATTTATTATTTAAATGGAGACAGATTGTAGAATTCTGCAGTAGACAGGGATCAGGGTATCCTTGGGTATGAATGACAAAAGGTCAGCATGCAAGTATATCAAGTAATTAAAAATGCAAATGGAGCATAAAATAGGAACTGCTCAGTCAAACAGGGTCTTGAAAATGACCACAATTGGAGGAATATACAGTTTTTTTCTCCTTGCTTTTATCTCCATACCAATGGGTACGACCTGGTGCGGATTACTGAAATACGGTTGCAGGGAGACCAGGACTGGGCAGTGAAATTTCTAAGGGTACTCACTATTTCCAAAGCACAGACAAGCAGCAGCAGGAGGTGGAATTGATGTTCAGGATGATATCAAGGCTGTATTAAGAAATGATATTGGCATGAGGGAACAAAATTAAAGTCAGTCTGGGTACATGGAAGCAGGCCACTGAAAGTTCACTAAGCTGATTTTTAGGGTGAGAGTGTTGGATTATGAGGAAAGGTTGAGCTAGCTGAGCTTATAGTCATTAGAGACAAAAGAAAACCCTGCAGACGCTGGAATCCAAAGTAGACAGGCAGGAAGCTGGAAGAACACAGCAAGCCAGGCACCAGGAGGTGGAGAAGTCAACAGAAGATGACAAGCTTATATTCATTGCAGTTTAGAAAAATGAGTTAGAGGAGCCAGTGTTGGACTAGGGTGGACAGAGTTAAAAAAAAATCACAACACCAATTTATAGTCCAATAGAATTATTTGGAGGCACTAGCTTTCGAAGTGCTGCTTCTTCATAAGCCACCTGAAGAAGCAGTGCTTCGAAAGCTAGTGCCACCAAATAAACCTGTTGGACTATAACCTAGTGGTGTGGGAGTTTTATCTTTGAAAAAGATAATTTTAAAGGGTTCGTGAGGGTAAATGCCCACAGCACATCTCCCTTCATGGGAGATTTTAAAGCTTGGAAGCATAGTTAAAAAACAATGGACTCCTTCCCCCACCACTCCCCCATCAATGAGATGAAAGGGATTTTTTTTCTCAGAGTCTTTGGAATTCTCATCCCCAGGGAACCGTGGGAGCTGGAACAATTCATAATGTGTTCAGGGCTAAGTTAGATAAGATTTTTGATCTACAAGGGATTTGAGGGTGACTGGGTCAGGGAGGAAAGTGAAGTTAAGGCCACAACAAGGTCTGCCATGATCTTATCAAATGGGGGAGCATGATCGATAGTCTAAATGGCCTTCAGCTCCACCTATTTCTTATAATTAACTTTCCTTCTACTTCCATATTAAAATTTGCAGGAAACATTTTGGCTACAGCATTGAGGAATGAGATTTTATTGGGTACTTGTGATCGGTATTGAAAAACTTTCTAGGTCTTGAAAAATCAAATGTTAAAAGTGTCACGTTTCAGTCCTGAGATAGCTTAGTGTTTGAAATTTTGAAGAAAATGCTGTGAAGATTCTTCAGTGAGTCTCAGTGCTATTTGTCGCAGACACCACATCTCCTTTAGGAGTGGCCACTTGGATAATAAACAAGCTTAGAGGAAATCTCTGATGAGATTTGTGGGCAGCTGAGAGAGACATGAACTGTTCTTTCACCGTTGGAAACAAAATCTGGGCTGTAGTCATGCCTGGATTGCATCCCTAATAGACTACAATTTATTCTACTTGGACAAGCAAGGTCCAAGAGATTTGCACTCTTTAACGAGAAAGAGATTAAAAATGTCAGCTGAGGTTGGCAACCTTCTTCACTAACCACACTAATTAAAGTATTCAAGTTAGATGTGCACATATCTGGGAAGTTGGAAGGTCACTGTACAAACTTACAATTGATATATGGCTTTTTGCACCGTCTTAAAATCAGTAATAGCAGAGGATGAAATCAGAAAGAAAACATCAACATATTTCCATGTATGAAAAATGTTAGCTATCAAATTCACTATTCTTTATTTTCATACTTAAAGAATTCAGTATAAATACGAAACTTATTTTGGCACTGATGTATCAAAATCTCATTATCTTTCTAATTTTTTTCTAAGAAAGAAGATATGCTAATGTTTTTAAAGTTCAGCATGGTATGATGACTCTATTTCATAGATCAACTAACAGATTCCTCTGGGTGGTAGCGCTAAATTGGTAGGAAATTATGAGCAGCTCTGTTCTGTGGACTTACATCTACAAAGTCATCTATGATTGCTCTACATTTTATTACAGGACAGCAAGATCTCATTGCATGAGCAGGAGATAAATTTGAATCCAATATCTGCAGTACAACAAAATACAAATGACCTACTGCATCACACTTCCTCAAGATGGATTTTAAAATCTTGAAGTGGCCTACTGCGTGATTATTCATTCTTGTATATTCAGAGTTGTAACCTTCAAGAATTGCCTTGTTTTGTGCAAGGTCTGTAACATACATAGAAACTGCATGGTTAAATTAAGTATTATTTTGTTGGTGGGCTTACTTTTGGCACTCCCACCTGACAATGATCAGCTAAATTTTAATTGGGAATATACAAAAATAGGTGAAAAAAAGAGGTCAGTGAGTAAATTGACTAAGATGAATGTTTACCAAAAAGCATGTAAACGAACAATCTCCTTTTCTAACAGCTAAGAGCAAAATAGGTGGGGTCTTGAGTTATGTTCTGGTTTTTAAATATGAGAAATGCTGGAGGTTTTTGTTTAGCTACATCACTTAACTAGCACTAAACCAAAGCGACATATATCCCCATCATCATTCCATTACTCACCCAAATATAACTGCATTCCAGGACATAATATTATTGTCAGAAGGTGCTCCGCTAACACCAGCTGGAGGATCCTCTTGTAGCCTAGTTAGACAGTACATTTTAAAACTCAAACTTAACATTTCTGATTCATCAATAATAACCTGTAGTAAGGCTAAATCAGAATAAAAAAAATTACACTCAGTGGGATTTCTATTACAAGATATTACACAGATTTCCCAGGGGATGGGGATATGCACATGACTTCAAGATGAGTTTCACACAAATTTGAGTATTGTATTTAAAAATCACCCTCTAATTGTGATTTTCAGATTATAATTGTTGTTATTTTGAATATGATACTCTAACAAATTAGGGAAAGCAAAACAGATCTTACTGGCAGCTAAAGAATTATGCTCAAAGCAGCCACTTGGGTGGATGCCATTCATATTTTCATTCCTCAACAGCAGCAAATCCCCAAACATTAGAGTCATGCCTTGCTCTACCTAATCCTGAGGGACAGCCAACCAATACTGCTTATATTCGGTACAACTATCCTAGATTTTGACAGATTGTGCCATTAAAGCTGAAAGCTGGTCATGTAACGAAAAATCATTTAACTGAAGTGGTGAAGGTTAAGGTAGTCTTCAATATAATTCTCAAACCTAGAGAGAAGTGAAAGCCAACTCATCATGACAGGAATTACTGGAACATCCAAGTTCATAATACTTCTAAAATAGATTCTAAAACAAGCTATTTTTAGAAAATGGACAGTATAAATAGAGGCATAGCTTGGTGGCTCATGAGATTAAATGAGTTAAGAGATAGTACCCTCTTTTTAAATGAGAGACAAGACCTTAGCTGCTTGATCTCATGTGCTTAATTGGTGTTATCTGTAAATGTCACATTTCTTAATTGCTTTCATCCAGTTTCACAACATATTTGTTAGGATGGAAAAAATGCTGCATATAACAAGTACATAAAACATCATTCAGGTATTGTATGTGTGGTGGATGTTTTGCAAATTATGTTTGATAGTTAAGCTTTCCTCCACACTTACCTATCAGAAACTGCAATGGGCTTCTTGCAATGCAAGACCACACATTTCGATTGTCTAATGCTTCCAACTCTGATATACCTTTGTTCCAATAACATTCCTAAGTCTGACCCTAAGAAGAACTTTTGCTGAAGACACACAGTACCCTTCATGTGTTTATTCTCTTTCTGGGACATGTTGAAGCTGTTTGGGTAGAATGTGGCCTGCATGAGCTATTGTCTATCAGAGACTGCTTGATGATAACTATTTCCTTACCAAACCCTCTGGAGTCCAAGAGGAGCCAGAAGGTCAAAACAGGTGTTTGGTCATAAACCGACACCTTACCACCTACCAAGCTGTACCTGTAACACACCTCTCTGAATTATAATTTGGAGTGCATCACTCTAAACTTTTGCTATAAATTCTGTGTCTTACGATCTTATACTCCACAATCACCTGGTGAAAGAGCAACACGCAGAGAGCTAGTGCTTTCAAATAAAGCAGTTAGATTATAACCTGGTATTGTCAGATTTTCAACTTAATCTCTGAATTATGGCACTTTTGATAGTCTAAAAATAACTGCTAACTAATTTACAGACATTTCCCCCCATTAATAAGTCAGTACACATGCTCATCAGTAGACTAAGGACAAGACAGCACCATAAAGAAGGTCATAGGTTCAATTTTATAGTTTTCATTCAGTTGAAAAACGATTGATAAAAGAGTAACAAGAAAAAAAACGGTTATGTTAAATGTCAATCAAGTTTAATCTTGGTGACAGTTAAATCTGATGGAAGTGCAGATCTGGAAACTGGACAACAGAATGGATTACATTGTCAATATCCTACACTTTCAATACTTTGTGTACACTAATCATAAATGAATATGCATCTTAAAAAAATTCTCCATGCATGTCTTGGAATCTTCAAAAGTCCTTGGATAAGTTGATGAGAAGGCTTTTCACAAATATGTTACAACATTTTTAACATACAAAGTAATTCCAGATTCAACAATGTCTTTAATACAGGACAGACACAAAAGATGAAAGTTTTTGAATAGTTTCTGCACATGCACCTCAGCCAAGACAAAAAGTGAAATACAGTTTAACTTCTTTTGGCATCCTTGTGATAAACACAATCCAAGGCTCAGAGGACTGAAAATTTAGTTCTAATTCTTTAGCATGCTGCTTAAACTAACACAAGAGGTTATAATTTAACATCCTGACTCATCTACAAACCACTCAGTAATCTTACACTCTCGCTACAACAATCCCTGCCTTCACATTCACTCTTGCATCCATAATTTGGCTTCCCTTGTATATCGCGTTCTCTACTCCACTCAGGACAGAACTTTCAGCCATCTTGACCCTCCAATTTACAGTTTCTAAATACCTCTGTTTGATGCACTGTGTCTACAAACTTTGAAAACAAACAGCAATTCAATTCAAATGTTTTGTTTCCAAATGTGGGCAAATTAAATGATACCAAGGTGAAGCACTTATGGTGATAAACAGTTGGGTTGGTGGACAATTGAAGTTATAAAGCTGTGACTAACAAAGTACAATTCTGGTGTGAATCATTGAAAACATTATCCAGCCCAATCAGCAATGTGCTGAAAGAGTGTAAGTACACTTACTCAGGTAGAATATTTGGTTTGGAACAACTTGGATTTATATGGCATCCTTAACGATCTCAGGATATCTCAAGCTACAACACAGAATTGCTCGTGACCCTTGGTTGAAAGGTGCAAGGCAGCACTGTGCCAGCACATACTGTTTGTGCTCATTCATGAGGGATGTCAATCTAGACAATGCAACAACTTGGTGGCATCTGTAGACATGTTGTGGAAGTGCTGTTGTTGGACTAGGTGGACAAAGCTAAAAATCACAGAACACCAGGATATAGTCCAAAACGTCTATTTGGAATGTTGCTCCTTCATAAGGTAGCTGTTGGACTATAACCTGGTGTTGTATAATTTTTAACAGCATCTGTAGAGTCATTCACCTGGGAGGGGGGAAAAAAAAGCACTGGTGGTGGGAGGTAGATGAAGCACTAAAGTGTTAAGACACATTTCCCCAAAATAACATCCAAGTGACGAGCACTATAACAGTGCTTCTAATATTGTTCCAATTTTAAGGACTAATTTGTGAAATCAATAGTAAGTACATGCATTGTATTAATTAATACACAAACCTCGCACTTGCTTATTTTCGAGGTAGATTTACATTGCCCTGTTTACCCTGCCACCAAGTCAGCAGTGTCATTGCTTGCTGACTGACACACACAGTATTTCCCTACCACTCGAAACTGCCACAGACATATGGACGGACACACTGCACCTTCTCAGGGCTACTGCACTCCAAACCCAAGCAGCCCCGAGGGCCTGGTTTAACATTTACTTTGGCCGACCTCTGCAGAGGAGCTACCTGTCTGAGCCTTGGCCACACCGCAGGCCTGGTCGACACGGCGGGCCTAGCAGACACAGCCCCCAAATTAAATAACAACGAGCTGGACACTTAGACAAACTCCCACCCGCGGGCCGATCCTTTTGGTATATTTGTATGTGTATTTGTGTTCACCTTTTGAAGTCCCTCATCAGCCGCCGCCTCGCCGGGGTGGACATAGCGACAACAAATCAAGCCGCGGCAAAGCCACTCAGTTCGCGGTGACCGACCTCAACGATCCCGCATTCACAGCTACAAAAGAAACGCGGCCGTGTCCCGGTTTGACCGCGAGCTCCACTTGGCGGTAGCAGAGGAGGCGCACCGTCTACTCTCTGCCTCTGCCCTCCTCCCTCCGACGGCCCGCTCCCGGTAAACAGCGGCCGGCCAGCCTGCCTCCGTCCCCACCCGCACCGGCGCACACCAACCAATCACCACTCCGGCACTAAACCCATCAACCAATCACCAGCTCGTCACTGATCCCATCAACCAATCATCCGTCCGGCAATGACCACATTAGCCAATCATCAGCTCGGTCCTGACGCCCTCGACCAGCGATGTACCCGGCACTGACGCCTTCAGCCAATTACCAGTCGGTACTGACATCATCAACCAATCACCTTTCCGTGATGTCAATACTCACGGCCAATCATGGATCACGTCTAATACACCAATCGGAACTGGTCTAGGTCGGACTTTATCCAATCATAATCCAAACGCAGCTTAGGGGGAAGAGGAAAGGGGTATGCAGCTCAGCCCACTTTAACCTTTGCAGGGGATGGGGGTGTCAATGTAGATTCTGAGATTGTCGGGGAGGGGGCAATGTGGATTCTGAGATAGTTATCAGGTCTTTACTGTTCCCTATGTCTACAGAACTTGATGGATGGGTTACACTTTACGGCAGCATGTGTTTTAATCGGTCTCGCGAGGAGGGGATCATTCTCCTCCACCCCCTTATTTTGTTGAAGGTTCCCGACTTCTGACGTAATTGAGGTGTCGGTGAACTTTGGGACGTTACTTGGTAACGGGAGGCGGTGAAGAAGGGGTGGGCGCGGCCTCGTCATGAGGAGGCGGAATGATGGGAGGGTGTGTTGTTGTTGGGGCATGGGCAGGGGTAGCGGTGCGGTGAAAGGGTGAGGAGCATTGTCATGGGTGGGTGGGAGTGGATGTGTCCCATGTGGTGAGCGAGGTCAGTGGGTGGGGACGTTTACGTTGTGGGGGGCGTGGTCGGTCTGGTGGGCGTGTCCCGTGTGACGTTCGCGGTCGATCGTGCAGGCGTGTCCCGGGCACTGACTGAGACGAGACGCTCGTCTACTCCGTTCTCCCTGGTGGAGGCGGGAGGAAGATCTTGTTATAGTATGAGAACCTATGTGGTTATGCCTGAGTGGAGTGAGGATCGTCAAATATATTCGCTGTAGACCGCTGCGTCTGTGCTAACAATTGATTTGCAGCAGTTAAACAGGGCGGCTGCTTGGAGAGGAAGCAGGAACACTTCCAGTCACACAATCATGCAGTACTGCTGCTCGGTTGTGAGATTACCCGCCTCAACTATCCTCTTCCGCAGTGCAATCTTGACCTCACCAATCTCTGGCTAAAAGACAAATTCCTCAAACCCTTTCTCAACCTCCAGCTTTTCTCTTTAAAAGTCTATCTCTGCCTTCTTCCTGTCCCTTTGATTAAAGGGAAAAGCTGACTTGTATTGAATTTGTCCATTGCAGTCATAATTGCATACACCTCTATTAGGTCCCTTAAACCTTCTTAGTTCCAAAGCAAGCAACCTGAGCTTATCCATCCTCTCTACATAATTTGAGTTCTTCTTTCTCTTGTTACTTCTTCCAAAGTGCATCATCTCATATTAATCAGGGTTAAATTCCACCAGCTGCTGATCTGTCGATTTGACAATCCATTTGTATCCTTTATCTTAGCATTTTTTTCCCCCTCACTGACAACCACCCTACTCAATTTTTGTATTATTCACAAACTTACTTAGCATCCAAAGCCACATTCTCATCAACATCATTTATGAATATCACAAATTCACAGAATACAATCCCGACAGAGGGGAAACAGGCTGTTCGGCCCAACAAGTCCACAACAACCCTCTGAAGGGTATCCTACCCAGACCCATCCCCCTACCCTACCGTACCTAACCTACACATCCCTGAACACTATGGGTGATTTAGCACTGCCAATTCACCTAACCCGTACATTTTTGGATTGTGAAGAAAACCATAGTACCTGGCGGAAACCAACACAGACACAGAGAGAACATGATAGCTCTACACAGGCACTCACCCAAAGCTGGCATCCAAATCCGGGTCCTTCAGTTGTGAGGCAGCAGTGCTGATCATTGAGCCACCATACTGCCCTTTACAGGATGTATTATGGGGATTATTACAGAGTGATTCTATCAAGATTTTTAATGTGCCACAGGGACATTAATGTGACTCAAGGGAGCCACAGATAGTAGTTGGGACATGGAGCCAAATTTTCTTTTCACATTATGGTGTTCGACTTGTTTTATTCATGAGGTTTGTGGATCTTTAAGGTCCGATTGCACATTTAGTATTTGACATGGAACTGGGGCATGTTTGTAACACTCCCAGCAATAATCGGAGCTGTTGGTTTCTGAACTGCAGGAAGATTTTATTTGTAGGATGAACACAGGATTAATAATTTCATTTGTTTCAAAGAGTCAGATTGAAGAAGATAAAGTTTAAATGAAATTTTATATTATAGACAAGATTCTACTGTCTGCTTTGACTTGTGGAAGCAACTTAATTGAACAAGACTGATTAGGGATCATCAACATGGCTTTGTGCATGGGAAATCGTGTCTCACTAACTCAACTGAGTTTTTTTGTAGGAGTAACAAAGACGGCAGAGTAATGCATGTGATCTGTATGGACTTCACAAGGTTCCTCATAGTAGACTGATTAGCAAGGTTAGATCACACAGGTTACAGGTAGAAGTAGTCATTTGCTACAGAACTGGCTTATAGGTAGAAGACAGAGGATGGTGGTGGAGGATTGCTTTTCAGACTGGAGACCTGTGACCAGTAGGGTGCCACAAGAATTGGTGCTAAGTCTACTGCTTTTTGTCATTTATATAAATGACTTGGATGTGAATATAGGAGGTATTGTTAATAAGTTGGCAAATGACACCAAAATTGGAGGCGTACAGGACAGCGAAGAAGGTTACCTCAGAGTACAATGGGAACCTGATCACATGGGCAATGGGTCAAGGAGTGACAGATGGTTTTAAATTTAGATAAATGTAAGGTGCTGCATTTTGGAAAGGCAAATCAGGGCAGGACTTATACATTTAATCATAAGGTCCTGGGGAGTGTTGCTGAACAAAAGAGACCTCAAGAGTGCAGGTTCATGGTTCCTTGAAAATGGAGTGCCAGGTAGATAGGATAGTGAAGAAAGCCGAAAGGACTGTGGAAGCTGTAAATCAGAAACAAAAGCAGAAGTTGCTGGAAAAGCGCAGCAGGTTTGGCAGCATCTGTGAAGAGAAACCCTCTGCAAGGGTCATCGGACCTGAAATGATAATTCTGATTTCTCTTCGCAGATGCTGCCAGACCTGCTGAGCTTTTCCAGCAACTTCTGTTTTTGATCGTGAAGAAGGCATTTGGTATGCTTGCCTTTATTGGTCAATGCATCGAGTAAAGGAGTTGAGAGGTCATGTTGCGGCTGTAGAGGACATTGGTCAGGTCACTTTTGGAATACTGCGTGCAATTCTGGTCTCCATGCTATCGGAACGATTTTGTGAAATTTGAAAGGGTTCAGAAGAGATTTACAAAGATGTTGCCAGGATTTGAGCTATAGGAAGAAGCTGAATAGGCTGGGTCTATTTTCCCAGGAGTGTCAGAGGCTGAGGAGTGACCTTATAGAGGTTTATAAAATCATGAGGGGCATAGATAGGGTGAATAGCCACGATCTTTTCTCTGGGGTGGGGGAGTCCAAAACTAGAGGGCATAGGTTTAAGGTGAGAGGAGAAAGATTTAAAAGGGACCTAAGGGACAACTTTTTAATGCAGAGGGTGGTGCATGTATGGAATGAGCTGCCAGAAGAAATGGTGGAGTCTGGTACAATTACAACATTTAAAAGGCATCTGGATGGGTACATGAATAAGAAAGGTTTAGAAGGGCAAATGGGATAGTTAATTTAGGATATCTAAATGGCATGATGAGTTGGACTGAAGGGTCTGTACAACTCCATGACTTTAAATGCCCAGTAATTTCCATATGGTGAAAGTGAAAAATGTTAGAGGCTGTTGAGACATTGCATTGGAGGAGAAAGATATACCATTTGCACTTGAGGGCAGACAGAGGTGCAGAGAGACTGCTCAATATAAACAAACATCAAGTGTCAGGCAGTCCGTGTCCTTTCATCCGAGTAGATAATATTGGTTAAATTTAGAACAGCAGCACATTACGCTCACTTTATCCGTGGTTGGTTTTATTTTGACTGTAATTTTAAAAATAAATCCGCTCGGTGGGCTCGTGAAGGCTTTGCTGACGTTTGTGAGGAGCACAAACTGCGATGGAGTCTGGTTAAACATTTCGAGGAACATGTGCAGCACATTTTCCAACCTAAACAAAATTTGAATCATCTTGCAGTCCCGATCTCCTTCCTGAGTGTTAACTCTGAAAGCTTGCCTGCGAAGCAAAACAAGAAAACAGATAAAGTAGAAATCACACCAGAGTCGAAACGAAATTTTGCCTCTCTCTCCACAGCTGTTACCAGGCTCCTGGGTTTCTCCAGCATTCTCTGTTGGGGAAATACACCGAGGAGCTTCCATCTTCTTGAAAGAAGGTAACGTCGAGAAAGCAGAGCCCAGGGGAAGGCAATTTGAAATGAATCATCTCCTAGAGGCTTCTTCCTCGATGCCGCGTTCTATCCTCATGTCCCGAGGACTCCAAATTCTATTGTTTGTAGTAACCGAGTGAGTTGCTAGGAGCGGCGGAGAGCCCGGTTATTGACACTTCGAGAACAAAACCATTCACAGCAAAGCGATGGGTGTGGGACCAACACATGCCTCTTGAATAAGTGTAACGTTGACCTCCGGTCAAATTGAAAGCAGAGCGAATATTGCCCACTCTGGCCATTAGCTGAATGGATTGTCTTTGCTAAAAAGTGATTAAACCAAAAAAAAAGGACAAATTCAACAAGGCAGGATGGATGTGCCTGGACACCTTAAGCCCATTCTCGATTTTCAATGATTGGACTTATTCTTACATAGGTAAATTTTGTTGGAAGGTCTCTAAAATTAAAAAAAAGTATATTTAAGGGACTTAGCAAGAGTTTATTAATTTAAAGTGTTCCGTAGAGTCTTAGCAGGTAAGGTAGCATTTGTAAAGAAGAAGACACGATTTAGTGTCTGACAGGCTTAGTATTCTCAACCGAAAACATTTTTAAAAAGCACTGGAGATCACAGCAGGTCAGGCAGCATCCATGGAGAGAGAGCAAGCTAATATTTCGACTCTAGATGGCTCTTCATCAGAGGTGAAGTGTGCAGGGGACAGCACTTATTCTATCGTGGGAGTTGGTTCGAGTGTTGGGAGAAAAAGGATGTTGACAGCTTGGATTAAGTGCTCGGAATGTGGTGTTTCCAACTTTTCTGTTTACATTTCAGATCTCCAGCGTTTGCTATATTCATAACAGCATCTGTCCTGGAGAGGAGTGGTATTCTCCAATCCCTCTACTTCCCAAACTCTGAAAATCCAATTAATTTATGAAGCAGGATTTGCATTCACATATTGTTGCAATCCCGGTAAAAACTAATAACTTAAAAAGATGGAAATATTTCAGTTGGCTGACACAAGGGAGTGGCACAACAACACTTCCGGTTTTAAGACTGTCACAGCTAAAAAAAAAACACATTTTAATTGCTTGCAAGTAATACGCTAAGGTATTCCCCACTGACTTCTAAACACAGCCAACAGGCTTGTGTCATGTCTGTACAGCACATTTGTGATGCTGCTGCTCCTTTAACAAGGTTATGTTGTCCTGGGTCTTTTATTCAGCGATTGTAAAAGTATAGATTCCGTCTGGCTTTACCTACTTGACCAAGCTTTTAAGTGTTTGTTTAAGCACTTGTACAATGAAAGGGGACTGGCCAGTTCTGCCAGCTCAGCGTTTCTCTGGTTTAGTTTGGTTTGGTTTTCAGCAGTCTGGCTGTTTAGAGTTGCTTGTCAGTTTTTTTGAAGCAGCTCTTTGCCATCTCCAGCTCTTGTAAGACCCTATGTTTGATTTTAGCTTTTTTTTTGCCAAGAGGTGTTTGCTTATGTGGCAGGAGTTTGGAACAGTAAGTTGGGTTAGTTTGTTGGGTTTTTAAGTAGTTAAGTTATTCTATATTCTGTCCTCTTGTGTAATCTTGCAAATAAATTCTGCTTTGTTTAAAATTAAATGGTTAGGCCAGCTGCATCACTCATGGAATATCCACTCTACACCTGCTCAAAACACCTAGAAAAGTGAGGTTGTGGGTTACCTTCTTGAAGTGAGGGAGTCTGGCCTTGTCCCTAACAGACTGGGGGGCTCTTTGCAGGGATTTGTTCTATAGTTCCATTTTGGGATTAGGGCTGTTGGACTCAAAGGTGGTAGGTGTTAGTGTCTTTTGTTCTGGGTATTGAGTTTGATTGGTTTAAACAGTGTTTTTGGGATAGCAATGTCTCTTACAGTCATTAAGAGTTTTCTGCGGTTGGAAGAAGTGACTTTGGGGGTTTTAGAAAAGGTGATTAAGGCCAAGCTGCTGCAATTAGCAGACAAACTGGAGTTGGAGCTACTTCCTTCTCTGAGGGAAGGAGAGATAATTGCAGCAGTAGCTCAGCATTTAAATTTGCTGAAAATGCCATCAGAATCTTTGGAGATGGCTAAAATTCAGTTGAAAATGAAGCAGCTTGAATTAGAGTTGAAAATGTGTTGCTGGTTAAAGTACAGCAGGTTAGGCAGCATCCAAGGAATAGGAAATTCGACGTTTCGGCCTGAAACGTCGAATTTCCTATTCCTTGGATGCTGCCTAACCTGCTGTGCTTTAACCAGCAACACATTTTCAACTGTGATCTCCAGTATCTGCAGACCTCACTTTTTACCCCCAGCTTGAATTAGAGGCAACAGAAAAAGAAAGAGAAAAAGAAATGAAATTGTTTGAATTACAAGCGAAGGAAAGAGAAAAGAACAAATCATTTTAACAGAACAAAAAGAAGGAGAGAGAGGAAAGGAACAAAGAGAGAGAACATGAACTTAAGAAGTTGTGATTGAGACAGAAGTTCAAAAATTCACTTCCTGAGATAGTGAGAACTCATGTGGAAGAGCACAGAGTTAAAATGACAAGGTTAGCAATTGAAATGGCTGATGACTATAAGATGGTCCATAAATTAAAGTTTGGCTTCCAAAATCAATTTCAATCCGTGAAGGATAGAAATTGGGGAAAACAGAAATCCCTACATGGTAAGGGAAGGGTAGATCTTGGAGAAAATCATAAAGATAATCATAAGGATAAGGGTAAAAAGGAAACCCTTAAAGGGGAAGGAGAAACTAAAATGCTCTGGTGTTTTCACTGCAATAAAGTAGGCCACATAAAATCAGACAGTTGGTGGGTTAGGAAAAGTACTGGGAATTCAGGTGTAGGAAAACAGCATAAACCAGTGAATTTTGTTGAAGTTGTAATGGAGAGCACAGTGAGGCTAGAAAGCTGCACACAATGTACAACCTGGTTGGAGATTGGTTAAGGAGGAAATGCCAGATCATCTTAAACCATTTACTTGCGAAGGTAGAGTTTACTCAGATAGGCCAGGAGCAGCTCATGAACATAGAACATTACAGCCTTCGATGTTGCACTGACCTGTGAAACCAATCTGAAGCCCACCTAACTTACACTATTCCATTATCATTCCATATATTTATCCAATGAACATTTAAATGCCTTTAATGATGGCAAGTCAACTACTGTTTGCAGGCAGGGCATTCCACACCCTGACTACTCTGAGTAAACAACCACCTCTGACATCTGTCCCTCAGTTTAAAGCCATGTCCCCTCATGCTAGCCATCACCATCTGAGGAAAAAGCCTTTCACTGTCCACCCTATCTAAACCTCTGATCATCTTGTTTGCCTCAATTAAGTCACCTCTTAACCTTCTCTCTCACGTAAACAGCCTCAGGTTCCTCTGCCTTTCTGCATAAGACCTTCCCTCCATACCAAGCAACATCCTGTAAATCTCCTCTGCACACGCCAATGCTGCCACATCTGTCCTATAATGCAGAGACCAGAACTGTACGTAGTACCCCAAGTGCAGCCATACCAAAGCTTTGTGCAACTGCAGCATGACCTCATGGCTCCAAAACCCAATCCGGCTGAGATAAAAGGTAGGGAGGAGGGACTAGGGGGAGGGGCGATGGAGGTGGGATAGGTGGAAGGAGGTCAAGGTGAGGGTGATAGGCCGGAGTGGGGTGGGGGCAGAGGAGATGACCTGGGGGGTGCAGTGAGAGAGGGACTCACACCTGGGGGGTGCAGTGAGAGACCTCCTTCCACCTATCCCACCTCCATCGCCCCTCCCCCTAGTCCCTCCTCCCTACCTTTTATCTCAGCCGGCTTGGCTCTCTCTCTTATTCCTGATGAAGGGCTTATGCTCGAAACATCGAATTCTCTATTCCTGAGATGCTGCCTAACCTGCTGTGCTTTGACCAGCAACACATTTGCAGCTGTGATCTCCAGCATCTGCAGACCTCATTTTTTACTCCAAAACCCAATCCCTCTACCAATAACAGATAACACACAGTATGCCTTCTTAACAACCTGATCAATCTGGGTGGCAACTTTCAGTGATCTATGCACATAGATACCAAGAATCTCTCTGCTCATCCACACTATCAAGGATCTTACCATTAGCCCAGTACTCTGCATTCCAATCAAAGTGAATCACCTCTCACTTTTCCCCATTAAACTCCATTTGTCACCTCTCAGCTCAGCTCTGCAGCTTATCTATGTCCCCTGTAACCTGTAACGTCCTTCTATGCTGTCCACGATTCCACCGACTTTAGTGTCATCTGCAAATTTACTAACCCATCCTTCTACATCCTCATCCAGGTCATTTATAAAAATGACAAACAGCAGTGGACCCAAAACAGATCCTTGCAGTACACCACTAGTAACTGAACTCCAGGATGAACATTTCCCATCAACCACCATCCTCTGCCTTCTTAAAGCTAGCCAATTTCTGATCCAAACCACTAAATCAGCCTCAATTCCATGCCTCTGTAGTTTCTGCAATAACCTGCCGTGGGGAACCTTATCAAGTACTTTACTGAAATCAAGGGAAGGCAAGACATACCCTTCACAAAACTGTGTTAACTATCCCTAATCAAATTATTCCTTTCTAGATGATGATAAATCCAATCACTTAAAACTCTTTCCAAAACTTTGCCCATGACAGAAGTAAGGCTCACTGGTCTTTAATTACCAGGATTGTCTTCTTTACTCCCCTTCTTGAATAAGCGAATAACATATGTTATCTTCCAGTCTTCCGGCATTATTCCTGTAGACAATGATGTCATAAAGATCAAAGTCAAAGGCTCTGTAATCTCCTCCCTAGCTTCCCAGGGAATCCTAGGATAAATCCCATCCAGCCCAGGGGACTTATCTATTTTCACACTTTCCAGAATTGCTAACACACCGTCCTTAAGAACCTCAATCCCATCCAGTCTAATAGCCTGTATGTCAGTATTCTCATCGACAACATTGTCTTTTTCCAGTGTGAATACTGACGAAAAATATTCATTTTGTGCCTCTCCTACCTCCTTGGACTCTATTCCCACAACTTCCCACTACGATCCTTGACTGTCTATAAGCTTATCTTCATCATTCTTTTAACCTTCTTTCAAAAATACAATTCTCCTCTCAATCTTTGATGTTGAAAGATGAGATATGTACTCTAAAAAACTATTGCCAGAGGAGGTGCTAGGAACGGGAATCACACTGAGTCAAGAAGCATTCACTTATCTAAAGTGAGGTTAGAGTGTCCAGTGAATTGTGGAGAAGTATTGGTAGGAAGAATGGACAAACTCTCAGCTTCAGGAATACAAGTTGTCCTTGCTAACAATATAGCTGGTTCACAGCTAGGAGTGCTGCCTACTGTGGATGAAAAGACAGTGGAAACTCGGGCAACTAAGCTATTGCAGGACATGTATCCTGGGATTTCTTTCTGGACTGTGTGGTAACAAGGTCACAAAGTCACTAGTTGCAACAGGAGAGATCAAAGGGTACAGACAAAAAGTTGAAGTGGAATTATCAGAGACCCTGTTTGATCGGATGGTTAGCACAAACAAGGAGCAGATACATGACAAAGCAGACATCTTTCATTCAGAGAAATTAACTGAGTTATGGCAGAAAGATGAGAAACTAAACCAATTCTATCAAAAAGCATACTGAAAGAAGAATCCAGATGTATCCTGGAATGCTACTATCTTAAGAATCCTGTCTTAATGAGGAAATGGGGACCATCACATATTCAGGCAGCTGAGAAATGGGCAGAAGTACATCAAGTTATATTGCCAGTGTGTTATAGAAAGGAGGTGTAGCACGTGGCGCACGAACTACCAGTACAGGATCATTTATGGGTGAGAAAAACTCTAGCTGAAATACAAAAACATTTTTACTGGCCTGGACTGCACAAGGATATAGTTGAATTTTGCCAGACATGCCATATATGTCAGGCAATTGGAAAATCACAGGCAGTCATAAAACCCGCACCTTTCATACCTATTCCTACATTTGAGGAACCTTTGACATACGTCTCAATTAGTTGCGTAGGACCCCTACCTGAAACAAAAAGTGAATCAGTATTTGTTAACAATAATGGATGTGTCCATTAGATTTCCAAAGTCTATTCCATTACGGCAATATCACAGCTCAAAGGATTGTAGAGGAGTTAGCCAAATTTTTCACTAGATATGGACTACCCACAGAGATACAATCAGACCCAAAACAAGGCAAGTTTCACAACAAAATTATTCAAGGCAGTTATGGACAGCTTAGGAATAAAACAATTCAAATCTACTGCGTACCATTCAGAGTCGCAAGGAATGTTAGAAAGATGGCATCAGACATTAAAGACCACGTTGAGGGCTTATAGTCAAGACTGTCCAGATGATTGGGCTAAAGGAACTCCATTTGTTCTTTTTGTGATCAGCGATGCACCAAATGAATCAATCAAATTCAATCCATTTGAATTAGTTTTTGGTCATGAAGTGAGAAGACTGCTAAAATTGATGAAGGAAAAGTTGGAAAATCAGAACTTGGACACCACATATTTAGAGTATGTGTCAGGTTTTCAGAAATGATTAAATAGAGTGGGAGAATTGGCTATACAACATTTCAAAGTATCACATCATACAATGAAGCAAGAAGCTCACAAGAATTCAAAAACGCACAATTTTGCTATCTGAGATAATTTTTAAATATTACTTCCAGTGATAGATGAATCTTTAGAATCAAAATTTAGTGGACCTTATCAAGTTGAAAAGAGATTGAGTGAGATGAACTATTTGATAAGGACTCCAGGCAGAAAGAAATCTCAGTGTATCATGTGAATATGCTCCCTATTTTGATAGGGAATGAAAGCAAAAGGAGACTGTGTTATTGGTTACAACACAGAGGGAAGAACCAAGTAGATTCAATTGGACAATGAGGAAGTTATCAAAGATTGGGATAAATTATTGAGTTATCTTCCAGAGAAATTTCAAAATGACATGAAAGAGTTATTTCTATTGCATGGGGAGATATGTGGAAACAAGCTGGGAAGTATTAGCCTAATTATGCATTTTGTAGATATAGGATATGCTGTTCTGATTAAGCAACATCCTTACAGGCATAACCCTCTAAAGTTGGCACAGGTTCAAAAGGAGATTGAAAGCATGTTCCAAGATGACCTAATCAAAGTGAGTTATAGTGACTGGAGCTCACCCATAGTTAGGGTGTCAAAACGAGATGGTGCCCACCGGTTATGTGTGGACTATCGCAAAGTCAATGCCGTTACAAAGACTGATTCATATACGATTCCGCGTTTGGAAAACTGTATTGAAAAGGAGGGACAAGCAACTTACATTTCTAACCTGGACTTGCTCAGAGGATACTGGCAGGTACTTTTGTCTGAAAGAGCAATGTCAGTTTTGGCTTTCGTAACGCTGAATGGACTGTATCAGTTTGAAGTTATGGTGTTTGGTATGAAAAATGTGCCAGCTACAATTCAGAGACTAACCACTAAGGTCATTTCTGGATTACCCAATTGTGTCATATATATTGATGATCTGGTGATTTTTAGTCACACATGGAAGGAACATTTGCAACATTTATCAGAATTGTTTGATCCACTTTGAGAGATAGGCTCGGTGATAAATCTGACTAAAAGTGAATTTGCCAAAGCCCAAGTCACTTTCCTAGACCATGTTATTGGATATGGACAAATGGCCTCATGGAATGCAGAAACAATGGTAATTGGGGAGTTTCCCATGCTATTGACAAAAGCGCAGTACTACAATTCCTGAGACGGAGAGGATTTTATTGAAAATTTGTACCAAATTTTAGCAATGTGGCTCCTCAACTCACTGAATTACTAAAGATAGGCATGAAGTTTCATTGGACAGTGGACTGTCAGAAGGCATTTGACAGCCTGAAAGCTGTGTTAACCACAGCCCCGGTATTAGGCACACCTAATTATGCAAAGCCATTCAAGATATCTCGTGATGTGTGTGAGGTGGGTGTCAATGCCGTGCTCTTAGAGGAAGATGAGGAGAAGATAGAAAGACCGATCGGGTATTTCTCTAGGAAATTGAATGTTCAACAGCACAAGTATTCGACAGTTGAGAAGGAGACTTTAAGCTTGGTGTTGGTATTGCAACATTTCAATATTTATGTTAGCAGTAATGTATCTGAGACAATCATAGACACTAATATAGACTTAATGGGAACCATAACCCATTGAAGTTTGTGGAGAAATTTAAGAACAGCAATTCCAGACTTTAGGTGGAGCTTATTGTTACAGCCATTCATTTTGAAAATTGTGTGTGTAGCAAGACAAGAAAACATGATTGCTGCTGCATTGTCCAGGCTTGGATGAAAAACGGAAACATTTGATGATGGGAGTAAAACAAACTGTAATAGAATGTTTGCATGTTTACATGTTTATAGTCAATGTCATGTATATGGGTGTTGTAGAGTACTAACAATTTAAGATTAAGAGGTTTTAAAATGAAGCCATCCTTGGATATTGATGGTTCTTTTTTTTAATGGGGGCAGATGTGATGATGCTGCTCCTTTAATAAGGTTATATTGTCGTAGGTGTTTCTTCAGAGTGGTCGTAAACGCAAAGACTCCAGAGTGTCTGGGTTTATCTACTTGAAGAAGCTTTTAAACTTATTTAAATAAACACTTGTATAATCAAAGGGGTGTGGTCAGTTCTCCCAGCTCAGCTTTTCTCTAGTTTGACTTGGTTTTGTTTTTAGCAATCTGGCTGTTCAGAACTGCTAGTCACTTTTTTGAGGCTGCTGGTCAAAGAAACAGGTACATGAAAGACGGTGTTTCATGCTGAATCTCTCTGCCATCTCTGTCTCCTGTAAGATCCTGTGTTTGATTTTACCGTTTTTGCCAAGGTGTGTTTATGGGGATTGTTGCAGGAATTTGGAACAGCATCAGTAAGTAGGGATAGTCTATTGGGTTTTTAAAATGTTTAGTTATTCTGTATGCTGTTCTCCTGTGTTTGTGTTTAATTCGGCAATCTTGCAAATAAATTCTGTTTTGTTTAAAACTAAGTGGTTGGGCCAGCTGCATCACTCCTGGAATATTCACTTAACACCTGCTTAAAACAACTGGCAAAGTTAGGTCCGGGTTATCTTCTTGAGATGATTTTAGCGGGTCTGACCTGATCCATAATACATTGTACTCTTAGCTTAAATTTACCCTTGTGTTTAAAGACTTAAGCTTCTTTTGGCTTTAATTGGAAAAACTGCTGCATGTCCACCCAGGGTAAATCTCACATGTCCTTTTAAACAAAGGTTCTGAACCAATCTTTTGAGCATAATCAAATGGTCTTTCAGCAGCAAAGTACCAGGTGCTGACTACTTGGTCTTTTATCTACAAAAGATTTATTTCTTTGAACTAAAACATCTGACCTTACCTTCTGTGCTCTGCTTGATGGTTAACCCACAATTTGTCCTTGCTTCCTATCTGGCATACAGTACCTGTTTCCAGACTTCTTCCCTAAACTCTGATTGATTTTGAGAGTATGAGCACAACATGGTCTGTTTCCTCTTCTTTTGTCTCAATGTTAAAATCTTCCACTCTACTGTCAACGAGTTTTGATTTGAGTTTCTGTCTCTCCAAATGTAGATCAGATGGGTTATATCTTGGTAGATTTAGTATGGGGTTGGGTTTACCTTTGGGCTGATTGTATCAGAGGTTGTAGCTCCCTCTCTAAACTGGTCTCTAAACTATCAGACAGACCGTTGCACCTACTCTGAGCCGAAAGAGGGAAGGAAACAAACTGAACACACAAGTAAAGAAAGCCCTAGAAAACCTCAAAAAAGACAAAAACATCATTATATTAACCTGCAGACAAAGGTTGGCTCACAGTCATCCTGAACAGAAAGGACAACACAGAGAAAGCCAATGTACTACTCGCAGACACTGACACCTACCAAAAGGTGGCACTAGACCTGACCCCACAGCTAGGAAACAAAATTACATATCTCATAAGAAAATTACACAATTCCAGACAATTAAACAAGATGGAATTCCAGAAAATGAAACCCGACGGGACCAACACCCCACGATTCTACGGACTACCAAAATTCCATAAACCAGGAGCACCCCCCCCCTCCAACCTATAGTCTCACTATACCCGGAACACCAACTTACAAACTGGCCAAAGAACTACACGCAAGACTGAAATACCTAGTAGAAGAGTCACAGCACTCCATCCACTCCACCCAGGAATTCCTAAAAATCAAAAACACCAAAATAGAGGAAGACGAAACAATGATCCCATTCGACGTAACAGCACTGTTCACCTCCATCAACATCAACCTAGCAAAGGAAACGCCACACTTTTAAAAGAGACCATCACACACACACCAACCACCATCAATCACATTACCAACGAAAACATCATGAAGCTAGTGGACCTGTGCCTCACCACCCACTTCACTTTCAACAACATAATCTACAAACAAACCAACGGCACACCCATGGGATCTCTGCTATCAGGATTCATAGCAGAAGTGGTAATGCAAAGACTAGAACAAACAGCCCTACCAATCATCAAACCAAAAATCTGGGTTCGCTACGTAGATGACACTTTTGTCATCACAAAACGAAACAAGATAGAAGAGACATTTAACATCATCAACAACACCCTCACAGGCATAAAGTTCACCAAGGAGGAAGAGACTGACAACAAACTTGCATTTCTGGACGTCACAGTAGAAAGAAAGGACAAGGGAGAATTACAAACCTGCGTATACAGAAAACCAACAAACACTGACCAAATACTTAACTACACCAGCAACCATCCCAACACACAAATGAAGCTGTATCAGAACACTATTCCAACGAGCCATCACACACTGCAGCACAGATGAACTTTGAAAAACAGAGGAGAACCACCTATACAATGTGTTCAAGAAGAACAGATACTCAAAAAACACAGTGCGCAGATTCCTCAGGACCAAACCACGACAAGCAGACTAAACACAGCCAGAAACCCTAACCACCTTACCATACATCAAAGAAGTTTCAGAAATGACAGCCAGACTACTGAGACCCCTCGGAATCCTAGTAGCACACAAACCCACCAACACTCTCTAACAAAAACTAACAAACTTAAAAGACCCAGTACAACCCATGGACAAAACTAACATCATCTACAAAATTCCATGCAAGGACTGCCACAACCTCTACGTAGGACAAACAGGAAGAAAGTTAGCCACCAGGATACACGAACACCAGCTAGCCACAAAAAGACACAACCCTCCCTCCCTGGTAGCTCTACACAAGGATGAAAAAAAACACCATTTTGACTGGGACAACACATCTATCCTGGTATAGGTTAAGCAAAGACATGCCAAAGAATTCCTAGAGGCCTGGCACTCCAACCACAACGCCATGAACAAACACATAGATCTAGATGCCATCTATCAACCCCTCAGAAAATGAACAGGAAATGACATCACCACAAACCCCAGGAACCCCATCCAGGAGAAAGATATAAATAGAAAGCAGGAGACAACAGCTTTGCTTCACTTGGAGGTCGCCACTGATGGTGTTACCTAGCCAGGTAATGAAATGTCTGGATATCAAACCTACAGCTCAGCGAGCAAACCTACACCCTAAACCTCAACCTGAGCTACAAACCTTCACAAACCTTGCATAAAACTGGTCTCTTTTAACTTGAATTGAAAGAGACTGTTGAGAACCTAGCCATCTCATGAGTATGGAAATTGGTGGACAGAACAGATGAATGTGTGGAGGAAGTTTGGAGCAGAAAGGAGGGCCTTAGGATTCCGGATCACTGGGGTTTGTTTCTGGGGAAAGTAGGACTTTTACACATCCGACAAGTTGGACCGGAACTGGAATGAGACCAAAATCTTTGGGAAGTTTGCATATGCAGTTGGTAGGGATTTAAACTAAATTGGCAGGGAGCTAGGATACAAGGTAGAGGTACAGTAGTGGGTGATGTACAGACAAATATAGAATGAAAACTAATTCAGTCTAGAAAGTAGTGTGAATATAGTCAAGTGAAGGCACAAGGGTGCATAGTAAGGCTGGAATGTTATTTATTTTAATTCAAGAATTCTTGCAAATAAGGCAGATGAGTTGTGAATGTTGATTAATATGTAGGGATGTGATGTCCTGCTATAATGGAGATGTGGTTGAGAAGGGATCAGGACTGACAACTCACTATTATCGGGTATAGAATCTTTTGGCAAGATATGGGGGACTGTAAAAGAGGAGGTGGTGTTACAATGTTGAGAAAAGAATCAGTTACTGTAGTAAGGAGCGATGCTACCTTAATGGGGCCATAAGGGTAGAATCTTAAAAGCTACACGGGGGTGATAACTTTACTGGGGGTGTACTTTTGACCCCCAAACGGTCAAGGAAAGATATGTAGGCAAATCCCAGAGAAGTGTAAAAATAATAGGGTAATATTAGGGGACTTCAACTTTCCTGACATTAACTGGAATAGACAAAATATGAGCGCGTTAGAGGGAGCAAATGTCTTAAAAAGTACGCAGGATAGCTTTTTTGGCCAGGACATAGAAAGGCCTGCAAAGGGGGGGCAGGACTGGACCTAATTTTAGGGAATGAAGCCAGGCATGCAGTGCTGGGGGAGCATTTCAATATTCAATTTTAAGGTGATTATTCATAAGGGCAAAGATGGATTAGAGGTAAAAGTTCTGAACTGAGCTGGGGCTCATTTTGATAAAATAAACAGGATCTGGCCAAATTGGGCTGGGAGCAGCTATTTGTAGGAAAATGCACATCAACACAGTAGAAAACTTTCAAACTTGTAATAGTGAGAGTGCAGAGCCAACATGTTCTCATAAAGGTGAAAAAGGGTGGGACCAACAACTGGAGAAAACATTAGATGTCAAGAGATTGGATAATGAAAAAGAGGAATCTTATGGTAGATGCCATAGTTTCAAAACAATGGATATCCTAGGGGAGTTTAATGTAAGGACCATTTTTTTTTCTATTAAGAACTATGGACTGATATGAGAAAGAGCTATTTTAAAACTAAGTATTAGAAATTGTGGTTGGAGAAGGGTTGTGCAAATACAACATTTACTAGCAGCAACATTTACTGAGGTTTTAACTGAGTACTTGACATCTGTATTCACTATAAAAAAGCATGATGTAGGTATAGAAATCAAGGAGAGAGACTGTGATATACTTGAACAAATCAAGAAGGAGGAAGTATTGGTGGTTTCAGCAGGAATGTGGGAGACACCAAAGGCCCAGATGAGATGTACACCAGGCTGATGTGGGAGACAACGAAGGAGATTACAGTTACTGACATTAATTTTCAAACTCTAGATGAGGACAGTGTAGTTGATATAATCTACATGGATTTCATTAAGGCTTGTGATAAGGTCTTGTCTGGCAGGCTGGTTAAAAAATTAAAAACCGGTAGAATCCAGACCAATTTTGTAAATTGGAACTAAAAGTGGTTTGTAGCAGAAGAGGGTGATGATGAAATAGCATTTTTGTATCTAGTTGCATGCTACAGATTCTATGCTTGATCACTTGCTGTTAGTTGTGTACATTAATGACCTGGACATATGTAGGAGGTATGGTCAGTAAGTTCATAAATGACAGAAATATTTGTGTGGTAATTATTGAGGAGGAGAGCCTTAGACTACAGGATGATATAGATAGGCTGGTCAGATAAGCTGAATAGTGGCAAATGAAATTTAACACTGAAACATGAGAGGTGATGAATTTTGGAAGGACAATATGGCAAGGGAGTGCATGTTGACTGGTAGGACCACATAAGTACAGAGGATCAGGGTGACCTTGGTGTGCATGTCCATAGATCCTTGTAGACAGCAGGACAAGTAGATAAGATTTTTAAGAAGGCATGTAGTATACCTGCCTTTATTAGTCAAAGCATTGGACACAAGAACAAGGAGTTAATGATGGAACTGCATATAAAGTTAGACCACAGCTCGAGTACTGCATGCAGTTCTGATCACCACGCTACACGAAGAATGTGAATGCACTAGAGAAGATGAGGTTGGGATTCACCAGCATGTTGCCAGACTTGGAGTGATTCGGTTATGAAGAGAGACTATAGTTGTTCTTCCTTGGAGCAGAGAAGGCTGAGGTGAGACTTGATTGAGGTGTATGGAACTGTGAGGGCCAGAGACAGGGTAAATTGGGAAAAATGTTTCCCCTTAGTAGAAGGGTCAATAACCAGTGACACAGTTTTAACACAAGGAACAGGAAGCTTTGAGGAGATTTGAGGAATTTTTATTTAGCTATAAGATTGAACTCAATCCTAACTATTGTAACACTTGAAACACCATAATATGTAAGCCTACAGACCAAATATTGGAAAATGAGAATAGATGGATGTTTGGTGACTGGTGCAGATACGATGGGCGAAAGGGCATTTTTCTGTGCTGGGAAAGATCTATGATTCCATATCTCTATCATAGTAAATACATAATTTGTGACAATAGTGCTTTTCAAAATCAATGAATTTTACAGCCAATAGAGTACTTCTGAACTGCATTCCCTACAATTCATTTCTGTGCAGATGTCTGAGGCTTGTGCATAGTAGCCACTTCTGAATCTGGAAGTCAGTCCTGGGAATGTCAGTATAGACACTGTTGCAATGTAGGAATTAAATTAAAATATTAGATTTTCTTTAAATTATATGAAAAAAAACTTAATAAAACTGTTGTAGAATTTCATAGATTCAATACCAAAAATGTGCTTCAGATAAAGTGGAGCTGGAGAATGCAGGAGAGTTAAAACAGGGTGTGGAATGTAATTTAGAACATACTAGATATTTGTTTTGTCACAGTTATATTTCCATTATAGATTCCTTTAACCATATTTATTATAGAACTGACTCTGTAAATGTGCATTATTATGTCTATATGTCTTTGTTAACTACAGCATCTCCACCGCTGGATAGTCATTTACAATGTGCAAAGCTTACATAAGCTGACATTATAATTGTGGACACAGGAATCTTAATTGAAAAATGAATAGGAGGCATGTGCAGATGAGAGTTGTTTTTTTATATATGCGATTTTATGTTCACCAGCTAATTTCAATTATATCCTGAGTATTGAGTTGTTATTGAGACTTGCATTTTTAAATAAAAAGTGAGCTGCTGTGATTTATTTTTAACAAGCATTTTACAGTTTTTTGCCCCTGATTTTTTCTCAGTTTCAGCATCATTTTAGGAAATAGATTCTGTATCCCATACGCCTTCTTATCATAAGACCATAAGACATAGGAGTGGAAGTAAGGCCATTCGGCCCATCGAGTCCACTCCGCCATTCAATCATGGCTGATGGGCATTTCAACTCCACTTACCCGCATTCTCCCCATTGCCTTTATTTCCTTGTGACATCAAGAATTTATCAATCTCTGCCTTGAAGACATTTAGCGTCCCGGCCTTCACTGCACTCTGCGGCAATGAATTCCACAGGCCCACCACTCTCTGGCTGAAGAAATGTCTCCGCATTTCTGTTCTGAATTGACCCCCTCTAATTCTAAGGCTGTGTCCACGGGTCCTAGCCTCCTCGCCTAATGGAAACAATTTCCTAGCGTCCACCCTTTCCAAGCCATGTATTATCTTGTAAGTTTCTATTACATCTCCCCTTAATCTTCTAAACTCCAATGAGTACAATCCCAGGATCCTCAGCCGTTCCTCGTATGTTAGACCTACCATTCCAGGGATCATCCGTGTGAATCTCCGCTGGACGCGCTCCAGTGCCAGTATGTCCTTCCTGAGGTGTGGTTACCAAAACTGGACACAGTACTCCAAATGGGGCCTAACCAGAGCTTTATAAAGTCTCAGTAGCACAACGGTGCTTTTATATTCCAACCCTCTTGAGATAAATGATTACATTGCATTCGCTTTCTTAATCACGGACTCAACCTGCATGTTTACCTTGAGAAAATCCTCGACTAGCACTCCCAGATCCCTTTGTACTTTGGCGTTATGAATTTTCTCACCGTTTAGAAAGTAGTCCATGCTTGTATTCTTTTTTCCAAAGTGCAAGACCTCGCATTTGCTCACATTGAATTCCATCAGCCATTTCCTGGACCACTCTCCCAAACTATCTAGATCCTTCTGTAGCCTCCCCACTTCCTCAGTACTACCTGCCTGTCCATCTAACTTTGTATCATTGGCAAACTTCGCTAGAATGGCGCCAGTCCCTTCATCCAGATCATTAAAATATAACGTGAACAGCTGCGGCCCCAACACTGAACCCTGCAGAACACCGCTTGTCACCATTCCGAAAAAGAACCTTTTATCCCAACTCTCTGCCTTCTGTCAGACAGCCAATCCTCAATCCATACCAGTAGCTCACCTCGAACACCATGGGCCCCCACCTTGCTCAGCAGCCTCCTGTGTGACACCTTATCAAAGGCCTTTT
Source organism: Hemiscyllium ocellatum (assembly GCF_020745735.1). Lineage (NCBI taxonomy): Eukaryota > Metazoa > Chordata > Chondrichthyes > Orectolobiformes > Hemiscylliidae > Hemiscyllium > Hemiscyllium ocellatum. The sequence goes on from NC_083416.1 coordinate 54,155,382, forward strand.
GGAAGTCTAGATAGACCACATCCACTGGGTTTCCCTGGTCTCACCTACTTGTCACCTCTTCAAAGAATTAAACCTTATCTGCTTGTCCTGCTAGATTGAATGGCCAAGGTCCCTCTGATCTTCTGTGCTGCCAAGGTCCTGTCACTGAACATGCACTCCCTTAACATGATAGTCCTCCCCAAATGCATCACTTCACACTTTTCAGGATTAAATTCCATTCACTACTGTTCCCCCTGTTGGCCAGCCTGTCTATATCATCTCTGTTACATTTTACAGTATTTTACATTAGATGGATTTCACCATCATTCTAGGAAGCAAACCCCTAGAATCCCCTATGAAGGGGTGTGCAGTAGATTGTAAATGGATTAGTAAACAGCATACTTGATTGTGAATTTGATGGTCATATTCTAGAGATTTTGGTGCAAAAATATAAGCCATTGCTTTAACAGTGTGTTGCAATGCTGGAAGCTTCATCATTCAGATAAGAGATTCACCTGACATCGGATGGAAAGGTTTCCATGGTACTATTTTGAAGAAGTGCAGGGAATTGTTTTTTCCTTCCTGCGGTATCTTCTTTACTAGTTACCTATCAATTGACACAGCTACCTTCATAACCACAAATCCAAAGTTCCCATTCATCGAAGGGAGGAAGGGCTTGCATTTATGTGGCACCTTTCAGAAACTAAAACAATCTCAAATTACTAGTAATAGAGTACTTTTGAAATGTAGCTACTGTTATGCAATGAAAGGAGTACTCAAATATCCAATATTTAAACTTTGCAAAGCAAATTGTTGCTTCACCATATCACACCGAACTTCTGTTATCTATTTTTGAACCTAGTCTCATCTTGTCTTTACCATGCCCCAAAATCATTATTCCTCTTCTGTAAAATGAGACATATGCTGATGTTTTGATTCAGAGTTATAAATTCATCATCATTTCAGGCTAATTGACCAATTCATTTTGAAGCTACAATTCTGCATAACATAACATAATGAAAGTGCCATCATCATGTTAAGTAAATAAAAATAAAACATTTTAAACTCTGTATTTAAATAGCTTGCTGTACATTAACATCTTTGGGATAGCTTCCTCTGTAATAGTAACTGCCAGAATCCAACAAGTTCACTGATACTCCAATCCCAATGGATTGCTAAAATAAGATGTCAAACACTACCAAGCCAACCTTTGGACTGAAATGCTAACTGTAGCTTGAAATAGCAACAGTTAACACATACCAATGTCATTAATGTTTTATAAAGTGGAACTGTAAAAGAGTTTTTCCATTTGTTTAACTGCTGCAGTACAAAAATCAGTATCACAAATAAAATGTTGAATTATATTGCAAAAGCAGAGAAGAAAGAGTCACATGATATCATGCATAGTATGGTTAATTACATTGAATATTCTGTTCATTTTTGGCCACCAGCCTCAGTAAAGGCATTCACACCCAAGAGCAGTGGGAGACACAAGACAGTCTATCAATTTGTGTAAGCTGTTGTGCTGAAAGCAAAGCACAGAGCAAACACAGTGTCTGTCCTTCAAAGATGGATAAAAGAATCACTAAAAAAGGAAGCTTTATACACTCCTCAGCTGACAATGCACTGAAAGATATACTCTTCTGCTTCTCCTAATTTTACTTTGTTGTTCTGAAAAAAGCATTTGCTTCCGCTTCAGTGCTGAACATAGGGAACAGCTGGGCTCAGTAATTCAGTATGGAGTGAATTGTGGGTGTAAATGTCACTTCGAAGTTTTTAACTATGGGCAGGGGTATGATACAATTCCACCTCACATCCCTTCATTGTAATTTGATTTCATTGAAGGGATAGGGAATAAGGTATTATTAATAAAATGCATTTCTATATGTTTTAACAGAGTATAGTCCAAAATTCTTAACTAACAGTAAAATGTGATACATTCTGATGCAGGTTAAAAAAACAGACCTAGGAATGGAGATGTATGAGAATTTAGGACTAGTGGGAGAGGGTACTTATGGATCAGTAATGAAGTGCAGACACAGAGAGACAGGACAAATAGTCGCCATCAAAAGATTTCAAGAACGAGATGATGACAAACTGGTAAAGAAAATTGCTGTAAGAGAAATACGATTTCTGAAGGTAAGAACATGAATTATTATTAATTTGAGGGGGATATTTCATTTAAGATGTTGGGGTGGATTTATTTTTAAAAAAAAGAGATTTCCGTAGTGGAATAGTGGATAAATCCACCACTGGCAAGACATAGTCATTTATAACAGGATTTAGCCTTTGGTCCATGTACCCAAATATTTGCTGGGATTAATTAGTGGGTGTTCCAATATTCCTTAGTTTCTTTGGGCTAGGGAAAGGAAATAATAGAAATGAATTTCAACTGATGAAAAGTAAGTATGCCATCTGACATTGGACAAGGCCTTTATGAAGATCATTGTGATAAACACTAGACTGTTCTCTACTGGTCTGTCTCCCAAACTTAAGGTGGATGTCTGTCATATAACTGAGGAGGCAAATTTAAGATTTGGAGATGAAGGTGTTATCAGGAGGTTGGAGAGGAGAATTGAAATGTGAGCAGCTGATAATGAACCCTCGCATCTCTGACTGCTGGAACCAATTTATAGTTCATGACCAAAAATGTTCTTGAAAATAGAGACAATGCCCCCATGTTTTATGGTGGATTATATATTGCCTTCCAGGTATAATTAATTAGCATTTTAGCTGGGGATATTTTCAGACAGACCTATACTAGAACGGCCTGGAAGTTGTTTGTGTGCACTCATAGATTCTTCTGATAACAGTAACTCTAAGATTGCCATGGTGTAAGTATTTGGAACGAGTCATAGAGTCATACAGCAGAGTTAGGAAGGATTAGTTTGTCTGGTTTTTGAGGAGGTCATCAAGATTTCAACAGTATAAAAGTGTCACTGAGGAGCGAAGTTAGGAGAAATTTATTCATACAGATTTTATGAGACAAAGACAATGACATGATTTAAAGGAAAAACCGTGCAAGTGCTTGAAACAAGAAAACAGAAAGATATTGAGAAAGGATGGGACAGTGTGAATAACTTCAAATTGTTCAGCATAGATACAATGGGTCAAAAAGCCTCTTGGCCCTGTAAACTTCTATGATCCCTTTAAAGTACTTGGGCTAAACCATAGATTTAGTTTGTGAAGCTGGAAAACACCCCAAGTGCACGTTGTGTCCTGCTATTTTGGATGTTGGTTTGTTCGCTGAGCTTGGAGGTTCATTTCCAGACATTTCGTTACCTTACTAGGTAACATCTTCAGTGGGCCCCAAGCGAAGCAGTGTTGAAAATTCCTGCTTTCTATTTATATGTTTGGGTTTCTTTGGGTTGGTGATGTCATTTCCGGTAAGTGTCAAAACAGGTTGCATAATACTTAAAAAAGAGGATTTCTAATAACAACCAACTTATACCAACTCTTAGCTGGTTGTGGTTTGCTCATACATACAATATGCTTATCAGCACTGGGATCATTGTTCAAATACCCACATGGTGACAACAGTGGTGAAAATCCATCTGCCGACCAAGGAGAAAATCTCTTCTGAAGGCAAGTGAACTTAACATTTTAAATGCCTTGCTGCTTTAAGAATACTAAGATAGTCAGCAGCTGCAAATGCTTGAACAGTCATCATAACTGTGGGAAAAAAAACAGTGAAGCAGAAACAATCCTTCAGGTTAAAGCCTTCACTTCCGACATGGGAAGGAACACAAGGGCGGGAGTGTGAACTAATAAGAGCTTAAAGCCCTAGTCAAGCTCAGCAGGTCCAGAGCCACGTGAAGATGGATCTGTAGGGGTAGTCCCAATTTGAGACACAGCCGGTAAGTGACCGTTTCAGAGTTTTGTTTGGAAATTTAAAAATCACTTAGTAGCAAGGGGAAGAACTTCAAATTAACATTACAAAAGATCATGCGAGGAAAGATATAAGTTAATTGACCATTCGTGATGAGCCACACTGCCATTGCAAGTGCACACTATGAGGCAAGGCCACAATCACAAAGTGTAAGGCTGTAGATTTAATTTATACTCAGTATGCAACATTGGAAATTTCATGGTGGAATTTAATGTAACAAAAGGAGTAGTTTTAAACATAGAAAAGACAGAGACCAACAGAAGAAAGCGATTAACAGACTTAAGGCTAGGACAAGAATGAGATATTGATAATTTAAACCATGGTTCTTTCAGGAAGATTTAGTCAGGACAGAAAGTTTCATTTGTAAAAATTTGGAAAGGAATGTATGTTATATTTTAAGCCAGTAAGTGTGGGAATGTATCTATTTTGCCGGGAAAAAAATAAAATTTTCATTTTGATTCAGGGAATGGGAAAACTTCCATTTTGTCCATAGTAAACAGTACAGAGACGTAGCATTGTCATGAAACAAAATTTAGATGTGTTGGAGGAAATTAAACTGCATTGCCATAACATGGAATGTGAAGCTTTACTGTAAGTAAGTAATACAACATTACTGTACTAAACACGGTAAAGACATGTAAAATAAAGAAGATTAAAGCAACAATGACTTACTGGTGGATTAAAAACTTTAAGTTAAGAAGAATAAACAAACAAATGAGGAAGACATGGCAGGAAACTCATGGGATGTAGGTGTCAGTGGTTGTCCAGCATTTATTGCTCCTTAGAAGGTGATGGTGAGCTGCTTTCTTAACTGCTGCACACCATGTTCTCTAGGTAGACACACAATGGCCTTAGGGAGGGAATTCCAGGATTTTGACCTCATGACAGTGAATAAACAGTGATATATTTCCAAGTCAGGATGCTGAATGGCTTGTAGGAGAACTTGCAGGTGATCCCATATATCTGTTGCCCTTGTCCTTCTAAATAGAAGTGGTCATGGTTTGGAAGGTGTTGTCAAAATGTTACATTCCCTTCTTGAGCTTCTTACATGCTTGATGCAACTGCAATATGCCAACTTCTGTGAACAACCACAATTTATTTCAGCAAGTACAAGCTTTTGGAGAATCACGTAACACTTGTGATGCTTGCCATCCTCCCTTTATACAGGGTTTGACATCACATTCAGTCATGCATGCAAGGCACAACTTGCTGCCACTCCCCCTTAGTCACATGCCACCCAAAAACAATGTAAAGTCATTACATTATTCCTTAGAACAGTGTGGGATTAGGTTATTCCTTAAAACAGTATTTACAGAATATGATTAGATTGTCACATCCTGCTGCAAGACAGAAAAACATCCCCCCACCCCAACCAGGACATTCAATTTCTTACATGTCAGCAGAACAAACTAACCCTTTAACATCTCATAAAGATCTTTGGTGATTTCTCCAGTGCATCTTGCAGATCGTGTACGCTGCTGCTACTGAGCATCGGTGGTGAGGGAATGGATGCTTTTGGAGTGGTGCTAACCAAGTGGCTTGCTTTGTCCTGGATGGTGTCAAGCTTCTCGAGTGTTGTTGAAGCTCCACCTACTCCGTCAAATGGGGAGTATTCCATCACACTGCTGACATGTAGATGGTAGAAGGGCTTTGGAGAGTAAAGAGGTGAGTTGCTCACCACAGTATTTGTTGTCTTTTATCTGCTCTTGTCACCATTGTATTTATATGGTGAGTCCAATTGGGTTCTGGTCAATGGTAACCCCAGGATGTTGATAGTGGGGGAGTCAGTGATAGTGACATCATTGAATGTCAAGGGGCAGTGGTTAGATTGTCTCTTATTAGGGATGGTCATTGTCTAGCATTTTATGGCTCCACCGGTCAGCCCAAGCCTGGATATTGTCCAGATCTTGTTGCGTTTGAACATGGACTTCTTCAGTATCTGAGTTGTGAATGGTGCTGAGCATTGTATAATTATCGGTGAACATCCCCATTTCTGACCTTATGGTAAAGGGAAGATCATTGATGAAGCAGCTGAAGATCATTGGGCCTCAGAAACCATCTTGGTGGAACTCCTGCAGGGATATTCTGGAACTGAGAAGACTGACCTCTAACAATCACAACCATCTTCCTATGTGGAGGTATGCCTTCAACCAGTGGAGAGTTTGCCCCCAATACTCATTAACTTGAGTTTTACTAGGGTCCCTTAATGCCACACTCCATTGAATATAGTCTTGATGTCAAGGACTGTCACTCTTACTACACCTCTTCAAATGAGCACTTTTGTCCATGTTTGAACCAAGGCTGTCATGAGGTCAGGAGCTGAGTGACCCTGGCAGAACCCAAACTGGGTATCACTGAGCAGGTTATTGCAGAAAAGGTACTGTTTGATAGCAGTGTTGATGGCACCTTTCATCATTTTGCTGATGATTGAGAGAAGACTAATGGGGTGGTAATTGGCTAGGTTGGAACTGTTCTGCTTTTTGTATACAGGACATACTTGGGCAATTTTCTACATTGTCAGGTAGATGCCAGTGTTGTACCTGTACTAGAACAGCTTGGGTGGGGGAGCAGCTAGTTCTGAAGCTCAAGTCTTCAGTACTATTGCCAGAATGTTGTCAGGGCTCTTAGCCTTTGCAGTATCTAGTGCCTCCAACTATTTCTTGATATAATTTGGGAATCGAATTGCTGAAGATTCACTTCTGCAATGCTGGGGACCACTGGTGGAGGCTGAGATGGATCAATCATTTCTAGCTGAAGATTGTTGCGATTACTTCAGCCTTACCTTAGCTGCAAGGTTTAAAGTCAGAGATGAGCCAAGTAGACTACAGGCTTTGCCATCTTGGAATAAAAAACAGCTCTTAATAAATTACTTCAGGACTAAATACAAAATTGCAAGCTGAACAAGTAAATATACAATTGTATTTAATGAGACTTATAGTTGATTACACTAAAAATCACTAAAATACTTTTAAATAATTTTGTCAAGTTTTTGGCAATTACTTTAACCTGAGAACAAATGTATTTCTTGAAAGAACGTAATTTAACAGGAAAGCTCAACATAAAGGATTGGGTTAGGAGAACAGGAGTCTTGCTTGGGATGCCAATGGAGATGGACAAATTGTCAGTACCTCGTGATAGTCTTAGTTATTATGTCTAACTGGTTAATTTAACTTATATTTGTTGCTATCATACAATAAAGTACATCTTACTAAGACAATTGCCACTACTTGTTAAGTATTGTAAATTGACCATTGTTGACAGAATAGCTCTTACATTCAGAAGAAAAGGGAAGATCCTATCGCTGATGTGACACAGTGGCAGTGTTCTTACCTCTGTGCCTGAAGGATTGGGTTCATGTTCCATCTGCTATACAGATGTCTAATAGCATTTCTGAATGGGTTGACTCATAAATATCTAAAAAGGAAGATTATGTGACTTTTATGATGCAGTGGTAGTGTCCCTAACTCTGAGGCAGGAGGCCTGAGCAGTCCCACCTGCTCCAGAGGTGTATAACAACATCTCTGAACAGGTTGATTAGGAAATATCTAAAAATGTTAACCTGGAAATGTCCTTACTTTTAGGTCAGAAGGTCTGTGTGCAAATCGCATCTGTCCCAGATGTGTAATGGAACACAATCAAACAAGTTGATTATAAATAACTACCTCCTGGAGCCTTCAGTAACTTCTTCCATCTGGGTCAGAAGGTCCCAGGTTGAAGTTGCAGCTGCACTTGAGATGTACAATAACATGCCTTAGCAAGAGGATTGGTGCCGGTAGTTCACCCCAACCATACATTAGTATTGTTTGGTCTTGAGGCATATACAACACCAGCAAGAGGTGATATGTCCACTTAAGTTTTCTTTCCCCCAGTTCTGATGCTCCTTTCTCACATTCCTGTCCAAGATCGATGCCTATTAGAATGAAGAATTAGAAAGTTCCATCTCATATTCTCCTTTTAATTGTTCTTATTAATGCAAACTGCAAGTTTCAGTTGTGAATAATTATCATTTCTTCCATTCATATTGCTTAACACCTGACAGCAATTTAGGCATGAAAATCTGGTCAACCTTATCGAAGTGTTCAAGCAAAAAAAACGTTTATTCTTGGTGTTTGAGTTTGTGGATCATACTGTTCTGGATGATTTGGAACGGTTTCCAAATGGACTGGAGAGTAAAAAGCTCAGAAAATGTCTTATTCAGGTGTTAAGAGCCACGGAATATCTTCACAAGAACAATGTGAGTAAAAACAACTGAGGACACTTAAAATTTACTCATGAATTGCTTGTAGCCTTGCCCATATCTGTACTTGATAAATATAAGTTGTTTCATATGTACTATTTATGTAAAGGCCCTGTTTTAACATTGATCTGTTAATGGGGACCATATTAATGTTTAGCATCAGGAAATCTTTGCTCTAAAGTTATTTCACATGGGTCTGATGTAAGATCATGTGACCTGATTGGGACTATTTGGATCGACCTCTCCAATTCCCTGACAGTTTCCCTTAGCGACCAGCTGGCTTGCAGCCTCTCCCACTCTCAGACCCTCCCTTTCAGTGACCCTATGGACCACACTTTCTCCTGCACTTTGATTTCCAGCCCTTGTGACTCTTCTGATCACTGCTGACCCTCTGGCCTGTGGCCTCATTCTCCCAGATACTGTTGATCTTTCATCTCACCACATCTCTGTCTTCTGGTTTACCTCATGAAAATTGAAGCAATTCTCACTGCTTACTTCCAGTGGGTTTGTTTATAGTTTGATAGGATTTGATAGTGGGAAACAGCAAGAGGAGTGGTGAGGAATGGGAGGCTCAGTGAGAGGGAAGATCAAGGAGCAAAATGTATGGCAAGTGGAAGGCTATTTAATCATTGAATCATAGAATCCCTACAATGAGTACCATGAGAACAAGATAACAGAAGAGGCAGCAAGGAGGAGAGAAGTAGAAAGAATTAGCATACTTACTTTATATTTTAAATTTATTTTGTTTTAAATGTTATTTCATTTTTCAATATGGGAATCCAGCAATGCAGAGAGATTGTGAGATTGTGGTAATATCCCAAGATGAGTAATCGAGAGACCAAGACTACTTACTGAGAATAATTCCAGTCAGGTCACCTCTTAATCTTCTAGACTCCAATCCACTCAACTTCTCCTCATAAGAAAATCCCTCCATACCCAGGATAAACTGAGTAAACCTTGTCTGGATTGTCACCAGCGCAAATATATCTTTCCTCAGATTTGCACAAAATGGTTTGCAGCATTCCAGCGATGCTCTGACTTGTGCTTTGTATAGTTTTAGTAGAACCTTCCTGTTTTTACATTCCATTCCCTTTGAGATAAAGGCCAACATTCCATTTGCTTTCCCTATTGCCTGCTGAACCTGTATGCTAGATTTTTGTGATTGATGCACAAGGATTCCTAAATCTCTGTCTGCTGTAGACATCCACAGTCTTTCTCCATTTAAATAATATTCAGCTCTTCTATTCTTCCTGCAAAAGTAGATAACCAGTGAGAATATGTGGTTAACAAGTGCACTATCTCTCCTGCGTCTGACCAACCGGTGGGACAGGACATCCCTCGGGATGATGATAGTCATGTCTAGAATATTGTCTGTAAGTTATGAATAGAATAGCATTCCTACATTGTGGAAGCAGGCTACTTAGCCCATCAAATTCACACCAACCATCTAAAGAGCATCCCACCCAGACCCACTTACTACCCTATTCCTGTAACCCTGTATTTCCCAAGGCTAATCCACCTAGCTTGTTCTTCCGTGGACACTATGGGCAATTTAGCATGGCCAATCCACCTAACCTGCATATCCTTGGACTGTGGGAGGAAAACATAGCACCCAGAGGAAACCCACCAACAGATACGCAAATTCCGCACAGACAGTCGCCCAGGACTGAATTGAACCCTTGTTTCTGGGGCTGTGAGGCAGCAGTGCTAGCCACTAAGCTGACATGCCATCCAGTGGTTCAAGCTGTTGTTTGACTAGACTGTGAGATATCTCCTTTAACTTCGGCTTTAGGCTCCAGATGTTAGTAAGGAGGACTTGGCAGGGTCAGTGAGACTGACAACTAGTAACAACTGTTCAATTAATTAACTAAAATTCTTATCATGGCTTCTAGTTTTGGAAAGTAAAATGACAGTGAAGCCAGCAAAAGGCAGGTAGAAATTATATGGGCAGGAAGCAGTGATGGCAAAGGTAGGAAGGATAACTTTGATGTGCTGATATCTGTTGCTCCATTACTTTATTCATAATTTGATGAGTTATTGCTATGATTACTGTAACACTGGTGATTAATTAATTTATTGATTTGCTGATGCACCACTTATTCAGTTGTTGCCATATTCCCAGCTCTGTAAAGTCATAAATTCATTGGTGCTTGTTTCCTTATTATGTAACTCATTCATAGATCCATTAGTTTATCTGTGACTGCTGTTGCATTCATTAATAGATTCATTGTTTTTTTTCATTAATTGATGGTTCATTTTATCTTGTGCCATATTCACAGCTCGATTAAGCTGTTAGTTACCTTCAAGTTTATAAATTTATTCCTTCATTATTGCTTATGATTTGCTGGTATCTATTGCTCATTAGTTCATTATCAATAGTTATGTAGCTGTAATTCCAGTATTCTTTTATTGTTATCATTATATGGTGTTTAGATTTGGGTTAGCTTCTGATCGTTTTGATTTCCCATTTGTTTTAATGGTGTCATGTCACTATTTTATGATTTGCTTTCATTGCTTTTCATCTTCAAAAAAATCTTATGGCATCTTTTTATGTCCATCTGAAAGGGAAGATGAGATTGCAGGTAAAATCTCACCCAAAAGACAATGCAGCATTCCTCAATACTGACATATCAATCTAGATTTTTGTGTTCATATCTCTGGGATGGGATTTGGCATCACAACTTTCTATAAACTTGATATAAACTGAGCCATGGCTGGCATTACCTATATAACTGTGCACTTCTAACTTTTCTTACGGTGAACATCCTCGCTCTTTAGAATTGCTCACTTTCAATTGGTAACACACTTAAGAGTCATAGAGTCATTCAGCACAGAAACAGTCTCTTCCTTCCAACCAATTCATGGAGAACATAATCCCAAACTGAACTAGTCCCACCTGCCTGTTCCTGGCCCATATCCCTCCAAACCTTTCCTATTCATGTACTTATCCAAATGTCTTTTAAATGTTGTAATTATACCCATATCTACCATCTCCTCAGGAAGTTCATTCTACATGCGAACTACCCTCTGTTAAAAAAAGTTGCCCCTCATTTATTTTTTAAATCTCTATCCTCTCACCTTAAAATGTGCCCCCAATCTTGACATTGCCCATCCTAAGGAAAAGACAATGACTATTAACTCTATCTATACCCCTCATTATTTTATCAGTCTATCCAGTCTTTCTTTATAACTCAAATCTTTCACTACTTAAGGAGAGAAGGCTTCACCAAGTGGGCTGTTGATGGTTACACAGAGATTGAATGTCAGATGACCCACTCATGACCACGTCCTTTTCATTTTTACTGTTCAATACATTAAGCAATTTAGTACTGGGGAAGTGTATGTTATTTGAATAAAATTATTGTGATCTGAACTGGTTGTGTGAAGTTAAATTAATCTCTTGTCACTTGGACAAAATGTGTAAATTTATTTTATTCTGCTTTATTATTTCTTCTGAATTATTTTTCCTCCAGATAATTCATCGTGATATCAAACCTGAGAATGTCCTGGTCTCAGGGTCTGGTGTTGTTAAACTATGTGATTTTGGATTTGCCCGTTCATTGGCTGCACCAGGAGAGCCTTACACAGAATATGTCGCCACTCGGTGGTACAGAGCTCCAGAGTTAGTAGTTGGTGATACGAAATATGGAAAGTAGGTATATATAATGGAAAGTAGGTATATATAATAAAACATGACTTTTCTTTCTTTTATAAGTAGGAGAATATAGAGCCATTCCCTCTAACAGCACTGTATTTTTAAGCCTTGCAGATTGGGAAGGCCCCTTGTTTAGCCCTTATGTGTGTGGAGCCAACTGATTTAAGTCAGGTGAAGCAATTTGTCTCAACGTCCACAAGCTAGATAAAGGAAAAATCCACCAAAATTTCCAGTCAGCGCCTATCCTGTGCTTAGTGTTGCAAGGGCACTTATGTGAGATCTCAGGAGGCAAAAACTAGTTCAGGCTCATTGTAAAGTCCCAGAAATCGAATAGCTTACTAATATTCATTTCCTCAGATCATATATACAGAATGATCATTTCAGGAGAAGAATTCAAAGACAAAAACATGAGACACATTAGGGAAAAAAAACCCTGACATTCTTGAAGCTTGCTTAATTTGGTCTTACTAATGTGGACTTGTCAGAAATTGGATTGGAAGGAATCAAACTTGAGTCTTGAGAGAATGAGTGCAAGGTTGAGCAGTAATGGGACCTTCAAAGACTTTTCACAAAAAGGGCAGCTAGGATTTCACAGCAATGCTGATGGTGGGGGTGCTAATATGCAATCAATCGTATAAAAACACTTACATGCCTCTACATATAAGTGTTAATGAAATTGTTATGCTGGCTGAAACTTCCAGGTCTGTTGCTATATTTTAGGGATAAGTAAAAGGCAACAGTATTCACATTCTGCTATTAACCATAGTAGTGGAATTCAAGGTTAAGATAAAATGCACAAATTTCACACGTGTCAGCATTAGGAAAGAGGAAAAGTAATCATGGGTTACAGGAACATAGGAACAGTATTAAGACATTCAGTTCATCGAACCTACCCTACCATTCAATTACATGATGGCTGATCTACCCCAATAACACTTTCTCATCTTGATAACCTTTAACGTAATTAATCTCCAAAGAAACTGTTGATTTTTAAATTGAACATGATCAATGATTGAGCTCCCACAGTCCTCTGGCAATAGAAGTCCAGAAAATTTGCCACCCTAAATTCCGAAATCTCAGCTTTAAATAACCTATTTCTAATCCTAGCTGAAAATGTGTTGCTGGTTAAAGCACAGCAGATTAGGCAGCATCCAAGGAACAGGAAATTTGACGTTTCGGGCCAGAGCCCTTCATCAGGAATGAGGGAGGAAGAGAGCTTCTTCAAGGAAGGCATCCTTGCAAGAGGAAAGGGAGGAAGAGAGCTTCTTCAAGGAAGGCATCCTTGCAAGAGGAGGGGGAGGAAGAGAGCTCTGGCCCGAAATGTCGAATTTCCTGTTCCTTGGATGCTGCCTAACCTGCTGTGCTTTAACCAGCAACACATTTTCAGCTCTGATCTCCAGCATCTGCAGACCTCACTCTTTATATCTCCTTGTGAGGATGTTATCCCTGGTCTTGCTAAGCTGTAGTCTATCCATTTTATATCAGTCCCATCTTCCCAAGAACTGGTCTCAATGCATCAGGAATCCAATGTCCTTCTCCTATGCCAGTATTCCTGCCGAGTGTTCAATCGCTCAATTCTTCTATTTCCTCGCTCACTACCAAGTGGGCATAGTGGTAATTGTCAGATTACTGTTTTGGAGATCCTGCTTTTCAATCTCCTTCCTAGCTCTGGAAATCTGCTTTCGGGACCTCATTCCTCTCCCTATCTAAGTCATCCATACTGATGTGGACCATGAATGTTGGCTGATTTCAATTCCCCAGCAACATGTCCTGCAGCTTTCCCGTAGCATGTTTGAAGGAGTCATGTTTATGGCCAGAGAAACACTTGTCCATTCCACTAACTAAATAATCCCCTATCAATATAAATCAAATAACTGTTGATACTGGAGATTTGAAACAAACTAAAATGGGAATTGCTTAAGAAACTCAGCAAGTGTGGAGAGAAAACAGTTTGCACTTTGAGTCCAATGATTCTTAACAATTCGCTATCAATGGTGCTTTACCACACTTCTTCCTCTCCTCCTGTATAGTTGAGCTTCTTGTGGTTCTCCTGACTTCAATTTGACTGCACTCTTCTGAGAAACCATTTGAACTCACTGGTATCCAAAGTGAAAAACTGATTTGCCAGCAAGATCATCTTTTCCTGCAATATATGACTAGTTCTTTTGGAGAACTTTATTCCCTATGTATTATCTGTCTGTACATCTTAAAGCTGAGGTACGATCAGTATCCTCTGTGCTATCCTTAAAGTCCTCTGGTTTGTGATATACAGCAATGACTTTGAACCGATCTGTAGTAACATAACCCGGCGTTCAAGCTTGTGATCTCATGATACTTCCTGAAGATGTGTTCGGCTCAGACATATGATATGTCCATGACACACACATTCTGCGTGCTGTACCTTCTGCTTTGCTGAGCTGTTCTGCCATCTCTCAGCTGTACCAACTATTAATTACTTACCAGTTACTCTGACACTAGTAGGAGCCAAATGCTGTCCAGTGAAGAAACTCAACACCCTCCAAATTCACTTGACTTGAAATCCACACCCAGCTTGAAATGTATACTCAGACCCCTGTATTTATATTCTGGACTTACAATGCAGCAACCAAATGGAAGTGAGGTGAGTTCATCTGCCCTAGCAGACAGTGCATCCTCTGGGGGTTCTGCCTGTTCTACTTCTGAAGGGATGTGTTCTGTGAGACTGGGAGTGATGGACCTCTACATCTGGCTCTTCCTCACCTGGCTGTAGATTGTGAATACAATCTAGAGACTACAGAAAAGAACATAAAGAATTGTTTGTATTATTTAACTAAATAATTTGCATATGGCAATCAATAACTATATCCACTTAAACATCTGCATCTTGTAATATCTCAGTAGAGACTGGATCCCTGGGAGTGGGTTACAAGCTGGAATCCAATCAAGACACCAAAATTGGAGGTGTAGTGGACAGTGAAGAAGGTTACCTCAGATTACAATGTGATCTTGATCTGATGGGACAATGGGCCGAGGAATGGCAGATGGGGTTTAATTTAAATAAATGTGAGGTGCTGCATTTTGGAAAAGCAAATGAGAGCAGGACTTATACACTTAATGGTAAGGTCCTAGGGAGTGTTGCAGAACAAAGAGACCTTGGAGTTCAGGTTCACAGTTCCTTAAAAGTAGAGTCACAGGTAGATAGGATAGTGAAGAAGGCATTTCCTTTATTGGTCAGATCATTGAGTATAGGAGTTGGAAAGTCATATTATGGCTGTATAGGATATTAGTTAGGCCACTTCTGGAATATTGTGTGCAATTCTATCGGAAGGATGTTGTGAAACTTGAAAGGGATCAGAAAAGATTTACAAGGATGTTGTCAGAGTTGGAGGATTTGAGCTATGAGTGGGGGTGGGGTTGTGTGTGTCTGAATAGACTGGGACTATTTTCCCTGGAGGATCAGAGGCTGAAGGGTAATCTTATAAAGGTTTATAAAATCATGAGGGGCATTAATAGGATAAACAGACAAAGTCTTTTCCCTGGGATGGAGGAATCCAGAACTAGAGGGCATAGGTTTAGGGCGAGAGGGGAAAGATATAAAAGGGACCTAAGGGGCAACTTTTTCTACGCAGAGGGTGGTGTGTTTAAGGAATGAGCTGCCAGAGGAAGTGGTGAAGGGTGGTATAATTACAGCATTTAAAAGGTATCTGGATGGGTATATGAATAGGAAGGGTTTTAGAGAGATATGGGCCAAGTGCTGGCAAATGGGACTAGGTTGGGTTAGAATAAATGGTCGGCATGGACAAGTTGGACCAAAAGGTCTGTTTCTGTGCTGTACGTCTCTATGACTATGAGATTATTTGAGACCAGGTACTATTTTGCAGCAATGCAAAGATATGAAAAGATATTTCATAACGTGCAAGTTATCAGGTCAATTGATGAATAAGCCTTATGAATTAGCTATGTACATTGTCTGTCAGTGTCTCAAGAATAATGATGCCTTTGGGAAAGTATTTTCAGATAACTAAATTATTGTTAATTATTCATTTTAGATTTTTTTCAGCAATGTATTTTGTTGTGCAGTTTTAGCTAATTTATGTATAATTTTAATCCTGGGCTAACTGAAAGGATGATCACAAGTTATTGATTGTGATAAGCAGGGAATTTAGTTAAGTTGTGGCAGTTATATGCTGCAGCATTACAAAACAAAATGCAATATAAAATTCACTTTTTTGTTTGAAAATAGAAAAGCTCAGATTTTAAGATACTTTTAATTAACCTGTACGTTAATTAAACGTTTTGAAATGTCTGGAGCAGGTGAGACATGAGTCCAGGTCTTTTGGCCTAGAGAAAGGAATATTACTACAAGTGCTTCCTTCAAGTGTTGGATTATAGCATATCTTTTAGACCAGACTGTAACTTTAATGCAGTAATATGACATCATGACATGTGATGTGCAAGTATAAATTGTCTGAAGTAGTATGAAGTCCCTCTTTGTGTAATGAAATCAGTTATGTGTAATATACAGTAGCATCAGTAAGGACAGAACCCATACTGTCTTTGCAGATTAGTAACATTGTAGCATTGTTAATAATGGGTGTTGTTAATAAACCTCAAGATATCTGACTCAATAATAATCCAGTCTTTGTGGTAAATGTTACATTGGCTAACATATGGAAAGCTGTAAAACACATCACCAAAGGTTACAGAACCAAGGCAAGTGGATACATTTGAGATAACTATCACTCTGATCTATTGAATGGTAAGACCAGTGTGAGGAGCTAAATGGTCTACTCCTATTCCTATGTATCTATTCCAGATATTTCAGTTGTAATTCTCAACTTCTACACTTATTTTAGAATGAGGCAATTTGATGCTTTGCAGCCTATACCTAAACCTGATAATTTTTACTCTAGGGATCTCAAACTTGAAGAACTTTATTTAAATTGGATAAAAATGTAATTCATGACAGGCCAGTACCAGGCTGAATGTCACCAAATGTATTAAATTTCTGAATCTGTTAAGAACTCATCCATCAATCAATATTGATATATAGTGCAGATACTTGGCCATTTACTTGTCAAATGTGGAAATAAACTAAATTGTACACATACCAGACTATTTTAAAATAAAACAGTTCCCAGTGAGAGACTATATGGACCTGAGAGCTAGAGGACACTGAATAATTGAACATGGAGAACAGACCTCATTCAGTCTCCAATTTTAAAATCATCGTTTCTATTTTTATTTTTGTATTGCAGCTTGATTTTTTTTCAATATGGTATATGTGAAATGCAAAACAAATTACACATTAGGAAGCAGAAAGGTCTCAGTCTCATGGTAGACTCCGTAATGATTTCCTCATCTCTATGTATCGTCTCAATCCTGAGTCTGATAACATGCACTGCTACTTCTGTGGATCATCATTGATGCCCACAGAAGTGGCAGGGCATATTATCATTGTACGTGCCTGAGAGGTTGATTTGCCTGGAGCACCATTTTATCTGCAGTACATGCTGAGGAACTAGTATCCACAAAACTGTAATTTCTGAAAAGTTAACACTGGTGACAGGTTGAAATCATTGCTGGACAAGTTCACACAGGTTTTTACAATTGGTTGTGTGGACCTGGGCCCTCTTGCAGCACAATGGATCCAAGAGGCATGGGTTCAAGTCCCACCTGCTCCAGAGGTGGAGAATAACCACTCTGAACAGATTGATTAGAAAAGTGGGGACTTAAGTAATTGCCCTGTCCTGAACTGGCTCTGCATGTAAATTAATCAATCGGGGGAAAAATGGACGATTTTGGTGGCATTTAATACATGAAATTAAAATCCACTCATGATTCAATGATGGAAAAAAGAAAGTTCAGCTGTGGGTAAGAGCACTTCTGGATAAAGAAAAGGAAACTTAAGGGAGCACTATAGTGTGGTGATTGACCCTTTGCCTAACACATGAAAGGTCCCCAGTTCGAAACCGAGCTGAAACAGTCTTGCTGCCTTATTATCCAGGCAAAATGTTGTTCCTGCTTGTGGTAAAGTTGAAAGGAATTTGGACAGTTCTTGTGAAAAGCCTCTAAACTAGGAGGCTGGAATTCAAGTCACACCAGAGATTTGTAATAACATTTTTGGACATCTTGGTTCGAAAGTATTTTAAAAAAGGAACTTAAGGGGATGAGAGGGCTTGGGTTTAATTCCCACTTTAGCCCTAAAGTGTATTACAACACATCTGAACAGATTAATTTTAAAAATCAATATTGTAACACATTTAGTGAAATAAATTTGAACCTAAGAGAGGATCCTTGTGGTGCAATGGTACTGTCCCTACTTCAGAGCTAGTAGGCATAGATTCAAGTCCCACCTGTTCCAGAAGGGTTTAAAAACTCCTTGAACAAGTTGATTAAAAAATACCTGGGAACACAAGGGAAGGGGCTATTGTAGCACAGTGCCCCTACCTCTAGACAGGAGGCCCACGTTCAAGACCCATCTGCTCCAAAGGTGTGTCATTTCATGTCTGAAAATACTGCTTAGAAAAATGTCTAGGAGCTTAAGGGAATTGCTGATAAAAAGCATGACAACATGAAAAAAAAAGATCTTGTTGACAGGATGTGCACACTCTTTTAAAGTTTTCTGGCTGTTATCGATGAATGCATGAAGCCACTCTTATTGCTTGTTAAAGATCAAGCCACAGGATTTTGTGAAGAAACCCTTGATTCCATAATTAATTACCATTTCCAAAGGGTCATTGCATTCTGCATTATTACTTCTGCTAAAAGTTTTAGAACAGTTGCAATAAAACATAATAAAAATTATCACCTCAATACAGTTTGTACATGTGCTACATCTGACACAGAACAATTAGCACTTTATGCTCAAGAATGATTTCTAAGGGATAATTGATCACAATAAATATTTCCTAAAACAATAATACATATTTTCTTTGCAAGACCTGTAGATATTTGGGCATTTGGATGCCTGAGTATTGAAATGGCAACAGGAAACCCTTACCTACCAGGAAACTCTGACTTAGATCAGATCCACAAGATAGTGACACAAGTGGGTAAGTACAAATTAAAAAGTTTAATTATTATTCATGGTCTATTGTACAAGATATTCACACAAATTTAACAAACAGAGATGTAATTGAAATAAAATATATCCCCATAATAGTTGCAAGTAATCAATTGGAATGCAAGAGTAAAGCAACTTTACTACATTTATACAAGGTGTTGATGAGACCAAAGCTGGAGTAGTATTCAATTGTGCTCTTTTTACTCAAAGAAGAATATCCTTTCCCGAGAGGGAGAGCAACAACATTTTCACATGGGAAGTGGATTCAAACCAGATAGTGATGTATATTAAAAATCACATACTTTTCCTGGATAACAAATTGTTTCACAGGTGGAGTCTTACAATCTTATTGTCTTATACCTTAACTTCCCAGACTTAGAGCACCATTTTCCATTTTTCTCCCATCAAGAATATGATGGCCGCAGTCTTATTTGAATATCCATCTGGAGGATTGACATGGGAAGAGTCACTGAAAACGGCTAACTTCATCTCTCAGATCACACTTGAGTGGGTGTTTCCCCAGATTTAGTTCTGTTTTTGGAGCCTCCCAAACTATTGTGTTCCATCATTATATTCCATTCCATTTTGTCATAACTCTCATCAGATCTTGTCTGAATACGCAGTTATTTTAACTGTCCTATCACTTTTTAATTGATCTATTTCTTCTCTAGATTCAGATCATCACTCTGTAGCAACTTGGTCTGATTTACTGGGAAATGATTTAACATTGTAATTGTTGAGTTAAGGTTATTCCGGACCTGGACTGAGTACTTATTAACCACATATACTAAAAAGCCCCAGAAGGCTGTTACAATTAAAATTATCTCTATCCTATCTGAATCAAATCACTCAACTTCCACAGAACCTTTGCATAGAAAATCATTGACTTGCATCATAAAGATGTTTGAGAGTTTCTATTTGTGATACCAGTAATATGTTGTCAGGTATGATTTCAGTTGAATACAATCTACTTTCAGAAAGAAACAGCTATCCAACAAATATCATACCCTTGGCATATCATTTAATGCATGAACACATTTGTTTAATTTCCATAGTTTCCCATCTGCATTAAATGGTTTCAAAAACACTTCTTTTTTTCAAATTTTCACCTTGCAAAACCAATTGACTAACATTCCCAAGAATATCTGGCTAAAAGAGTTGAAAAAAATCTTCAAGGTCATGTTTCTTGTTGTGGAGGAGTCAACTGTAAAATTTTGTTTAACTTGTCCCTCTCTGAAATCCCAAGCCACTAGTATTGCTTTGACTACCTATGCCTTATCAAGTAGTCCTCCTGAGGCTGCTTTCTGAGATCGATAGCATCACAGGTACCCAGTCATCCACCAATTTAATTCATGCCACATGATATCATGAAACAGCTGAGGCACTGGATCTTGCAAAGGCGATGGCCCTGAGTGCATTCTGGTAATAGTATTGACAACTTGGGTGACACAGTGGCACAATGGTTCGCTTTGGTGCCTTACAGTGCCAGGGACCTAGGTTCAATTCTACCTTCAGGTGACTGTGTTGTTTTTGCACGTTATCCTGGTGTCTGCATGGGTTTCTTCCAGGTGCTCTGGCTTTCCTCCGACAGTCCAAAGATGTGCAGGGTTTTTTTAGATTAGATTAGATTACTTACAGTGTGGAAACAGACCCTTCGGCCCAACAAGTTCGCATCGACTCTCGAAAGAGCAACCCATCCAGACTCATTCCCCTACATTTTCCCCTTCACCTAACACTACGGGCAATTTAGCACGGCCAATTCACCTAACCTGCACATTTTTGGTCTGTGGGAGGAAACCAGAGCACCTGGAGGAAATCCACACAGACACGGGGAGAATGTGCAAACTCCACACAGACAGTTGTCTGAGGTGGGAAATGAACCCGGGTCTTTGGCGCTGTGAGGCAGCAGTGCTAGCCACTGTGCAGCCCATGTAGGTGTATTGGCCATGATAAGTTGCCTATAGTGTCCAGGGATGCGCAGACAAGGTGGATTACCCATGGGAAATGCTGGGGTACAAGAATAGGAGGGTGGGTGGATCTGGCTGGGATGCTCATTGGAGGGTCAGTGTGACTCGCTGGGCAGAATGGCCTGCTTCCACATTGTAGAGAGAAGGGCTTTTGCCCAAAACATCGATTTTCCTGCTCCTTGGGTGCTGCCTGACCTGCTGTGCTTTTCCAGCACCACTGTGATCTAAACTCTGGTTTCCAGCATCTGCAGTCCTCACTTTTACCGAGTTGATTTTAACATTACTGCGAATCCTCTTGCAAGGATGCCTGCCTTGAAGAAGTTCTCCTCCTCTCTCCACAAGAATCACCTATTGTACTCTTTGCTACCTTCTCCCCAGCCTCCTCCCCCACTTAACTCTCCATCCTGGAGGCTTCCTGCTTCTATTCCTGATAAAGGGCTTTTGCCTGAAACGTCGATTTTCCTGCTCCTCGGATGTTGCCTGACCTGCTGTGCTTTTCCAGCACCACTTTGATCTAAACTCTGGTTTCCAGCATCACTTTTGTCTAGTCTATGATTTTATGACTTGCTGCTTGCTGTCATTCAGCCAAGTTATTCCAGTACAACTAAAGCATTGGCATATACCCAACAATATGGAAGATTACCTATATCCCAAAAAAGCGTAACAAATCCAACCCAGCCAATTCCTACTTAATCAATAGATACTTGATTGTCAACAAAGTGATGGAAGGGTTTATTGACAGGACTAAAAAGCAACACTTAGATAGGAAAGTTCTGCTTGATGTCTGGGTTCTGCTAAGGCCACTCAGTGCCTGACCTCATTATAACCTTGATGCAAACATGAACAAAGGAACTGAAGGCCAAGGTGAGGCAAAAGTGTCTATCCTTGACACAAAGGCAGCATTTGACTAAGAATAGCATCAAGCAGACCAAAGACAAGTAGAGTTAAAGGGAATCATGGTAAAAATCTGTCCACTGAATGGTATCATAGCTAATACAAAGGAAGATAGTTGTGGTTGTCTCATGTTAACCTCCTCAGCCCAGAACAATACTGCAAATATTCTTTACAGTAGTGTCCTGGGCTCAACCATCAGATGTTTTAGCAGTGGTAAAGATTGTATTATATTCAATACCATTTGCAACATTCAGATAATTAAGTGGCCGGTGTCAATATGAGCTAATAATTGGCAAGTAACATCTGTGCTTCAAAATTACCAGGCTATGCCCATTTTCAAGAAAAGAGAATTTAACCATCATCCCTTGATATTCAATGGCATCACTGATGCTCCATTATCATCATCCTGGGGGTTACCAATGATCAGGTAAGTACTGAGGGAATAAAGCAGGTCAGAGGCTAGGAATTCCATGGCAAGTACCACACCTCCTGTCTCATTGTTCCTGTCCACCATCTAGAAGGCACTTGTCAGGAATGTAATAGAATATACTTCACTTGCCTGGATGGGTGCAGCTCCAACAATACTCAGGAAGTTTGACATTACCCAGAACAAAGCTGCTAGATTGGCAACTTCACCATTGATACACAGTATCATCCCAAGTTACACTGCAGTAACTTACCAAAGCTCCTCCGACAATACCTGTCAAACCTACCATGTCTACCATCTACAAAGATGGAGATATGCATCAAAACACCACCTGCAGTTTCCCCTCCAAGCTATTCATCATTCTGACTTGGATCTATGAGTTGATACAGTTGGGTCTTAAAAAGACCTGCATTTGCAACTCTAACAGTCCCTTCAGTTATATTTGTTACTCTGGTGAGAAATAGCTTTGTCTATCCTCCTCCAGTCTCTGATGCATTGCATTCTGTTCCTCGTAACTGTCAAACATATAATGAAGTGAATTGCATTGCTTCATCACCTTCTACTGTTGCTCAGATTCTGCAATGTAATAATCAATCCTGATTAAGCTATTTTGACGACTGTGGTTGGAGAATTACTACCTTTCCCTATCAATAAACGTAACCCTTTCCACTTTTTCTGATAATCTCTTTTATAATCTAAAGAATGCCTAGAATTAAACTTTATCTCCCGTAGCATAATTCAATATCATAAGGGATGCCAAATTTTCCCTGTGACTTTTGCCTTGATGAATGTTCTTCTCCCTGTATCTAGGTCATTCAAGTGCACAGAAAAGGTGGAACTATTTGTAGTCTCTTCCAAGGCTGGGGAATGATTACACATCACTGGTATTTTTGGATTGCTTCCAAAGACCAACTGATACAAACTTAGCCTCGAAACAGTGAGATTAATTTTTCACATAGACTGCCCATGCTAGGGCTATTGTTGATTTATAATTTGGCTGGTCACTTAAGGTGTTACAAAGCATCTCATCAATCACTGTGTGATTTATTTGACAAAGCCCATTCCTGAAGGGACGTTTCAGCTGCTGTGTTTATAATTGCAATGTTCAAGCACAGGTCCCGTAAGCTTATCATTGTCAACATCTTCGGATGTTTATGGGTACCCCTTTTTTAATTTGTATAATTCAAGTGGTCAAGCATTTGTGTGGACTGGTTAAAGGCCAGTTTATTACAAACTTTTGTTGAGGGTCCCTGAAGAATAATGTGATAAATTTATTAACTAAAAAAAATTACAGAACAACATCAGTCTTACAGTGCAGAAAGAGGCTATTGCCCATTGTACCTACACCAGCCCTGCAAATGAATATTGTTATCTTTGGCAATCTCTGGCTTTATCCCCCATGCCCTTACACATTATTTTTATCCAGGTAATCATCCAACACTCTCTTCAATGCCTCAGTTGAGACTGCCTCCTCCACAATTCCATGCAGCGCATTTCAAACACAAATTACTTGCTGTGTGAAAAGGAATTTTTTTCTTATTTTGCCCTTGCTTCTTTTGCAAATCACTTTAAATCTATGCTGTGTCATCTTGGTTCTTTATAAGCAGAAACAATTTCACCCTCTCTACTTTATCCAGCCAAAGCATGATTTTGAAAACTTCTATCAGAGGTCTCTTCCTTTCTCCAAGGAGGACAGTCCCAAGTTCCTCAAAGCTCATAACTGAAGTTTCTCATCCCTGCAACCATTCTCATAAATCACATCAGAACTCTCTCTAATGTGTTCACATCCTTCCCATATATGATCTCCAAGCTGTCGGCTTAGCTCAGTTGGCTTGATTGGTGGTTTGTAGAGCAGTGTGATACCAACAGTGTGGGTTCAATTCCCATTACCAGTTTGAAGTTACCATGAAGGACTCTCCTTCTTAACTTCTTCCCTTGCCTGAGGATTAGTGGCCCTCAGGTTAAATCACCACCAGGGTCTTCTCTCTGTAATGAGAGAGCAGCCCCTATGGTCTGTAAGACTGTGGTGACACAACAAGCTGTACATAATACTCCACCTGATATTGAACAAGATGCCAAGACTAAACCAAATACTCATAAGACAAAAGAATATCTCAAATGAGAAAGTTCCAATAGGTCTCTACAATATACAATTGGCACATGCAATGTTGTTTGAATTTTTTCTTGCTAAAATTAAGGTTAACCCTTGAAATCCAATCCAGCAACTGTGATATCTTCTGCAGTTGAATTGTTGGTGTTTTCATGTAAGGTGGGCTCAATGTAACAACAGATTTTAGGAGAGAGAGAAGACTCCTGACTTTGGTTCCGTAGACATGGCAATTTTAGCTGACAAATTACAGTAAACCATTACTTGTTTTGAGATTTCTTTTTCTCCTCACCCACTGGAGGGAACTTTCTTCCAGATGATTCTAGCTGGGATCTCTTTCATGACAGATTGGTTGCTTTTTTGTTTCATTCTTTGCTTGCAAGCTAAGAAGGTATTGTTACCATGTGACCTATACAAAAAGCTCGGTCATGTTTTTGTTTAAGGCATTTGCAGTTCGAAGGCAATCCTTCCCCCACCTGTGGTTCTTAGGTTTGTTATGTTCGAAGCCTAATTTTCATTCTCACAATGAGTCATCACTGAAGCTTTGTTATCTCCTGGGTAACAGTGAAAAGTAATTGCATTGAGGGTCATCAAGCCAGGTCAGTCACGAATACAAGAGCAACAAGGTATGTTGATTATAAAACACTTCATTTATGCCTTTCCCCATAGAAATTTCTGTTGTTTGACAAATAATTCCTTTATAATCAATGCTACTTACCCAAATGAAGATTGCTTTTCATTTTGCACATATCTTGAGGATTATCTTTTGCCATCTTCGGAGTGGAGATTAAGTCTGACAGCCACAGCTCCGTCTGGCCTGGAGATATTTTGAAACAATCTTTTCCAAGGATTTTGAAAAAAAACATTGTAGTCTTTAAAGCAGGTTTTCTATAAGTTATTTGGTCATGTATCTCCGGCCTTACTGGAAATAAATAAAATCTAGATACGTTCTTTTGGGTTAGAAAATTATGTTTTAGAAACAAAAAACAATTTTATGTTACATTCATGCAGGTGATGGTTGCAATATAGCTTCTGACTATTTCCTAGTTAGGTGTTATCTTGGGAATTATTTCCTTTCTCTTTTTCCTAGTTTTTATTACAGCTTGTATTAACTCTTGCCTTTGGACTTTGCTAAACTCTCTATTTGCAGCTAAATAAAAACAGAAAGAACTGCGGATGTTGTAAATCGGAAACAGAAACAGAAATTGCTGGAACAACACAGCAGGTCTGGTAGCATCTGTGGAGATGAATCAGAGTTTACAGTTTGGGTTGAGGGACCCTTCTTAGAAAGGTCTTTCTCTGAGGAAAGGTCACTCGACCCGAAACATTAATTCTGATTTCTCTCCACAGCTGCTGTCAGACATGCTGAGCTGTTCCAGTTATTTCTATTTACAGCGTTTTCATTTAGTGAGGTCTGCAAAGAATGTGCCAGGCAAGTTCAATGCTCATTTTCTGGATTAGTGGTGCTGGAAGAGCACAGCAGTTCAGGCAGCATCCGAGGAGCAAATCTCAGTCAATCATTGTTATTTATCAATAAAAATTTCTTGTTCTTTTGCCAGATTTCAACCCTTTAGCTTCCCTTAGCAATTTGACCCCTCATTGGGCCTGTAATTCAATCCTTCTTTGGTCAAAGTCCCTTTTTGCTGTTACAAGAGTATCATGAATATGCTGTTTATTTTCTAGACAGAAGGTTTGCTATTCCTGTCTAGTATGGTCACTGCATAACTCTCAATTTCTTGATTCTTTTTGAGGGAGGTCAATAATTCTTCCAGTTCAGAGAATTTTCCTTTCCCTTGAAGTCCTTGATTTTATCTTTTACCCAACAAATCATTTTAATAAAGTCAAGGTTAAACCTGAATTCAGGGACTCCTATTTTGGCAGCTGTACTCTGTGTTACACTGAGGGGTGTGGTTAACTTCTGGACTGCAAGAACACAGATATTTGATCCGTTTGTCAGCAATAGTTAACCTTTTAGGGCCATTCTGTGGTCCTAGTCTTTTCTGTGGTGAAACTGGCTTTGGAAATTCTGTAGATCACCTTTTCTGCCTCTTTCAACTTACATACCTGATGTTAATTTCTTTGAACAACTAAGTGATTTCCCTCACTTCTTCAACTAAGCTGGGCATCTTCCTCACTATCTGTCAGCCTGGAGAGGCATTAATCAGTGTTACTACTTCATTCTATTCATTTTTATTTAGCTACATCAATCTTCACTGGTTGTACTGCCCCCTTTAGGGCTTATACTTTTTTTCAGCAAGCTGACCCCTGCAGAAACTTGCTCCAGCTGTTCAGTTTGTTCAGCCTCTCTGGGCTCTTCTGAGTATTTTTCAACTTGCAAAATCATTTCCATATAGACAGTTTTCCCTTTGCATGGTTATGCTTGATATTACATCCATCCTCTAACAAGTTCAATTGTTAAATGAGTTTTCCTCAATAGCACCACTTCCCCAAGCATTTATGATATTTTCAGAGCCCTTGGGAAATGTTAGCAAAGACTAATTTTGAATAAAATGGGTCTTGTGTCCCTGCCTTTGAGTCAGAAAGCTCCAAGTTTAAGTCCCTCCTTAGGAAGTAATGACTATGGAAGTGTGTCATCACACATTCAAAGAGTTTGATTACAAATTAAACTGTTTGATTAAAACTACAAAAACAAATGGAAATGCCAAATAATCTGTCAATCAAAGCAATCCAGCAGACAGTTTCCTTAAACCCTCAACAGCTGCTTCAGCCTATTCTTTTCCTGTTTAAAGATTACAGTTTTAAAATGTTTCAGATCATGATCTTAAGTGGACCTTATCTGTCCTTCAATGGTATTTGCATCTTCTTCACTAATTCATGACTCCCATACTGTGGGATAAAATCCTTGGGCCAGTCAAAATGGGTCTCTTCGAACTGGGCTCTGCGTTTAAATGGCCCTATTGAGTTGAGCTTTTCCTCCTATATCGGTCACACCCATTCCCCATCCTTCTGCTGAGGGAAGAGGCTGGGATGGTCCAGGTCAGACAATTCCCTCCCCTTCCTGGATCCCTCCATCTCCACCTTTGGTGACCGACTCAATGTGGACACCTACTTCAAGCCCGCTGACTCCCACAGCTGCCTGGACTACACCTCCTTCCACCCCACCCCTGTAAAAAACGTGATCACTTACTCCCAATTCCTCCACCTCTGTCGTATCTGCTCCCAGGAGAAGCAATTTCTCTCCAGAACATCCAGATGGCCTCCTATTTCAAGGATTGCAATTTCCCCTGGCACGTGGTCAACAATACCCTCCAGCGCAATTCCTCCATTTTCCGCACCTCTGCCCTTGAATTCCACCCCTCTAACTGCACTAAGGATAGAATCCCCTAGTCCTCACATTCCACCCCATTAATCTTCGGATTTAGCGCATTATCCTCCGCCCTTTCCGCCACCTATAATTAGACCCCACCACCAGAGGTATATTTCACTCCCCATCCCTTTCAGCATTCCGCAATAATCACTCCCTCCGTGACTCCTTCATTAGGTCCATAGCCTCCACCAATTCATCCTCCTCTCCCGGCACCTTTCCTTGCCACCGCGAGGGGTGTAAAACCTGCACCCACACTTCTCCCCCTCACCTCCATCCAAAGTCCCAAAGGAGCCTTCCACATCCAGCAGAGATTTTCTTGCACATCCAAACATGTCATCTACTTTATCTGTTGCTCTCAATGTGGTCTCCTCTACATTGGGGAGCTAAGACGCCAATGTGTGGAACGTTTCAGGGAACATCTCTGGGGTACACACACCAAACAACCCAACCGCCTTCTAGTCAAACACTTCAACTCCCCCTTCCAAACCGCCAAGGGCTTGACAGGGCACGTGGTGAGAGGATGTTTCCCCTCTTGCAAGTGTCTAGGACTAGAGGCCATTGTCTTAGAATTAAGGGGGATACATCTAAGATTGAGATGAGGGGGAATTTCTTTTCTCTTACCACAGGCAGCTTTGGGAGCAGAATCCTTGTGTATATTTAAGGCTGAGAGAGAAAAAAAAATCAGTCGGGGAATCAGGCAAGTGAATATGCAGGATGTCGGATCAGCCATGATCCTATTTCTTATAGCCCAATGGTAACTTAGAAATCCAACAAGCACAGTGTCTTATTAACTCCTTCATCAAACAGATTAAAGAACTTTTCATGAATAGCTCAGATTCTGAACCAAGAAGTAGAAGTTGTTATATTAAATTCAATGTCAACTCAAATCAGGTAAAGAAAGCAAAATAAAGAAAGGAAAAAAAAGATTAAAAGACAGAAAGCAAATGGTAAAAATTTAAATTTCATTACCTTAAATATCTGAATTCTTAAATCTTATAAATCTCTAATCTAACAATACTAGGATAGTTGAAGTAAAATCAGAAAATGTGAGACTAGATAATTCCAAATGTTCATTTTTGGTGGCAGTGAGATAGTTCAGGAGTAATACAAGACTTGTCACACTGTTAAAAATTACTTACACTAGATTAGGCAAAGCCCAACTATTTCTTTCGGGATTCAAGCATATATGTAGGATGGATTTTGTAGAATGGAATTTGGAGGATATATTATCCAAGCATCTAACCTAAAGGTTGATCAGGAGCTTGTAGACATGAAATCTCACTACCCACAGGCACAAAATTCTGGGGGAGGCTTTAATCAATGCAGAGGGGAACTTCCATCCCCAGAGGCAACTGGCACCCACTATAGGGACTACAAGCAGTCCTCACTAAGAAGTGAAGCAATCTCCTGGAGTTCAGCTGAGTTTCAGGAATTTTGTGTGGGCGTGGCTGGGATGCCCCAGCAAGGAAGCAGTGGGATTGGGGATGTGGTTTGGATGAGACAAACTAGTGCGAATGGACAAATGAATCATGCTCTTGTTGGGCACATGGGTGTCTTTAAAGAAAGCAAATCCCTTCCTTTTCAAAGCAGATTGTGCTGTCAAAGTTGCTTGCCTGCTTCTCTAACTTCCTATTTCTCTACAGACTGGAACTTTTGTGGTAGATGGGGATTGCTGCCTCTAAATGGCTGTTAATTATCTATTGGCTTCAAAAGAGCTCAAGGCAGATAGGCTGCCTGGTGACTTATCTGATGAAGGGCTTATGCCAGAAACGTCAATCCTCCTCATCCTCAGATGCTGCCTGACTTGGTGTGCTTTTCCAGCACCAATCTCTCAAATCTGGTAACTTATCTGACCTGATTTATTTTACGTACTCTCCACCTTCAAGAACAATAGGGGAGTGTAAAGTTCAGCCCCATGAAGCAAATGCAGCAATTTTACGCTGTTCAAAGTACTTGATGGGAATTGGATGGAGAGATGACATTTGTGGTATACATTTGGAGGAATATCACATCTCGGACATTTCCATTTTTAGTTGTGGATGTGCAAAGACCAGAAGTTGATGTCTGACCTCCAAATAGCAGTGAGCACTGTTCACCTCACCATAACCTTTACAGCAAAATATAGTATTATAATTTTTAAGCTATACGGCAATACAGATAAATACAGGACCTTCTCTTACAGTACTATTTGTTGTAGTTGACTAATATCTGAGCTGCAATATTTAATTTGTGCTATTTATTTTACTCAGGAAATTTAACACCACGCCTCAAGAGTCTTTTCAGCAAAAATCCTACATTTGCCGGGGTATGTCTACCAGATGTCCAAAGACCTGAATCACCAGAAAAAAGACTGTTAAGGTGTAATCCTTCGTTGACTGTGCTGGTAAAGGTAAAGTGAAGAGGGAGTCAATTACAATCAGTTATTAGAGGCATGTGTGCTATGATTATTCAACTTTCTTAAAAAAGGAATTTTACCTCTTCCGATTCCATTTTGATTTCCTCCTGACCTCCTCCCTCACATTTGGTGTTATTGCATTGCCCTTAATGGGCTCTGAGCATAAATTGAACAATTGGAAACATGAGAAATTTAATGGTAGTGGTTAAAAGATGAAAAATATCATGGGTGATTTAATAGTGGGAAAAGGTCTGGATGTAGGGTTGCTCGCTGAGCTGGAAGGTCTGTTTCCAGACATTTCATTACCATGCTAGGTAACATCTTCAGTGAGCCTCCAGATGAAGCACTGTTGGTGGAGCCCACTTTCTATTTATATGTTTGGGTTTCCTTGGGCCGGTGATGCCATTTCCTGTGGTGACACCATTTCTTATGGTGATATCATTTCCGGATCTTTTTCTCAGCTGTGGTAAATGGGATCCAAGTTAATGTGTTTGTTGATAGAGTTCTGGTTGGAATGCCAGGCTTCTAGGAATTCTCGTGCATGTCTCTGTTTGGCTTGTCCTAGGATGATGTGTTATCCCAGTCGAAGTGGTGTTCTTCCTCATCCATGTGTAAGGAGACTAGTGAGAGTGGGTC
Source organism: Hemiscyllium ocellatum (assembly GCF_020745735.1). NCBI lineage: Eukaryota > Metazoa > Chordata > Chondrichthyes > Orectolobiformes > Hemiscylliidae > Hemiscyllium > Hemiscyllium ocellatum. The sequence goes on from NC_083416.1 coordinate 54,185,941, forward strand.
ATGTCTTTTTGTGGCTAGTTGATGTTCATGTATCTTAGTGGCTAACCTGGAAGGACACCTAGTTCAATTGGGACAACACATCCATCCTAGGACAAACCAAACAGAGACATACACGAAAATTCCTAGAAGCATGGCATTCCAATTGGAACCCAATCAACAAAATCATTGACTTGGATCCCATTTACCATCCCAGAGAAAAAGAACTGGACATGACATCACCATAGGAAATGACATCACCGACCCAAGGAATCCCAAACATATAAATAGAAAGCAGGTTACACCAGCAGCGCTTCATCCGGAGGCTCAATGAAGATGTTATTTAGCATGGTGACAAAACCTCCGAAAATGGACTTTCCAGCTCAGCGAGCAAACCTACATCCAGAATCTCAACCTGAGCTACAAATCTTCTCTAAACTCAGTGGGAAAAGATGTTTGTATGAGATAGAACTTGTGGTTATATATAAAAAGAGAAAATTAAGGGAATTTTACTTGACTGAATTGCACCTAACGATTAAAAGGAAGGTAAGATCATAAGACCATGAGAACTAGGAACAAGAGTAGACATTTACCCCTTGAACCTGCTCCACGAGTCAAAAGGATCCTAGCTGATCCAACACTCTTTACGTCCACTTTCCTGCCCTTTTCCCATAACCCTTGATTCTGGATACTGATCCAGAATCTGTTTATCTTAGCCTTAAATATACACAAGGACTCTGCCCCCAAAGCTCTCCATAGCAAAGAGTCATAACATCCTGAGAGAAAGAATTCCTCCTCAGCTCAGTCTTAAATTGGCATCCCTTAATTTTGTAATGTGCCTTTTAGTCCTAGACCTCCCAGTGAGGAGAAAAATCCTCTCAGGATTTACCCAGTCAAACCGTTAAAGAATTCTATATGTCTCAATGAGATCACCTCTCAATCTTTAAAATTCCAGTCATAAGACAATCTACCCTTACTGGGAGTCAACTTAATGAAATTCTCTGGACTGCCTCCAATGAAATATTATCTTTTTTTAGTTAAGGTGACTAATACTGCTCACAGTAGTCCAGATGTGGTCTCACCAGAATCTTGTACAGTTACAGTAAGATTTCCCTACTCTTATACTCCAGCACGTGTGAAATAAGGGCCAACATTTCATTAGCTTTCCTGCTTACCTGCTGCAACATTGTGCCAGCTTTCTGTACAAATAGCAAATCCTTCTGTGTTACAACTTTCTGCAGTTTTACTCATGTAAAATAATACTGTTTTTTTGTTCTCTCTTCCAAAATGAACAACTTCACATTTTCCCTCATTATATTAATTTGCAACCTTTTGTGCACTTACTTAACCAAACAACATCTCTCTGTAATCTGTTTATATCCATCTCATATCTTACCATTACACTTATTTTTATACTATGTGAAATTTTGGCTACAGTACATTTGCTTCCTTCCTCCAAGTCCTATTTCTTATGGTCTTATGACCTTACTTTCCTTTTAATTGTAAATAGTTGATGTCCTAGCAGAACCCGAATGGTCAGAGGGTTACTGTGCACTTTATCAGTGTTTGTTGATCAGGTATTGTTTTGCGCCAATGCATTGTGCTCTTTCATTATTGAAATGGTGGTATTTCAGGAGCCTCCTTCCCCAACAAGTTGCTTACTTGTTACTGGATGTGGTAGAACAACAGAGTTTTGATCTGATTCGTTGGTTGTGGAATTGCTTAGCTCTAACTTGCTGCTTATGTTTTTGACAGTCAGGTCAGCTGTTGTGTAGCTTCATTAGGTTGACACCTCATTTTTAGGTATTCCTTGTACTATTCCTGGCATGCCTTCCTGCACTCTTCACTACCCTTGATGGTAATGATTGTGGAGTATTCTGTGCCATTGTGTTGCAGATTATGTTGGAGTAAGATTCTTCTACTGCTGATGGTCCATGGCACCTCATGCATGCCCAGTCTTGAATTGATTGCTCTGGTAGAAGTTTATCCTATTTAGCACAGTTACAGTGCTACACATCACAATGTAAGGTCTTCTCAATATAAAACAGGTAAAGAAGGGACCTTGGCTCCGCAATGATTGTGCAGTGATCATTGTTACCAATACTATCATGACAGATGCATCTATGGCCGGTAGGTTGATTAGGATAAAGTCAAGTATGTGTTCCCTCTTGTTTGTTCCCTCACCACCTGCTGTAGCCCTAATCTATCAGCAATGTCTGCTAGAATGTGATAAACTTCATTAGTATTGATACTGCCAATCCAAAACTGGTGTTGAGTATTGAGGTACCCTCTGTAGTATATTCCAGACGTTGGTGCCTTCAGTGCTTTCTCCAAATATTGTCCAACTTGGAAGAGTACTGAGTCATCAGTCAAATGAAGATGATATGTGTTCACCAATAGGAGGTTTCCTTGCCCATGTTTGACCTGATGCCATGAAAATTAATGTGATCTGGTTTTATGGTTATCATTAAACTCTTAATTACAAATTATTGTTGTATTCAAATTCAATCATCTGCCATGGTAGGATTCAAGCCCTGGGTTCCAGAACATTAGCTGGGTTTCTGGATTACTCGTCCAACAGCAATCTCATCCAACACGATCCCATTACAGGGGAACCTCGATTATCCGAATGTGATGGGCGGGCGCTATTTCATTCAGATAATTGATTATTTGGTTAATCGATTAATAGCCTTTCCTCTGAGGTTTGACGTTTTTAAAGTCTATTCCTTGTTCAGGAGACTGCAGAAGCACACAGCGCATGAGACCCTGCCTTCCCGTTCCCCAACCCCGTCCAACACTGCCCCCAACCCTGTGCAACACCGCCCCCTGTCCCCAACTCTGCCCCCCCCGTTCCTAATCCTGCCCAACTCTGCCCTCAACCCCATCCAACACTGTCCCCAACACCCACCCCGAACACTGCCCTCCAACCTCGTACACACCCGCACCCTTCTCCAAGGCAGCTGGACTGGACACCAACAATAAGACTGCTGCCGCTGCTACCTTTGTGGGGTAAGTCTCCAAATAGTGTGCATACACACACACACACACACACACACACACACACACACACACACACACAACTTTTGACTGCAAAGTTTTCACAGGTTCCACATCTGCCCTGTTTAGGACAATGTTGGAGAGATTATCTGGGGATGGCGGGGGGGGGGGGTGGGGTTAGGGTACACCCTTTGTAGAACTCCAGGGAAACTGTGGGGAAAGAGAGAGGACAGGTAGTCAGTCATTTGGAGACGGTGTCTGTTTAATCACTGTAAACAAAAGACGTGATCACTGTTGGAAACGCGTTTTTAATATAATGTTTCTGTCGGGACCTCGAAGTCTCCTTCGGACAATCGGATTTTCAGATAATTGGTATTTGGATAATCGAGGTTCCTCTGTACAGCTTTTACACCTTCAGGATGTACCAAAGGGGCTTTACAGCCAATGAAGTACTTTGAGTATAGACACTGTTGCATTACAAGGAATTCAGCTGTCAAGGTGCGCACAGCAAGGCTTCATAAATGGTGAAATGGCAATGGTCACACCATTTTTATTTCTGTGATGCTGATTAAGGGATAATTACTGGCCATGGCACGTGAGATAATCCACCCATCCTTCTTTAAAATAGTGCGCACCTATTTGTGTCTATGGAGTTAGCATCCCATCTGTAAAATACTCTATTGTCTGTAAAGAGGAATGATCCAATCAGCTAGGAACCAGTTGTATATGTATCTGCTCCAGTGAAAAACATTCACACCTCTGCTAGAGAATCAGTTGTTGTGTAATGTGACACCAGCGTAAGCACTCTTCTAGCTTGCAGCATGGCAACTGAATGAAAGACCAAGAACTTTTATGATTTCCAAGCCTAAATTGTGATTATTTCAAACACCTTGTAACCTGAAGACATGCAAAACACATAACAGTTCTGAAAGATGGCACATTTGACAGCCCAGCACTCCCTCACTACTTTGCTAGGTTATGAACTGAGAGGTTTGTGTCCAAATCTGTGGAGGTGGTTTGAATATATGAGCTTCTGACACAGAGGCAAGGACTATAGCAAGTGAATGACTGCAGAAGCTGTTGACATGCTTTACAATCCCACTTTCTTCACTGTTTAAAGTCAGGTTCTCCTTCAAATATGAAACAAAATTAAAAGATATCATCTTTGAAATTAATTCTGTGATAATTCCTGATTAAGAAAGTTGAATTCGTAGATAATCAACTACGACTAATTTTGGGTACCAGATTAAATTTCTTTGTCTGATTTAATTAGTGCAATTTAGTGCAATGTCTCTCAATATCTGAGAGACAGTTACATGTTTACTTGACAGACATATCGATTTATGACACTTTCACAGAAATGCTTACAAATGGACCCAGACAAGAGATCATCATGCACGGAGCTACTGAAAGCTGAATATTTTACAGCAGATGGATTCTCAGAGAAGTGAGGACTTTTTCATTCAGAGATTTTACTGGATATTTATAACCTTGCAGATTGTTTTTGTCATAATTGAATGAATAAGTATTCATACTTTAATGGAAATGGAACAAATCATGTATAATTCATCTGGATGGTACATGATTAGATTAGATTAGATTACTTACAGTATGGAAACAGGCCCTTCGGCCCAACAAGTCCACACCGACCCGCCGAAGCGCAATCCACCCATACCCCTACATTTACCCCTTACCTAACACTACGGGCAATTTAGCATGGCCAATTCACCTGACCCGCACATCTTTGGACTGTGGGAGGAAACCGGAGCACCCGGAGGAAACCCACGCAGACACGGGGAGAACGTGCAAACTCCACACAGTCAGTCGCCTGAGGCAGGAATTGAACCCGGGTCTCTGGCACTGTGAGGCAGCAGTGCTAACCACTGTGCCACCGTGCCGCCCATGGAGGTATTTCTCCTGCAACCACCAGCTCACCCAGTATAAGTGTGGATCTTAAACTGCCAACTCAGAAGCTGGCTTCCCTCCTGTGGTTATATGCCAGAAGTAGTCTGAAATGGTCCAGAGTAGAAGCCTCTCATATGGGGGGGGGGGAGAGAGGGGGAGTCCCACCCTAGCAAGCAGCTGGTCAATCTGAGTGCCTTTTGTTCTTTCACAGAGTATCTGAAAATTCAGTAAGCGTGGCCTTGCCTGCATCATCCCAAGAATAAGTGAGAAAAAGGCTCGCGCTTTTGCATGACGTCTCAAAATGAAATAGCAGAGTTGTGATTGTAGCTTACTTGCCTATTAGTTCAGTTTGGTATTGGTATGTTTGTGGCACAGATTAATATGGCATGTTATGACAATGGGAATAGATGTTTCTTCTTTATGTCAGGAGGTATTAGATGCCAGGGTTGTTTGGAATAGTTCTGCAAGAGATGGAGCCTGTACAAATCAAAGAAGTTGTATTTCAGCAGGGATGTCAGGGTCTGTTTGTGCTGTTGGAGAGGATTTAAACTAACTATGCAAAGAGATATAGAGTCAGAGAGATGTACAGCATGGAAACCCTTTAAATATCCATCCAGTGCCTTTTAAATACTGTAATTGTACCAGCCTCCACCACTTCCTCTGGCAACTCATTCCATACAAGCACCACTCTTTGTGTGAGAAATTTGCCGCTTAGGTCCCTTTTATATCTTTCTCCTCTCATTTTAACTCTCTAGTTCTCTAGTTCTGGACTCCCCTACCTCAGGGAAAATACCTTGTCTATTTGCCCTACCCACGCCCCTCATGATTTTATAAAGTTAAAAATCACATAACGCCAGGTTATAGTCCCACAGGTTGAATTGGAGGCACTAGCTTTCGGAGCAGTGCTCCTTCATCAGGTGGTTGTGGAGTATAAGATTGTAAGGCACAGAATTTATAGCAAAAGTTTACAGTGTGTTGTAACTGAAATTATATATTGAAAAAGACCTGGATTATTTGTTAACTCTCCCATCTGTTAGAATAACCATGTTTGTTTCAGTTCTTTCATGTGTAAATCATAAAACTTTTGTAAAAGTTACAATTCTCTAAAGTGTCTTTGCGATTTACATATGAAAGAACTGAAACTAACATGGTCAGTCTAACAGATGAGAGACTTAACAAACAATCCAGGTCTTTTTCAATACATAATTTAAGTTACATCACACTGTAAACTTTTGCTATAAATTCTGTGTCTCACAATTTTATACTCCACAACTACCTGATGAAGGAGCAGCGCTCCGAAAGCTAGTGCTTCCAATTAAACCTGAGGTACTATAACCTGATGTTGTGTGATTTTTAACTTTGTACACCCCAGTCCAACACTGGCATCTCCAAATCATGACTTTATAAACCTCTATAAAATCACCTCTTAGCCTCCGACACTCCAGGGAAAACAGCTCTAGCCTATTCAGCCTCTCCCTATAGCTCAAAAAGACATAGACACCTGAGTGTAAATTCAGATGGGAGGGAAGAAAAGTTTGAAACTGGCAGAAACTTAGTCAACAAATGTGGAAAACAAAGGAGATAAAGGCTAGCAAATATGAAAGAAAGGAATTGCTAATTAATTGTATATATTACAATGCAAAGTGTTTGGTTGAAAAGGCAAATGAGCTGAATGTTTAGAAAACGCTTGAAAGTATGATATTGTAGTTATTACAGAAATGTGGCTTGAAGTAGGAAAGGACGTGCAGCTCAGCATTTCTGGTTGTAGGATTTTCAAATGTGTTGGGGGGTGGTGGGGTGAGAAAGAGCATCACAATATTGGTTACAGACACACAGTTGTGAGCAGGAATGATATGTCAGAACTATTGTCAAATGACACCAAGCAGATAGAAATGAAGAACAAAGAAAGGTCAGTCACACTGTTGAAAATATACTATAGTCTCCCAAACAGTTAAAAGGAAATAGTAAAGGAAATGTTTAGGCAAATTGCAGATGTGTACAATAGTGATGGATCCACAATTACCTCAGTAATAGCTAGAATCTGTATAAAGTTATAGAGAGTGCAGAATTCTTAAATTACTTTCAGGAGAATTTTTTTGATAGTATAGAGAAAATGCAACAAGAACAGCAATGGTTCTGATTTAGTTTTATGGAATAAAGTGAAATGGGGTAAGTGTTGTCAGTGGGATAATATTTAAGTGGTAGTGATCATAATTTGCTAAGATTTCATGCAGTTATGGGGAAAAGCTGATAAAGATAGGCCAGGAGGAGAAATTCTCAAATGGGACAAGGACAATTTGTATAAGCTGAGATGTGATCTGTCAGAAGTGAACTGTAAATGGTTACTTTAAGTGAAAAACCTTAAAAAAGTGAGGAGTCCAGGGAAATATGTTCCCAAGAGGAAAAAGGCTGAGGTTACAAAATTCAAAGCCTCCTGGATGTTGATGAACATGCCAATAAGATAAAGTAATAAAAGGAAGCTTGCATCTGTTACTTGAGACCAATACTGCAGAAAGCCTAGAGGAATACAGAAAGTTCAGTGATGAAATTAAAGAGGAAATTAGAAAAAGCAAACAGTGCATGAAAACATTTTTACAAGGAAAAGTCACAGTCCTTTTGATAAGTAAGTAAAGAGCATTGTTCAAGGAAGGAGTAGGACATAATGTAACTAGTATAAGAAGATTCAGTTATGTTTCAAAATGAACAGATTTTGTTTGTTTTCACAAAACTGTAGGATATTGCTCTTAGGGAGCAGGAATGAGTTAGCTGGGAGCAGCAGACTTTGTTTCAGTGAAACAGGCTGGTTGTTGGTTTCCTCAATAAATATGTATTTAAAAATTGAATTACCAAAAAAATGGATGTGTTCATTTTGTAATTTATTGTGTTTGAATGACAATCGCAAAAATAATTAAATCATAAAAACTCTGAGGTTTATTTGCAGGATCCTTTGAAATATTTGGTTGTATTTGCAGATTTATACCAGAGATTCAAGCTCAAGTTCTTAAGGATATGAAAGACAATCCACTTTTGGTCAGAAAACGCAAAAACATCAGCAAAGAAATTATAGAATATGAAAAAGCGATGTTAACTGTCAAACAAAGTGCCAAAAAACATGGAAAGGTGAGAATTATGCGCTCCTTCATGAGGTTATTATTTCAACACATTGAATGGGTGAATGTTCATTGGCAATATTTTAGAAAGCACTGAATGGCCAAGAATTAGATACCATCATCTCATTGTTGGGATGTAGAATTCTGTTCCACATACCTGTGTCCAAAGAACACAATTGCAACTTAGAAATTCCCAAATATCAATGGAATTACGGCGGAAGTAAATCTAATTAACTCCACAAAGCTCAGGAAGATAAAGCATTGATTGATCTGAAAAATGACAAGTAACATTCACACCACACAAATGTTGGGCAATGACTATCTTCAATAAGAAATAATCTATCCTTCACCCCGTGCTATTCAATGGCACTGCCTCACTTAATTCCATGCTATTAGTATCCCGGGGTTTGCCATTGACCAAAAGCTCAACTGGACTAGGCCACGTAATTTCACTGGCTTCAAGTATAATTCAAAAGCTAGGAATATTGCAGCAAATAACTCACCTCCTGATCCCCAAATTCTGTCCACCATCTACAGGCACAACTCAGAGTGTGATAGAATACTTCCCATTTGCCTGGATGGGTCAGCTCAAACAACACTCACAAAACTTGACACCATCTGGGATTGGCACCACATTCACAAACATCCACCACTGATGCTCTGTAGCAGCAGTGTGTACCATCTAAAAGATGAACTGCAGGAATTCACCTGAGATCTTCAGACAACACCGTCTGAATTCATGACAATTTCTATCTGGAAGGACAAGGGCAACAGATACACAGGAACATCATCATCTGCAAGCTCCCCTCCCATGCCACTCACCATCCTGAATTTCTCACTGTTCCTCAGTGACATGGGTCAAAATCCTAGAATTCCCTTCCTAATGGCATTATGAGTGTACCTACACCAAACACACTGTAGCAGTTCAGAAAGGCAGCTCAAGGTAATTAGGGATAGGCAATGAATATTGGCCAGCAGCACCTATGTCCCATGAGTGAATATAAAAAGAAACTTCCTACTGCTTCAGCTCAGACAACCCAAACTTGCATGATTGTTACCAGCTAAATCCTCAGTGAGAGATCTGAACCTCCTGATCTGTTTCATGAATGAGGTAGAGTAATGCTGACCTGTCTGTCTCATGAATTTATTTATTGGTTTGTTGGCAGCAGTAAAACTATTCCAATCTTCTTTTCTGATAATTCCACAATCACTGATGTGGTCTACTCTGCTTAGTCCAAGATGTTGTGATCTAACTATTTATAAGAAACAATTTTGAGATAATAATGTTGTGTCTATGATCTAGATATCTACTATCCCAACCCAAAGAATTAATCTGAAAACAATCAGTTGTAACAATGAGTAGGAAGAACAAAAGCGCTGGCAAAACTCAACATGTCAGGCAGTATTTGTGGAACGAAACAGAATGAGCATTTTGGGTTTTATCAGGATATGTGGAATGTCACCAGCCTGGACTCTTCACAGATTCTGCGTGATTTGATGGGATTTCCAGCACTTCTTTTCTCACTGTAGATTTCCAGCATCTCCAGTATTTTGCTTTTGTTGTAATCATGGCAACTGCATGTTTCCTTGATAGAATTGTTATAACAAAACTGAATTGCCTCATATCTTATAGTTTTGAAGGATTACAATCACATTTGCATTTGTAAAGCGTAAGAGTCATAGAGATGTACAGCATGGAAACAGACCCTTCGGTCCAACCCGTCAATGCTGACCAGAGAAGATTGTAGTAATCTTTACTTCCAAACCAAACATGATTTAAGAGTACTTAAGTACCAAAACTTGCAAGTATGTCAAACTGATTCAAATGAGATCTACCACTTAATAATTCACCAAACTGCCGTTTTTGCTGTTGCTATAGACATTTAGCGATAGTTACATATAACTTTAGTCCACACAATGGAGCAATGCAGTTCATCTTGAAATAACTGCATAGAGGCCAGTATCCTGTCAGCAAGTCACCCTTTATTTATATGTGCACAGTACATGGGCTCTGACCAGCCAGCTCAAAGTCAGTCCCTAGAATAAGGAGACTCTCTGAATCTCCTGTTTATATCTATCAGCCAGGGCTCTCTGATTGACCCAGGTTATTTACCCAAATCAAGGATCTCATAGTCAGTGAGATCTAGCTGGCCCTTGTTCCAATCACTGCAACCTATTAAATCAATACCTCTTGTTTGTTTACCACTTATGAAGATAGATAAGGAGTCATCTTAAAATCAGAGCAAGACCATTCAGGAACAATGTTATGAAAGGGAAGACAGAGTACAATGTATGGAATTTGCTTCCACATAAGCTGTAGGCGCCAGCCCAACTAATTATTTTAAATCTGGGGTTAAGAGATATTTGCAAACCAAAGTTATTAAAGCATGTGGAAACAATGTGGATTTAGGATCAGCAATGATCTCCTTAATCGTGAACTGACTCGGGGTGAGGGGTGGGGTGTAGAAAGAACTACTCCTGTTCGGGGCATTATATCAATGACCAAGATGATGTACCTACAAGAAATGGATCAATACTTGATTTTTTGTTGGGAAATAAGGCAGAGACAGTGACTGAGATGTCAGTGGGGGAGCATTTTGGAGCAAGTAATGATATTAGTTTTAAAATAGATATGGAGAAAAAAATAGAACTGTTCAAAAATTAAAGTTCTAAATTGAAGAAAGGCCAATTTTGACAGTATTAGAGAGGAACTTCCAAAAGTTGGTTTAAGATAAGCTATTCACAGGGAAAGGAATGATTGGGAAGTGGGAGACCTTTAAGAATGAGAGTTGGGAGACGTATGTTCCCGTTAGTATGAAGGGAAATGCTGGTAAGTGTAGGGAATTCTGGATGACTAGAGAAATTGAGGCTCTATCAAGAAAAATAAGGAGGCACATATCAGGTGTAGACAGCTGAGATTGAGTGAATCCCTGGAAGAGTATAAGGGCAGTAGGAGTATACTTAGGAGGGAAATCAGGAGGGCCAGAGGTGGACATGAGATAACTTTAGCAAATCATGTTTAGGAGAATCCAAAGATATTCTATAAATACATTAATGGCAAAAGAATAACTCGGGAGAAAATAGGGCACCTTAAAGATTAGCATGGTTGTCTATGTGTGGAATCACAGGAGATGGGTGAGATACGAAAGAAATGTTTTGCATCAGTATTTGCTGTGAAGAACATGGAAGCTAGGGAGTTTGAGGAAATAAATAATGATGTCTTGAAAAGAGTTCATTTTACAGAAGAGGAAGTGCTGGATGTCTTAAAATGCATAAAGGTAGCTAATTCCCTGGGATCTGATCAGGTGTTTTCCAGAGCTTTGTGGAAAGCTAGGAAAGAGATTGCTGGGCCCCTTGCTGAGATGCTTGTATTATTGATAGCCAGGGATGAGATACTGGAAGACTGGAAGTTGGCTAACATGGTGCCACTATTTAAGAAAGGCTGTAAGGAAAAACAAGGGAACTATAGACTGGTGAGCCTTATGTCAATGATGGGTAAGTTGTTGGAGGAATTCTGATAGACTGGATTTATGCTCATTTAGGAAGGCAAGGACTGATTAGGTATAGTCAACATGGCTTTGTGTGTGGGAAATTGTGTCTCACTAACTTGATTGAATATTTTGAAGAGGCGCCAAAGAAGATTGATGAAGGCAAAGTTGTAGATGTTGTCTATCTGGACTTCAGCAAAGCATTCAATGAGGTTCTGCATAGTACACTAGTTATTAAAGTTAGAGTACATGGGATCCAGAGGGAGCCAGCCAATTGGATACAAAATTGGCTTGAAGGAAGGGCACAGAGGGTGGTGGTGATGCAGGGTTGCTTTTTGGACTGGAAATGCGACCAGTGATGTGCCATAAGGATCAGTGCTTTTTGTCATTTATATAAATGATTTGGGAGTGAATGTAGGAGATATGATTAGTAAGTGAGAGGGAGACTCTAAAATAGGTGGTGGCATGGACAGCGAAGAAAGTAATCTGAATACAATGGGACCTTGATCAAATTGGTCAATAGGCCGAAGAGCGGCAAATGAAATTTAATTTAGATGTGTGGATTGTTGCATTTTGGTACGGCAAATCAGGGCAGAACTTATACACTTAATGGTAGGCAACTGGAGAGTGTTGTCGAACAAAGAGAATTCGGGGTGCCGATGCATAATTCTTTGAAAGTAGAGTCACAGTTAGCAGGGTGGTGAAGAAGGTGTTTGATGTGCTTACCTTCATTGGTCATAACATTGAATCTAGGAGTTGGAATGCCATATTGCTTTCATGGAGAACATTGGTGAGGCCACTTTTAGAATACTGTGTACAATTCTGGTTGCTTTTCTACAAGAAGAATGTTTTTAAACTTGAGAGAGTTAAGAAAACATTTACAAGGATGTTGCTGGGACGAGAGGGTTTGAGTTATAGGGAGAGACTGAATAGTCAGGGGCCATTTTCCCTAGAGTGTCGGATGCCCAGGGGTGATCTTGTAGTGATTTATAAAATCATGAGAGGCATGAATAAGGTGAATAGCCAAAGTCTTTCTCCTAGGATGGGAGAATCCAAAACTAGAAGGCATCTGTTTAAGTTGAGAGGGGAAAGATTTAAAAGAACCTGCAGGGTAATTTTTTCATGCGGGGGGGGGGTGGTGCTTTTGTGGGACAAGCTGTCAGAGGAAGTATTGGAGGTGGGTGCAGTTGCAACATTTAAAAGGCATCTGCACAGGTATATGAATAGTAAGGGGTTAGCGGGATATGGGCCAAATGCTGGCAAATGAGACTCGGTCAGATTTGGATGTCTGGGCGGTATGGATGAATTGGTCTGAAAGGTCTGTTTCCATGCTGTATGACTGTATGACTTTCTGGCATAATAGAGGCAAAGTTCAAAATTTCAAATGTAGTTAAACTAGTAGGTTTGATATTTTACTAAACATTTCTGAATTTTTAAATTAAGAGCAATTGTGAGATTTGTGCTATCAAGTAAAGAACTATCATGAAGTGTAATCTTTGCTCAGTATCTGGCCCCAAAACAACTCAGATAGGAACATGGCAGCATCAGAATAATAATGCCTTGCACTTCAATGCAATAGGAACAACATGCATGGATCTTACAAGAATGCACTTCACCTTAATCTAAGCCTTTATATTGTATCCGTAATAGGGTGTCAATAGATTTTGCCTTTCAGAAAATATCAGCTTTTTTCACTCGACAGTGGCATATGCAACATTTATTTTAAGACATTTGAATGCTTCCAATGTTAGAAAACAGAATCTTGTACATTCCAATGATTTGTGCTTTTAACTGGATAAAATAAATTCAAGAAGTTCTAAAGTGATTTATGGTTTCCAGCTTATTATTTTACTTTTTCAAACATACAGAATAAAATTTTCTTTTCATGTAGGATGCCACAAAGGACAAGGAACCTAAAAGCAGGAAATACAAACGTGCAAATGCAAAAGCAGAAACAACAAAGGCAGAAAAAGTAGATAATCCGAATGTATGGAAATCCTCTCTAATGTGTCAGGAAGCTGTCCAGGGAAATTCCTCAGAAGGAACAGAAGGGAAGAATGCCAATTGTAGTAAAACAAATTCAGCAGTCGCTTCTGTCAAGGATTTGAACAATAGTGAGGAAGCTTTAAATTCTGCAACATCAGCCAGCATCCCGCCAATTGGCATGCACAGTGGAATGACTACTTCAGCACTTTCCAATAAAAATATCAATACTGAAACCAATGATACCTCAGTGTCAAACTCAAGGTAATTACTCAGGAAATATCATTTAAAACAATTCTCCGGTCATCAGTAATATACTAGTCCATGAATAGATTTCTCTGTGAGACTGTATTAATTATCTTTTTATTGCTCGTTGAAGTCACAACTGTTAATATGGCAAGCTTTTCCTGTGACTTGCAGTTAGTTAAGTTTTTTGGTTGTTGTAGGCATACTGGTAAGGAGCAAGGTAGAATAAAACCTACATAAAAATAGTCCCTTTTTGACAGTGACCATGGAGAGTGCCTCAGGAAGTAATGAGTTAATAGTTAGAGAAGAGGTCATGCTCCCATTCTGACATACAGAATACTTAGGCAATACTTAGTTGCATAATGTTTTACTACTGTATTTATAAATAAAACATACACTTCCTGGGCCAGGAGTTTTTGGACGATAGTGTTCCCCTTCTGGAGTCTGACTAGCCAGCAGCTTTCTGTTCCCAATAGTGCCAGAGGCTGCAGTAGATTTGATTGGTTTTGCAAATAATCCCCAGGATCTAACTCCAGGTAGTTCAGGACCAGGTAAGTGTGAGACTTTCAGGGCTGAAACAGAGGCGAGCTCAGAAGGGTGGGCAGAGAGTGAGGTGAGGGTGTTAATGGACAGCCTAAGGAATGTAGGGTCAAAGAAAGAGCAATAGCAGGGAACAGACCTGGTTGAAGAGCACTCAGTGTTGAAAGGAAGCTTTGTCACGCCTACCTTCCACCTGAGGCCTGAACAAGTTCACTTTCCAGGTTTAGCCTTGCCCCTGAACTACTCCCACCAGCCTGCAAACCGAGACTGGGTGGCAAACTGCCCTTTTGTGACCACTAATTGGGCACATTAGGACATTACTGAGACAAGGGTAGGTAGGATGGGGTAGGCCATGCCTCTTCCACTGTAAAATCAAGGAGAGGCTGGAGCAGGTGAGTGGCAAATGGAATGGCCTTACAATGAATTTTATGCCCACCCCCACCCTTGCGCCACCAGCAAATCTACTAATCGTGAAGTGTAAAATTATGCTCAAAAACAGAATAGTTCTGAAGAAGGGTCGCTGGACCCAAAGGATTCATTCTGGTTTCTCTCCACAGATACTGCCAGACTTACTGAGTTTCTCTAGCAATTTCTGTTTTATTTCAGGTTTCCAGCATCTTCAGTTTTTTTTGTAAAATCCTGTCCCTTGTGTTTCAATAGAAGGCAGAAATTTACGATTAATTGCAGAAACATATGACTATTCTCATTATTACTTGGAGTTTGCTTTTTTTTAACTGGCTTAGTTGTCATTTCACAGTCATCTAAGGATGAGCTGAATCTTAACTTAATCATATTGTTTATTTTGTTAAATACAAGTAGATGTAACTTAGGGGTTCAAAATAGGCCATTTGGCTCTTTGAGCCTGCTCTTACAACTTGACTGATCTGTTTGTGGTCTATCTCCACTTGCTGTATTCATCTCCTTTCGTGAACTCTGTCCCTTAGTTCTTGTCTCCAGCCAGAAGATGAAGCACCTCCCGGTATCCATCTGATCAAGTCCTCTCAGGATCTTATATGTTTCAACAAGATCACTTCTCATTCTTCTAAATTCCAAATAATACTTCTATCTCTTCATGCTTTCTCCAGAGAATAGGAAAGCTGGTGAGGACTGGTGAAAAATAACTGTTCCACTTTGGCTCCATAATAGATACAAAGTTGCTTAGACATTCTGAAAATCTGCTTCCATTTCACCCACTGAAGAGTGCAGCTGTTTAACAAAGTCACATTTCTCTTCGTGATGTTTGTGATTACCCCTTTGTTTGAGTTTAGTGGTTTAAAGCCAGTCTCTTCCAAAAGATGGGACTATTCTGTGCAAATAAGGCACCATATTCTGAGGGAGTGGGATTGATATAGGTCATGTTCTATTTAGAGAACTTTTTTTCCCATAATTTGGAGCTGGATTGAAACCCAAGTCTCAGATATTTAGCCGACATTTGGATAAGTTATTTGAAAGAGTCACACAGTCAGGACAAAAGTGAGCCTGCAGAAATACAGGTTGTCCTGCTATAACGAGCATTTCATTAACACAAATCTGCTATAACACGATTGACGATTTGGGGACTCTGTTTCTAATGCACAAAATTTTAAAGCGTGTATTGGTTGTAACATGGTTCCAACCCCATTAGTTTAAATGGTGCTGCTTTTACATGATTTTCTTATAACAAGGGATTGTATGACAGTAGAAATACCACATTGTAGCAGTATTGCCTATACTATATTTGGAATTCCAGAAGACATTTGATAAGATGCCACATTAAATGCTATTGCAATAAAATTTCATGAGGTAGGAGGTGCCAAAAGAAAGTTGTAGACAGATAAAGGTAGGTTGAATAATTTGATAAAAATCTGATAAATGGAATATAATATGGGAAAAAGTGAACTTGTTCACTTAGGCAGAGAGAATTTAAAAATTACTTAAATGGCAATGGTTGCAGAATTCTGTGGTACAGAGGGATTTACGTGTTCTGCTGCATGAGTCACAAAATATTAGTATGCAGGTCCAACACATTATCAAGGGGGCAAGTGATTTGCTATCTTTTATTACAAAAGGAATTGAACATAAAATTAAAGATGTTATGATTCAATTATGCAAAGCATTGGTGAGATCATATCTTTAATATTTGTGTTGGTTTGATTTTCTTATTTAAGAAAGGATGAAAATGCATTGGAGGTTGTTCAGAGGTGGTTTACTAGATTGATACCTGGAATGAATGGGTTGTCCTATGAGATATATTGCATAGATGGGGCTTTTTTTTTGCCACTGGAGGTTAGAAGATTGAGGGGTGACTTGATTGTAATGTACAAGATCCTCAATAGTCATGACAAGGTCATGGAAAAGATGTTTGCTCTTGTGGATCAATTCAGAACTAGGGGGGTCACAATTTTAAAATTAGAGGTCACCCTTGTAGGGTAGAGATGAGGAGAATTTCTTTTCTCTCAGAGGATTGTGTAACTTTGAAATTCTGCCACAGAAGGCAATCGAAAAAAGAAGTAAAAAAAGGGCTCGTGGAGGCAGTGTCATTGAATATTTTCAAGATGGATGTTTGTAGAAACTTGTACAAAGGATTCAAAGGTTATTGGAAAGTAAATGGGAATGTAAAATTCAAAGCACAATTACATTAGCCATGATCTTATTGAATAGTGCAGCAGGCTCATGAGGCTGAATTATTTATTCATTTGTGGGATGTGGGCTTTGCTGGATAATCAGCATTTATTGCCCGCTCCTAGTTGCCCAAATGACTGTACCTAATTCATGTGTTCATATTCACTTACCATAACAATTAGTTTCCTAATAATATGCGCAAAAGGTCCTATCCTGTGTTTGGCTGGATCAGGCAAAGACACATTTCTTTTTTGTTGAGAATATAAACTTGTAATTTGTTTTCAGGGTGCAAGAAAAGGTGAAGGTGAAAGCCAGCCCTTGTAGCAGCCAGGCAGCAGAAATACTTGTAGCTCCAGTAAGTGATTAGATGACATGTACTTGCATTAAGGAAACATGGTTAACTTTTCATTCATAAAGATTATGTTTTAAAAGTGAAAGCATATTTTCTCCATTAACTAAATAGATGAAATATATATTTTGAAATAGTGCAGTACCCTACCTTAGACTCATATCTGTTTTCTTTTGTTTAATAAGCAAAGAAGAGTAAATATAGACTTTGATGTAACAGTGACATTAAATAATGCATGTGAAATCATAAAATCCATAGTATCTTTCCCCTTGTTCAATGTTAATAGTAACAGTATACTGTAATCATTGTAATTTTCTTTGATACTGCTTAAGGGTTAATATTTTGCCACTCTTGAAACCATTCAGCTGAGGATTTGGGCAGGATACTTATCTCCAAGCTTTGCTGAGGCTACCTTTGGTTTGCCCACCTAAGGCAGAGAATAGTAATTAGAGTTTGCCAGAATGGGTCCATTCTATGAATGGATTCTCCTGTACTCAGTGTTTCAATTTGATTGCGAGGTCAAGGTCAGGATTCAATTTTTCTTTCAATTTCTTACATTATTCTAGCATAGTGTAATGGCATATCATCCTGGCGTCTAATATGGCTGCCGTAACACCAGATTGAAGTTCTTTTTGACTTTACCCCACGTTCAAATGTTTTTGATTTATTTTTGTTCTCTCCCCTCCTCCCCCCAAAAACCAAATGTAATATAATTCGTCAGACAAAGAGACTGGGCAAACTAGCTGTTTCTGAACTTCTGTTGTTCAGAAATGTGACTCAAATTATTTTCTTTTAATTTGCATTTATTAGCCAACTCTGGTATTCTGATGATTTAAAAATAGTTTATTAAATTTCTGGAATGGTGTGTTTATCAATATAAATAACATATAATCAATGTTGACAATAAAAAGAATTCTATACGTTAGGAAAGAAAGCAAGCCTAAAACAGCTAACATAGTTTATGCACTGTGTCTTGTAGCGAATATTCTAGGTTGCAGTCCCAGATTGTTACACCAGGGCTTCCTTGAAGAAAGAAATCTGAATTGTTCGAGAAAACCCATCAGCTATTTTCTTTATGAATATCCAGGCAGACTGTTTACTGTGTCCACTCCACACAATACACTCACTTTCACAAATCACGAACAGTTCCATTTCAATACTCTGCAACTGCTGTACGTGTCAAACAGCAACACATTGCAGAGGTCCATATCTATTTTTATAGCAGTTGCCATAGTTGACTGTATTAATTATTAACATTGATTATCGCTCAACTTGAAGATTACGTCTACTGAGGGTCCTGGGTTTCTGCCCTGGGTCTTTCTGTGACTAAACGGCTGATTCTCAACCCAGAGATCTTTGGAGACATAGGGCAGGACATCCTAAAAGGTAATGCAGGATTTGCTTCCATTTCTTTTTTTTATTAGTAAATTAGCAGAGGGAGAAGTAAGCCATTGAAGATATTTGAAAGCAAGGATGAGAATTTTCAAATGAAGACACTGTTTGATTGGTAATCAAGGTCAATCAATGCTGGATAGGTGAGCTAAGTTTGTTGTGAGTGAAGACATGGACAGCAGAGGTTTGGATGACCTCAAGTTTACAGAATGTAGAATATAGGTGTGTGTTGGAATAGTCAAGTTCAGTCATGGATGAAAGATTCAGCAGCAGATGATCTGAGACAGGGTGAGGTCAAGCAATATTATGGAGTTGAAAATGGCCAGTCCTACAGATGTCATAAATATAAGGTTGGAAGCTCATCTCAGAATCAAATGTGCTACCAAGTTGCAAACCAACTAGCTTAATCACAGACAATTGTCAAAGAGAAGGATGGAATCAGTAGTTAGGGAATAAAGTTTGGAATGGAAACTAAAGCAATGGTTTTAGTTTTCCCAGTATTTTATTTGATTCTTTTGGATGAAATTGTCAGTTAGTACAAGAATCCTTCACGCACTGTAATTCATATTCATCATAATTTGATAATGCCTTTCTGAAATATTCCAATATCTATCTACTGTAGTATTTCTATAAAGTGGTCCTTGTAGCTCCAGCATGGAAAAGGGTAATAGCTTTGAATCATTGAAAGGCTCATGACAGACAGTTAGCAATCTCTAATTTAGACCTAAGATGTTGCTGCAATACTTTGATATGTACTTGGCATTCTGAACCAACATTGTATCTGGTACAATTAGATACACAAAAGTGAAGTAAGCATGAGAGATGGTTTCATTTTCCATTCCCATCTTATAGCAGAGCTCAGCCACTAAGCTCAAGTCAGATTCTAGGAACCTATTGATCTGAGTTCAAACATCAACCTATTCTCACTCGCTGCCTGTCAGAAGTAGAATGAGTGTTTATGATTAGTGATTTGCAAACTAAGCAAAGTCCTTCTTTGACTCCCTTAGGTGTTGCTGATCTGCTGATTTCCCATTGCTGAAAGATCTTTGATATTATGCTGACGTATAATTTCTAAGGTGTCTTAAAGATGTCCTATTATGTTTGATCGGCATACTGATACCAGATTTGTCCTAAATGTTCACTTGTGTAATATGAACACTTCTGTTAAGTCGTAACGGTTGTTGTCCATCCATGATTGCCCTTTAGAAGCAGTGGTGAGTTACCTACTTGAAGTGCTGCAGGGTAGTGAAGGCAATCCCACAATGCTATTAGTGAAAGTGTTCAAGGAATTTGACCTAGTGTTGTTATGGGAACAATGATATATTTCAAAATCAGGATTGTGTGTGGAACTTGTGGTGGTGATGTTCCTAAGTGTTTGCTCCCCTTGTTTTTCCAGATAGTATATGGAAAGAGTGGTCAACAGGGGCATAATGAATTTCTGCAGCACACCTTGTAGATAATACACATTGTGCTGGCTCAGGAAGGTGTTATTGTTTAAGGTGGAGGATGAGGTGAAGTGGGCTGTTTTGCCTTGGATAGTGTTAAACCTGATTGTTATTACTTCTGCATTTATTCAGGAAAGTGGAGTTAGTTCCATTATATTCCTGACTTGTGCCTTGTAAATCGTGGACTTGGCCCCATTTATAAAAGTCTATAGTTCCTGAAGAAGATTGCAAAAATTTTTGTTTGTTCAAACGGCCTAAAAATACAGAATTAAGTCTATACATATAAATATTGGCCCCTTAGACAACATATTTTGCAAAAGTTCAATTTCTGTTATTACATTTCTGATTAAACCAATTTTTGAATTAACTTGAGATATATCAAGATGACAGCTGTCAAGTTAGGGTATGGACTTGCACATGCACAATATTTGTCCCAAGAATTCCCAGGTCCAATGCTGCACAGATAGTCAAAGTCATATGATTAAACACCATTCCAAATCTCATGCTTTCTCTATATAATCAAGCAGAACCTTAACAATAATCTGGGAAGAATGCTATTATTCATGTTTACACTGTTATTCCTATAACCTCTATGCTGATAAATAGGGGTCAGAGATAATTAGTCAAATTCTGACCCATTGTGCTGCCTTATCCCCAGGTTTACTTCCATTCTAAATCATCTGAGAAAAATTTGTTTTAGAAAATACTATCGATATTATTGTAGCTACATGTTAGAATTTGGCTGGAGGGTGAGAGAATACAACAGAATAAAACTAAGTAATATCCTTTAAAAAAGAAATTGGCTAAATAAGAGACAATGGTGTTCTCTATGCAGAATTAAAAATGATTAGCAAACTCATTGGTAAATGCTTTTAAAGAAAAGGTGCTGCTAATTGGAAATAGAGCACATTTACATTTCAGGGGTTTTCTAATTTTCTTACTCTAAGTAATTTTGGTTTTATTATGTATATATTTTGATGGTAAGTGCAACCTCCTCCCAAAGTGTCTATTCTTATTAGAAATCTTGGTAAACTTATGACAACATGCTGTGAAATGAAAAGTTAATTAATTAATTCCTTTAAATTTTCATAAGGCTCCATGTAGACAAATTGTTTTAGTTTTAAAGTATCAAACGAATTTATTTCTCAGATGACAAACAGCTGCATAAGAAAATATGTTACAATATATCCACCTAAATCCCTGTGTGAAAATTAATAAAAAGATAGCTATCCTAAAAACAAAATAATGCTTTATAAGTAGCATTTCAATGTTCTTTTTTACTTTCTTCAAGCAGCTCTGATTGGTTTCTTTCCCGAGATTTTCTAACTGCTCGTAATTTAATCAGAAGTCTATTTAATACCTACCTGAATTACTGGAATTTAGTGAATTTTGAGTATTCAAACTCTTAAATCAAAAAAGAACAGTCAGTCACAGATGAGTTCAAATGTTCTCTCTCTCTCTCAAGCATATAAGTAACTAAACTTGCAACACTAGATTAGGATAGTCACAATATCCTGGCTTTAGTTGGTTGCTGGATACCGTGAGCATTTTCTATTTAAAAGGACACCCACTGTTTCAAACTGGACAAAAATACTGAACTTTGCCATGGTTACTAAGGCTCTCCTTTTTCAGTTGAGAGTATTAATGGAGTGGTGGAACTTCACAAGTGAAGATTGTCCTAAAACAGATTGTTATTGAAATAATGATTTTGCTGAACACAGATACGCTGTTTAACATTAATGTAAATCAAAAAGGGGTTGGTTGGAGTGAATGCGTACCTACATGACCAAGGAAATCAGAGTTTGGTGGGGAGTGGGGGGAGGGGTAAAAGGAAGTAGGGCAAGCAGGTAGGTATCCTTTTCCTTATTAATGGTGCTGACAGAGTATTGGTTGGCCACCCTAGAACCTTAATAACTGGCGATTGGTCAGAGTCCAGCAGTCAGTGATATATGAAACATCGGAAATGTCCTAGCCAGAGGATTCACCTGAAAGTAAGTGACTAGGTTCATGCGCAGTCAGTACGTTCCATTTAATTTGCTTCAATAGTTGTTTTAATACATTAGAGTAAACACCATGTTGACTCACAGAATTATGCAAATTAGAAGAAGGAGTCTAGAGGACAATTCAGCATGAGACTTCACCTGAGTTCGATAGAAAGGAGACTACCTTTCAAAAATCACCTGTAGTGGAATCAGAGAAGCAAATGGGATGCAATGCTTCCAGGTGTACCTCCATAGAAATTGAGTCTATATCTACTTATCAAGCCACTGAGAAAAAATGCCTGTCTAGTTCTTCAGGTAGGCTATCCTCCTTTCTCTCATTGGCCTTTCTTCCAAAGTCATACCAACATTGTTAGTAACTTTAATTGGATGTGTGGAGAGTAATCAATTCAGTGATGTTCTTTGTTAGATTTGATCTTGAGGGTTTGTGTATTTTCTTATTCTTTCATAGGATGTGAGTATTGCTGACAAGGCCAGCCTTTATTGCCCATTCTTTTACCTTTTGTGCAAATTGCCACAAGCTACCTTTTAGTTCAGCAAATTATTCAGAAATCTCACAGACAATCAAATACTGAAAAAAAAACTTAAACTTTATTGCATGTAGCAACCAGAATAAGACCCCACAAGTAAGCAACTTATGCTTCACAACCCAACTTATATACAGTACTACACAAAGTTACATTTATGTGATACCCGTATTGGCCACTTTTTTCTGTCTCTTTTATTAACTTGTGAATCCACATGCCTTTGGTTCTAAGATGTTAACGATATAAAATGCAGTGTTATTAGTGATATCTCCTGCTTGACTAGCAAGTTGAATATCATCATTCAATGCAGCAAATACATGTTTAACTTGAGAAGTTAATTGATTTAATCAAACACTTATAGCACTAATGTCTAGGCCATGACTGTACAAAAACCTGCACTGTCAATGCCTGCAGCATCTCCCCTCATACATCTGCAGTTCGTATTTTTCTTTTCAATTATGTAACCCTCTTGATTAAATAATGCCTTTAACAATTCGCTAGTTTTGATGATAACAATGTGCTAGTTGGAGTTATTTTCTCTTCCACTGCATATTCAATAGGCCAGACTTTGGTGTCAAAGTATGCCTTTCTTTGTTTCTGTTTCTTCCCCATGTTTATTGCTGCTGCTTGATCAGCAGCCTGTATACTCTGCATTAGGGTTCCCATAGCTTTCTCATGAGTAAGAGCTTAAAATTCTAGTTTAAAGAGGCTAAGCCCCTATAATCCCTCAGTTCCTTTCATGGGTGTCCCTATCATTAGTGCATGTTGGGTAAAATCTGTGGAGCTGGATAGAGTGTTGCTCACAATCATTAAAGTGTAAGGGAGAATGTCACTCCATTGATCACCTATCTGTTGTGCAACTTTCTGAATCCTTCACTTTAAGGTTCTGTTTATCCTTTCACTTAACTGAGGATGGCATGCTATGTGGAATTTCTGATCTATTCCTAACAGAGCCATTATATGTTGCATAACCTGGCTGGTAAAATGTATCCTTCAGTCTGACTCAACTTGCGGGGAGTCCCCACCTAGTAAATTTTGTGAGTGCAGTTGGCTGCTGTGAAAACATGTTTTTCTTTCGCACTAACTTGACATGAATTTATTGAGAACACTGGCTGATTTAACTGTCCAAAATTAGTCTTAATGCGGTGGCAATAGCCTCAAGATGGTGAAATTATTATATATGTAGGAAGGAAATAGAAGCAGAAGTGGAGCATTAAGTCCTTTGAGCCTGCGCAGCCCCTCAGTAAGAACATGGCTGACCTTTTGGACTGACCAATAAGACAAAACACCCTTCCCCCATCCATTTTGTCAAAATCATCTGAAGGAATTCTGGAACAAACATAGAAAATGTTGGAGAAACTCAACAAGTCTGGAACCATCTGTTGAGAGAAAAACAGAGTTAACATTTCAAGTCTAAACATTAACCCTTATTTTTATGTTCATAATAAAGGATTGCATTCCATTAGACTCCTTGATTGTATTCTGTATTTGCAAAATAATGTTTTGTGGCTTGTGAACCAGAGCACCTAAAGCTGTCTGCACATTGGAATTCCACAGTTAATCTCCACTGAAATAATATCTTGTTTTTCACCTTTTTTCTATCAAAGTGAACAACTTCATTTTTTTCCCACAATATTCTCCATCTGCCAGTTCTTTGCCACTCATGAACTTTTCAATGTCTGTCTGCAACCTCCTTATGTTTTTTTTACACCATACTTTCCTACATTTCTTGATGTTCGTCAGCAAATGTAGCTGCCATTCCTTTACTTTCCTTGTCTAAATAATTGATATTAATTGTAAAACATTGAGACCCCAGCATAGACTCCTACAGGACTCCACTCATCACATCCTGCCAAAGACCCATTTTTGCATACACAGCTATCTAATCAATCTTTGTCCAATCTCATATGTTACCCTCCACACCATGAGTTCATATTTCCCAAATTAACTTCTGTTGTGGCAACTTATCAAATGCATTCTTGAAATTCAAATACAATACATTTGTTGAGTCCCCTTTACCACAGCACCTGTTATTCCTTCAGAGGACTCCAATAAATTGGTTAAACATAATTTCCCTTTGACAAAATCACTCAGACTTCCCAAATATCTGAGCACAATTATCATCTCTTTAATGACCAGTTCAAAGATCTTTCCTACAACAGACATCAAGCTCTCTGGCTTATATTGTCCTGTTTTCTCCCTCTTTCCCTTATTGAATTGAAGGGTTAAAATTGATTCTTTCCATCTGATGGAACTGTTCCTGAATTGAGAGAATTTTGGACAGTTCCCTGCTAATGTTGATGTTTTGTAGGGTCCCACCTCTGTGCGGTCAAAGCACTTGCCTATTTCAGGTGATAAATGGTGGAACTGGTCAGAATGCTCCCTGACATGGTATGTTTTGTTTAGTACTTATTTACTTAATTGACCCAAAATTACACAGTGGGGACCCATTTGCTCCAACTAGACATTCACAACCTTTAGAACTTTTAGAGATCAATGAAACAAAACATTCAGATATCTATTTTGCCACTGGTTTCCAATTCATTTTAGAGAAAGGTATACGTACATTTTGTATTGAACATACTCACATGCATTATACGACATTTACTTTAGTAAAATAACATTAGCCAATCACAATCCTAATTCCCTAGTTTCTACAGATCTATTTATAATAATTGAGAATTCTCCATGCTCCTGTTTCTTGGACATATCTTGGTAGCTTCTGCAAATTTGTAGATTATTTCCCCAATGTTTAGATTATTAATAGCAATTGGAAAGGGTAATGTTCTTCCCATCAACTGATGGGGAGGTGATGGCCTAGTGGTATTATCACTGGACTGTTAATGAGACTGAGGAAATTTACCAGGGATCCAGATTCAAATCCTGCCAGGGCAAATAGTGAAATTTGAATTCCATTAAAATCTGGATTGAAGAGCCTAATGATGCCCATTGTCAATTGCTGGGGACAAACCCATTTTGTGCACTAATGTCCTTGAGGGAAGCAAACTGGCCTACATGTGACTCCAGATCCACAGCAATGTGGTTAATTCTTGAATGCCCGATGGACAATAAATTCTGGCCTACATAACGATGCCCTTGTGCGGTGAATGAATAAAAAAACTAATGCTGGATGTCATTTTAGATTGGCTTTCAGCCTGTTCCCAATCCAGTACAGTCTGTTAATACTCAGGATTCAATTTTGTACAGGAGCATCTTATTCATTATCTTATTAAAAACTTTCTAAAAGTTTACACAGGTAATACTGGAAGACATTGGTAATGTCACTGGACAATTGATCCAGACTAGTGCTTTGGAGACATTGATTCAAACTGCATCACGGCAGCTGGTAGAATTTGAATTCAACAAATAAATCTGGCCATTGTTATGGCCATTGTCATAAAAACCCAGCAGGTTCATGAATACCCTCTAGGAAAGTAAAACAGTCATCTTTACCGAGACTGGCCTGCAAGTGACTCTGGTCCCACAACAATGTGGTCAATCTTAACTGTCCTCTGAAATGGCTGAGGAAGTCACCCAGTTCAGAGGCAGTTAAGGAATTGCAGTAAATTTTGGACTTGCCAGTAAAGCCTGTATTCTGTGAATAAAAAAATGATGGAAGGTGCCACCTTTGAGACATTAAATTAAACTAAAGCTTCATCTGCTTACTCAAGGTGTGAATGTAAAAAATTCCATGGTATGATTTAGAAGAAAAGCAGAATGTTATCCCTGGTGTTGGGAACACATCATATTATCATATTATTGTTTGTGAGGACAGAGTGGGTGCTGTGTTTCCTATACTACAGTGACCACATTTCAAAAGTACTCAGTGTAAGAGTATGTAAAGCCTCTTCTGGGCTTAAATGCCTGCCATTTTATCAGATAATAAAATTGCAGCTGAATTGATTTTGGCTTCAATGCCACTTTCCTGCCTGCCCTCATAACACTTGACTTCCTTGTAGATCTGTCTCACTCAGAATTCAATACATTCAGTGAACCAACCACAACTGCTGTCTGGGATGGGAAAGAATGTTCTCCTCATCTTAAACCTGACATGGGAGACCCCTTATTTGGAAACAGTGCCCCTTAGTTTTATATTCCTTTATCAAACATTCTTTCAGCATTTACCCTGTCAAGCTTCTCAAAATCTTACTTATTTCGATTTAACCATATCTCATTCATCTAAACTCCACAGGTCCAAGCCCAGTCTCTTCTATTTGAAGGTCACTTCATCCCAAGTGAGCCTTCTTTAAACTGCCTCCAATGCATGTATGCCCTTCCTTAAATGAGGAGACCAAAGCTGTTTGGAGTACTCTTGGAAAAAGTGAGGATGGCAGATGCTGGAGATCAGATTTGAAAAGTGTGGTGCTGGAAAACCACAGCAGGTCAGGCAGCATCTGAGGAGCAGGAGAATCAACGTTTTGGGCATAAGCCCTTCATCAGGAATGTGGTGGGGGGAAGGGGACTGAGGGGAAGATAGCTGGGAAAATGATAGATGTAGGTGGGGGGTGATGGTGATAGGTCAGAGCAGAGAGTGGAGTGGGAAGGAAGATGGACAGATGGGACAATTCAAGACGGTGGCACTAAGTGAGAGGGTTGGATCTGGGATGAGGTGGGAGGAGGAGAGATGAGGAAACTGGTGAAATTGATGTTAATGCCATGTGGTTGGAGGGTCCCAAGGTGGAAGAAGAGGTGTTTTCCCTCCACGCATCAAGTGGCTAGCATTTGGCAGTGGAGGAGGCCCAGAACTTGCATGTTCTTGATGGAGTGGGAGGGGGAGTTGAAGTGGTTGGCCACAGGATGGTGGGGTTGTTTGGTGTGTGTGTCCTAGAGATGTTCTCTCAAACGTTCCACAAGTTCTTCCCAGTGAAGAGGAGACCACATTGAGAGCAACGGACACTGTAGGTGAGGTGTTTGGATGTTCAGGAAAATCTCTGCCAGATGTGGAAGGATCCTGTGGGGACTTAGATGGAGATGAGGGAGGAGTGTGGTCACAATTTTACACTGCTTGCACAGCAAGAGAAGGTGCTGGGTGTGGAGGGTGGTTTGGTGGGGGGCATAGACCTAACGTGGGAGTCATGGATGGAATGGTCTCTGTGGAATGATGGTAGGGGTGGGGAGGGAAATATATCTCTGCTGGTGGGGTCTGATTGTAGGTAGTGGAAATGGTGGAGGATGATACGCTGTATCCAAAAATTGGTGAGGTGGAAGGTGAGAACCAAGAGCATTCTATCCTTTTTGCGGTTGGATGGGTGGGGTTCAAGGGCAGAGATGCAGGAAGTGGAGGAGATGCACTGGAGGGCATTGTTGACCACATGTGAGAGGGAATTGTGGTTCTTGAAATAGGAGGCCATCTGGGATGTTCTGGAGTGGAATTGCTCTTCCTGGGAGCAGAAACGGCAGAGGCGGAGAAATTGGGAATAATGGATAGCATTTTTACAGGGGTGAGGGTGGGAGGAGGTGTAACCCAGAAAGCTGTGGGAGTCAGTGGATTTGAAATAGATGTCCGTTTTGAGTCGTCGCCAGAAATGGATTCAGAGTGGTCCAGGAAGGGGAGGGAGGTGTCCGAGATGGTCCAGGTGAACTTGAGGGTCAGGGTGGAAAGTATTAGTGAAGTTAATGAACTGTTCAACCTCCTCTTGTGGGAGCATGAGGTGGCGATGATAGGGTCATCAATGTGGTGGAGAAAAATGTGGGCAATGGTGCCAGTATCACTACGGAAGATGAACTGTACTGTCTTTAAATCCCTTTGCAATTACTGCAATATTTTGACCACAGAATTTCCTGGGTGGACAATAATATTTGTTACAGGTGTTTGCTGCTGTTGCCAATGAAATAGCAAGACTTCCTTATTTTTACTCTCCATTCACCTTGCATTAATGGTCAACATTCCATTTGCTTTCTGAATTACTTGCTGCACCCACACCTGTCATTCCCCGGCATCTCCAAACTAATTAATATAAAGGGATCATTACAAGATATCAAGGTGATGGTGTCAAAACAGAGCAGCTGTGTGTAACCCCACCATACTGTTCTGTGTTAGTAAAATCTTCCTCACTGTTCTGTTTTGACACCATCACCTTGATAACTTGTTATGATCTCTCTAGATTACTGTAATTAGTTTGTACAGTTTTGGATTGCTTGTTACTTTGGTTAAATCCTTGTCATGTGACTCTTATACCTATCATGTTAATCCAGCCATTTGGTTTGTCTCTAGCACCACCTTATTTTTGATTTTCTGTAATTATCTCTCTGCTGTAACTAATCTGATCATAGGTCATCCCTTCACTTGCTCCTCAGCTGTTGACACTTTACTCACACTGTTTGACACTTTTGATCACTTGCAAAACCTTGTTATTCTGCCTGTGGAATCCCCACTCAAATTATTTGGATTATTTTTTGACATTCTTATCTATCTGGAATTATCTTGCAATGATCTCTCTGCAGATAAAATACGTGCCTGTGCGCTTCCCTCCACTTCACCTGACAAAGGAGCAGCACTCCAAAGCTTGTGATTTCAAACCTGTTGGATTATATCCTGGCATTGTGTGACTTGCTACTTTGTCCACCACAGTCCAACACTGGCACTTCCACATGATTGGGTGTAGACCCACTCTTCCAGCAGGTATCATTGAATAGCGATCAGGAGTGGGAATCTTTACTGAGTCATATCCGAGAGAACTTTTCATTTGAAAACAACTGTAGCACACTTGTCTTTATTCTAGCTGTGATTAACTAAATCAATTTATAAGTGAAGACAGTGGCTGTCTTGTGGTATAGTGGTAGTGTCCCTGCTCCTGGATAGGAGAAGCCTCGATTCAAGTCCCACCTGCTCCAGAGGTCTGTAACGACATCTCTGAACT
This sequence comes from Hemiscyllium ocellatum, assembly GCF_020745735.1. NCBI lineage: Eukaryota > Metazoa > Chordata > Chondrichthyes > Orectolobiformes > Hemiscylliidae > Hemiscyllium > Hemiscyllium ocellatum. Next base: position 54,215,360 of record NC_083416.1, read on the forward strand.
GGTTGATTAGAGAAATAAGCACAAACAATATTTGGAATGTTTCCGCTAAAAAGCAGATTTTTTGAGTCCTTTATATGTATATTGAATAACTCAGTGGGGTCAGAGAAGAGGTCAACATAAATCAACTCAATTAAAATTGGGATGTCATTGGTGGCTTATTTAGTAGCATTCTCACCTTTGAGTTCAAGTCCATTCAGTGCATAAGAACAGAAATAAATCCATATTAGGTACACTCAATAAGGTTCCCCAAAATGTTCCTTTTTCAGCAGTTTTTGAGGAATTCACATATTTGATGATAGAAGAAAAGCAAAGAAAGACAAGCATTACGTTATATGTTTCATGACCACTGGTTGACTCAGAGGTCTTTTTGGCCAATAAAGTTTGACAAACTTATTAGAGTCTTTGAAAATGTAACTATTACGGTCATATCGGAGAACTGGGAGACTTCATGTATTTGGATTTCCAAAACCTTTTGATGAGGTATTCTGGACTGACACTGTGTGGCATGACCTAGACATCAGCTACCAGTATTTACGTTTGGTGGGCCTAGTCATTTGTAAATCTTGGTGGCACCCTGTATGTTGATGTGTCCCTTAGCAGACAGCAATAATGGCTGACAATTACGAGATAGTCCATAAAATTGATCCTTTTGCCTGTCAACTCTCATAATTTCAAAAGGGATAGGAAATGAGAGACAGAATTGCAAACATGTAGCCAAGGTAAAGAACAGATAGTTGGGAACTTCCCAAGGTCTGATCCTCAGATCTGAAAGTACTGACAGCGGAGGTGAAAATCAGAAGCTGAAGTGACTCCATTATAATAAGGTGGGACACATCTGTTCAGAATGCTAAAAGTTATGAGGGAAACCCATGAGACTTAAGAGATCTCAGAATAAGTTCTACAATGGAACTCCAAAGAAAAAGCTATGGATTGAAGTGTTGCTTTAACTATAGCTGAGACTGATGGTAAACACTATTGTGAGTACAAGAGTAGTACATAGGGTAAATGAGTGATACAAAGGTTTTTGTCTCAAGGAAAGATAACCCCTTTTTCTTCAAATGAATTATTCAAACCCATAACTAAGAGATTCAGGGGTTAATCAAACCTCTTATGGTCCCTCCTGAGAGTTCATTGAAAGACAAAGTGTTGGTAAATGGGATAAGTGGAGAGTATGTTCTATTCCACTAGACAAAGTCCAATTGAAATGTAACATGCTGTCTGGACTAGTGGTATCTGAGGTAGTTAAGAAATTACCTGTGAATGAAGTTGATTTATTTCTGGGGAATGATTTAGCAAAATTGAAAGTTATATAGTGTAAGTTATATTCACAAAAATGGAGATATCCTCCCAGACTATAGATGAAAAATGGATGGTTGTTCAAAAAATAATGGTACTACCCAAATAATGTAAGGTGATTTTACAAGTAGCACATAAAGTTCCTATGGCTAGCATGTAGGTGTATAGAAAACACAAGCATTGCAAAACAGGTATATGTCATGGAAAGGACTTTATAAAGATGTTATGCAGTTCTGGAGAACATCTCATACATGTCCAGCAGCAAGAAAACCTCAACATGTAATTAAACCAACGCCTTTAATACCTACACTAACTTTGAAGAAGCATTTAGTTGAGTGTTAGTAGATTGTCTCAGAATATTATCAAAATGAATTAAGGTTATCAGATATACTTTATGGGTATGACAACCAGATTCCCAGAAACTATTCCTTTGAGGACAATTATATCTAGGGTAGAGAGTGAAAATGCTAATGCACTTTATTTTATGGACTGTCAATTGAAATACAATCTGATCAGAGTTCTAACTTCATGTCTGAAATTTTCCAGGAGATCATTAGCACTTTGGGTATAAAACATTTGAAGTCAACTCTGTATCATTCTTAAACACAGGAAGCTTTGGAGAGAGAGACCATCAGTCACTCAAACCCGTGATTAAGGTATACAGTAATAATTACCAACAGAACTGGGACAGAGAATTGGATTTCCTAGTATTTGCTACTAGAGATTCCCCAATTTTGTTGAATCAAATTGAATTAATTTGTGATCCTGAGAGTAGAGGTGCATTAAAATTGATTAGGGAGAGGAAGATCTAAGATGGCGATCTGAGTATATGCTGTGCTGGGCTCTGTGCCATACTTTCCTGGCAAGGTGGACCTTTACCCCCACCTCGCTTACCACCCTTAGGAGAAAAATCGATAATAAAAGGTTACTGAGCATCTGGAGCTATTAGGATTGTAGTTTGACAGCTCTAAGATCAAGATGAAGGCGAATCAAGGAAAAGGGACGAAAGGAGTACAACAGGCAGGACACTCCTCTACTGCATCGGGGATACCTGTAGCCGTTGCTCAAATTCCCAGGGCGGCCCTTTTGGATTCAATGGGGCAGCAGCATTTACTGGCAAACTACGAGAAAAGATTGAAGCAGCGATGGATCCAGTGCTGAAGAAGCAGGAGATTCAAAGACTGGACCGAAGAGTAGAAGCAGTGGAACAGAGGACCGCGGCATTGGAAACTATGGCAGAGGTCTCGGGAGGAAGGATCTGAACACTGGAAAACCAGATTTGAGTCCTTCAGGAACAAGTGGACAACCTGGAAAACAAAAGTAGAAGAAAAATCTTACGGCTCGTGGGTCTGCCAGAATGCAAGGAAGGCGAGGACCTTGTTGGTGTCCTGGAGAAGTGGCTTCCCAAGTTCCTGGGGCTGGAGTTGGAGTTGGGCCTGGTGAATGTTCAGTAGGCCCACCGGATCACAAAGCCCAGATCCGGGCCAGACCCGTGCCCCTGCCCAGTCCTAGTGCGACTCCAGCACTATAAAGAAATACAGTTAGTGATTGAAACAGCAAGAAGACTGGAAAAGATTCACAGGCTTTAACATACCAAGGCTCAAGAATAATGTTCTTTCAAGACTTCAGGAGCCATAATTAAGCAGAGAAAGGCATTTGATGAAGTTAAGAGAAAATTAAGGGATCTGAACATTTAATATTCCTTGATGTACCCGGAGGTGTTGTGTTTTGCTCATGGAGGGACAGTATATAATTTTGATTCAGCAGAAAAGGCAAGGGACTTTGTGAATTCTATGAAATAAAGGACTCAGGTCTGGAGTGGGGGTGTAGAATGGGCACTGTTGCGGACAATGGTATAGCTTTTCTTTACTTTTACTGCCCCATTTTTTTCTCCTCTCTTCCCTTTTTTGTGGTAATCTGTTTCATTTATTTTGCACTACCTTGGTGCAAAACCTGATTTATTTATCATTTCAGTCAGTTGGTTATTGTCAGGTTTTCTTTTGCTGCTGTCCTTTTGTTTTTGGATTGGGGGTTGCTATACCTGTGGTTAATATGTATGGAGAAGGGGTGTGTGTGTGTGTGTTTGGGGGGGGAGGGGGGTGAGTTGAGGGTGGACATCCATTGTTAACTCTCAGAATATAAATAGCATGTTTTCTTTATCTGTGTATTGCCTGGGATTGGGGCGTGGCCTCAGCTGCAAGGAGCCAGGATGGTTTCAAGGATTAGGTAAAAATAATGACAGCAGATGCTGGAAACCAAATTCTAGAGTAGCGTGGTGCTGGAAAAGCACAGCAGTTCAAACGTCGATTTTACTGCTCCTCGGATGCTGCCTGAACTGCTGTGCTTTTCCAGCACCACTCTACTCCAGAATTTGGTTGCAAGGGGGGAGATCCCTCGTGAATTGGGTGTTTGTTTCAGTTAAGTGAAGTGGCTAGTTTTTTAGTTGGAGTAGTTTTTAGACTTTATAGAGTTAATTTTTTTTTGCTCACCACACCTCAGATAAGCTTCCTCCTTTTGGGAAACCATGGGCTGCCCTGGACAACCATGGCTAGCGATTTGTTCAGGTGGTGCATCTGGAATGTAAAAGGGAGCCATTCCCCCATTAAAAAAAAGGAAGGTACTGGGAAGGAAAGGGTTGACATCCCCATGCTGCAGGAGACGCATTTAACTGAAAAGGAACATCCGAAACTGCAGCAGGGGTGGGGGGTGGGGGGGTATGATAGGGTATCCTTCTCCTCCTTTAGCTCCAAGAGTAGAGGAATTGCCATACTGGTAAGAAGGAACCTCTCTTTCCAGGTAATTGAGCAAATTAAGGATGAACATGGACGATTCATCATTCTTAAAGCTTTAATACATGGAGAAAGGAATGGCGTCCTGAATGTTTATTGTCCCCCGGCACACCCTCTTAAATTTCTAATTGGTGTAGTTGCTAAATTAATGAATCTTGGTGTGTACCATGCGATCATAGGAGGGGATTTTAACCGCCTAATGAATCTCGGGGTAGACAGGATGCCAAAGGGCCCGGCAGGTAGGCCCGCGCAGTCGAGACAATTGGTGGACTTGTGTTAGGAATTGGAGTTAGTGGATGTGTGGAGGCATCTCCACCCTAATGGAAGAAACTGTACTTTCTATTCTAACCCACACAAGTGCTACACGCGAATTGACATGTTCCTTATGCCATCAGTTTGCTTGGACAGAACATTGGCTTACAAAATTGGGAATATAACTATCACGGACCATGCGCCAGTGGATTTAGATGTTAAAATCAAGGGTGGCAGAATAGATACACGGCACTGGTGCATGGACCCATTCCTGTTAAGGGATAGCAGATTTGTTGAGTACATTACAAGAGAGTTCAGGGCCTTCTGGGATATCCACTCCACTACGGCCAGTAATCTGGCAATACTTTGGAAGGCCACTAAGGCATATTTATGAAGCCTGATCATTTTGTATTCAATGTCTAGAAGGAGGCAGAGGGAGGAGCAGCACCAGATGCTGGAGACCTGGCTGAAGGTAGCTGAGGAAGCATATCATAACAGGGCCTTCATTGGTCCACCTGCAGTAAGTCAAGGCTCTCCGGGTTGCTCGCAACTCATTGCACACACGGGTGGTAAAAAAAGAAGTCTCCTTTGCTAAACAAAGATTGTTTGAATTTTGGAGATAAGCCAGATAGATGTCTGGCATATCTGGCTGAAAAGAAAAATGCTTCCCAATCCATTATGTCTGTTAGAGAGAAGGTTGGCACAGTTACCCGTGAGTTGAAGAAGATCAATATTAGATTTAGGGAATACTTTGCAGAGTTATACCGGTCAGAGGGCAGCGAAGATGATGCAGTGAGAGTGCAGTCCTTTTTTGAGAACCTGGACCTCCCCAGTATAAAAGCAGAACAGGTCTCCCCCATAAATGCACCAACGTAGATACAAGAGAGGCAAGGTGGCACAGCGCCAGGGACCTGGGTTCAATTCCCGACTCAGGCGACTGACTGTGTGGAGTTTGCACGTTCTCCCCATGTCTGCGTGGGTTTCCTCCAGGTGCTCCGGTTTCCTCCCACAGTCCAAAGATGTGCGGGTCAGGTGAATTGGCCATGCTATATTGCCCATAGTGTTAGGTAAGGGGTATGGGTGGGTTGCGCTTCGGCGGGTCGGTGTGGACTTGTTGGGCCGAAGGGCCTGTTTCCACACTGTAAGTAATCTAATCAAAGAGGTGCAGGAAGTAATAAAGCATCTCCAGGGTGGCAAAGCACCAGGGCCTGATGGATTCCCCACTGAGTTTTATAAGGAATTCATAAATGTATTGGTGGAGCCACTTTTGGGGATGTAGAGCTATTCATCTACACAGGATTGTCTTCCACCCTCTCTTAGGGAGGCTAATATCTCACTCATTTTAAAAAAGGGGAAAGACCCTGAAGAATGTGCTATATTGTTGAATGTAGACTTTAAAATTATTTCAAAGGTGTTGGCCCTGAGGTTGGAAAAGGTGTTGCCCTTTATTATAAAAGAAAATCAGATGGGTTTTATCAAGAGCCGTAGCTCCTCCAACAATATCAGGACCGTACTGAACATAATGCAAGCATGGCATTATCCCAGGTTGATCCCAGGTTTGGTGGTCTCCCTAGACACAGAAAAGGAGTATGACCGGATAGAATGGCTGTACCTGTTTGGGGTCCTAGAGTGCCTTGGTCTGGGGGGAGTCTTTGCTGGATGGGTGGCGGTATTCTATAATGATTCTAAGGTGGCAGTCATCACAAATAGCACTAAGTCAGAAAACTTTAATATTAGGAGAGGTAATTGACAAGGGTGTCCTCCTTCACCACTGTTATTTACCTTGGCAATTGAGCTGTTAGCTGGGGCTATCAGGAGGGATCCTGAATTAGGGTGGGAATGGGGGAGCATAAAATCACTCTATCCGCTGATGATGTCCTTTTGTTCTTGGCCAATCCGGAGGAGACCGTTCCTCGATTGATTCAAAAAAAAATTTATTTGGCAGTTTTCCAGGATACAGGAAAATCGGAAGCCAGGCCGGTGTAGGGGTTAGTGGAGGTGCCTGATCTGAAGGATGGAATGCAGTTCCCATTTAGATGGTCATCAAAAGTTTTTTTATATTTGGGAATTTTTATTACCCCTGCCTTCCAACAGCTGTTTAAACTAATTATGCACAATTACTGGAGAGGATAAAACAGGGTTTGCAGCGATGGGATGGATTACCGTTATCATTGTGAGGCCGAATAGCTCTGATTAAAATGAATGTTCTTCCTCACCTTTTGTACCCCATGAGAATGCTCCCACTGTTGCTACCCAGACGAATGTCACAGAGGCTCAGTGGTTGGCTAGGGCCCTTTATTTGGTGTCACAGGCGCCCCCTAATTAAATTTACTAAATTGCAGCTCCCACAGAGTGAGGTGTAGGTGGACCTTCTGGACTTGAAGAAATATCAAATAAGCACCCTGTTAGCATATATGGGTGACTGGGTACAGGGTGGGGGCAAATTTGGTGCCAATTTGGCTTGACGTTGAAGCCTCACAGTTGAGATGTCCCCTAGTTAATCTATTATTCATGGATAAGATGGAATCCATGATCGAGCAGAGTAAGAGCTCCATCGTTTTAAATATGGTGAAAGCTTGGAGGGTAATGAGTAAGACGAAGGCAATTGGCTTAAGACCTCGCCATTTAACCCATTGGTGGGAGCCCAAGGAATTAAACCTGGGGTAATGGACTCAGGCTTTAAGCTATGGGAGAATAAGGGAATCTCTTGTTTGGGAGATTTCTTCGAGGGGGAGGTCTTGATGTCATTTAGCCAATTAAGTCAGAAATATGGATTGTCTACCTTTTCCGGTATGTTCAGATAAGGGATTATATACAAGGAGGACCACGCTCCTGGCTCAGCCTTACATGTCAGACGTGGAGAAAAGAGTGCTCCAGTGCATGGGTGTTCTTTCAGTTAGTACTTTGTATCATTTACAGAAAGGACATGTCTTAGGAGATATGGAGAGACTCTGTACGACTTGGAATTGGGAATTAGGAGAGGATACTTAATTGGAAACATGGGAAGATATATGGGAAAATGCAAAGAAAATCTCTATGTAATAAAGCGCAGGCCATGCAATTGAAGATTTTACATTGGGATCATATGGTGCCAGAGATGCTAGCTAAGTTCAAGAGAGGAGCATCTCCAGGATGTCCAAATGTAAAATTAATATAGGCACTCTTTCACACTGCCTTTGGTCATTTTACAAGATCCGGAGATACTGGAGTGCCACAGTAAGGGAGCTGAAGCAGATCCTGGGAATTGAAGTCAAAGTGGACCTGGTATTTCTTCTGGGGTTGCCAAATTTGCCCCCTCTGAGGGAACATGGGACGAGATTGTGTAACATTCTTACCCAATGTTCAGGGAAGAACATTTTAATGAATTGGACATTGGAAAAAAACCCAGGTCTTATAGGGTGTCACAGGCTGGTGATGGTACATCTCCCCCAAGACTACCTCACAAATATAGTACACCACAAAATGGAGCAGTTTTATAAGACATGGCAGCCCTTTCTAAATTATATTGTCACAGACTTATTGGCAATATTAATTAGGGCCGTGGTATAACCATAGGAATCAGTTGAGGTGCCCGTGGGGCCTTGGGAGGGAGAAGCTGAGGGGAAAAAAAATACAGGTATAATAATTGGTGCTCCCAGGTGTGGGAGCTTCAGTGGAGGTGTGGTGAGTAAATAGAACAAAGTAATGTGATATAATTTAATTTAATTTAAGTTAATTTGAATTCAGCTTAATTTAATTGTTATTTAATTTGATTTTAGTTTAAGTTAAGTAGTTGTGTTTGTTCTGCTAGAATAGGAGATACAGTAGTTTATTATGTAGTATTGTGATATGACATTGTTGTACGACCTCTATCTTCTTGTATTTTGGCATTGTTTTTTATATATAGTTGCTTTGTAAAAGATTTGAAAATGTTTTTAATAAAACTATTTATATAAAAAAAGATTGATTCAGGAGAAGTGTCTGAATGGCAAAGACAAATCCTCAGTGTTGGATTACATGTCTATGTTTCCAGAAACACTTACAGGAACATATGTGGTTGCAGAAAAACTTTTGAAATTTTCACAAACCAAAAATAAACAGGCAGATAAGCATTCAGCAACTAGAACATCTCAATCAGGGGATGAAGTATGGTAGGGAAGAGGGTAAGGAGGAACAAGTTTGTGAGGTGGTAAGAGTAGTGGGAAATGACATATACAATAAAAGTGAGTTGAAAGGAGCACTTGACAGTCCTCAAAGCAAATTCCTACAACTTGGCCAGCGCACACAGAAATACTCAAGACTGTTAATACTGTGTTCTCATGTTTTGAAGAAGGACAATGGATCTTGTATGATTACTGAGGAAGAATAAATTAATCCTGAGAGATACACTTGGATCATAGAATTGAATCATTGGAGCCCTATCTTATGGAAACAGGCCATTCGGCCCAACATGTCCACACCAACTCTCCGAAGTGTATCCCACCCAGACTCAACCCTCTACCCTATCCCTGTAATCTTGCATTTCCCATGGCTTGGCCACCTAATTTACATATCCCTAGACACTGTGGGCAACTTAGCATGGCCAATCCACTTAACCTGCACATCTCCTACATGTTTGGCATGAACTAAGCATGATATGGATAAAGGAGAATCAAGACCCACAAAACAGCATCCTTATCAGTTCAACCCAGGAAAATAAGCTCAGGTAGAAACAGAGATTCGATACAATGAAAATCATTGACTGAACCTAGTCAAAGGAGTTAGAGTTGACTGGTAATGTTAGTTCCTCAACTAGATGAATCAACTAGACTCCTTATAGATTGTGGATGTATAAATATGTTCATGATGTCAAATTTATACCCAATTCCATTGTTAGAAAACTACATGATGTGGTTGGCAAAGCCTCATTCCTTTTTAAGATTGATCTATTGAAGCAGTAGTGGCAAGTGTGCTTGATTCCCAAGTAACTGAACAGCTTATGGGTGTGAATGAGCTAGCAATAACCCTTCAGATCTCCAGGAAGGAAGGTCTTTGAAGTAAAAAAGCACGTAAACCCTGAAGATAGCCAGGTACTTACACTGTTGCTTTTAACTAATAAATCAGAGACATTTTAAGTTGTGAACAAGTTTTGTTGGAGTTGCTCCTAACATGGCAATTGGAGATGAATCCAAACCACTGCTGACTTGCGCTTTGTGGATAATGGATGGGCAATTGGGAGACAGGAGGTGAGTTATTTATTGCAGAATCCCTAGGCTCTGACTTGTTCCTGTAGCCATAGAATTTATGTTGTTGATCCAGTTAATTTTCTGGTCAAGGTAACCCCCACAATGTTGATAATCATGGATTCAGCAATGGTAACGCCTTTGAACCTCAATGGGCAACTGTTAGATACTCTCTTGTTGGAGCCCCAGTCATTGATTGGCATTTGTGTGGCACTTATATCAGTTGCCATTTATTAACCCAAGTCTGGATTTTGTCCAGGTCTTCCAGCACACGGATGCAGACCGAATACAGAACATGGAACGTACAATGTAGAGCATCACAGGAACATGCCTTTTGGCCCATTATGTCTGCGCCAACCATAAAGCCATTCTAAACTAATCCCACCACCTGCACTTGGTCTATATCGCCTATTCTCTACCTGTTCATGTGTCTGCCCAAATGCCATTTAAACATGGCTATCATTTCTGTTTTATACTACCCCCCTTGGCAGTGTGTTCTAGGCATCTCTCTGTGTAATAAACTTGCCTCACACATCTTTTTTAAACGTTCTCCCCCTCACCTTTAAACCTATTCCCTCCTAATGTTTGACATTTACACCCTGGAAATAAAGACTCCGACTATCCACCCTATCCATGCTTCTCATAATTTTGTGTACTTCTGTCAGGTCACCCCTCAGTCTCCAATGCTTCAGCGAAAAGATTCAAAGTTTGTCCAACCTCTCCTTGCAGCTAACACACTCCAATCCAGGCAGTATCCTGGTAATTCTCTTTTGCTAAAACCTCCACATTCTTCCTATAGTGTGGTGACCAGTATTTCATATGATACTCCAAATGTGGCCTGACTAAAGTTTTATACATCTGCAACGTGACTTTCCAACTGTTTCAGTATCTGAGTACATATTTGGACCACCTTATCATTTGCTATGTTTTATAGCATAATGAATGTTACTGTGAGTCCATATGCAAAGGGAACGGACTCTATACCATTCTGTTTTGCCAGAGAGCAGCTGGTGAAGCAAGCATGTGGTTTTGTGAGGATTTCTGGTTTTCCCATGCTGCATGGTATCAGTGGCAGCAGATACACCGCTTTGGAGATGCCAAATGTCAACTTTGAGATGTTTCCCAAATGGAAGAGGTTCCACTCCCTCAACCATTTGTAGTACATTATAAAGACCGGTTTACAATATCCTGGCAGCAAACACAATGCCTTCATTCTGCCTGAGTTCACTATGTCAGCTGGTTTTGAGGCACCATGGCAACTCAAAGGGTGGCGCCTGGGCAACAAATGGTGTTCCCTGACAAACATGGCTTTGACATGGGTGTGATAGCCATGCACATGTGAGCAGTAAGCTTACAATGAAAATCATGTAATCACACAAAATGTGAGTGAGCAGACCATTGACATGCTGAAACAATGCTTCCGCTGCTAGAAGGTTAAAAATCACACAACACCAGGTTATAGTCCTACAGGTTTAATTGGAAGCACACTAGCTTTCGGAGCGACGCTCCTTCATCAGGTCATTGTGGAGGGCTCGATCGTAACACAGAATTTATAGCAAAAATTTGCAGTGTGATGTAACTGAAAAATTGATTGTCTGTTAAGCCTTTCATCTGTTAGAATACAGTGATAGTTTCACTTCTTTCATGTGTAAATTACAAAACCCCTTTTGTTTAAAGTTGCATTCTCGGGTTAGCTGTTCACAATTTACACATGAAAGAAGTGAAACTATCACTGTATTCTAACAGATGAAAGGCTTAACAGACAATCAATTTTTCAATGTATAATTTCAGTTACATCACACTGCAAATTTTTGCTATAAATTCTGTGTTACAATCGAGCCCTCCACAATCACCTGATGAAGGAGCGTCGCTCCGAAAGCTAGTGTGCTTCCAATTAAGCTTGTTGGACTATAACCTGGTGTTGTGTGATTTTTAACTTTGTACACCCCAGTCCAACACCGGCATCTCCAAATCATGTCTGCTCCTAGAAGCAGTCATCAGCAAAGCTGGAATCAAGATTCATGGTGGGCTGCTTTGTTCTGTTTAACTGGGTTCTCACAAAGACACTGTCCTTGCCAGAAGCTGTATAATGAGCAGTGTAATGGCAGAAGAAATAGGAGGAGGATCAAGAAAAAGAGGAAGCAGATGAACAGAAAAGGAAAAGGCAACAAATACAAAGTTGTCCGTGAACAACCATCTAACTGCAAACCCAATTCCTGAACACACAACAGACTCACATGTTGCCCTCCTTCTGTCATTGACCATCTTGTCAGTGCCCATTGTGCCCATTTGGCCACAAAGCAAAAATAAAAATGAAAACAGAAATTGCTGGAGAAACTCAGAAGATGTTGCAGCACATGTGGAGAGAAAGCAGAGTTAATGTTTCAAGTCCAATGACCTTTCTTCAGAACTCGACGTAGCTAGGAAAAGGTGATATTTATGCTGGTGATTGGGGTGGGGGTGTTGTAGAACAGATAAGCGAAGGTGGAGCTCTGACAGACAGTGAAAAAAGTGTGGCCAAAGACATTGTTGATCGTAAGCAAAGAAGAGAAATTAGATAAGTGATAATGGGGACTATGATTGGTTGAAAATGGGTTGCCTAATAAAAATTTCAACAAAATGAATAATCCAAACCAAATTTATATGTTAACTATCTCATATAGGATGGAAAATTAATTTATCTCTCTTGTGCATTCCTTTACAGCATGTCTTTTGTCTGTCTTAGTGTTTTAATAGGTTGGATAACAGGAGTCTGTTGACTTCTAGTGGAGAATTTTGTGGATGTCTTTGGTTGATGTACTAATAGAAACCTTACAATTTTGAAAGAGGCCATTCAGCCTGCACTGACCCTCTGCAGAGCACCAGATCCACCCCTAGTCTCCCCAACCTATCCCTGTAACCCATCATTTACCAAAGCTAACCCTCTAGCCTGACTTACCTTGGACACTATGGGCATGGCCAATCCACCTAACCTTCATATCTTTGAACTATGGGAGGAAACTGGAGCACCTGGCAGAACCAGGGAGTACATGCAAACTCCACCTGGACAATCACCCAGGTCCCTGGCACTGTGAGGTTGCAGCACCAGTCACTGTGCCATTTATATTCAAGCAGATTTGGGCCTGGAAGGCCTACTTGTAGACTGCAGTGCCTTGGCATGTGCTGTAGTAGTTTGGCTGATTGACAGACAACAAACACAGTGGTGTGGCAGTGGTGGGAGGAGAAGTGACAGCAGATTTCTTCGCCGTGGTACCAGTACCTATTCCCCTTTGTAGGGTGGCACCTCAATAGTCTTAGTAATCTGTTGGAGGATAGATTGCTATGACAGCCTCCAATCCCATTTGAACACTGGTATTTGCAATTATGGTGATCTAACTCTGAGCCTCTACAGCCAGAAAACATTACACGTAATCTATCTATTTCTTTCTTAAAAATATTCAGTGAGTTGGCCTCTATTAACTTATGTGGTAGAGAATTCCACAGGAGAGTGAAGAAGTTTATTTTCACCTCTGTCCTAAATGGACCCTGTATCCTATGTCTGTGATCCTTTGTTCTAGATACCGTTCACTCCCCACAAAACCATAGGGAGTATAATCTCTGCAGTCAGTCTGTTCAACCCTATCAAAATTTTATATATTTCAGCAAGATCCCCTCTTATTCTTCAAAATTCGAGTGAATACATACCTAATCGACATAATCTCTCCTCATATGATAAAGCTCCATACTGGGAGTCAATCGAATAAACCTTCTCTGTACTCCATCTATGGCAGATAAACAAGCTTATCTTTCCTGAGACATTGCCCATCAGATACTATGTCATGAGTATTTGATGTAGTGTCTGAATGTAAGTGATTACAACTTGCATGTGAGAAAGGAGACACTCCAAGCCCAGCATATAATCTCTGCAAAATTGGTTTGGATAAGCTCCCAGATAGTGTGTTCAGGCTTTCTGGCAGGTTGCCATTACACCTAATGTTTAATGGTACATATCCATCCCCTCCATTTGTAGGCAGCCACATCAAAGTGCTCATCAGAGTCCTCTGCAGCAAAGTTTGTGTGTGATCTTGTCCACCAGGGAGTGGGCACTTTTTCTATTCTACCTGCAGTATTAGCATCTGTGCTGGTTTCTGTGAATGTCGAATCAAGTGACTCCACTTCTTCATCATCACTGTCCTAACTGTTGTTCTCCCACCACTTTTTGGCCAGGTTACAGTTAGGTATCAGGAAAAAAACACATGGAAGAGTTATGGAGAACGGAGGGAAGGAAGAGGTACAAATTCAAACCAGTTACAGTTTTCTTGAGGAGCAGTTAGGTTTGGAGCAGAATGGCTTTGAAAGGTGATAATAAAATCTTCCATGCTTTCAGCCCCACCCTCGGCTGTGGTCTTAGCAAAGGCTCCAATAATCTCACCTACCACCTCTTGTGGAGCTAAGGACATGCAGCCGCTCCTGTCTCCCACCTGTTAGCACCTACAGCCTCTGTTGTCCACCACCTTGTCCTCCAGGAGATTGGTGTGTGTGCCATTGAATAGTGTGATACGATCTTTTTGAATAATGTAGCTGTCATGATTGAATACTGCTAGCGTGTATAAGCTGTGAAACATGGATGTAAGGAATGTAACAATGTGAAGTGTCTAAGGATGAAGTGAAACTATTAATGTGAGGTACGAATCCTGGTACAAACATATGTGCGTGTAGATAGAGATTGTTGAAAATTCAGTAATACAATGGTAGATTGAGCAGTGTCTGCGGCTAGTCATCAAGTTGGCAGAATATTGCATGTAAAATGCTCTTGACCACACATGTGATGCCATCAAAGTTTTTGCGGCATTGCATCCAGCTCTTCAGTCTTGACTCCTGACATTGACCAGCAATTAGCTATTCCCATTGCTTTCTCTGAAGTTGATAACCTGGATCAAATAGATCTCTTCTCTGCACTTCTTTGATCATATGCTCCTGTTTTATGTTGGAAAATATTGGAACTTGCAATCTCCCATGCCATATTTCTATCTTTCTCATTTCAGAATTAGTTATAAATTGACTTCCAGCTCTTGATTCAATAAATAGTGCTAGCCCTTCACACTTTTGGTCCCTTGTTGACGTGTGGAGCTGCTTAACAGCATTGTTACAAATGTACAAATTAGAAGCAGGGGTAGGCCATTTGTTCCTTTATCTTGCTTCGCCATTACCAATCATATTGTAGCCTTAACACCTCAATGCCTCATACTCGCTTATTCTATTAACCTTTTGCAAACTTTTGTGTTGGCTGCGCATGACCATAGTTCATATGCGAGCAGCAGGAAATTTGTATGCTACCGATATTGGAAGCAACAAGTGTAAGTTAGTCAGGATCTCATTTCCTGCCCTTTTTTTTCACCATTTTGCAAATTGGAATTTATTAGTGTTTAATATCTCCTCCCACAATTCAAAGATGTGCCAGGTGAATTGGCCATGCTAAATTGCCCATAGTGTCAGGTGCATTAGTCAGAGGGAAATGGGTCTGGGTGGGTTACTCTTCGGAGGGTTGGTGTGGATTGGTGGGGCCTATAGGTCTGTTTCCACACTGTAGGGAATCTAATCTAATCTAATGCTTAAATACTTACATTGTTTAAGTCTAACTTTAGTTTTTTAATTGTTTTTTCATGGGCTCCGGATGTTGTTGGCTAAGTCAGTATTCACTGCCTTTGTGAAGGTGGTGGCGAGCTACTTTCTGGGACTGCTGCAGTCCATGTACTATTGATAGACCTAGTACTGTTAAAGAGAGTATTCCAGGATTTTGACCCAGCATCAGAAAAGGACTTATGATATAGTTCCAAGTCAGGATGGAGGGGAATCCAGAGGTGACAGTGTTTCCATGCACCCGTTGCTTTTGTCCTGATGCATGGTTGCAGGTTTAGACAGTGCGTTCCAAGAAGTCTTGGTGAGTTGTTGCAGTACATCTTGTAATTGGTTCAGTTCTGCTAGAGTGCATTAGGGGTGAAGAACATGAATATTAAGATTATTGATAGGTCCCAATCAGCCATCCACATTGTCCTGGATGGTGATATATTCTTGAGTGTTGTTGGATCTGCACACATCCAGGCAACTCTAGACTATTCCGTAACACTCCTGACTTCTATCTTGTAGATGGTAGATAAGTGTGATTTCCTCTCACAGAATTCTCAGTCTCTGACCTGCTCTTGAAGCTATAGTATTTATATGGTTGGTCCATTTCAGTTTGGTCAATGGTAAGCCTAGGGCATTGATAGTGGGGGATCAAGCAATAGTAATGCAATTAAGCATCAAGTGCACATGGCTGGATTCTGTCCTGCTGGACATGCTTATCACCTGATGCTCATTTGTTAAAAATGTTACATGGTGCTTATGAGCCAAAACCTGAATGCTGTCCAGGTTTTGCTGCATGTAGATTCAAACTATTTTAGAATCTGAAGAATCATGAATGGTGCTGAACATTATACAATCATAGAAAATATAACATCTGATGTCATGATGGAAGAAATGGCATTGGTGGAGCAGCTGTAAAGAGTTCAACCAAAGATATTTTCCCATAGAACTTCTCAGAGGTGCCTGAGGACTTTGCTGATTGGCCTCCACTAACCATCTTTCTTTGTATAAGGTATGATTCCAACCATTATTATACTTTGCCTTTCACATTCATTAACCATAGCAGTGCAAAGGATTCTTGGTTCTGTATGCTGTCAAAGGCATCTGCTATCAATTCTCTCCGGTGAGTTGGAATCCTTTAGCACCTCATTTTGTGCAGGTGGGGAAAGATGACTAATACTTTGCAAATGTAGATATGTTTTCAAACATAAAAATAAACAATTTATATTCCTTAAATAAGACCAATGTTTCTTATGACATATTCAAATTAATTTGAAATTTAATTACTGGATAGATGTTTATATATTATTTTGGTTATATTCCTAATATTATTTTTAAGAAACTGAGGAAATGAAGAAATAGGTTTTGTGCAATATGCTTCGTCATTCTATTTGTGTGCTAAATAAAGGTGAAAAACCATCAATTCTGAATTATTTCCTTGACCTATGAAGATAATTGAATGAAATTTTCAACTTCTCAACCTATCATTATAATCCACAATAATTATTCCCGAGAGAGTAATTAACTCAGTTGTCTAGATACTTAGCATGTGATTCATAATAATCCCAAGAGTGCAGGATTTCATCCATGGACAAGCTGAGATAGTCTCAGGACCTGCTTCCTGTCACAGCACAAGCTGTGGTGTGCCTTAAGATAATCAAAGATTCTGCCCAGAGAAGAAGAAAATTATCCCTGACAAGTCATAGTTTTGAGGCAACAAACACATTGAACCATAACGTTTCATGCATTAATCATCTATAATTAACTTTAGGTCAGTAGACAATAGACAATAGGTGCAGGAGTAGGCCATTCTGCCCTTCGAGCCTGCGCCACCATTCAATATGATCATGGCTGATCATCCTTAATCAGTATCCTGTTCCTGCCTTATCTCCATAACCCTTGATTCCACAATCCTTGAGAGCTCTATCCAACTCTTTCTTAAATGAATCCAGAGACTGGGCCTCCACTGCCCTCTGGCGCAGAGCATTCCACACAGCCACCACTCTCTGGGTGAAGAAGTTTCTCCTCATCTCTGTTCTAAATGGTCTACCCTGTATTTTTAAGCTGTGTCCTCTGGTTCGGCACTCACCCATCAGCGGAAACATGTTTCCTGCCTCCAGAGTGTCCAATCCTTTAATAATCTTATATGTCTCAATTAGATCCCCTCTCAGTCTTCTAACTCAAGGGTATACAAGCCCAGTCGCTCCAGTCTTTCAGTGTAAGGTAATCCCACCATTCCAGGAATTGATCTCGTGAACCTACGCTGCACTCCCTCAATAGCCAGAAATTTCTTTATTCCCCAATTTAGATTGTCCTTCCTAAATAACCGCAGCTCGGATCTGACCGAACAGAAACTACACATGTTTCAAGCCAAAAGGCCGAGAAGCGATAATTCAAAAATATTCACTAATTTAAAAAAAAGCAAATGCACAAAGCAGCTTCATGGAGACATGGCAACTTTATGAGACCATGGAAGGAATAGACACTGGGCTCAAGGAAAATGAATTAATATTTGAATTGTGACCATCTCAAAATCAGTTTTCATTATTGAATGACCTTCAGCTGTACCTCCTATGGATTCTAGATTTAAATTACTTTGTAACTAGCCTATTATGCCATGTGTTTGCATAATGATAGCACATATGAATCTTTATCCATAAATAGAAAGATTACTGTACTACAGAATTGAAATAGCACATGGTTTTCAAAGAGCAAGGAGTCAGATTTCAACATGCTGTTTCATACAATGAAGAGTAAGAAATAAATTATTTCGACGGTATGTTTATTTTGTCATGGTGAGAGATGGTTTAAGTATGACCTAATATTTAATAGATTCAATAAATACTAGTTACCTCAACTACTAGTTTTACCACAGCAAAATTAAAGAAATTATTTATTCTCCTTCCAGTTTTTGCCTATGGTTACTTTATTTTTTTCATATTTCATTCTTTTCGGAAGATAATCATTTGCTTTACATTCAATTCCGTAAATGTAAGAAATCACTGATATCGAATCTAAATGGTTGTTCTTCATTTGTGAGAGTAATATAAGTTCTTAATATACTATCCAACTCAGAGATTACCCTGTCTTTGTCTGTTGTCCATACACTCACCCAATTAATCATTGGACAGCAAATAGAAGAGGGAACCATGTCTGTTTCTTTTCCACTCCTGCCCTTTGAGCTCAATTGTTGTGATCATCGAGCAATCAGCTAACTCAGCAAAGATTAGGAATCAATGTCATATCATGAGTTACATTTATCCACTGAGATGGTGGTAGAACTCTTTTTATAAACTCATGTGATCCCCTAATTGTGTATGACAAAATCTTTGATATTAAGATAACAGACATGGTGCCAGAATGTGACAGAGTACTGGGATATAAATTCGTACAGATAATCCCCAATATTGATGAGTTCCATTCTTAGTCTCATCATTACATGAATGGTCTGAAGTGAAACCTACTATCTTACCACTGAGAAAGTATCCTGCCCACTTGTGTCTGGTTTCTTAGCAACATTAGTAAAGGTCTGGGAGCAGTTGCTAGTTTCTTGCCTTGAATACAGCAAGGGATTAGAAGCTTCAATTGGAAAAAGCAACAGAAGCATATGAAATTGTGGGATGGACACAACTAAAGGACATTTTTGACATTTTTAAAGCTAATTTTTATTTAATGGAGAGAAAATCTCTGGTTACAACCAGAAGAAGTATCATCAAGTGACGGTGGTATTTGGAGTTTGTGGCAGATCTTACCAGCAGTGATGCAGATTTGTGTTTTTCTTTGCTTCAGGCTCAAGCTGAGGATTCTGGTGTTGGTGAGCAAGCTGCACAGACAGAACAAGAAGTGAATGGCAATAAAAAGAAGGCAAAGGTGATTAAGGCAGGAAAGGGAGATCTCCATTTTCCAGAGCTCACATCAACTGGCCATCAAGTAGAAGTGAAGGGGCTGGAAGGTACAGAACAAATTCCATATCCATAAAGCATAAATAACTATCTGGACTCCGAACTAGCTGGTCAAGTCAACGAACTGACAAAACCGAAAGTTGTGCATATCTGTGAGGAGGTCAGGATGTAGCAGATATTATCTTTGTCAAATTCTACAATAACTATTGATATCTTTCCTTGCATTTTTACATTTGCTGAAAATGTGTTGCTGGTTAAAGCACAGCAGGTCAGGCAGCATCCAAGGAACAGGAAATTTGACGTTGCGGGCCAGAGCCCCTTAATCAGATTCCTGATGAAGGGCTCTGGCCCGAAACGTCAAATTTCCTGTTCCTTGGATGCTGCCTGACCTGCTGTGCTTTAACCAGCAACACATTTTCAGCTCTGATCTCCAGCATCTGCAGACTTCACTTTTTACTCGAAGATTTTTTACATTTGGACAAACATACAGCACAAGAGCCTTGCAAACAAAGGTAGGGGAAATTTCCAATAAATCAGACACCAGGTTAAGATATCAGGAGAAAATTATTGTATCATTTAGACCAAATTGCGGAAATCCTAATCTAATCCACCATTGAGAAATTTTACTACCCCCAATTTTACTCCCTATTAAAATCAATGGAGAATAATGTTGAATTAAGTATAAAATTGATACTCCATTCAATTCTGAGAGTTTATTGCTCAGTGAGTTTGATTAAAATGATCTTCCTTGTATCAGATAATTCTTCAGGATGTAATGTTCCAAAAGTTCGAGGAGAAGAACTGTATAGGGCTATAAACGCACATGGGGATTGTTGTGCATCTTTAACTTGCATCTGTTTGTTTGGTACAGGCAGCATGGAAATAATTTTTCACTTTCTACACAATTCAATGACTTCAATTTCGAGCTACTACCAAGGTTGCTGTGGACAGGCTGGTTCTTCACCAGCGTGTACAAACTCATGGAAGGCTAATGTGAGATGAAGTTAAGTTGCTACTTAAATCCAAACGGCTCCTCTCAAAAGGAATTTCTATTTTGGCTGGACCATTCATTTTGGCTGATATTCATTTCACAAGTGACTTTGATTTGGAAAATGCACAATAATAGTACAACGTGGTCAAAAGCAGGCTTTAATATTCTTCAACATGTCACTAGAAGGCTGGGTACAGCATGTGAAATTCAGCCAAATATTCATAATGGGCTCAGATGCCAGATTAATTCCAAAAAGGTTGAGTCTATTGGAAACAGATGGCTAGTTTTTCTCCACGCTACATTAAATACCTTGACAATCAAAGCAGACAGGAGCAGGTGACATTCTTTTAATTTGGTGAAAATTGTCAAACAATTTCTTCCATATTCAAGATGTGGGCATACAAAACACTTCAGACCATGACACTGGACTTCTCAAGCACTGGTTTGTTTGTTAATTGTAAATACATTATATTGTGAAGCTCCAAACGAGAAACATGTTCTAATGCATTTCAACACATACACAGCGCTGTTCAATGTAATGGTCAAATTGTCTTTACAAGACAAAACCTTGTCATCAATCACTGCAGTTAAAGACATCCACCTTTTCATATAGCACCCAGTAATGACATTTGAAGACATTTAGTACTTACCAGTCAGAATATTCCTGTTACAGACAATTCTAACCTTTATTTCCTCTTAGCTGAGATGAGGCTCAGTTTTTTTATTCATAAGTTTATTCATGCATGGCAGATGTACACACCAAAATAATGTCACACAAATCAAATCTTCATCACAAGAACAAAAATTTTATACTCCTTTTGCAGATAAGAAGCTTCCAACTGTTCCCACAAATAATATAAGTAAAGTGTTTCACAATTTTTAACCTTTGTCTCTGTTCAACCCTAGTTGTATAACTCGCTTACAAGAGAGTACATAAGACTATATTATTCAATCATATTCAAACTAGTACATGTTACTCACTTCTATCATTCACATGTTTGCAGCTCCGAGCTGTAATAGAATTTGTTTTGCGATCGACAGTAAACCTACACTGTCTATTTTCCTTTTTTGCTCCTTGACAAGTCCCCAAGTACGATGGACAGATGGACACACACAAATGCATACACGTGCGCACACTCACAATAAGTTCCAGTAGCTTGTTTTTTTAGCCACAATATCTTCTTCCACAGTTTTCTTGATTTAAAGCAGTATCTGTTTCTTCCATTTTTAGTTCACAATACAAAAATAAAAGTGATCTCCCACGACTAAATCCCATCTTGAAACCAGTCAAAGTGAGAGCTGTAGTAGTGTAGATCAATACTCTTATGAGTAAACAACATTAGGCTTCTTTTTACATAATTATAAATGGAGGATGATAAACAACATCTTACTTGGACCCCTACGTACACAGATATCAATTCCACGTGATCTGACGTCACTGTGACATAGCTCTTTCCACACCTGCATAGTTACTATATTAAATAAAGGAATAATTGCCTTTACTCTGTGTCTCCCCAACCCAATTTCTTTTACAATACCCCATTTAACAAATTAACATATAACCATGAATGCAGCTTTAATTACTCCCACTTTTCTCCCAGAAATGTTTCCTGGTCAAGGTTTCAATCTCCAATCATATTCTCAGTCTGTTTAAAGATGGATGGGAGAGGCATAAGCCCTGTGGTGACCCTTGAATGGGAAAACCTATGCCCCATTGAGGTTTCAGTCCCTGATAATTAATCAAAGACACAGACATGACGTTTCAACTCTCATGAGCTTGAGGCTAACCGAGAGTCGGCAACAAAATTTCTGGAACTAGTAAGAACCTCTCATTCTTTCTATTCCAGGAGTACTGCCAAACACATTACAATTGGAGCCTTCTCCTGTCTACAAATCAGGTTTCCTGTGATCCCAGGCAAAAAAGGGAGATTCGCCATCATGAAAAAGAGAAGACTTTGAAAGTGGGCCTTCAGAGGATCCTTGCAATATCTTAAGCTGAAGAACTGATGGAAGATTGTACAATAACAGAACATACAGAGTCTATCACCTTCCTGTTAGTTTTGGTTTCATACAATAGTTTAGCCTGGCAAGACTTTAAGGATTAAGTTTTGCGTTTTCCTCCACATCTTTTACTAGTTCCTTTTCAGATTAAATTAGATTCTCTACAGCATGGAAACAGGTCTTTCAGTTCAACAAGTCCACACTGACCCTCCAAAGAGTAACCCACCCAGACCCATTTCCCTCTGACTAATTCATCTAACACTATGGTCAAGTTAGCATGGCCAGTTCACCTGACCTGCACATTTTTTGGCTGTGGGAAGAAACTGGAGCACTCGGAGAAAACCCATGCAGACACGGAGAGAATGTGCAAATTCCACACAGACAGCCGCCCGAGGCTGGAATTGTACCTGGGACCCTGGTGCTGTGAGGCAGCAGTGCTAACCAGTGGGCCACCGTGCTCTTAAAAAAAAATCACAGTCAATCTGAGTTGATCTCTTTCATTAAAACTTTTTCAGAATGGACTTCTGCATACTTAAATAAAAATCTCTGTACTCTTGTTCAAGAGTGTCTTTTTTAGAGGTACGATAATCACTTATGGATTAGATCAGAATGATTTCCTCAGCTAATAATTTCCAGTGACCTTCCAGCACTGATTAGATCAGAAAAAAAAAGGGAGATCCTTTCTCCCAGAGAATATATCTTGAATGTGTTGACTGGATACAGTCTGTAGGTGTCTCTGCAAAGGACTTGTGAGATTCTCTGTAAGCTTTTATTTTTCATTTATAAGTTCCTGTTTTGCCCAAAGGACTTTACTGAGGACTGTTAATTGCTCTGCTTATTCATGAAGCAAAGATGTCTGTGCAAATTCTATAACTTTAATGTTCCTTTGAACTTCTACTAGCTGGTCACTGATGTTAGAATGTGAGGCTTGAAGGTTTTCATTTTCTTTTGTCACCTTATTCAGGAGTTTCTGCAATTGTTCAATTTCCCTCAAAAATGTATATGTTTAAACTCAGGCTTGATAGTGCTGTGTGAGTGCTAATAGTTGGGCTTGTTCTCCAGCAGTGCCCTTGAGGTGAGTATATATCTTGCTTAGATTTAATGTAGACAAGTCCCATTTAATACTTGACTTGAGTTTAGGCATTTTTTTTTGCTGAAAGACTCCTTGAGTGCCTCCATAGCTTGGTACTGAGACTCTTGTGTAGCTGTCAGCTGACTTTTATGCAAATTAATGATCACAAATTAATGTACAGTATTGACTTCATCCAATTTGCATTTGCGTATCTCCTTTTCTTTCACCAGCTGCTTGCAGTTGTCAGAACTACCTTTTGTGAGATTTGAACATTTTCCTTAGGCTGTATCAAGTTTATCTTGCTGCTCTTTGTTCATTGTTGTACGTCCTTATTGAAGTTCTGGGACTTCTTTTTCATGTCAGATTGAATACTGCTTTCTAATTTCATATCCTGGCTATCTCAGAATTCTACATCACTTTGTTTTGCTGCAGAAGTTTTTGAAGCGTCATTACTGATTGAACTAGTACATTAGTGCTTTTTTGCTTCCCAGCAGCGATCTGGCTAAATACTGTGGGAAGAAATTCTTCATTTTAACTGTGACTACATTAACTTTTGCTGCATTTCCTGTGCAGGTAATGTGCAATAAGTAGACGATATTACATCTTTATCTTCTTCAAGAAAGGCCTGATTCTCCTCAAAAGAGACAATTAGGATTTTAGAAATAGTGCTCCTGAATCTAAAGTTACAGAAGCCCGAAAGTTTCAGTTTCAAGTAAATGAATGACTTGTGTGCTGGTTTCCTTCTCTACAACTATATTCTGAAAGAACAAGCCACTATTTGAATGCCCACTGGTTGTTGCCACAACCTGTAGTGCCTTCCATGTTTCCATGAGGAAATTAAGATTTACGTACCCATCTCCATAATCTCTTTCCCATTGTAGTGAAGCATAGCTCACATAGAGTCATAGAGTTATAGAGATGTACAGCATGGAAACAGACCCTTCGGTCCAAACTGTCCAAGCCGACCAGATATCCCAACCCAATCTAGTCCCACCTGCCAGCACCCAGCCCATATCCCTCCAAACACTTCCGATTCATATACCCATCCAAATGCCTTTTAATTGTTGCAATTATTCCAGCCTCCACCACTTCCTCTGGCAGCTCATTCCATACACGTACCACCCTCTGCGTGAAAAAGTTGTCCCTTAGGTCCCTTTTCTAACTTTCCCCTCTCACGCTAAACCTATGCCCTCTAGTTCTGGACTCCCTGATCCCAGGGAAAAGACTTTGTCCATTTATCCTACCCATGACCCTCATAATTTTGTAAACCTCTATAAGGTCACCCCTCAGCCTCCGACGCTCCAGGGAAAATAGCCCCAGCCTGTTCAGCCTCTCCCTATAGCTCAAAATCTCCAACCCTGGCAACATCCTTGTAAATCTTTTCTGAACCCTTTCAAGTTTCACAACATCTTTCTGATAGGAAGGAGACCACAATTGCACGCAATATTCCAACAGTGGTCTAATCAATGTCCTATACAGCCATGATGTGACCTCCCAACTCCTGTACTCAATATTCTGACCAATAAAGGAAAGCATACCAAATGCCTTCTTCACTACCCTATCTACCTGCGACTCCACTTTCAAGGAGCTATGAACTTGCATTCCAAGGTCTCTTTGTTCAGCAACACTCCCTAGGACCTTACCATTAAGTGTATAAGTCCTGCTAAGATTTGCTTTCCCAAAATGCAGCACCTCGCATTTATCTGAATTAAACTCCATCTGCCACTTCTCTGCCCATTGGCCCATCTGGTCCAGATCCTGTTGTATTCTGAGGTAACCCTCTTTGCTGTCCACTACACCTCCAATTTTGTGTCATCTGCAAACTTACTAACTATACCTCTTATGCTCGCATCGAAATTATTTATATAAATGACAAAAAGTAGAGGACCCAGCACCAATCCTTGTGGCACTCCACTGGTCATAGGCCTCCAGTCTGAAAAACAATCCTCCACCATCACCCTCTGTCTTCTACCTTTAAGCCAGTTCTGTATCCAAGTGGTGAGTTCTCCCTGTATTCCGTGAGATCTAACCTTGTTAACCAGTCTCTCATGGAGAACCTTGTTGAATGCCTTACTGAAGTGCATCTAGATCACATCTACTGCTGTATCCTCATCAATCCTCTTTGTTACTTCAAAAAACTCAATCAAATTTGTGAGACATGATTTCCCACGCACAAAGCCATGTTGACTATCCCAAATCAGTCCTTGCCTTTCCAAATACATGTACATCCTGTCCCTCAGGACTCCCTCCAAAACTTGCCCACCACTGACATCAGGCTCACCGGTCTATAGTTCCCTGGCTTGTCCTTACTACCCTTCTTAAAAAGTGGCACCACATTAGCCAACCTCCAGTCTTCCGGCACCTCACCTGTGACTATCGATGATACAAATATCTCAGCAAGAGGCTCAGCAATCACTTCCCTAGCTTTCTACAGAGTTCTAGGGTACACCTGATTGGGTCCTGGGGATTTATCCACCTTTATTACTTTCAAGACCTCCAGCACTTCCTCCTCTGAAATATGGATATTTTGCAAGGTGTCACCATTTATTTCCCTACAGTCTATATCTTCCATATCCTTTTCCACAGTAAATACTGATGCAAAATGCTCATTTAGTATCTCCCCCATTTTCTGTGGCTCCACACAAACGCCACCTTGCTGATTTTTGACGGGCCCTATTCTCTCCCTAGTTACCCTTTGGTCCTGAATGTATTTGTAAAGACCCTTTGGATTCTCCTTAATTCCATTTGTCAAAGCTATTTCATGACCCCTTTTTGCCCTCCTGATTTTCCTCTTAAGTATACTCCTACTGCCTTTATAATCTTCTAAGGATTCACTGTCTATACTTTACATATGCTTCCTTCTTTTTCTTAACCAAACCCTCAATTTCTTTAGTCATCCAGCATTCCGTATACCTACCAGCCTTTCCTTTCACCCTAACAGGAACATACTTTCTCTGGATTCTCAAGGCTTCCCATTTCCCAGCTATCCCATTACCTGCGAACATCTGCCCCCAATCACCTTTTGAAAGTTCTTGCCTAATACCGTCAAAATTGGCCTTTCTCCAATTTAGAACTTCAACTTTTAGATCTGGTCTATCCTTTTCCATCACTATTTTAAAACGAATAGAATTATGATCGCTGGCTCCAAAGTGCTCCCCCACTGACACCTCAGTCACCTGCCCTGCCTTATTTCCCAAGTGTAGGTCAAGTTTTGCACCTTCTCGAGTAGGTACATCCACATACTGAATCTGAAAATTGTCTTGTACGCACTTAACAAATTCCTCTCCATCTAAACCCTTAACACTATGGCAGTCCCAGACTATGTTTAGAAAGTTAAAATCCCCTTCCATAACCACCCTATTATTCCTACAGATAGCTGAGATCTCCTTACAAGTTTATTTCTCAATTTTCCTCTATTAGGGAGTCTATAGTACAACCCCAATAAGGTGATCATCTCATTCTTATTTCTCAGTTCCACCTAAATGACTTCCCTGCATGTATTTCCAGGAATATCCTCTCTCAGCACAGCTGTAATGCTATCCCAAATCAAAAATGCCACTCCCCCTCCTCTCTTGCCTCCTTTTCTATCCTTCTTGTAGCATTTGTATCCTGGAACATTAAGCTGCCAGTCCTGCCTATCCCTGAGCCATGTTTCTGTAATTGCTATGATATCCCAATCCCATGTTCCTAACCATGCCCTAAGTTCATCTGCCTTCCCTGTTAGGCCTCTTGCATTGAAATAAATGCAGTTTAATTGATTAGTCCTACCTGATCCTTGCCTGCCCTGACTGTTTGACTTGCTTCTGTTCTCAACTGTACCAGTCTCAGATTGATTCTTTCCTCATTATCTCCCTCTCCCCCACTACCCCCCCCGCCTTAGTAGTTTAAATCCTCCCAAGCAGTTATAGAAAATCTGTCTGCCAGGATATGAGTCCCTTCCAATTTAGCTGCAATCCGTCTTTCTTGTGCCGGTCACTTCTACCTCAAAAGAGATTCCAACGGTCCAAAAATATGAATCCTTCTCCCATACACCAGCTCCTCAGCCATGCATTCATCTGCTCACTTGTAGCACTGCGATTAATCCAGATATTACTACTCTCGAGGACCTCCTTTTTAAATTCTTGCCTAACTCTCTGTAATCTCCCTTCAGAATCTCAACATTTCCCTTTCCTATGTCACTGGTTCCAGCATGGACAATGACCTCTTGCTGGCCCCTCTCCCCCTTGAGAACATTCTGCACCCTGTCTTGGACATCCTTGATCCTGGCACCAGGAAAGCAACACACCATTCTGATTCTTCGATGCTGGCCACAGAAACGGCTGTCTGTACCTCGGACTGGAGAGTCCCCTAATACAATTGATCTCTTGGAACCCGACGTACCCCTCATTGCATTACAGCAAGTCGCAGTACAAGAAACTTGGCTGTTCATGCTACATTTCCCTGAGAATCCATCACCCCTTACGTTTTCCAAAACAGCATACTTGTTTGAAATGGGTATAGCCACAGAAGGCTCCTGCACTAGCTGCCTACATCTCCTACCTTTCCTGGAGTTGCCCCATCTATGTGATTGTACCTGAGACTTTCTCCCCTTCCGATAACTGCCATCTATCACATACTGTTGCTGTTGCAAATTCCTCATTGCTTCTAACTGTATCTCCAACTGATCCATTCAGGCTGATAAGATTTGCAACCAACAACATTTATTGCAGATATAATCCACAGTAACTCTTAAAGTCTCTTTTAAACTCGCACATCCGACAAGAAGCGCATATTACTCTACTAAAGGCCATTTTTGCCCCTTCACAATCTACAGACCCAGAAAATAACACCATCTTATTCCTCTACAAACACTGCCCCAGGTTAAAATAATAGTTATGGCTTTTATTTTAAGTTTAATCAAGAGACATATCTCAAAAAACATATAACCAAGAAAGAACCCACTCTACTCACTACTGCAGACTTTCTGTAGGTCACATTTAAAAACAATATCCTTACCTGCTTCTGTGCTGTGACTTCACTCAAACAGTTCCTCCAAGATCAGTTGTGAATTTCAATGTTTGTTAATTTTCCCAGATGCACTCCGATGTCCAGCGATACATGAATTCAAACAGCAAAGGCAGTAACTGTACAGGTTCACTGCTGTATCAGTTTCTTTCTCTCTCACTCCTGCACTGACCTCACCATGTGCTTCCTTTGTTTGTTGTTCTCCCTTTTAAAACTGCTGGTTTTTTTAAACTTTTTTTTCCAAAGTTCCAAAACAATGCAACAGCATATAAAACAGTGATTGCTGCTCCTGGAATTCAAGGAAATCGCCTCCAGCACCTAAAATACCTCAATAAAGGAGCAGCTGTTACAGCCAGAAATTGTTCCCATCCTCCATCTTGGATTACCCAGAAACTCTGATTCTTGTACTTCTCAAGCTCCAAATCTAAGGTTTCCTGGCCTCAACCATAGCTATCATTCAAAAAGATCAATACATATGCTTCAATGTCTAATTTACAACTAAATTATCTGTTGGTTACTTTATTCTCTGCATCCCAATTTCATCTTGCAAGACACTTTTGACAAGGAAATCAAATTGTTGATCTGCAGAGCAAGTTCATTCTGCTATTTTACAGTGCTTACTGCAAGAACTCCTGTGGATTGCTGTGAGTTGTGTTTAATTTTCTGTGATGCCACTGCAGCCTCCCCCAGGTGTCTCACGGAACATCCACAACTCGAAATGAAATTGTGTTTCTATGGGTATAGTTGCCCCAAGATTTGAACCCCACCTTATGTGTTTGGGTGCTTGCCATCAATGTTTCTTTGAAGTGCTCATTTTCTCCTATTCCTATAAATACTTTTTACTTCTGTCTTACTTACTAGGTTGATTGGTTCTTTCCTGTTGCTAATTGTGGTTGCTGCTGTGGGCCTTCTCTTATACTTCACTATCTGCGGGTGGGCCTTCCTGTTCTGCAGTTCAGTGCCTACATGTGTAATCAAGTTCTTTGTAATCAAATCTTATCACTGAGCTTTACTTTGGATATATTTCCCATTGCTGGGTTTAGATCACTGAGCTAGCTTTGTGGTTTACCTTCATTGAACTTCACTTCAGACTCTCTCCTCCAGTTACATGGGTCAGGTCACCACTTTCAGGTATTAATGTGAGATCTAAATTCTTGTGATTGATTGGCAATAGGCTTTATTGAACATTAAATGTTGGCAAGACAGGACATCTTATTTGGTGCCCTATAGACCCAGGTGCCTGTTTCATGTAATCTGATGCCACTGTTGCCGAGCTCCATTTGCAAGTGCTCAGTTTCAACACTTAGAATAATGGTAGAACAGCCCATCTAACTGGTGGGAGCACACACAATTGGCAGGAGGCCACAACAGAGGACTTGTAGGACTGGTCCCAAAGCAGTTACTTCAGGAACATGGCACAATCTGAGGACGGGCAATGGCTGGACCTTGCCATGGTTTGTGGGAGAGGTGAGCCCAGTTAAAGGGAGGCCTAAGGCTTCCTTGTGCATTCCAGAGGAGTACTCCTGGATCCTTCATAAAGAAGCTGAAAAAATAAATGTAAAATTTATGATTCCAGGTAGGCATGAATCAAATGCTGGAAATCTTTGCCTTAACTGATACAATTTCACACACTCCACTTCAACTGGGGTTCTGATAATGGATCCACATATTTCAAATGAGAGTCATCTTCCTTCTTGCAGCATCCTACTCACTTGTTTGAAAGAACAGACAATATTGGAACATGTCAGGAAGGAAGCAGGATTGAAGGGAGTAAGTGAACCCTTTAACCTGCAATACCGACTCACATTGTAACCCTCAACTGAGGTCAGTTCAAACCAGGACTAATGTTCTGAAGTCTGAAAAATGTGCTCATTTCTTGATTATAGTGAATCATTACCTTCAATAGAAAGAAAAGTGTATTCCATATGTACAGAAGTCCATAATTGAACACTGGGCTGCAATTATTCAGCATAGCAGCCCACACAATTTGAACAATTTTTTTTTCTGGTTAGATTCCAAGCTGGAGATAAATTAAACGTCAATCTGCTATTTGAAAGCTCAGAACAATAGAGACTAAAGTCATCATTGTGCTGAGAAATCATTCTATGCATCAATGATAAACAACTGATGTTTTATCACTCTACTGCAGGAAAGATTCTGTGTCAGCCGGACTAATGAAAACTGTAGAATATATTAGCCAAAGTGCAGTATTAAATTTACATTGCATGATGTCTCCTTAATTTTTGTCTAATAATCAAACATACGGCATAGGATTCAGCATGACTAGGTTAACTGACATGTACTTCATGGAACTACAGCATAATCCTTATTGTAATGAATTTACAATAACACTAAACAATTTCCAAGATATTAAACATGAGGAGGGTTGGTGGTAGGGGTGGGGGATGGTGGAGCAAGATATAATCTTTAGGCGAAGTCAGGCTGGAGGATGGGGAATGATTGCATCAGGGTACACATTTATTCATTATTTTAATGTCATACATATCGCGATACTGCATGTATCTCATAAGCAGAAATTGAAGCATGAGGACCCAGTACTGAAAGTGATGCAGCATTGGTGTGAGTAAACAGAAGGACTTCCATGGGACTGCTTAGAATCAGTGGATTGGTCCTTACTCAAGGACTTAGCAGCCAACCTAAACGGGTATTCCACTAGTGTTACAGACTTTATTAGTAACTGTGTAGATGACTGTGTGCTGAAAAAGTTAATCTGAACATTCGTCAGTCAGAAACTGTGACTGAACTGGGAGATCCACTCCTCACTGAAGTCCAGGTCAGAAGTGTTCAAGTCAGGGGACCTTGACTTGTGCAGGAAGTCCAGGCACAACCTTCACAAGGCCATCAGAGATGCCAAAAAGCAATACCAAACTAAGCTTGAGATTCCGATTAGCCACATGGACACCTGTCATTTGTGGCAAGGCTTGCATGACAGGCTACAAAGTGAAGTCAAACAAAATTACAGGCAACAGTACATCCCTGCCCATTGAGCTTAATGCATTGTATGCTCACTTTGAACATAAATGCAGTGAAACAATGTCACCTATCTCAACAGCCTCGGATGTACCTATACCTTGGTCACTGCTGTAGCCTTCTTATGGGTGATCCTACAAAAAGTGACTGGTCTGGATGGAGTCCCCAGCCGTGCACTCTGATCTTGCATGGGAGTATTTGCTGACATCTTCAACCTCTCCTTACTATGATCTGAAATCCCTACCTACTTCAAGGACAGCACCATCATCTCAGTGCCAAGGAAAAATCACAGCATGCCTCAATTACTACCGTCTGGTACCACTGGCTTCCATAATTATAAAGTGTTTTGAGAGCTTGGTCATAGTTCACATCAACTCCGGCCTCCCAGATTGCCTTCACCCCTTGCAATTCACCCACCAATGTAACAGGTCCATGGCATACACTCATCCCTGGAAAACAAGGGTACCTTTATCAGACTTCTCCTTATTGGCTGCAGTTTCACATTTAACACCATAATTTGAAACAAACTCATCTCCAAATTCTGGGACCTAGCTCTCTGGACCCCTTTCTGTAACTGGATTCTCGACTTCCTGATCAAGAGACCACAATCAGTAAGGATAGGTGACAACACTGCCTCCATGTTAGTCCTCAATACCGGTACTCCTCAAGGCTGCATACTCAGCCCCTATTATACTCCTGATATACACAATTGTGTGGTCAAATTCCACACCAATTCCATTTACAAGTTTGTTGATGACACCGCCATTGCAGGTCAGATCTCAAACAACAACGAAATGTAGTACAGGAAGGAGATAGAGTGCAAAGCAGCATGGTGTAAAGACAACAATCTCTCCATCAATGTTAGCAAAATGAAGGAGCTGGTCATTGACTTCAGAAACTGGAGTGGAGAGCATGTATCAATAGTGCTGAGGTGGAGATGGTTGACAGCATCAAGTTCCTGGGAGTGATAATCATCGATTGAAAGTATCCTATCTGGTCTTCTGCTCTTCTCAAGACAAACAAAGCTACAGAGAGTTGTGAATACAGCCCAGCCCATCACACAAACCAGCTTCCCATCCATCGACTTCATCAATACTTCTTGCTGCATTCGGGAACTTACTAAGATAATCAAAGTCCCTCCCACCCTGGTTCTTCTCTCTTCCATCCTCTTCTGTTGGGAAGAAACTATAAAAGTTTGAATACATGTCTGAACAGATTCAACAAAAGCTTCTTCCCTGCCATTGTCAGACTTTTGTATGGAGCTCTTAAATGTTAATGTCATTCTCTCTCTGAACCTTCTTGACACTTTAACACTGTATCCTGCACTCTGACCTGTTACCCTGATGCACTTGTATAATACAATCTGCCTGTGAAGCACAGACGACAACTACTTTTCACTGTAACTCAGTACATGTGACAGTAACAAATCAAATCTATCTAAAGTGTACATTGGGAGTTATGTCATGATGTCAGTATGATAAAGGTATAAAGGTATCAGTTGTCTCTTGAATAACTGCTGTTGCATTGTGTGGACAGTCAGGAAAGACAGATAATCCACCAGTTTGAGCACAGTGTGATAGAGTTGTCATGCATTTCGTTATTCTACAAAGACATTTTCTCATGTGTATTCTCAGTCAAATCCCAGTCTCAGTGTTCATGGTACCAAATTTAACAAAATCACCAGAGCAAACATGCTAATATACTCTTCTTATTCTCACTTAATTATTTGGTTTTATGTGATCATTTTTTGGAAAAGTGTAAAAGCATATTTCATTTCAGAAGTCAGAGAAGTAGAGTTGAAGCATAAGAATTTCACTGCAGTACAGGCTGAGGAGCTGAAGTTTTTAAACTTGAGTGCCACTACTGGTAAAGGAGTGTAACTAAAGTGTGACAGGTAGCTTTCATGGTAAATGTATACACAGGAATTCATTATGGAGAAAGTTGACAGGAAGCGTGAAAGATAAAAGATGTTTCAATTATGACTAATTACTTTCCTATAATGTTATACAGTACAAGACAGAATATGAGCACCCGATTACTGCCTCTGCCATTGTGGTTTTGCTGGCTGTCCTCTTCTGGTTCCATCTCTCCTTCTCTTCGAACACTCACCTTATTTTATTGATCCTCTGAGTTGTCCTGGAATTCAGAAAGTAAATATTAATGCTCTGGAAAATGTTTCAGGAGACTTTCACTAATCTGTCCACAGTACTCCAGGAAGTGGCAGTTGCAATGAATGCAGACCAGAATGAAATTAGAGATTGCTGCACTTTCAGAGTTGAGAATATTCTGATTTTTTTTTGTATCACTGTATAATCTAACTGTACTTACCATTCCCATTGTATGTTGGATATCATTCTATCTAACATGGCCTTATGTACATGCATCACCCCCCTAACATAAAGGGTTCTGCATGAAATTATTATTTGCTGTGAAGAGCTATTTTAAAGTTTGGATTTTTTCTTTGCCACTTTGCATTGTGATACTCTGTATCTTCTAATGACTTGAGATTACAAGCTCAAGGTTGGGATCTCACTGAATGTCATTGAATAGAAGAAATATATATTTATGAATTAGGAACATGAGAGGGCCACTCAGCCCATCTATCCTGCATCGCCATTCGGTAAGGTCATGGCTCATCAGGTCATTGCCACCTGCTCATATGATCTTTCAGCCAAACTCAGCAGGACAGAGAAAGTTACATAGTTCATACTGTGTAAAAACTGAATTAAACTGCACTTGCTGTAAATCAGAAATAAAAAGAGAAATTGCTGGAAAAGCTCAGCAGGTCTGACAGCTTCTGTGCAGAGAAGTCAAAGTCACTTGACCCAAAACATTAATTCTTATTTCTACCCACAGATGCTGTCAGACCTGCTGTGTTTTACCAGCAATCACTGATAAGTTTCTCAACCTCATTCTCCTGCTTTCTCCCTGTAACCCTTGAGCCCCTTACCAATCAAGAACCTATCCATCTCTGTCTTAAATACACTTAATTACTTGGCTTCCACAGTCTTCTGAAGCAATGAGTTCCACAGGATGAAGAAATTCCTCCTCATCTCAGTTCTGAATCTTTGTCTCTTCACTCTGAGGCAATGTCCTCAGGTCCTAGTCTCTCCTACGATTGGAAATGTCTTGTCCATGTCCACTTTATCCAGTCCACTGCTGCAATGAGTTCCACAGATTAACCACCCTCTGTACTCTGTAAGTTTCAGTGAGATGCCCCCGTATTCTTCTAAACTCGAACAAATACATCCCAGAATTCTCAATTGTTTCTCATAGAACAAGCCCTTCATCCTGAGGTCATTCTTGTAGATGTCCTCTTGATCCCTCCAATGCCATTATATCTTTCCACAGATGTGAGGCCCATAACTGCACAAAACAATCACAAATGCATTCTGGCCACAATGTTATAAAGCCTCATCAGTACATCTCAGTTATTGTATTCGTACGGTGTTGAAATGCATGCTAACATTGTATTTGTCTTCCTAACTGACAACTGAACCTGACTGTTAACCCTAAGAGAATTCTGAACTAGGACTCTGAAGTCCCTTTGTCCTTTAGATTTCCAAAGCCTATCCCCATTTAGAAAATAGTCAATACCTCTATTTTTCCTACCGAGTACATAACCTCATTCTTTCCCACATTGTTCTTCTTCTGTCACTTCTTTACCCATCCTCCTAGCCTATCCAATTCCTTCTGCAGCCTCCCCATTTCTGCAACACCACCAGCAGTCCTAAATCTGCTGTTAACTTAGCAACAATGTCTTCAATTCTGTCATCCAGATTGTTAATGTCTAACATTAATAGTTCTAGTTAAACATGGTGCCCAACTGAACTCCACTAGTCACCAGCTGCCGTCCTGAAAAAGACCCCTTTATCCCCACACTCTGCTTTCTGCCAAACAGCCAATCCTCTATCCATTGTCCCTAACATGTTCCTTGTCCCTAACACCAAGCTCTTATTAACCACTCTCCTGTTCAGCTCCTTGTTAAAGGCCTTCTGGAAATCTAAATAGATCACATTCCCTGTTTTTTCTTTGCATAACTTACACATTACCTCCTCAAAGAATTCAAACAGATTTGACAGGAATGACCTCACTTTGACAAAGCCATCCCTACTTTACTATGCACTTCCAAATACTCCACAATCTGATCCTTAGTCATGCACTCGACAGAGAGCAAAACTCTACAGAAGCTTCTACAGGAGACAGAAAATCATTAATCTTCCCTTTCCTTTCCACACTCCTTTCCTGCATATTTCACTCAATTGAATTTAGCTGTTGCTTAGCAGACCATGAATTAGAAAGTATTTACCCTACTGTCATCATTAAACTTGGTGAACCAGCTAGTCTTGTTCTGCCATCAATTCCGTATGTTTGATTTTAAGGTGCAACTGTTCTGTTAAAATTCAACTCAAACAAGAGAAAAAAATGTCTGTCTGTCTGTCTCTCATTTTGTGCTTTTCTCTTTCTCGCTCATTTATTTTATTAGTGCTTGAAATAGAGAAAATCTTCATGTGATGAGTTATACCAATTATATGGAGTCATAGAGATGTGCAGCACGGAAACAGACCTTCAGTCCAACTCGTCCATGCCGACCAGATATCCGAACCTAATCCAGTCCCATTTGCCAGCATTTGGCCCATATCCCTCTGACCTCTTCCTATTCATATTCCTGTCTAGCTGCCTTTCAAATGTTGTAATTGTACCAGCCTCCACCACTTCCTCTGGCAGCTCATTCCATCCATGCACCACCCTCTGCATATGCCAGTGATAAAGACATCTGCCTACTCAAGTATTTGAAACCTGCTGCTACAGGTCGTTAGTTTTTTAAGGCACATCCCCCAAAGCATCAGCCCTCCTTTAAGGGACTATGAAGTGAAAACTAATGTACAAGCAAAAGTAGGAAAATAAAAAGACAGAACAGCAAAACTAGTAATCAAAAGGAACAAACAAGCGATGGACTTTACTTCAAGAAATAAAAGGAAGACCTTCAATAAGAAATGGA
The DNA here is from genome assembly GCF_020745735.1 of Hemiscyllium ocellatum. Lineage (NCBI taxonomy): Eukaryota > Metazoa > Chordata > Chondrichthyes > Orectolobiformes > Hemiscylliidae > Hemiscyllium > Hemiscyllium ocellatum. The sequence continues at coordinate 54,251,465 of NC_083416.1, forward strand.
AGGCAAATACTTAAATATTGATTGGACAGCAAATGATAGCTTCACTGAATTGCAACAATGTAAGCATCATGTGAAGCTTTTTTTCATTCACCAGTGGAATGTTGGTGCCGCATGTATTACCCGTTCCTATCTGCTGTTGAGAAGGTGTTGGTGAGCTGTCTTCTTGAACTGCTGCAGTCCTCATGCTGCAGATTGAGCCACAACACCCTTAGAGAATTCTGGGATTTTGAACCAATGACAGTGCAGGAGTGACAATATATTTCCGAGTCAGTATGGTGAGTGGCTTGGAAGGAAACCTGGAAATGGTGGTGTTCCCATGTATCTGCTGTCCTGGCCCTTCTAGTGGTTGCATTTGAAAGGTGATATGTAAGGTTCTATGGTGAATTTCTGCAGTACACCTTGTAGATAGTACACACTTCTGCTACTCAGCATTGGTGGTGGAGAAGCTGAATGCTTGTGGATGTGGTGTCAGTTAAGTGGCTTGCTTTGTCCTGGATGGTGTCAAGCTTCTTGAGTGTTGTTAAAGTTGTGCTGATCCAGGCAAGTGGGGACAATTCCCTTACACTCCTGTCTTGTTCCTTGTAGGTAGTGGACAGGAAGTAAGTTACTCGCCAAAGTATTCCTAGACTGTGACCTGCACTTGTAGTCATTGTGTTTAAAATGGCAAGTTTAGTTTTTAGTCAATGGTAACCCCCAGGATGTCGATAATGGGGGATTCAGTGACAGTAACACTATTGAATGTTAAGGGACTGTGGTTAGATTGTCCCTTGTTGGTGGTGGTAATTGCCTGGCATTTGTGTGGTGCTAATGTTACTTCCGCTTGTCAGCCCAAGCCTGGATATTGTCAGATCTTGTTGCATTTGAGCATGGACATGCTCTGAGGAGTCATGAATGGTGCTGAACAGTGTGCAATCATTGGTGTACATCGCCAGTTTTGACTTTATATTGGAGAGATGGTCATTGATAAAACAACTATGATGTTTGGGACTGTGACACTACCCTGAGGAACTCTTGCAGAGATGTTCTGGAGCAAAGATGACTGACCTCCAATAACCATAACCATCTTACTCTGTGCCACGTATGACTCCAACTAGTGAGTATTTGCCTCCTGATTCCCATTGATTCTAGTTTTGCCAGGGCTCCTTGGTGCCACACAGTCAAATGTGGCCTTTATGTCAAGGGCTGTCACTCTCACCACACCTCTGGACTTCAGCTCTTCTGTCCATGTTTGAAGCAAGGCTGTAATGAGCTCAGGAGCTGAGCGACCCTGGCAGAGTGCAAACCGGGCATCATTGAGCAGGTTACTGCTGAGTAAGTGCTGCTTGAGAGCATTATTGATGACACCCTCCATCACTTACTGATGATCAAGAGTAATAGACTGGGTTGGATTTGTCCTGCTTTTTATTTAGAGGACATACCTGGGCATTTTTCCACTTTCTCAGGTAGATGTCAGTGTTATAACTGAACTAGAATAACTTGGCTAGGGAGAAGCAAATTCTGGGGAACAAGTCTTCAATACTATTGCCAGAATGCAGGGCCCTTCGTCTTTGTGATATCCAATGTCTCCAACTGTTTTTTGATATCACATGAAGTGAATCTAATTGGCAGAAGATTTGTATCTGTAGTCCTGGGGTCCAAATGGATCATCCACTTGGTACTTCTGGCTGAAGATAGCTGAGAGTATTCAGCTTTATTTTACAGATTAGACAATAAATGATCCAAAGAGGAAATCTTTGAAAATCTTACTCATTATCAGCAAAGAGAAGCTTCACAGAGTAAATACATTCATCTTTCCAGGGACAATAAAAAAGATCCAGATGAGATCTGGCAAGTACTTGAGGACCAGCTCAAGTTATGAATCACTTCCAGATTAACAGATTCCTGATGAAGGGCTTATGCCCGAAACATTGACTCCCCTGCTCCTCGGATGCTGCCTGACCTTTTTCCAGCACCACATTTTTTGACTCTGATTCTCTAGCATCTGCAGTCCTCAGTTTCTCCCAGGTTGCTACTCATATCATACAGGCAGAAACCCAAGGGTCTACTGATGACTTTGTCACAAAGAATTTACAGCGAAAGAAATAAGTATGATTTCTCCAACGAGGAACTCACAGACAGACTAACTGAGTTGGTAATTGCCTCTACACTGAATAAAGCCTTCAGGAAAGATTTTCTGGGCAAGGGAAAGAAACGTGCAATTGATGCCTTGTTGGAAGATGGACACCAGCATGAAGCCATAGTGGCAGGCCAATGTCAAGTTCATGCTTTAGATGCAGAGAAAATTATTGTTACAGTCTACAAAGTGCACCAAACCACCAAGATCATAGATACGAATTAGGCCCTTTTAAATTGAAATGAGACATTTCTTCACTCAGTGTATGGTAAGCCTGAGGGTGGGGGACAAAATAGAAATTTGCATTGGGATGGCTCCCTGATGTATTCCCAGATGTGCAAAAAATATAACAATCAGAGAATCTTACATATTGTAGAATTCACTACTATAGAAAATTGTGGAGATGAAGTCACTGAATATATTTAAGAAAAAAAATAGGTTTCCACAGGATAAAGTTGGTAAATGAACAAAGAGAGAGCAGGTGTATGGAGTTGAGATAGAAGATCAACCCTGATCATGTTGAGTGGCAGAGCAAGCTCCGAGAGCTGAATTCCTGTTATGAGTTTCTGTGTTTCTATGTTACCAAACATTTTGTAGTTTTTCCTCAACTTCTGTATTTGAGGCATTTATTCCCTGTTGTGGGTTGAAGGCTGGTGGGATAGACTTTGACAACCCTACATCATTAGCACAGTGTACCTCCGTCAAAACATTCCTAAAGGTCGAACATTTTGACAAAAACCCTATTGTAAGCCACGCCTACATTTTACAAAATATCACTTTGATGTGTGCAGCTTGTTTGACCAGATCAATAATATTGACAATTGACAGGAACTTGCGTTCTAATTCCAGGAAAATGCAAGATGCTGAAGAAAGAGTTGAGAATCCCCTCACTGGTGACTTCAGAACAGGATCAAACTAGAAGCAGTACCAACCAGGTAACAAGATCATATATAACATTAGAAACATTAAATATTAGACATTTTTGTCAAAACAATATGTAAGCTTCTCTGATTGTTATATTTTTTGCACATCTGGGAATGCGTCAGGGAGCCATCACAATGCAAATCTCTATTTTTTTTCCTCCCACCCTCAGATTTACCATCCTGAAGCTGGAAACATTCTGCACTGTATGTCAGCTTGCTCTTGATTTAAATGACATAGTATTCTAGATGCAATGCTCACACTTACTTCAGCAGCTCTTATGATCTGTTGCATTTTTGCAAATTTGGTAAGCAGAATATTGCTGGAGGAGGCTGCTTTTTCAATTTGTATGGGAGCAGAGTGACGTCTGCTGGTCATATCACTTGGATGTTTGGTGTATAGAGCATGGCTCACTGCTGTCACGAGAGAAGGGGAGTAAGCTAGAAATAAAACAAAATTAGCGATAAATTACCTGTTCACTATTAATTTTACTGATCTCAGTGAAAACTTTAGGGCAGCTTATTTGACCCAAATGTTAGGGAAGGTAGAATTAGTCAAGGTTCCTGCTCTTAATTACTATTGAGTGAACTCTGCTGGAGATGTGCATTTGAACATCAGGGAAGGACAGGGTCCAGCTCACTGTGACCCTATCTGTGGTCAAATAGCTTATAGATGCCCATTAAAGCTTATGCAAAAGAGCAGGAGGGAACTGTTGCAAATGACACCAAATCCCAGCAAGGAGGCAGAGTCTTCAGAGGTGAAAGGGAGGAGACATAATTTCTAATTCTAGTCTGGAAAAGCTGAGAATATTAATATTATATTGTGTTTAAAATGGGGTAGTGATCTGATAAAATAAAACAAAGTGCTCCTTTTAAAACATAAGAAGCATAAAACATAATAAAGGGCAGCATAGTGGCACAGTGGTTAGTACTGCTGCCTCACAGCGCCTGGGTTCAATTCCCACCTCGGGCAACTGTCTGTGTGGAGTTTGCACATTCTCCCCATGTCTGCGTGGGTTTCCTCTGGGTGCTCTGGTTTCCTCCCACAGTCTAAAAATGTGCAGGTTAGGTGAGTGGGCCATGCTAAATTGCCCGTAGTGTTAGGTGAAGGGATAAATGTAGGGGAATGGGTCTGGGTGGGTTACTCTTTGGAGGGTTTGTGTGGACTTGTTGGGCCGAAGAGCCTGTTTCCACACTATAAGTAATCTAATCAATAAGCAGAAGTAAATAAATTCAGAACATAATTGTCATATCATAGTTGTAGCTATGTTGTGGTCCTGTGGGTTTGAAAAATGTTTCCACATCTTTCGTGGTAAGCTATTCCACTCACCATACTATTAAAGAGATTGGCCAAGGCTGAGAGTGTGGGATGCTGGAAAAGCATAGCAGGTCAGGCAGCATACTGCTTAACCTACTGTGCCTTTCCAGCACCATACCCTGAACTCTGATCTCCAGTATCTGCAGTCCTCACTGTCTCCTAGATTGGCCAGTAGATGGCACCTAAGTTCGTATCAGCTTCACAGTGGCCTTCAAGGCCCATAGAAATATTTGAGGAAAAGGCCAATATATGTTTCCTAGTTAACTGTCAATAGCAGTTATACATTTTTTTTTCAGATGCTTCATAAGCAATGATGCAAACTTATCAATGGACACTTCTGTTGACAGCCAGCTATGATTGGGACTCATCATCCAACAGAGTTGTAGAAAGAAGAGCTTGCAGCATTTATATATCATCTCTAATGACAACCAAATCTCTCAAATGTGCTTTGCAGCTAATGAAATAATTTTGCAGAGCAATCACTGTCATGATGTGTGAAATGCCACAGTCAATTAATATAGAGCAAGATCCCACAAACAGTAAAGTGACAAGGACCAGACCCCTCATGATTTTGAAAACCTCTATGAAGTCTTCTTTTCTGCAGGACAACAGTCCTAACTTGACCAGTCAATCTTCAAAACTGCAAATCTTCATCCCAGGAGCCATTCTCATGAATCTTTTCTGCACCCCCTCCAATATCTTCACATCCTTCCTAAAGTATGATTCCCAGAACTGAACTGAATGAGGCCATGCCAGTATTTTATATAAAAAGAGCAAACCTCCTTGATCTTGTGCTCCGTGCCTCTATTAATGAGGCTAGGATGCTGTATCCTTTATTAACTGATTTCTCAACCTGTACTGCCACTACCAACAGTTCATGCATATATAGCACTTATCCCTCTGCTCCTGCACACCCTTTAAAGTTGGACCCTTTATATGGTCTCCCCATGATCTAACAAAATGAACCACATCACATTTCTCCACATTTAACTTCATCTGCCACCTGTCCATCCATTTCACCAGCACGTTTGTGTCCTTTTGTGTTCTACATTATCCTTCTCATATTCCACAGCATTTTTATATCAGCCACAAACTTTGAAATTGTGCCCCGGGGAGTTCTGCACGTAACCTTTTTCCAATCCAAAAACAAAATCCTAACCACTATGCTTTGTTTCCTATCTCTCAGAACTAAAGCACTGAAAGGGGCAGTTAAGGGATTTTATTTCATTTACATCTCACACCAGCCAAGCAGAAGCAGACTTACCGGTCATTGAGTTTTTTTTGTGACAAGCTTGGAAATCAGATTTCACATAGCAATTCATTAGTTTATCCCATATTCTAACTGCATTCTAGGTTTTAGGTTTGGCAATGGTGGAAATCCGAAACTAAGGCAAAGTTGGTTGAGTTCATTTAACATGTTGCCCTTTTGATAAGTTCTGAGATGGGGGTAATTGAAAACCAGTGAAATTTACTAATACGTGGAGTTGAGAAGGAAAAGAAATTCTGAGTTCATCTAAATTTAAGGGAGTATTTTCATCAGGTTAAAATTGCTTCTAAACCACATTTCCTGTTTCGTAAATGCATATTTGGAATGCCAATCTTGATTTACACTGCATAGCGTATGTGGGGCCTTGATAAATTTTGCAATTCTATTAATATTGCAACAGAAGCCAGAAATAAAAACACATTTAAAAATGCAATCCTGTGTATGCTGCCTGAAGTGCTAACAGACCTGTGGCCACTAAATCTACACCATTTTAAGACAGATAATAGATAGCTTTCTTTGCTACAGAAACTGTGAAAATATTTTGACTTCATTTGATCATAGGTTTAGGGTGAGAGGGGAAAGATATAAAAGAGACCAAGGGGCAACTTTTTACGCAGAGGGTGGTGCGTGTATAGAATGAGGAAGTGGTGGAGGCTGGTACATTTGCAACTTTTAAAAGGAGTTTGACCCAAGGGTCTGTTTCTGTGCTGTACATTCTATGAATCTAAAACAGGACAGATAGGCATTCAATTTGACATTGCTACTGACAAATTTCCATAAGCTATCACTCATTTTACCATAATAGCACAAAATCAACATTATCATCAGGTAGATTGAAAGTAGGCCTTGAACAAATGCTAATCACTCTTTAAAGATTCTATTGCACTGTAATAATCATTTGTTGGAGATGCTATTGCACTGGACATCTGACACTGCTTATTTACATTTTTATCCACCATAGATCTCTGTCAAACACAAAACTGAAACTGAGCTGGAAAATCTGGCAGCAGCTTACAAGAACCATGAAAAGTAGGTCTCTGCTGCTGCTGGGATAAAGTGAAGAAAGCAATTTATATTTCTAACATTAGTGTCTGGAGATCAGCAGTTTGCCAACTAATAGCAGTTTCATTATGCGAATAGTTGACTGCACGCTGGAGGTTTTGCTCTTACAATGTCAAATCACATTTGAAGGCATTTCCTTCCAAAGTAAAGCATAATTCATTTTTATAGAGGTTTATAAAATATTTTTCAAAAGACAAACAATTTTTAATACACATTTTTATTTGATCTTTCAGGCCACTGGAGATTCCCAGAAAGGCAGGAACTCTGCATGCAGAATGCATTGCCCGGGATAAAAGATTTCCATTATAATAAAGTCAGTCACTTCTGATAGAAAGATTTGTGTCACATTTATTTCAGCTGAATTAAAGTTAAATTTTATTGAAAACTTTTTAGTTTCAGCAACTTCTCATTCTTGTAATAAACTGCAAAGGAAGATAAGGTTTATTCTTTCACAGGTTGTGGAGATCACTGGTGAGGCTGTAGCATGTATTTCCCATTCCTAATTACCCTTGAGAAGGTAACAATGAGCTGCCTCTTGAATCACTGAAGCCTATGTAATGCAGGTAGATCCACAGTGCTGTTAGAAATTTCAGATTTTAACTTTACGCAGTGAAGGAATAACAATAGTATTCCAAGTTGACAAGATATGTAACTTGAAGCTAACTTTTGGCTATTAGTGTTCACACTGCCCTTTTCCTTCTGAATGGGGAAGACATCAGATCTGGGAGGCATTATAGATAGAGTCACTGCAGTGTGTCTTGCATATGTTCTAGATCCATGTCACTGTGTCAATGGAAGAGGGAATGAATGCTGAAGGTAGTGGATGGGTGCCAGTGCATTGTCCTGGATGTTGTTGTGCTTCTTGAGTATTGTTGGAAACGTTGTGATTCAGGCAAATGGAATGTATTAGTTCATGCTCCTGATTCATATCTTGTAGATGCTGGACTGGCCTTGGGGGAGACAAAAAATGAGTTAGTCACTGCAGAATGCATTGCATACTAAGCACTCACCATATAGTTAGATTCTTTGTTTATTTGACATGTACATTTCATGCAAAATCACCATTCTGTGAGATGTAATGTGTGGCTATGTTGTGGTCCTGTGGGTTTGAAGAATATTTCCACATCTTTCATGGTAAGCTATTAAAGAGAAGTTATAGATACCTGCTACCTGTTGATAAGAGCTGAACCCTACACTTTCCAGATGACTGATAGCCCAATGTGTCTCCACTGACTGCAGGGCCAAGTTACTTCAAAGTTATGGAAGATTTAAGTAGATGGAATCTCTATAATAAAAGTCTTGATATCCTGAGCCAGATATACCTACATTCTTATTCGATCCTGATGATAATTGGCATATAATTAATGATTAATATATCAAGGAAGTTGTGAATGTGGTAAACCATTAAAATTTTATCAGAGGCTTTTTAGAATGGATACAGGGCTGCCTGTAAATGAGCTATAGGGAGCGGCTGAACAGGCTGGGTCTGTTTTCCCTAGATGCTTTTTAGAATGGATACGGGGCTGCCTGTAAATGTGTTTTGGGATTTCCAAAAGGCATTCAGGAAGATGCTGCATATAGGTTGCTGCACAAGATAATGGATAGAAAATTGGCTCACAAGCAGGAATCAGAGTTGGGATAAATTAGCCATTTTCAGGTTGCCAGAGTGTAACCAGTGGAGTGACACAGAGATCATTGCTGTCCTGTAACAAGCATTTGGAAGGAGTGACTACCAAAAATGTAGCCAGATTTGCTGGTGATTGGTACGATAAATTAGAAAGCAAATTGGGAGAAGTGTCCGCAAAGAGGTATAGATAGATTAAGTGAGCGGGCAAAAAGTGCCATATGGAGTATAATGTGGGGAAATATGAGATTGTCCACCTTGTCTAGAAAAACGGAAAAGGAAAATATTTTTACTTGGAGCAAGCTAATACCATGCTGCAGAGGGATCTGGATGATCCTTGTATATGAATCACAACAGGTTAAGATAAAGGTCCAGCAAGCGATTAGGGAGGCAAATGGAACATTCATCTTTTTGAAAGGCGAATGGAGTATAAAAGTAAGAAATTCCTGCTACAACTGTGCAGGGCATTGAGAAAACATACAGATTTGGCCTCATCACTTAAGCTGGGATTTACTTGCAGTGGAAGCAGTTTACTGATTGCTGGGTTGACGAAGTTGTCTTATGAAGAGAGGTTGAGCAGGTTGAGCCCTATACCCATTGGAGTCTAGAAGAGTGAGAAGTGATCTTACTGAAACTGTTGGATTCTAAAGGGGCTTGACAGGGTAGATACTAAGAGATGGGTGTCCTAGAACTACAGGCACAGATTGAAAGAAAGATGAAGATGAGAAGGAATGTCTACTCTCAATAAGTCATTAGTTTTTGGAATTGTCGTCCCAGAGAGCAGTGAAGGCTGAATGATTGATTTGCTGATGACACAAAACTTGGGAAAATTATGAACTGTTGGAAGAACAGTACAGAACTTCAAAAGGCCATTGACAAGTTAGTGACAAGTGGGAGATGAAGTTCAATGCAGAGAAGTATGAAGTGATGCACTTTGGTACAAAGAAAATGGAGAAAAAGTATAAAATAAAGGGTATTATTCATAATGGTGTGTCGGAGCAGAAACTTTAGGAACAATGTGAGTACCCTGGAGAAAATCCAGAAGAGGTTTACAAGAACAATTCCAGAAATGAGAAACTTTCATTATGAGGATGGGTTGAAGGAGCTGAGACTGTTTTCCTTGGTAAGCAATAGGAAGTGTGATGACTTGATAGAATTCTTCAAAATAATGAGAAGTCTGCACAGAGTGACTTGGGAGAAACTTATATAAAAAAAAGGACCAGAGGACACAGTTATAAAATAATTTGCTTCTATTTGTATACAGATACCAGACCTCTATTGATCTCCTCATGATTAAGCTGTTCCTCCATTTTCTTGGACCTTGGAGTGAAGAAGGCGTTTGGTATGCTTTCTTTTATTGGTCAGAGTATTGAGTACAGGAGTTGGGAGGTCATGTTGCAGCTGTTCAGGACATTGGTTAGGGCACTGTTGGAATATTGCGTGTAATTCTGGTCTCCTTCCTATCGGAAAGATGTTGTGAAACTTGAAAGGATTCAGAAAAGATTTACAAGGATGTTGCCAGGGTTGGAGGATTTGAGCTATAGGGAGAGGCTGAACAGGCTGGGTCTGTTTTCCCTAGAGTTTCGGAGACTGAGGGGTGACATTATACAGATTTACAAAATTATGAGGGGCATGGATAGGATAAATAGACAAAGTCTTTTTCCTGGGGTGGGGGCAGTCCAGAGCTAGAGGGCATAGGTTTAGGGTGAAAGGGGAAAGATATAAAAGAGAGCTAAGGGGCAACTTTTTCACACAGAGGGTGGAATGTGTATGCCATGAGCTGCCAGAGGAAGTGGTGGAGGCTAGTACAATTACAACATTTAAAAGGCATTTGGATGGGTATATGAATAGGGAGGGTTTAGAGGGATATAGGCCGGGTGCTGAGAGGTGGGACTAGATTGGTTTGGGATATCTGGTCAGCATGGATGGGTTGGACCGAAGAGTCTGTTTCCATGCTGTACATCTCGATGACTCTATGACTTTCGTACCTGTTATGAGCCACTGGTGTAGCGAGCCATAAATCAAGCTCTGCTGTTCCCAGAGTCATACCAAATGTTAAAGTGTATCCCAATTTTCCTGGGTTGATAGAAAGGATGGACCAGATTTCCAAAATGTACATGAATGACATTTATTACAAGCAATTAGACTATAGATACAAATAAACAAATGTGAGCGATTGTCATATAACATTACTAACTAATAGTCTAATCCCCCCAAAAACTCCCCATCACCCACTCTCTCTCACTCTCTCTCTCTCTCACACACACACACACACACACACACACACACAAACACAGAGAAAATAGATTATTGACAGAGGTTGAAAAACTGGAAAATCAGTACAGTGGTGTTTGAGATGTTCCTTCTTTGGCTGGCCAAGCCCTAGTTGTTCAGATCTCTCTCTCTCTTATGTTTCCACTAGTTTGTTAGTAATACAGAGCAACTGATTCACTTGGAAAATTTCCCTGATTCATCAATTCATATGTCACAAGTCACAGCTCACAGCAACTGTTGCAGGAAAGGTAACTGGTTTGCTTCAGGTTTCAACTGAGTTTTTGACTGCAGAGAACAGGCAGCTTCTGGGCTGAGAGAAGATCTGCACACTTCTTCCATTCTCTGTCTCTGGAACTTCTTCCCAGCTCCAAGGTGCTCAGCCATTGACAATCTATTACATAGTTGTTAGCAGGCAAAAGGTCTCTGTTATCGATAATTGTCACTCATCCACAGACCAATCACATTCCATTGATAACACAAGATGCATTAGTACACATCCTCAATTGCAGATCATCTCCAATCTGAATTTCAAATATGGTCCAATTGTTTCCGGTGCCTGCCATATGTATCAGGTTACTTGCTTTAAAACCTGCAGGCAGTCATTCAAATATTGGTTTTGAATCAATTATTTCTCATTTCAGTCCCCAGTTTTCAAAAACACAGAAATAAAAAGATGTGGTTCTGAACATGCTTGATTCTCGAATTTGGGTGATGCATTAGCACAGGTGGGAACTACCCTCAAAGCATGGCAATCACTCTGAATTCAGTAACAGTTTATATTAGTAAAACCTACAGAAGAGGCAGTCCTGTAAATGTATTAAAAACAGGCTATCCTGTATATATTATTTCTTGTTGACGGAATAATCCCAGGAGTATTTCACTTGTTGTTCATGGGTGTTATCAAACTCCATACAGAGAAAAGAATCCAAATTGTAATGTCATGGGACCATTTGCATCATTGTCACCTGTTTTACCATTGATGATTATGCAAGGATTTCTGGCATCATCTATGTATTGGTTACGATAATATTCCAGTGAGCTAATTTCTAAAATTAGTCAGTGCTTTCAGATTAAAATGCCTGACAAAGTTATGCTTCCAGCAGCTAGTATTAATATGCTAGCGGAATACTGCTTTGAGGTTTGTGTAATCCAAAAATAGCTTTATGAAAATTATCAAACAAAGCAAGAAAAGACAGATTTTTTTACTTCTTAAGAGTTGTGTTTGAATTATGAGTGGCAGATAGAAATTGAACAGTATGAGTCAGCTATATGGCCATGTTAGTAGGCATATTGAAAGTTGAAAACCCAGGCTTGCCACATAGGCTATGACTCAGGTTCGGTCAGAAGTACAAGGACTATAAAGTATATCAGTTGTCTGATATACACCACTAATGACAATGGAGCTCACTATTACTCTAAACTCTATTGTTGCTGGATTCTTCAAATCACACTTGGGATACCTCAGGAGTTGGATACTTTCCTGTTTACTTTATCAACAGCTGATGCCACCTTTCCATAAATAGCAATGAAAATATTTAATTTTCTTTAAACAGAAGAATAAAACGCAACGCATAAGTGGAGAATAATGGAAGGAATTGTATCACACCTCAAATTTTATACAGAGGTGAATAGGTGAGTGGTCATGATGGGAGCTTCAAAAATATATTAAAACAAAAATTTATGCAAGATTTTATGTAAATTTCGAATGCTAGACTTAATTGTATAGAGGTGTCAGGGGTCTTGGCTTGCTGGCCGCAGAGCTGTGAAGAGACAAAAATTCCCTCCTCTGTGAAGGCCTGCTTCAGGGTCTGAAACATACAGTGGTGGGGCCTTTCCCAGGAGCAAGGACCCCAGGAGAGAATATTGTGTCTACAGATAGTTCTTCTATAACATGACGGTTGCATTCTTGTGTAACTCTACATTATAGAAAAATCACACTTTACAAACAACGCTTAAAGTGTTGGTGATGTAATCATGTTACAGCCAAAATATGCTTTAAAAGTTCGAGCTTTAGAAACATTGTCCCCAATTTGTCAATCAAGTAATAGCAAATTCACGTTAACGAAATGTGTGTTATTGCAGAACAACCTGTATTGAGAGCTGCTGACAGAGAGGAGCTACCACCTTAGGAAGATGTGATTGAAACCTGAATGACACACACTGATGGAGCAGGATTGAGAAGCAACTCAGGCCATGGTTTTCTAATGCTGGGAGGGGCCCCAGGGAAGGGATATAGGGAGCTCAGAGCAAGAGGGTGGCTCTCAGCAGCATCCTACCCCATCCCTGATGTCATGACCCTTCAATCAGATACTGAGTGTCTTTGAACTAGGAGCTCCCAAACTCCCATGCCAGGACACTGCAAGCTGGTTGCACAGTTTTGCCATCATGTACAACACATGTCAAAACGCATGCCTGCCATTGGGTTAATACCTATTGTTTACTCCTTATCCCCTCAGCCACCCTATCTTCTGAATAGAATACAACTTTCTCCTTGCTACCATGAGCTCTGAGAAGGATCACTGGACTGGAAACACTAACTCTGATTTATTTCCACAAGTGCTGTCAGACCTGATGAGCTTTAAGAGTAATTTCTGTTTTTGTTTCTGATTTCCAGTATCTACAGTTCTTTTATTTATCAGGAATCATCCTGAACTTCAATTCTGAAGAAGGGTCACTGGACTTGAAACGTTGACTCTGCTTTCACTCCAGAGATGCTGCCAGACCTGTTGAGTTTCTCCAGCAATTTCTGTATTTGTTTAACATAGTTATAAAATAAGAAGACACTCATTTAAAACTGAGATGTAAAGGAATTTCTTCTCTCAGAAGGTAGTGTATTCTCTACAGAAGAGTTATGGAGGTTAGGTCACTGAAGGCATTTCAAGGTCAGTTAGATAAACTTTTAAAATATCATGGAGTCAACAGCAATGAGGAACTGTAATGAAAGAAGAGTTGAGGACTGGGGCAGATCAGGCATGATCTTATTGAATGGAAAGGCAGGCTTGAAGGTTGAATGACATACTCTGATCGTATTTCTTGCTTTCAAAGTAAAGGAGAAATAGATAGGGTCCAGACTGGGGGTACCATCTAAGTCGATCTTCCGTAATTACACTGGCACCACTCCCCACCTCTTCCTCCGTTACATTGATGACTGCATTGGTGCCACCTCATGCTCCCTTGAGGGGGTTGAGCAATTCATCAACTTCACCAACACATTCCACCCTGACCTTAAATTTACCTGGACCATCTCTGACACCTCCCTCCCCTTCCTGGACCTCTCCATCTCCATTAATGACAACCGACTTGACACTGACATTTTTTGTAAACCCACCGACTCCCACAGCTACCTGAATTACACCTCTTCCCACTCTATCTCTCCCAAAAATGCCATCCCATATTCCCAATTCCTCCGCCTCCGCCATATCTGCTCTCAGGAGGACTAGTTCCACCATAGAACACCCCAGATGGTCTCCTTCTTCAGAGACCGCAATTTCCCTTCCCACGTGGTTAAAGATGCCCTCCAACGCATCTCGTCCAATTCCCGCACCTCCGCCCTCAGACCCCACCCCTCCAACCATAACAAGGACAGAACGCCCTGGTGCTCTCCTTCCACCCTACAAACCTTCGCATAAACCAAATCATCCGCCAACATTTCCGCCACCTCCAAAAAGACCCCACCACCAGGGATATATTTCCCTCCCCACCACTTTCCGCCTTCCGCAAAGACCGTTCCCTCCGTGACTACCTGGTCAGGTCCACGCCCCCCTACAACCCACCCTCCCATCCTGGCACTTTCCCCTGCCACCGCAGGAACTGTAAAACCTGTGCCCACTCCTCCTCCCTCACCTCTATCCAAGGTCCTAAAGGAGCCTTCCTCATCCATCAAAGCTTTACCTGCACATCCACTAAAATCATTTATTGTATCCGTTGCTCCCGATGCGGTCTCCTTTACATTGGGGAAACTGGGCGCCTCCTAGCAGAGTGCTTTAGGGAACATCTCCGAGACACCCGCACCAATCAACCACACCGCCCCATGGCCCAACATTTCAACTCCCCCTCCCACTCTGCCGAGGACATGGAGGTCCTGGGCTTCCTTCACTGCCACTCCCTCACCACCAGACGCCTGGAGGAAGAACGCCTCATCTTCCGCCTCGGAACACTTCAACCCCAGGGCATCAATGTGGACTTCAACAGCTTCCTCATTTCCTCTTCCCTCACCTCACCCGAGTTCCAAACTTCCAGCTCAGCACTGTCCCCATGACTTGTCCAGACTTGTCCGACCTGCCTAGCTCCTTTTCCACCTATCCACTCCACCCTCTCCTCCCTGACCTATCACCTTCATCCCCTCCCTCACTCACCCATTGTACTCTATGCTACTCTCTCCCCATCCCCACCCTCCTCTAGCTTATCTCTCCACGTTTCAGGCTCACTGCCTTTATTCCTGATGAAGGGCTTTTGCCCGAAACGCGATTTCGCTGCTAGTTGGATGCTGCCTGAACTGCTGTGCTCTTCCAGCACCACTGATCCAGAATCTGGTTTCCAGCATCTGCAGTCATTGATTTTACCTCTAGGATTAATCACAATCCGTTCAATCAAATTGGTGTTCACAGAAAGATGAATGCGCATCCAATGCAGAAACCAACTAAAAAGTTTGATTGGAAGTTAAACCGATTGTGCACTACAACTATACACAATGTCAGCTTTGATATATTAGAAATGAAACAGTGCAGATGAAACATGCTTTTGTTGGATATGTCTAGAAAGTAAATGAAGCATCAAAGAGATTAAATTCAGAAAAATGCATTAGCAGGTTTTCCACTTTCTATGACCCAGAAGATATGAAGCTAGTGAGATATATTAGCGTAACTTGTATTTAAATAATTTTTAATGTTATTTGCTGTGAGTTTGGGTTTCTCATTTTTCAATTGCTAACAGGTGTTTTTTGTGTATCTAAAGTTAATAATTGACTTATGTGTCTCTATATCTATGGTGATTTCTTTCTTTTAAAATGGTTTTGAAGTCTGGCTTTAGAGTGAATGGGTTTTATGCATTAGTAATGGATTTCTGTTTATTCTGTTTATGGTAAATAATGGGCCCTTATGGTTGGTTAGGCAGTTATGAAGTCTAGAGTCATACAGCATGAAACAGACTCTTCGTTCCAACTCGTCCACTTACCATGTTTGCAAATTAAACTACTCCCACCTGCCTGTGTTTGGCCCATATTTCTTCAACTCTTCACTATTCATGTACTTAACCAAATGCCTTTTAAACATTGTAACAGTACCCGCATCCACCACTTCCTCTGGCAGTTCATTCCACATACTAACCACTCACTGTGTAAAAAAGTTGCCCTCGTCTTTTTTAAATCTTTCTCCTCTCACCTTATAAAATATGCCCCTGAATTTTAAACTCCCCCAACTTAAGGAAAGGACCTTTACTATTCACCTTATCTATGCTCCTGATGATTTTATAAACCTCTACAAGGTTATCTCTCAACCTCCTATGTCCAGTGAAAAAGGTCCCAGCCTATCCAGCTATTTTTATAATTCAAACCCTCCCTTCCTGGCGAAATTCTGGTAAATCTTGTCTGAACCCTCTCCAGCTCAATAATACGTTTCCTAACACAGAGCGACCAGAACTTACGTGGTACTCCTGAAGAGGCCTCACCAATGTCCTATACAACCTCAATATGAAATCCCAACTCCAATATTCAAAGTTCTGAGCAATGAAGGCAAGTATGTGAAACACCTTCTTTACCACTCTGTCTACCTGTCATGCAAATTTCAAAGAATATGTACCTGAACCCCTAGGTCTCTCTGTTCTACAACTCTACTCAGAGCCTATCCTTAATTGTATAAGTCCGGCCCTTATTTGTTTTACCAGAATGCAGTACCTTGCATTTATCCAAATTAAACTCCATCTGTCACTCTTCAACCCATTGACCCAGTGGATCAAGATCTCTTTGTAGTCATAGATAAATTTCTTCACTGTCCACTATACCACCAATGTTGATGTAATCTGCAAACTTACTAACCGTGCCTCGTAATATCTCATCCAAATTGTTTATATAATTAGAACAAAAATGGACCAAGTACTGATCCCTGTGGCCCTCCATTCCCACTCTCTGTCTCCTGTAGTGAAGCCAATTTTATATCCAATTGGCAAGATCTCCCAGAATCCCATGTGATCTAACTTTACTAATTAATCTACCAGGCAAAACCTTGTCAAAGGCTTTACTAAAGTCCATATGGAGAATATCTAGCACTCTGCCCTCATCAATTTCTTTGGTTAATTCCTCAAAAAGCTCAATTAAGTTTCTGAGACATGATTTCCTTCACACAAATCCATGCTGACTACACCTAATCATTTCTTGCCTCTCCAAATGCATATAAATCCTATCTCTCATAGTTCCCTCCAACAACTTACTTACTACTAATGTCAGGCTCACAGGCTTCTTCTCACAGCCTTTCTTCAATAAAGGCACAACATTTACCACGCTCCAGTCCTCCAACATCTCACCTGTGGTTATAGATGATACATATATGATCAGAGGATTAGGTTGGGTGGACAGTAAGAGCCTTTTTCCTCGGATGGTGATGTCTAGCACAAGGAGACATAGCTTTAAATTGAGGGGTGATAAAGGGCAAATGTCAGAGGTAGGTTCTTTACTCAGAGAGTAGTAAGGGCGTGGAATTTCCTGCCTGCAACAGGACTAGACTTGCCGACTTTACATGTATTTAAATGTTCATTGGATAAACATATGAATGATAACGGATTAGTGTAGGTTAGATGGGCTTCAGATTGGTTTCACGGGTTGGCACAACATCAAAGGCCGAAGGGCCTGTACTGGGCTGTAATGTTCTATGTTTGATGTGCTACCTAATATTTCTGCTAGGAGCCCCGCAATTTCCTCCCTAACTTCCTACGGCATCCTGGGATGAACTTGATCAGGTCCTGGAGATTTACCCACTTTTACGTTTTCTAAGACCTCCAGTACTTCATCTTTGTAATGTGAACTCTTTTCAAAACATCAGTATTTATTTCCCTGGGTTCTCTCACCTTCATTTTTTTTCTCCACAGTAAAAGCTGATGTGAAATATCACTTAATATCTCTCCCATCACTTAATAAAAATGTCCATAGCTGAGAAAGTAAGACTTATGGTCTCACTTTTGATTTTGAATGGACAACCTTGTGAATTCTTTGGAATGGGAAGGCTATGTAGAAAAGCATTTCTGAGGGGGAAAGGATATATAGTGAATGAACTAAGTTGCCTTAGAGAAGAGTTTGTGTTAGCCCCAATTATGCAAACCTGAAAACCATACTTAAATCTCAGTACCTTTAGCAGATATACATATGATCACATCAGGAAGAAGCTGTCTGCAGTTCTAGTCTAGAGGTTGAAGTCATCCACTGAGATGTTCAAGACAGGGATTCTGTGTATTATATGAGTGGTATTTCAAATCCTTTACCAGGGGTGTGTTGGATACTTTACAAAAGCTAAAATACAACAAAGAACAGAGGATCCTGGAGCTCAGAAATGGAAATTGCGGAGAAATTCAGCAGGTCTGACAGCATCTGTGGGGAGAAAACAGAGTTAACATTTTGAGTCTGGTGACTCTTATCAGGAAGTTCTAATGAAAAGTCATTGGATTCAAGACTTTAATTCTGTTTTCTCCCAATATATCCTGCCAGACCTGCTGAATTTCTCCAGTAATTTCTGTTTCTATGATTTGACAAGAGGTGTTTTATTTTTGTTTAATTTATGAAGAAGGTTTTGGGTTAATGGAATTGTGCTTTTTCTGTGTGATTTAAAAATGTTTGTATTATAAATAGTTTGGATCAGTCTATTTCATTTTCATTTATTTTATTCATTTATTTACCTACTTATAATCTCCATTATCAGCTTTTCTCCTTCCCTGGTTTACCATTACCCATCTGTTTGTTTGTATTACTTTCACTCCATCTGGGAACTGACTCCATCTATCTTCTCATTCTCTTACCACCACACCGCACCCGACTCCAACTTCAGCAAAACTATCACCTTTACCTAACTATTACTAGTTCTGATGTAGGATCATCTGGACCTGGAACATTGACTCTGCTTTCTTTCCACAGATGTTGCCAGATCTGCCCAGTTTCTCCAGCCATTTCTGCTTTTATTCCAGACTTCCAACTTCCACAGTTCTTGGTTTTATTATACGGCTGGTCTGTAAGTGTTTTGAATCCACATTGCCATGTCCACCTGTCTTACAGAAGATGGTGAACACTTGATGAAGGATGCCACCAAAAGAAGTTAGAGGATTGACCTTCCTAGAAATGTTAGAAAGAAAAGAGGTTTCCACAATAAGTGGGTTAACACACACTACCACTTGCCAAACTATTTCACAAAAATAACATGACTGCTCCAAGAAATTATTGGAGATCCTCAAAGAGAAACAGCTAATTTTTAGATGTTATTTTTTGTTCAAAGAAACTTAGTGAAACATAGTTAAAAATCACACAACACCAGGTTATAGTCCAACAGGTTTAATTGGAAGCACACTAGCTTTCGGAGCGCCGTTCCTTCATCAGGTGGTTGTCATAATAATCTGATTAAGGAGCGGCACTCCGAAAGCTAGTGTGCTTCCAATTAAACCTGTTGGACTATAACCTGGTGTTGTGTGACTTTTAACTTTGCACACCCCAGTCCAACACCGGCATCTCCAAATCATGACTATTAGTGAAACATGGAAGGTTAATTGTACTATATGAAAAAAAATGTGTATATTGTGACTGGTTGTATAATGAGACCCAGAGCATTGGTTTTGTTCAAGGATTGTTTTTAGATATTTTCTAATTAACCTGTTCAGACATGTTATTACATGTAGGTTGGGCTGGAACACAGCCCTCCTATCCCAGAGGTAGGGACACTGCCACCATATCACAAAAGCCCATGCTGTTCAGTCTTACACCTCCATCCACACCTCAAGATAGTAGCAGAGTTTGAAAAGAAAACAGAAAAAATGAAGAAGAGTGGCTGGAGCAGAGGAGCTCTGGCTGGAGCTTCTTATTCTGCCTCCATCTTGGAAATTTGACATGTGACAATAAAGGCTAATTCAATTCAGTCCCACTTAATCCCCTTTATATCTACCACTCAAATAGTGAATGAACTCCAACAGCTTACTTAATGACTTTGCCATATTGACAGATTCCCCTCTGCAAATAAAAACTTTTGAAGACATACAAACAATCCTTGCTTGCATGTGTGTGGCTGTTGTGGTTAGAAAATATCTAAGAGCCGTCAGTGGTGGATAAGTTGTTGAAGGAAATCCTGAGGGACAGGATTTACACATATTTGGAAAGGCAAGGACTGATTAGGGATAGGCAACATGGCTTTGTGAGTGGGAGATCATGTCTCACGAACTTGACTGAGTTTTTTGCAAATGTAACAAAGAGGATTGATGAGGGCAGAGCAGTGGACATGATCTATATGGACTACAGTAAGACATTTGACAGGGTTCCCCATGGGAGACTGGTTAGCAAGGTTAGATCTCATGGACTACAGGAAGAACTAGCCATTTGGATACAGGACTGACTCAAAGATAGAAGACAGAGGGAGGTAGTGGAGGATATTTTTCAGATTGGAGGCCTGTGAGCAGTTGAGTGCACAAAGATCAGTGCAGGGTCCAATACTTTTCATCATTTATATAAATGATTTGGATATGAACAGAGGAGATATGGTTAGTAAGTTTGCAAATGCCACCAAAATTGGAGGTGTAGTCGACAGCAAAGAAGGTTACAATGGGATTTTGATCTGATGTTCAATAGGCTGAGGAGTAGTAGATGAATTTAATTTAGATAAATGTGAGGTGCTGCATTTTGGTAAAGCAAATTTTAGCTGGCTTTATACACTTAAACAAAGAGACCTTGGAGTGCAGGTTCAAAGCTCCTTGAAAGTAGAGTCACAGGTAGTCAGGATAGTGAAGAAGGCATTTAGTATGCTTTCCTTTATTGGTCAGAGCATTGAGTACAGAGTTGGGAGGTCATGTTGCAGCTGTACAGGACATTGGTTAGGCCACTGTTGGAATATTGCGTACAATTCTGGTTTCCTTCCTATCGGAAGGATGTTGTGAAACTTGAAAGGGTTCAGAAAAGATTAACAAGAATGTTGTCAGGGTTGGAGGATTTGAGCTATCGGGGGAGAGTGAATAGGCTGTGGCTGTTTTTCATTGGAGCATCAGAGGCTGAGGGATGACCTTATAGAGGTTTATAAAATCATAAGGGGCATGGATAGGATAAATAGACAAAGTCTTTTCCCTGGGGTGGGGGAGTCCAGAACTCGATGGCATAGGTCTAGGGTGAGTGGGGAAAAATATAAAAGGGATCTAAGGGGCAACTTTTTCACACAGAGGGTGGTATGTTTATGGAATGTCTTGCCAGAGGACGTGGTGGAGACTGGTACAATTGTAACATTTAAAAGGCATCTGGATGAATATATGAATAGGAAGGGTTTGGAGGGATTTGGGCAAATGGGACCTGATTAAGTTGGGATATCTGGTCGGCATGGACGAGTTGGACCGAAGGGTCAGGTTCCGTACTGTACATCTCTGTGACTCTATGACTCCATAAGAGATCCAAGATGCTGGTAATCTGCTAGGTCTGCAGTGCTCGGGCTCCACATCAGATCCCAAGTAAGGTGGATTTTGATTCCCCCCCCATACTAGTCATACAAAAGAAAAGTCTGTTAAAATAACACAAGAAATGCCTTGAAACTTTTAAATTCGGAAGATGAAGTCTAATACAGGAAAAGGAGCCAAAGAATCGCAGCTGTCAGGGCACACCCCTACAGTGCGGGAGGCCCAGACTCTCACGGTGGCATCTTTGAACCTGTTGGACAAAAAGAATTTAACAAACTCCGAGAAAGAATTGACTCGGTGCTGGAACCAATCTCTGCCATGCTAAAAAGACATGAGCAGGTGATCCAACCGTTGGATCGAGGCATCAAGGCAGTCAAACAAAAGACCGCAGTGTCAGAGACCATGGCGGAGAATTCAGAGGGATATATACAACCACTGGAAGACCAGGTTTGGACCCTGTTGGATCAGGTTGGCAACCTCGGGTATTGAGGTCAGAGGAAAAACTTGCAAATTGTTGAGCTCCCGGAGTGCGAGGAAGCTGAGAACCAGGTTAATTTCCTGGAACAGTGGCTCCCTTAGCTGTTGGGGCTGGAGGTCGAATCGGGCTAGGTGTGTGTGGAACAGGCCCACTAGATCACGATGCGCAGGTCTGGGTTGGAGCAGCGCCCTGCCCAATCCTAGCACAACTCCAGGAGAAGCATCTGATAATGGAAACCTCCAGAAGACTGGGAAGAGATTCACAAGCCCTGGTATACAAAGGGTTGAAAATTATGTTTTTTCAGGACTTTTCTGGAGCCATAATCAAGAAGAGTCAAGATTAGAGTGGTGCAAGAAAAGCACAGCAGGTCAGGCAGCATTCGAGGAGCATGAAAATCGACATTTCAGGCAAGCACCCTTCATCAAGAATGAGGCTAGAAGTCTCGGGGGTGGAGAGATAAGTGGGAGTGAGTGAGACTGGGCAGAAGATAGCTGAGAGTGAATTAGGTGGATGGAGGTAGGGGTGTAGGTGTAGGCCGGAGAGGAGGGTGGAGTGGATAGGTGTGAAGGAAGATTGACAGGTGGGACAGGTCATAAAGAAGGTTCTGAGCTGGAAGGTTGGAACTGGGATAAGGTGGGGGGAGGGGAAATGAGGATACTGGTGAAGTCCATATTGATGCCCTGGGTTTTAGGGGTCCCGAGACGGAAGATGAGGCATTCTTCCTCCAAGCGTCGGGTGGTGAGGGAGTGGCGGTGGTGGAGGAGGAGGCAATCCTTTGATGCGGTCAAGAAGAAATAGAGACACTTGAATATCCAATATTCTTTGAGGTACCTGGCAGTTCTGCGCATTAATCATGGAGGGTCTGTTTATAATTTTGACTCAGCAGAAAAAGCAAAGAACCTTTTGGACTGTTTGAAATAAGTGATCAGATCAGGGAAAGAAACAAAGACAATTATGGATAATAGTGAGAGGTGGTTATTTCTTTTATGGAAGATGAATGAGGTCGATGTATTGAGGGAAAAGGGTGGGTGCCCACTGTTAACTCCAATGTGTGTAAATAATAAGTTTTCTTTGCACTCATATTGCTTGGGGCTGGGGCGGGGCCTTAGCTGGAAGGAACCAGGATGGTTGTAAGGTTTGGGATGAATGCCCCCTGTGGGTGAGGGTGGTGGGGGTGCGGTGGTAAGACCTCAGCAGTTTGTTGTTTTATGTTTGTTTGGTTAAGTTAGGTGTAGTGGTTAGCTTTTAGTTCTAGTAATATTTGTAGGGATAGTTTTTAAAGCTTATAAATTCTGTGATTTTTCCACTTGGCATGCGATGAATAAGCTTCTTCTTCTCGGGGGATGACGGGCTGCTGTGGGTGGTCATGGCGAGAGGTTCGTTTAGACGGTACACCTGGAATATAAAAGGGAACCACTGTCCGATTAAAAGAAAGAAGGTGCTCTCAAATCTTAGCAGAGAAAGGGTTGACATCACTCTGTTTCAAGGAACACACTTAACTGACAGGGAACATGTGAAGTTGCAGCAGGGAGGATTTGGTAGGGTATTCTCCTCTTTCAATTCCGAAAGTACAGGCATGGCCATACTAATACAAAGGAATCTCCCATTCCAGATGGTAAAACAAATCAAGGATGAATATGGGCAGTTCGTCATTCTCAAGGCCTTAATACAGGGGGAAAATTATGGCATCCTGAAAGTCTATTATTCCCCGGTGCACTTGCTTAAATTTTTAATTGATGCAATTTCTAAATTAAAGGCTCTTGGGGTGCGACATATGATCATAGGAGGAGACTTTAACCATCTCATGAACCCCAAGTTAGACAGGATACCAAGGAATCTCATGGGTATCTCCATGCAACCTGAACAGCTAGTGGACTTGTGTAGAGGGTTGGGGATGGTGGATGTGTGGTATTGTCTCCACCCTAATGGTAGAGTGGGTAGAGATATTTTACTCCAACCCGCACAAATGCCACATGAGCATTGATATGTTCTTTGCTCCACTGGCCTGTTTGGATTCAGTGTTGTCCTGCTGTCTCGGACCATGTGGCAATGTACTTGGATGTCAAGATTTAGCATAATGGAATAGATCGCGACACTAGCATGTAGCCCCATTTCTTTTGAAGGATAGTAAATTTATAGTAAATTTATACCTCAAAAAGGAGTTTGGGGCCTTCTGGGACATCAATTTGGATACAGCTAGTAACTCATTTGAGCTTTGAGAGACCTCCTAAGCATACTTAAGGGGGTTTGATTATCTAATATTCAGCAACCAAGAAAAGGCAGCGAGGGGAGCAGCAACGGATGCTCAAGGCCTGGCCAAAAGCAACCGAGTCGGCATATTAGGACAGACCATCTGTGGTCAAGCCACAGCTTTCAGCAAGGACTGTTCCCTCTGTGACTACCTGGTCAGGTCCATGCCCTCTTACGGCCCACCCTCCCCACCTGGCACCTTCCCGTGCCACCACAGGAATTTCAAAACCTGCACCCAAACATCCCTCACCTCCAAACAAGGCCCCAAAGGAGCCTCCCAAATCCATCAAAGTTTCACCTGCACTTCCACGCATCATTTACTGTATTCGTTGCTCCCCATGCGATCTTCTCTACATTAGGGAGATTGGATGCCTATTCGCAGAGTGCTTCAGAGAACATTTCTGGGACACCTGCACCAATCAACCTTACCGCCCCGTGGCTGAACATTTCAACTCCCCCTCCCACTCTGCCGAGGACGTGCAGGTCCTGGGTCTCGTCCATTGCCACTCCCTTATCACCCGATGCCTGGAGGAGGAACGCCTCATTTTCCACCTCAGGATCCTTCAACCCCAAGGCATCAATGTGGACTTCACCAGTTTCCTCATTTCCCCTCCCCCTCCTGAACACAGTTCCAACCTTCCAGCTCAGCACTGTCCTCATCACCTATCCCATCTGTCAATTTTCCTTTTCACCTATCCACTCCACCCTTCTCTCCAACCTATCACCTTCACCCCCATCTCCATCCAGGAATCGCACTGTCAGCTACCTTCCCCCCAGCCTCACACCCCTCCCATTTATTTCTCCACTCCTGTGGCTCCCAGCCTCATTCCTGACAAAGGGCTTTTGCCCGAAATGTTGATTTTCCTGCTTCTCAGATGCTGCCTGACCTGCTGTGCTTTTCAAGCACCACACTTGATCTTCACTCTAATCTCCAGCATCTGCAGTCGTCACTTTCTCCCTGCAGAGGGACACGGCTCTCCAGGCTGCTTTGAATTCAATGTTTATGCAGGCTGCGAAGAGAAAGGTCTCCTTTGCAATGTAAAGGTTATTTGAATATGGAGAGAAGCCAGGTAGATATCTGGCTCATCTGACCAGGAAGAAAAATGCTTCGAAGTCCATTATGTCTATTAGAGGGAGAACTGTTACTATCACTCATGATTCAAAAAAGTGATGTCATATTTCGGAACTTTTATGTGGAGTTATACCAATCGGAGCACTGTGAGGATGGAGTGGCAAGAATGGAATACTTTTTCAAGAACCTGGACCCCCCCCCGGCATAACGGCAGAGCAAGCCTCCCTTCTAAATGCACCCCTAACAAAACAGGAGGTGCAAGAGGTGGTAAGACAACTCCAAAATGGCAAAGCACCCAGCCTGGATGGGTTCCCGAGTGAGATCAACAAGAAGTTCATAAACATGTTGGCTGAGCCAATCCTGGGAATGTATAATCACTCATATAGCATAGAATTAAGGAGAATCCAAAGGGTTTTTATAAATACATTAAGGACAAAAGGATAACTAGGAGAGAATAGGGCCCCTCAAAGATCAACAAGGCGGCCTTTGTGTGGAGCCGCAGGAGGTGGGGGAAATACTAAACAAGTATTTTGCATCTGTGTTTACTGTGGAAAAGGATATGGAAGATATAGAAAGTAGCAAAATAGATGGTGATACCTTGCAAAATGTCCACATTACAGAGGAGGAAGTGCTGGATGTCTTGAAATGCATAAAGGTGGATAAATCCTCAGACCTGATCAGATGTACCCGAGAACTCTGTGGGAAACTAGAGAAGTGATTGCTGGGCCTCTTGCTCAGATATTTGTATCATCAATAGTCACAGGTGAGTTGTCAGAAGACTGAAGGTTGGCTAACGTGGTGCCACTGTTTAAGAACGGTGGTAAGGACAAGTCAGGGAACTATAGACCAGTGAGCCTGACCTCGGTGGTGGGCAAGTTGTTGGAGAGAGTCCTGAGGGACAGGATGTACATGTATTTGGAAAGGCAAGGACTGATTTGGGATAGTCAACATGGCTTTGTGCGTGGGAAATCATGTCTCACAAACTTGATTGAGTTTTTTGAAGAAGTAACAAAGAGGATTGATGAGGACAGAGTGGTAGATGTGATCTATATGGACTTCAGTAAGACATTCGACAAGGTTCCACATAGGAGATTGGTTAGCAAGGTTAGGTCTCAGAGAACTAATCATTTGGCTACAGAACTGGCTCAAAGGTAGAAGACAGAGGGTGGTGGTGGAGGGTTGTTTTTCAGACTGGAGGCCTGTGACCAGTGGAGTGCCACAAGGACCGGTGCTGGGTCCTCTACTTTTTGTCACTTTCATAAATGATTTCGATGCGAGCATAAGAGGTACAGTTAATAAGTTTGCAGATGACACCAAAATTGGAGGTGTAGTGGACAGCAAAGAAGGTTACCTCAGATTACAATAGGATCTTGATCAGATGGGCCAATGGGCTGAGGAGTGGCAGATGGAGTTTAATTCAGATAAATGCGAGGTGATGCATTTTGGGAAAGCAAATCTTAGCAGGACTTATACACTTAATGTTAAGGTCTTAGAGAGTACATCTCTATGACTGCTTTCCACCCTCTTAGGGAGGCCAATACCTTCCTCATTTTAAAGAAAGGAAAAGACTCTGAAGACTGTGCCTCATATTACCTCTTTCATTGCTGAATGTAGATGTTTAAATCCTGTCAAAATGCTGGCCCTGAGATTGGAAATGGGAGTATCCATTATTAAAAAAGATGAGACTGGTGTCATTACACGTAATGTTCCAATAACATTAGGAGGGTGTTGAATATATGGTATGTCAGCAGCGGCTAATTTCGGGTTTGGTGGTCTCATTGGATGCAGAAAAGGCGTTTGATTGGGTCGAGTGACCATATCTTTTTGGTGTCCTCGATCGCTTTGGTCTTGTGGTGGGGCTTTCGATAGGTGGGTGCAAGTGCTATATAGTGACCCAAGGTGACAGTTCTTACGAGCAGCATTGAGTCGGACAATTTTAGTGTTGGGAGAAGCAGCCGAAAAGGGTGTCCTCTCTCTCCACTGTTATTTCCCTTAATAATTGAACTGTTGGCAGAGGCCATTCAGGAGGGCCCTTGTTATGAAGATGTGGGTGAACTATACCTTTTAAGAGAGTAAAAGCTAGTAGTGACAGCACCAAGAGTTCTCAATAAGACACAATGTAACATGTGCTCCAGCTACTGGAGTAGCTGGTTGCCTGGAAATGACAAAAAAAACATATTCGAATTAGGCCAATTGGGTTAAATTATACCCTGAAAAATACCAAATTCCAATTGACAATCTTAGAAGCCAATGACACAATCCAATGCTTTGGCGATATAAGACTGGGGAAAATTGAACAGTGAAAGGAAAACTGCCAAGCCCTAGCATGTCGAATATTCCTGATGAAGGGCTTATGCTCGAAACGTCGAATTCTCTATTCCTGAGATGCTGCCTGGCCTGCTGTGCTTTGACCAGCAACACATTTGCAGCTGTGATCTCCAGCATCTGCAGACCTCATTTTTTACCCCTAGCATGTAAATTGGCTACTTAAAAAATATCTCTCTTATAAGGTACCTTTTTTGATCAGTAACACGTGAAGCAGAATTCCTAAGAAGAAGAAAAGAAAATATAGGAAGATCCAAATAGAAGAACCGAAAACGGCCTGGTTTTGAGATAAGAAGTTTTGTTTTGTAAGTCTTAATTGAGCGTTTTATCAGTTTAGTATTATAGAAGGGAAGGTAACAGACAGTTTAGTGAAAGGAATTGTAAATATTTGTTTGCTAATTATTCTCTGCTATACTTTAAGAAATAAGGTTGTTAATTTTTTACTTTAAAATATTCTTGGCCACTTGGATTTTACAGATTACTGCATGGGATAAATCTTTTCTGCGTTACTCGTTTTAAATTAAACAGGAGGGTTTAGCCTGTGTTGTAACACCCTGAAGTAGTGCTCCAAAAGTAGGAATGGAGAAGCACAAAATTACTCTCAATGCTGATGATGTTCCCCTATTTTTGGCTAGACTGGAAAAGTCTGTACCCCAATTAATACAAAAAAATTAAACTATTCAACATCTTCTCAGGATATAGAATGAACTTTACAAAGTCGGAAGCTATGCCCATGGAGGGCTTGGTGGGAGTGCCTCACCTGGAGGATGGAACACAGTTTCCTTTTCGATGGTCACAAAAAGGTTTTCTTCAACTGGATATTTTTATTACCCACCATTTTCCATTAAATGTACCAGAGCAAACTTTGTGCAAGTTTGATTGGATAAGACAGGTTCTGCAGCAGTGGGGTGGGTTACCAATATCTTGGTTAGGCCAAGTAGCCTTGATTAAAATGAACGTTCTTCCTCAGCCACTAAATCCTAAGAGAATGCTCCCGCTGTTGCTGTCTAGACAGATGCTGCGGGGGCTAAATGGCTGACTTGGGCCCTTCCTCTGGTGTCATAAACGCACTCTCATTAAATTTACTACGTTGCAGCTCCCACAGGGTATTGGTTGGGGGTGGGGGGGGGGCGGTTGTGGATCTTTCACTATATCAAATAGGTGCCCTATTGTCGTATGTGGGTGACTGGATGTGCAAGGATTAGGGGTTGCTATGGCTTGACATCGAGGCTTCTCAGGTAAGGTGTCCCCTCATTAATTTATTGTTTATGGATAGGATGAAATCCATGGCTGAGCATTGTAAAAGCCTGATTATTTTATCCTTGGTCAAAGCGTGGAGAATAATACGGCATCAGACCTCATTGTTCACCCCTTTAGTTGGAGCCCCAGGATTTAGGCTGGGGTCAATGGTCTCTGGCTTTAAGGCATGGGAAGTCACGGGAGTCTCCTGTTTGGGAGATTTATTTGTGGGAGAGGTCCTGATGTCTAGTGACCAATTAAATGTGGGCTGCCTGGGAGGGATCTTTTCTGTTATTCCCAGATTACGGACTACATACAGAGAAAGACCACACTATTGGCTCAGCAATATATGCCTGATACAGAGAGAAGAGTCCTCCGATGTGCGGGTACTCTTGGTCAATACTCTATACCACTTACAGAGAGGGGGTACCCTGGAAGATATGGAAAGACTCTATGGAGTCTGGAGTCTGGAGTCAGGAATTAGGAGAAGAAATTTTGTTTGAGACATGGGAGCACATATGGGAGAATGTGGAGCAAATTTTGATATGTAATAAAGCTCAGGCTATGCAGTTGAAGATTCTTCACAGGGCCCATATGGCTCCAGAATGGTTACCAATTTGAAGAAAGGAGCATCTCCAGGATGTCCTGAATGTAGTCTTAGGCATTGTTGATGTCATGTTACAGGATCTGTGAATATTGGGGTGCCATATTAATGAGTTGGAGGGGGTTCTGGGAATCGAGGTTCAGGTGGATCCGACATTCCTTCTTTTGGGATTGCTGAATTTGCCCTCATTGGATGAACACAGAAATTCTCACACACTTTGCAAGGAAGAACATTCTAATGAACTGGATCTCAGAAAAACTCATGGGGTGGTGTAGATTGATGATGGAGCATGTCCCCAGAAAACATAACCATTCCATAAGATGTGACAACCATTTTTAAATTACATCGATATGGACTTATTGGCAATATGGACCAGGGCCTTTATTTGGGGGCCAGATTTGGCAGTCCGGGGGCCCTGGGGGGAGGATGCTTGATAAATACAGGTTTTATAACTGATGCTGCTGTGGATGGGAGCCTCAGTGGGGGCGTGACGAGTGGTGGTATTGAATTGAATTGAACTGAATTGAATTTAATTTAGTCTAGTTCAATTTTTAGTTAATTTGAGATAAATTAAGTTCATTCAAGATGATTTTGTCTAATCTGATTTATTCTAAATTGGATTAGGTTGGTCTAGTGCATTCTGGGTCAACCTAATCTAATTCGCTAAGTACAGTTACTTATTGAATCTCAATGCGGAGAGATTGTTTTGTCATTTTTCTTTTTTCTTTTTTTTGTGATAGTTTTGGTGTGTTCTATAGAGTAGTAGATAGTTTCTTATTAATGTTTTTGTAATATAAGATTGTTATATTTATTTTCTTTTGTGTTTTTATAATTTTGTATAATTTTCTTCTAATAAAAAGAAATATATACAAAAAAAAGAAAATATCAAAGATTGACACGCATCCAGAAAGAAGGGTGAAACGGAATTGATAGCCTATGTCATGGCCTTTAATGCTTCTTTATTCTCTGTATGAGACACTTGTCTGATAGGACTCTGCCCTACCCAAATGCCAATGGCCATAATCAGCATCAATGGTACAAAGGGTACAAAGAAAAGGAACGTATAATCACTGTATTTGAACAGACTATTTGGCTGAACAAGTCTGCACTACTATTTATGCTCCACATGAACTTCCAACTCACTCATCTAATCTTACCCACATACCTCCTTCTTTCTATTTTTTTCTGGAGCATTTATACAGCTTCCCCTGAAAAGCATCTACATTATTTGACTCTAATATACTGTTGTGGTAAATATTCCAAATTCCAACCACTTTCTGGATGAAGAATTTCCATCCTAACTCCATATTTGATTTATAAGTAGATATTTTATATTTAAGGCTTTTGTTGACTTCATTCTTGGAACATATATGCTGATTGCTAGGCCATCATTTAGCATCCATCTCTAATTGTGCTTAAGAGGATGACAATGAGCTACCATCTTAAGCCACAGCAAGTCCAGGTGTTGTAAGTACAATCACAGCACTTGTTGGGAAAGAGTTCCAAGATTTTGACCAAGGAACAGTGAAAGCATGCCAATTATAATTAGGACAGTATATTACTTTGAACTTGCAGGTAGGAATATTTCCATACACCTGCGACCCTTGTTCTGGTATGTGGTAGAGATTGGGCTGTGGTTTTGCAAGCTGTTGTCAGAGGAGATTTGGTGAGTTGCTGCAGTGTGGTTTATTTGGCATAGATGAGGGGATGAATTTTGAAGTGGTAGATGGGGTTGATTCTTTTGAGCCTCTTGGATGTTGCTGGGACTGCACTCATCAAGCCGAGCAGAGAGTATTCCATCAGATTGCTGATTAGTGCCATGCTAGAATGCGGGCTCTGTAGTACAGAATACTCAGTCTTTGACTTACTCTTGCATCCACGGTATTTATATGGCTAGTCCAGTTTAGTTTCTAGTCAACGTCAACCTCCAGGATGATGATGGTTGGGGAATCCATGATGATCAAACCATTGAATATCATGGGAGGTGGATTGTTTCTGTCTTATTGGAGATGGTTATTGTCAGGCAGTTGTGTAGTGCAAATGTTACATCCACATAGGATGGATGTTGTCCTGGCCTTGATGTATACAGAGGAATTCGATTATCCAAATTTCGGCTTATCCAAACAAGGTCTTGATGCTTGGCTTAACTGTGTTATCCTGCATTCAATTATCCAAACATTCAATTATCTCAACAAAATACTCCCTGCCTACGTCATTCGAATAATCGAGGTTCCTCTGTATAGGTATAGGCTGTTTTGGTATCTGAGGGGTTACAAACTACACTAAACATTGCAATCATCAGCTAAATCCCCATTTCTGCCCTTATGATGGAGGGAGGATTATTCATCTTCCTTCCATAATAAGGGCAAATGGGGATTTTGCTGATGATTGCAACGTTTAGTGTAATTTGTAACTGGTAGTTATGTCTAACTTCTATGAAGAACTGCAATTATATCATGGCTTTCAATATCTACAATGTTTTTCTTGTGTTGGATATGATAACCAGTGGGAAGTGTTAGCTCAATTCCTATTTACTTCAATTTTGTTCAGCTTCCTTGTTCGAATACTGCTTGATGTCAAGGGACGTCACTCTCTCATCAATTCTTGCTTTTACCTGCTTTATCGAGGTTTGAATATGGATCAGTCTTGTAACTGTAATACACCAAGGAGTAAATCATAAATTGAAATCTATAATGTATGGGTTCACAGTTCTGTTAAATCTAACCTTACAAAGAACAATAAAATTAACAATTTTGAAGAAATTACATTGTTGTTGTTGACTATGTTTAGCTTTGAGTTATTATTCTGTGTTAATAGTTCATATGAACAATTATATCACTTGTTTCATTTTTCATTTCATTTAATTCTGCTTACTAATGAAAATAGTTTACAGCTAAATTAGATCTGACATTATATCTGGCTAAATATGGAATTATGGATGAGTGGAATGAGTAATGGGGCTGTACTGTACACCTGGAGGGGGTTCAGGTGACATCATTGGCCATGAAAGCACAGTTCAAGAGGCTTATGGATGTCATATTAACCCCAAGATTAAATTACAGCCGTGTATTCATGCTGTCTTTTTTAAATATTAACTGATCTTCAATATCATCCTGCACAGAATGGATCTACATTTTATCCCATGTACATTACTTCATTTTATAATGATTGAATAAATGTAATTTCTTTTTAAATTACATGGAATTGAGAATATTTTTCTGATATTACTGACATTGAGTGTCATGATTGTTTCATATAGATATGACATCTACAAATCATTTGCTTTCTTATTGTTGATATGTCTATATAAATGTGTTCATTTTTTGTGTATTTTTTTGAAAGGTCATAATACTGAATAAGATCACCAGAGCACAATGATGTCTGGACAATAATATTATTAAGTTTTAAGGTCTTTTTTTAAGATTAGGAAGAAACGTGTGGTGATTATTAATTGTCTGTTATCCTGGTGTGGAATGAAAAGGGTAAAACTGAGGAAGTCTGTAAGCTCTCTATGCAACAGAAAAGATGTGTGTCTTGGTTTCAATCTCCCCAGATAGCTTAGCTTAGATTAACAGAGCATATGTAAAAAGTTGTATTGGGAAGTGATTCTGGAATCTGGGGAACTGGAACAGGAATGATTACATCTGGCAGGATCTGGGATATATAGATGCTTTAGTTGCTTGGAAGTGGAATGGTGAGAAGGAATTTCAGAATTCGGATATTGGAGGGTGGCAGTGGTGGGATGAGACATCAATGATTTAGATAGAATTTGTTGTGTATCAATTGTTATTTATATACTACCCAATGAGAAATATTGGAAATCGTTTATAAGATTATGTTTTTATTGTAAATCAACCTGAACAGATGTTTCTTTTTGTTCAATGGTGTGAAACCAAATAAGATAATTTTTAAAAATCATTTGTTGATGTGTGGAATCTCACAGATTATACTATTCATTAGACTTTCCTTGCATCCAGCAATTAGAGGGTAATGGGGCAGGTCAATAATTGCATAAGAAGGTCAAAGGACATGGGTTACTATATGATCAATGGATGCAATAAGGCTCTTCACTGATAAAGTTTAGGATTCAGAAATAGACAGAAGAATGACTTTGCTAGAAGGTCGATAATAACCAAATCAGGAACAAAGCAAAATAAAAGTGCCAGAAAGATCGGATAAAAAATTAAATACTTGTATTCTGATAGCACCATCCATGAACTTATTACATTTCAAAATGCTTCACTGACAATGCAGAGCTGTTTAAGGGTAATCATTGATATAATGTAGAAAACGCAGCATCCAACAGAGACAGTGGGTTTGGGGGAATGATGGTGCTTGATCATCCCAATTTACAGTTGTCTAGAGTGTGGTGTAGAATGATATTAACAGCGCAGGTTCAATCCCCATATGGACTTTGGTAGTGCAAAGAGCTTGCTTTCTGTCTTGCCCTATGGTTGATGTAGAGTGGTGTGCAAAAGCTATATAAACACTTAATTCTCCCTCACGTTGACTGAAACAAATAGTTCCTCATGGACCTTGACTAATTACCTATCAAATTATTACGGCAGCTAATTTATGCATAATAACGTCACACAAAAACCAATGTAATGATAACCACATACACTGATTTGGGTTGAAGGATAAATGTTGGCCAGGACACTGGAGAGAATCTCACTATACTTCTTTGAATAGGGCCATTGAATCATTAAAGTCCATCTGAAAGGGTAGATTGGGCATTGGTTTAAAGTTCCATCCAAAAATTGGTATGGCCAACAGTGTGCCAAAGCCTCAATGCTGCATTGGGTTGTCAGCCTGGATTTGGTGGTCCAGTCCGTGTCTGCAGTATGACTCTGTGGTGAATATGCAATCAGTTGAAAGGAGAACAGAAAATACAGCAACTACTAGGTAGGTCAGGCAGTCTCTGGAGCAATCAAGTTAACATTTCAGGTAAATGATCCTTCAGCAGAATTGGAAAAAGTTAGCACTGTAACAGGTTTTACAATATATTAAACTCAGAGACAGGGTCAATGCAGAAGAAGGAAAGAAAAATGGGAAGACTTAAGATAGAGTGGAAGACAGGCAGAGTTAAGTGACAAAGGGAGTAATTGTGCAAGGTGGACAAGTCAAGAAACAAAGGAGCAAAGTTTTACCATGGCAGAGTGTTGCCACCATGGTGAAAATCTTTGAAGAAAACAAGATGTTCAAATATCATAGAATTCCTACAGTGCAGATAAGGCCATTTGACCCATCAAGTCTATATTGACATTCCAAATAGCATCCTACCCTATCTCTGTAATCATACAATTACCATGGCTAATCCACCCAGCCTACACGTCCCTGGACACTAAGGAACAATTTAGTATGGCCAATCCACCTAACCTGCACATCTTTGGAATGTGGGAGGAAATTGGAATAACTAGAGGAAGCCCTCACAGACATGGGGAGACATGCAAACAGACAGTCACCAAGGCTGGAATCAAACCTGGGTCCCTGGTGCTGTGAGGCAGCAGTGCTAATCATTGTGCCACTGTACCTCATTTCATCTCACATCTGATGTTCAGCTTTTTTGAACTTGTTTGAATCAAGGCCGTAATGGAGCTGAGTAGCCCTAGCAGACCCAAACTGAATTTCAGTGAACAGGTTACTGTTGAGCAAATGCTTCATGATAACACTGTTAACAAGATCCCTGCTAATGGCCGGGATGACAATTGGATTATTGCATCTGTTGAAGAACTATCCAAAACCATGTGTGGGGTTCACTAAAAGTGCGAGGTGTATCAGCAATAGGATTTCTAGTGCATGACAGATTTTTCCAAATTTTCGTTTCACAATTTTATAATTTCACAATATTACTGAGATTTTGATGGACTGCTCAAATCTAATAGAATTGAATTGTTTGTTTATGTGCAGGATTAGTTGATGGAATTTAAATATATTTAATGTTTTTTAATCAGTGTATTTCTTTATCAATAGTAAAATCATAAAAAGCTCCATTTTCTATATGTTTGTCATGTGAACTATGTCCATGGTACAGAATGAGTTGGCATGGAGAAGAAAGGACAAAAGTTGTCAACTTGAGTTAGCACTGAGCAAGAAGGAAACATGGGGATGATTGGTACATGGGTGAAGAGGAGGTCATGGGGTTTTGACAGATGGGCATAGGGATGTATGAGCGACCAGCTAAAAGTAAAAATGAAAAAATGGTTTTGTGATTTAAAGTAAAAATTATATGCAAAGATAATTGTTGCCTGTCTCTGAGAGATAACAGTACATACTTAGACGAAGATACCATGGACACAGTTAAAGTTCTATAAAATGCAATTAATTTATTAAGTACTTAAACAAATAACACACACTTTTAATTACCAGAGATATGTCAGCCACTGTCTTTCACTACGCTGACTTCTGTAACGAAACCCAAAACCCAATCCCAGGAGAGTTGGCAGCTGGCCTCCTGATATAGGGTACCTTCTTATAATGTGAATATTCAAAGTGTTGTCAAACAAAAGGATTTCTTCAGGCTCTTTATACACAGGTCTCTGTGCCAAATGTATGCCTTATTTGGAATTATTTGTGCACGTGACCAATCTTGAATGTTTTGACCAAATGTGTGCCTTATTTAGTAGAGGCAGAAGTTCCTGATTTCTTGCAGTTTTAACTCGCAACACACCTGCATGACTCAGTGTAATTCCATTCATGCAACAGCTCATTGTAAAGCCTCTTATCAGTTCCTGTTATCTTCAGTCTTATCCTGCAAAATGTTTAGTCATAGTGTTTAAGCTTCTTGTTCAGTGAACATTTTAAAATATGAAATCTTATTATGTAATCCTGTCAGTTATTAACTGGATGTTAGCTTTTCAAATTAAATTTGATCAGTCTCTGAGGGGATAATGTAATTCAGTTGTGTTATTAATTACTCAACTTCATTTTCTGAGGAAAATTTTAACTAGTAAATAATGTTCATGTTCTTTAGCTGTGAGATTAAGAGAGAAATCCAGTTGTCACCAAATTAATGGTGGAGGGGTACATGGTGTTGTTTAGCAGTTTATGGAGGTTCTTAAGGTGGCAATGCCATCCTTCAATGTTGTAAAGAACACATCCAACAATCTCTCAACCATAAATGGACAGTAGGAATTGATGCTCACTAAGCAATCACTGGTACCGTGTGGTAGAATTCTTGAGTGAACAATAATCGAGTGAACAATCATTGACGGGAAAGCTGCAGCAAGCAATCAAAAGGATGAAAAAGCACAAAGCCTGTAGCTCTGATGGTATTCCAATTGAAATCTTCAAACTGGCTCATTGCTCACATCAAGACTCTGCATACACTAATCAACAGGAAGAATTCCCCATGACTTTAGGAAAACAACAACTGTAGCTAGCTTTAAGAAAGGAGACTATATTGTGTTGTGGAAACTCTCTAAGTATTTCTCTGTTGTTCAGAGCAGTGAAAATCCTCCTGAATCACCTGCTTCCTGTTGCTGAGAATATTTTCTCAGAGATACAGTGTGGCTTTATATCCTTTAAGTAGTGGTTTAGGTAGATGAAGTGTTTAAGGAAACATATACAACACTTGCCTTTTATTAGCTGGAAGCAGCATAGAGTTGGAGGGCAAGGAGGTGATGCTGTAACTGGTTAAAAAAAGGTTGGTTAGGCCACAGGTAGAATATTGTGTGCGGTTGTGGAATCCACATTATAGGATGGATGCGACTGCATCAGGGAGGATATTTACCAAGATTTTGCCTGGGCGAGAGAGTTTTAGTTATGAAGAGAGATTGGATAGTCTGGGTTTTCTTTGGAACATGGAAATCAAGCAAAGCGAGCCTGATAGAGATATATAGAGTTGAGGGGAACAGATAGGGTCGATGTAAAAGGAACATTTTCCCCTTGGCGGAGGGATCAATGACCCGGGACATAGAATTAAGCCAAGGAGCAGGAGGTTTAGTGGGAATGTGAGGAAAAATATTTTTTCCACCCAGAGGTTGGTGGGAATCCGGAATCCCTTGACTGTAAGGATGGTAAGGCAGAAACCCTCATAGCATTTAAGAAGTATTTAGATGTCCAATTGTAATGTCAAGGCATACAGAGAAAGTGTTACAAAATGGGGTTAGATTAGTTAGATGGTTGTTTTTGACCAATGCAGACTTAATGGTGGAAGAGCCTTTCTCTGTGCTGTAAACCTATGCCTCTATGATAGCTTCCAGAGGAACGTCTGACATGGTCTTTGTCGCTAGACAGATTGAAAGAAACAGTTGAAAACAACACCAGGAATTCTTCTTCACACTTGTTAACCTGACCAAAGTA
Source organism: Hemiscyllium ocellatum (assembly GCF_020745735.1). Classification (NCBI taxonomy): domain Eukaryota; kingdom Metazoa; phylum Chordata; class Chondrichthyes; order Orectolobiformes; family Hemiscylliidae; genus Hemiscyllium; species Hemiscyllium ocellatum. The sequence goes on from NC_083416.1 coordinate 54,288,929, forward strand.
TTTGATTCAGTAAATCACACAGTTCTGCAAATTGTTCTTCAGAGATTTGGATATCCAAGAAACTTCACTGTGATCCTGTTACTATTTCATAATGCTTTCTGCAACTATCCTGTGTGAGAGATCTGAAATAGAGGCTTTTAAAATCTGAACTGATGTTAAATAGGTCTGTAATGGCTCCTGTACAATCAACTCCTCCTTATTTTGAGTATTAAGTACTTCCAGGATGGAAAACTCTTTAACCTCAGTCACCCAGTGCAAAAAGTGAACTGACCACCATGGACTTACATGATCTACAGGAGGCAGATGAATACTCTTTACTCACATAGCACCAGATTTGCAAGCAGTTCTCGATCTCTTCAATCCTGCATTTAAGAGACTCGGCCTGTCATTAAACTTTCCCAAAACAAATTGTAGGTCACCACAGATTCAGTCAGTCAAATATTCCATGTCCCAGGTATGTTAAAGAAAAGACGGTGGAGTATGTTGAGCACTTCCTGTAGTGATTGTATTAAGGTCAGCCAGGTGGAACGCATCAAATATGAGTTCCATGATTGGGGCTGTTAATCTGGCCCAATCAGGGAGCCCTGGCTGACAGATATAAACATGGGTGTCGGGATTTGAGGTTTGTCCTCATTTCACTGAAAACTGGTTGAACGGTAGGGTTTGGGGCCTAGTGTTGCCATTCTTCTCCCTTGTAAAATTACTGTTTCTCTGTATGCAGCTGTAAATGTTAATTGTTTTGTAAACTGTGAATTGTTTAATAACATATTATAAACATGGGTATCAGAAGTTCTGTTCACTCTGCGAGCTGGATCTGAGGAAGCCGAATTAGTGTCAAGGATTCTCCATGTGTAAATAAAGGTTTACTTAGTGATGGGATAGCAGCCTCTGTGGAGTTAATTTACATCCCATCCTTTGGCAGCCAATTGTCTCAAAAGGCAATTATTGTTGAGGGCTCTAACACTGGATCATCTGTCCCAGCTCAGCCTTTTATCAACTATGGCAGATGAGCATTCAACAATAAAAGCCTCCATAATAAGGCAACAAATGTCCCAGTGTACAAAAAATATTGCTTCATCACACTCTGTTATACAGCCATAACATCTGAACTGCGTACTGGTGATAAATAAGAGTGCTGGAGAAATTTCAATTTTTCTGGACTCCCTCAATAGAGTAAAGCCTCTGCCATAACTTAAAGGAGATGTGAGAGGCAGATTTTTTACAGGTGGGCTATGTGTCTGGAATATGCTGCCAGAGGAGTTGGTGAAAGTGGATATAATAGCAACATTTCAGAGGCATTTTGACAGGTATATGAAATGGCAACATGGAAAGTAGGTGCAGGAGTAGGCCATTCAGTCTTTCAAGCCTGCACTACTATTCAAAACAATCATAGCTGAACATGCAATCTCAGTATCCCTTTCCTGCCCTCTCCCCATACTTCTTGATCGCTTTATCCACAAGGGCCACATTCAGCTCCTCATGAAGACATCTAGTGAACTGTCCCCAACAGCTTCCTATTGGAGAGAATTCCACAAGTTCATAACTCTGCAAGTGAAGAAATTCTTCCGCATCTCAGTCCTCAAAGGCTTACCCCTTATTCTTAGACCGTGATCCCTCATTCTGGACTTCCCCAACATTGGGAATATTCTTCCCGCATCTATCCTGTCCAGTCCCATAAAGATTTTATATGTTTCTATGCGATACCTGTCTCATTCTTCTAAATTCCAGTGAATACATGCCAATTGATCCAGTCCATCCTCATATATCAGTCCTGTCATCCAGGAATCAGTCTGGTGAACCTTTGGTGGACTCCCTCAATAGCAAGAATGTCCTCAGATGAGGAAACCAAAACTGCACACAGTACTTAAGGTGTGGCCTCACCAAGGCCCTGTATAACTGCAGTATGACATCCTCACTCTGATATTCAAATCCTCTCACTATGAAGACCAGTATGCCATTAACTTCCCTAACTGTCTACTGCACCTGCATGCCATATTTCAGTGACTGTTCCACCATGGCACCCCGGTCTTGTTGCACCTCACCTTTTCCTAAACTGCCACCATTCAGATAATAATCTGCCTTCCTGTTTTTGTGACCAAAGTAGGTAACCTCACATTTATCCACATTATCTGGCATCTGCCAAGTACTTGCCCACTCAGCCAGCCTAAGTCACCCTGCAGCCTCCTAACATCCTCCTCACAGCATACACTGCCACCCAGCTTAGTGTTATCTGCAAATTAAGAGATATTGCATTCAATTCCTTTATCCAAATTGTTAAGGTATATTGTGAACAGCTGGGGTCTCAGCATTGAACCCTGTGGTACCCTACCTGTCACTGCCTGCCACTCTGAAAAGGGCCCATTTATTTCAAATCTCTGCTTCCTGTCTGCCAACTAGTTCTCTGTTCATGTCAATACATTGGCTCTGATACCATGAGATTTAATTTTTCTTACTAATCTCTTGTGTGGACCCTTATCAAAAAGCCTGTTGAAAGTCCAGATCACAGCACCTACTGATTTACCCTAGTCCAGTCTACTGGTCACAAGCATGATTTCCCTTTAGTGAATTCATGCTGACTAGGACCAGTTCTGTGACCGCTTTCCAAATGATCAGTAATTGCTTCTTTAATTATTGACTCCAGCATCTTCCCTTATCACCGATGTCAGGCTAACCAGCCTATTATTCTCCATTCACTCTCTCCCTTCTTTTTTTGAAGAGTGGGGTTACATTAGCTACCCTCCAGTCCATTGGAACTCTTCCAGAGTCAGATAGGCAGGGAATAGAGGAATACGCACAATGTAGAGGCAAAAGATTTTCAGTCTAGAAAGGCATCATATGTCAGTGCTGAGGTGGAAGTGGTCAAAAGCTTCAAGTTCCTGGGAGTAAATGTCACCAAAAATCTGTTCTGGTCCATCCACTGTCAAGAAAGCACTCCAGAACCTCTACTTCCTCAGAAGGCTAAGGAAATTCAGCATGTCCACAATTTTTCCCAATTTTTATCAATGCATCATAGAAAGCATCTATCTGGATACATCACGGTTTGGTATGGCAACTGCTTTACTCAAGACTGCAAGAAATTACAGAGAGTTGTGAATGCAGCCCAGTCCATCACGCAAACCAGCCTTCCATCCATTGACTCTATCTACACTTCCCACTGCCTCAGGAAAGCAGTGGCATAATCAGGACCCCTCCCATCCTGGTTATACACTCTTCTGCTTTCTTCCATCGGGCAGAAGATACAAAAGTTTGAAAACATGTATCAACTGTTTTAAGAACAGCTTATTTCCTGCTGTTATCAGATTTATGAACAGATGTCTCCGAGATTGATCTTTCTCTGCACCTTCTCTGTCGTTGTTACACTCTATTCTGTGTTCTGTTCTATTACCCTCTGAAGTATTTAGTATAAGATATGATTTGTCTGGATGGCATGCAAAACAATGTGTTTCACTGTATCTCAGCATGTGACAATAACAAATCAAATAAAATTGAATTTAAAAATCGGTGAAGGCAGAGTTGAAATTGTAAGCAAAAATTGATAAATTATTCCAATTCCAAAAGAGAGAGGAAGCAGCACCAATTATATAATCGGGGTACGGGACAAAGAGCTGTGGGGAGGGATCCAAGTGGGACTGGAACAAGAAATCTTCCACATACCCCATACAGGGACAGGCTCAACTGAAACCTGTGTGAGTACCCATGGCTACACCTTTGACCTGCAGAGACTGAGAGGAGTTAAAGGAGAAGTTGTTCCAAGTGAGTATGAGCTTGGCCAGGTGGAGGAGGGTGGTGGTAAATGAGGATAGTTCAGGTCTTCCTTTCAGGAAGAAGGGGAGATGCCTGACCCCATCTGATGGGGGAATGAACGTGTAAAAGGATTGTATTTTCATGGGTAAAGTAGAAGTGGTTGGTGCCCATGAACAGCAAATTTTGACTTAAAAGTTAGAAGAATCATGGGGGTAAGTGGAAAAGGTCTGGACGAAGGGAGAAACATTGAATCAACATAGGAAGAAATAAATTTCACAGGACAATAACAATCAGAAACAGTGGATCTGCCTTGGCCATCCAGTTAGTGAATTTTAGGGAGAAGATAGAACTGAGCTGTATGAGTTTGAGGGAGAATGAGCTGGGAGACTGTTGGGGGAGATCTCCAGATGAGATGAGGTTGGTGACAGTTATAGACACAAAGGCCTGATGCTCGATGAGGGTTTCATTGTCCAGGGAAGGATACAAAGAGAAGTCCAAGAGTTGGCACTTAACCTTCACAATGTAGAGATTAGTACGCCAGCTATCAAAAGCATCACACTTGTCAGGTTTACAGAAGATGTTGGTTGAAGTCACAACTGTTTTCCATCAAAATTGCTAATTGAATTCTGCTATATAAAATACTATAAAATATTTTGAAGGAATTGGGGATATTGGTTTTGTCCAAGGAAAACAGGTTTTGACTAAACTTTCCGCACTGCCTGAATCATTGTTAACAGTATTTATGGTGAGATTGGTATATCTGCTTTTACAAAGTACAGTAATTCTTTCCACTATTCTTCGGTTTTAAAACAATCCTGTTGTCATTTCAGTCCACAATCAAAAATACAAAAACAAGTTTTGAAATAGTCTTTACATTGAATTTTATGCTGTTGTTTTAATGAGTAATAAAGACCTCAAGAGATTCCAAACTATTTTACAGCTAAATACATCTGAAGTATTCTCAGACTTGCAAGGTACAGAAATACAGATGCCAATTTACACATGTCACAGAACCAAAAACAGCAATGACATAATGTCGCTCTATCAAGTCCAATTTAGTCTACTTTTATTCACTGCTCACAATACTGTACCCTCTACATTGGTGAGACAAAATGCAGACTGGTTGGCTGCTTTGAGAACACCTCTGCCCTTCCATGAGAATGACCCCAATTTTCTAGTCTCTTAACAATTTCAAAACACCATCTTTCTCTTATGCCAAACTTTCTGTCCTTGACCTGTTCCTGTGTTCCAGCAAAGTCCAAATCAAGCAGGAGGAACACCACGTTATGTTTCCCTTAGACATTTCAATGCCTTCTGGACTCAATATTGAGTCCAAATAGCTTCAAGCCATGAACTCCAATTTGATTACCTCTTCCCTCTACCCTCACCTTCACCAGTGTCTTGTTTGTTTATGTTTACTCTCAATACTACTGACCTATTTTCTGCTATCAACACATAACATTAGCACCTACTCTTCATCTATGTTACCTCTCTGCTACCATTTGCCTTTTTATAGAGGATACCTTCACCATCTCGCTTCCATTCTATCCGATGCATCATGATTTCCTATGGCAACCGCTCTGCCCAGGACCGTAAGAAACTACAGAGTTGTGAACATAGCCTTGGCCATCATGCAAGCCAATCTTCCATCCATTGACTCCATCTACACTTTTCACTGCCTCAGGAAGGCAACCAACATAATCAAAGACTCCTTACACCCAGGTTATAATCTCTTCTAACCTCTTCCATCAGACAGAAGGTACAAAAGCTTAAACATACGTACCAACAGATTCAAGAGCAGCTTCTTTCTCATTGTTATTAGACTTCTGAATGGACCTCTCAAATTTTAAATTCAAAGTTCATCTTGCTCCCTATGCACCTTCTCTGAAGCCATAACATTGTATTCTTTGCTCTGCTCTATTATCCCCATACTTTGTATGGTTTGATCTGCCTGTACTGCATGCAAAACAAAACTTTTCACTGTATCTAGGTATATGTGACAATAATAAATCACATCAAATAAAACACTTGCTCCTTCTCCTCCCTCTTGTACAGGATAAAGCCAATCGCTTTTCCTTCACGCCCCCCCCCCCACTTTAATTCTGAAGAACAATCATATTGGAGTTGAAACATTGACTCTGCTTCTTTTTCTCTTGATATGGAGTGCTGGTGTTGGTCTAGGGTGGACAAAGTTAAAAATCACACAACAGCAGGTTATCATCTAACAAATTTATTTGGAAGTATAAGCTTTTGGAGTGCTGCTCCTTTGTCAGGTAGCTATGATCCTGCTCCACTAGTTTCCTGATGAAAGAGTAGTGCTCCGAAAGCTTGTACTTCCAAATAAACTTGTTAGACTATAACCTGGTGTTGTGTGATTTCTAACTATCTCTTTCTCTCCACGATTGGCTCCAGATCTGATTTTCTCCAGCACTTCCTAATTTGATTTCAGATCCCTGGCATCTACAGTACTTAGCTTTTGTTCTACTGTCCACGTTCACTATTTTAGTGATAATTAAAGGTTGGAACATTCAAAGAGCTCCTCCATTCTACCTTCAATAGTGCCATGGGATCTATTGCATCAAGCTAGTGCACTTGCTTAATGCCTCATCGAAAAATTGACATCCGCAACAGCCCTCCCTCAGTCTTGCACTCAAAGGACAGCCTAGATTATAGGCTAATGATAATGAAATGTCAATGTGAACCCAGGATATTTTTTTTTACTGAGAGGTGATGATAATAAAAGCATTACTAAATTTTAAAATCATTAAGACTACTATTTCAATGATAAATATTGTTGGAAAGAGGTGGATTTGGTACCATTCAGACTAGGTTGTTGAAGCATAACTAAATTGAAATTCCAATCCTCCTGTCAGAATTCTATGTATATTAAGGAATGTAGAGTCCAATTACTAACAATACTAATTAAAATATTTGGAAAGCAGAAGTCACAATGTTCCCTGTATGCAATAATTAGGTACAGTTTGCTGTGAAGTGCCCAGGGTTCTGAGGGAAGCCTTGGAGCACACTGCCAACATCAACCTCAGAGAATGTGATCAAAGGTCCTTCCCTCACACCAAGTATTTCAAAATAAATGTTGCTGAACGGTGCAAACGAGTGCAGTACTAACTTCAAGGAATTAATTAAGTAAGCAATAAAATCTCTTCAATTGGTTAATAAAGTGTGGCATTCAGATGGAAAGACACAAACAATGCTACACATTAATAAATGTCCCCAAAAGTCTAAATGATGAACATAAACTGAGCAAATGAGGAGATGAAAGAGACCTTGGAGTACAGGCTCGTAGTTCTTTGAAAGTAGAATCTTAAGTAAATAGGATAGTGAAGAAGGTGTTTATTATGCTTTCCTTTATTGGTCAGAGCACTGAGTATAGGAGTTGGGAGGTCATGTTGTGGCTGGACAAGACATTGTTAGAAAACTTTTGAATATTGTGTGCAATTCTGGTCTCCCTCCCATTGGAAGGATGTTGTGAAACTTGAAAGGGTTCAGAAAAGATTTCTCAAGGATTTGCCAGGGTTGAAGGATTTGAGCTACAGGGAGAGGCTGAACAGGCTAGGGCTGTTTTCCCTGGAATGTTGAAGGCTGAGGGCTGACATTATAGAATCATGAGGGCCATGATTCCCTGCTTTGGAATAGTCCAGAACTAGAAGGCATAGGCTTAGGGTGAGAGGGCAAAAAGTTAAAAGGGACCTTAGGGGCAACCTTTTCACGCAGAGTAGTGCATATATGAAATGAGTTGCCAGGGGAAGTGATGGAGACTGATAGAATTACAACATTTAAAAGCATCCAAATGGGTATATGAATCAGAAGGGTTTAGAGGGATATGGGTCAAGTGCTGGCAAATGGGACTAGATTAATTTAGGATATCTGGTCTGCATGGCCAAGTTGGAGCCAAGGGTGTGTATGCGTGCTGTACATCTCTTTGACTCTATGATGCCCTGGCATAAAGAAATTTGCATTTACTAAATAAACAGACATTGTAAACTAAAAATGCGCAACAGTCATCTCAGTGTTACATTAGTTGGATACAGGAGAAATGGGTTGAGTGACTATGGACAGTGATGTTGGATTGTACAGTGGCTATAGACATAAGACCATAAGAAGTAGGAGCTGAAGCCTGCCATTCAATGCATTGAGTCTACACACTGCCGTACAATGAGATCCTGGCTGGTCTGATAATCCTCAACTCTGCTTTCCTACCTTTTCCCTTTTGCCCTTGATTCCCTTACTGATTAAAAATCTGCCTACCACATCCTTAACATACTTAACAACCAGCCTCCACAGCACTCTGCAGTAGAGAATTCACAAATTCACTACTGTTTCAAGAGAAATTTCTCCTCATGTCTGTGTTAAATAGACAAGCCCTTATTCTGAGATTATGGGTTCTGGTCCTAGCCTCTCTCACAAGAGGAAATAAACATTTTGCATCTACCCTGTCAAGCCCCTTAGGATTCTTATATGTTTCAATGGCATTGCCTCTAGTTCTTGTAAACTTTAATGACGACAAGACCAACCAATTTCACCTCCCCTCACAAGACAGTCTCTTCGTAGAAACACAGAGGAAAGGAGCAGACCTAGCCATTTGGCTCTTGCAGCCTGCTCCACCATTCAATATGACTATGGTTGATCATCCAACTCAAGACCCAGTTCTCACTACCTCCCCATATCCTTTTGAGCCGTTTAGGCCGAAGAACTACATTTAACTCCTTCTTAAAAACATTCTATGTTTTGACCCCAACCATTTTCTGAGGCAGAGAAACCACAGGCTCACCACACTCTGAGAAGAAATATTTTCTCATCTCAGTCCTAAAACGCTTACCCTGTAACCTTCTCTGGAATCTCTCCAATGTCAGTATATCTTTCCTTAGATAAGTAGCCAAACCTGTTCACTTTGTTCCAGCTGTGGTCTGATGAGTGCTTCTCCTGCTGCTCGGATGCTGCTTGACCTGCTGTGCTTTTCCAGTGCTACACTTTTTGGCTTGTATACTGTTAGCAAGATTTTTCTAGGTTTAGACACCGTACCATTTGAAATAAATGCCAACATTCCATTTGCTATATACTGAACTTGTATGCTGGCATTTCATGATTTATGGATGAAGGCTCCCAAATCCCTGTGTACTGTAGTTATCTGCAGAGTTTCTCCATTTAAGTAATATTCAACTCCTCCAATTTTGTACCACAGTGCATAAGCTCACATTTTCCTGCATTATATTCCATCTGCCAAGTTTTTGCCTATGTAATTAATCTGTTTATTTCCCTTTACAGACTCTTAGCATCATCCTCACCACTTGCCTTCCGATCTTTTTTTTTATGATGTGCAAACTTGGCAACAGTACAATCACAGTGGTATTCCATCAGTTATAGATTGCCATTCTGAAACTATCACTCCCCCCATCCCAACTCTGTCTTCAATTACTTAAGGTTAAAAGTCACACAACACCAGATTATAGCCCAATAGGTTTATTTGAAATCACAAGTTTTCAGAGCACTGCTCCTTCATTGGTTGGAGTGAAGAGAAGCACACAGGCACATAATATATAGGCGAAAAGATTGTACAAATGGTATGAGTGAAGTGGCAACAGGCTGCATAATAAGTCTCTGCAGGTGATCAAAAATGTCAGATGGTGTAAATAAAGTGTCAACTGTTGAATAGCAAGCAATGGCAGAGAGATAATTGCAAACAAAAAAAGTAAGTGGTGCTGGAAACAAACTAAACGGCTGGAATAACATGATAGGTGTAAAAGGCGCATGCCAAGGTTCTAACCAAAGTAACAAGTCATCCAAAACCATACAAACTAATTAAGGTGGAAAGATCATAACAAGTTATCAAAGTGATGGTGTCAAAACAGGATAGTAAGGAAGATTTTACAAATACAGAACAATATGTTGGGGTTACATGTAGCGCAACAATGAACCTAAGATCACGGTTGAGGGTGTCTTCATGGATAAAGAAAGTGGCTATCAGTTTCTACTTGGTGATTCTGGTTGTGTATCTCAAAGGCCTCCTTGGAGGATGCTTACCTGAAGATTGGGGGATGAATGTCCTTGACCGTTGAAGTGTTCCCTAACTGTGAGGGAACATTGCGGCCTTCCACTATAGCCTTCCAAGGTAGCCTTTGAGATACACAACAATGCAGAATCACTGAGCAGAAACTGATAGCCAAGTTCCGTACCCATGAAGGCAGCCTCATCCATGATAACCTGGCGTCATGTGACTTCAACACCAGCACTTCCACGCCAGTTCTATTAGTAAGCCAATCTTCTATCTATGCTAATACACCACATCCAAAACCATGGATTTTGTCTTATTTATTTGCCCGATGTGTGCTACCTTATGAAATGTCTACTGAAAATCCAAATATATTACATCTACTACTTACCCTTTATCTATCCCGCTTGTTGCTTCCTCAAAGAATTCTAATACATTTAGTGGTCATAGTTTCCCTTTCATGAACTAATGCTGACTTTGTTTGATAATGTTATGGTTTTATAAATGCTCGACTATTACATTCTTGATAATAAACACTAACATTTTCACAATAACAGATATGGAGCTAACTGGCTCTCCGTTTTTAAATAAAGTTTTCCAATTCTCTGGGATTTTTCCAGAATCTAAGGAATCTTGGAAAATTATGACAAATGCATCCACTAGCTCTGTAACTACTTCCTTTAAAATTCTGGGATGCATCCCATCCTTTGGACGAATTGATACTTAACTCCATTAGATTCCGTGGTAGTTTTTCTCTAGTGATAGATATTGTACTTATTTCCTTTCCTCCTTTTACCCCTTGATTATTTAGTAATTATAGAATGCTATTAGTGACTTCTACTATGAAGGCTGATAAAAAATTCATTGACAACACTCAAGCTAGGAGTAGGACTAGTTAATTTTGACCCTCGAGCCTGCTCCACCATTTATTATGATTGTGGTTGAGCTGGTCTCGCTTCAACTCCAATTTCCTTCCTGCTCTCCATAACCCTTCAACCCATTGCTAATTAAGAATCTGTCTCTCTCTTAAATTTATTTAGTGGCCCTGCATACACTGCACTATGGTGTAGGAAATTTCACAGATTCACAAATCTTTGAGAGAAGTTATTCCTCCTCATTGTACTAAACTGTGACCTCTCATTCCAGATTGCATCATGTGAGGAAACATCTTTTCTGTGTCAACTTTTTCAATCCCCTGCAGCATCTTCTCCATTTGAATTAGATCTCCTCTCTTCTAAACTCTAGAGAGTATGGGCCGACATTGTTCAATCTCTCTTCATGACACAAGCTCCTCATCTCTGGAATCAATCTAGTGAACGTCCTCTGAATTGCCTCCAATGCAACTACATTTGTCTGCAGGGGAACTAAAACTGAGTGCAATACTCCAGGTGCAGCCTCACTATACCTTTCACAGTTTCCACAATATCTCCCTACCTTTATACCCTATTCCTTTAGCAATAAATGCCAAAATTCCATTTACCTGTTATACCTACATACTCATGTCTGCAATTCATCTATGTGAACACCCAGATTTCTCTGTTCTGAAGCACTCTGAAGTTTCTTTCTATTTAGATAATAAGTTGCTTTTGTACTATTCTGACCAAAATGCACATCTCACACTGATCCATGTTAAAATTAATTTGCCTAATTTTAGCCCATTCACCTAACTTCAGCAGTATTTCTGTGTTCTTTTATTTTAACCCTCTTGAAATGAATGTTAACATTTCATTTGTCTTTCCAACTGCCAATTGAATCTGCAAGTTAACCTTAAAAGGATCTTGAACTAGAACTCTTAAGATTTCTGAAGCCTTTCCCTGTTTAGAAAATAGTATGTGGCTTTGTTCTTCCTACCAAAGTGCATAACCTCACACTTTCCCAAACTGTGTTCCATTTACATTATCTTATCCCACTGTCCTAGCCTCTCCAGGACCTTCCACAGCTTCCCACTTCCTCAACTCTACCTGTCCTCCACTTATCTTCATGTCATCTGCAAACTTAGCAACATTGTCCTCAGTTCCTTCATCCAGATCATCAATATATAACAGGAATAGTCATAGCTACAAACTGAACTTTGTGGAAATCTACTAGTCACCAAAAGCAATCCTGAAAAAGACCCCTTCAACTACATTCTCTGCCTTCTGACAGTCAGCCATTCCTCTTTCCAGTGATTCTTGAAAGTTCACCACCAATGCCTCCATAATCTCCTCAGCCATCTCCTTGAGAAGTCTATGGTGTAAACCATTTGGTCTGGAAGTTTTATGCCTTTGTATTCCACCTTTCAAACTTTCAGCTTCTCCAGCAACTTCTCCTTAATGATGGCTACTCCACTCAACTCTGTCCCGACTGTCTTGAAGTTTGGGTATGTTACTGGTGTCATCCACTGTGAAGACTGATGCAAAGTATTTATTCAGTTTCTCCATCATTTTTTTGTTTTCCTCTACTACTTCTCCAGCCTCATTTTCCAGAAGTCCAATGCCCCTCGCCTCTCTCCTACCTTTTTATATAACTAAAAAACTTTCTGCAAAATTATATATTACTAGCTAGCTTACCCTTATCTTTCTTCTTCTTTCCCCCTTTTTGCTTTCTTAGTTGTCCTCTGCTGGTTTTGAAAGGCTTCTTAACCCTCATACTTCCCACTAATCTTAACCACATTGATTGCTTTTTATTTTGCTTTTCTGCTGTCTCTGACTTCCCTTGTCACCCTTGGTTGCCCTGCCCTCCTCTTTAGTATGTTTCTTCTTCCTAGGGCTGAATTTCTGTTATGACTCCTGAATTACTCTCAGAAACGCCTGTCATTGCCGCTCCACTGTCTTCCCTGCTAGGCTCCTCTTCCAATCAACTCTGGCCAGCTCTTCTGTCATGTCTTTGTAGTTACCCTTCTTTGATTGTAATACCATTATATCTGATTCAAGCTTCTCTCTCTCAAACTGCAGGGTGAATTCTATCATATTATGGTCACTGCCCTCGAGGGGGTTCTTTAGCTTGTTAATCAAGTCTGTCTCATTACACATCATCAAATCCAGAACTGCCTGTTCCTGGTGGGTCCAACACAAGCTGCTCCAAAAACAAACATATCTTGACATTCCATGAATTCCTTCTGATGGGATCCACCACCAACCTGATATTCTCATTCCTCCTGCTTATTGAAGTCCTCCATGATTATTGTAATAGCACCATTCTTACATGGCTTTTCCAACTCCTGTTTATTTTCTGCCCCACATCATGACTATTGCTAGGAGGCCTGCACATCAGTGTCTTTCCTTCTTTGCAATTCCTCAACTCTACCCACACAGATTCTACACCCTTCTGACTCTATCCCATAGAGTCATAGAGTTATAGAATTGTACAGCACTGAAACCGACTCTTCAGTCCAACTTGTCCATGCTGATCAGATATCCTAAATTAATCTAGTCCCACTTGGCAGTATTTGGTCAATTTTCCTCTAAACCCTTCCTATTCATGTGCCCATTCAGATGCCTTTTAAATGTTGTAATTGTACCAGTCTCTACCACTTCTTCTGGCAACTCATTCCATGCACACACCACCCTCTGCTTGAAAACTTTGCCCCTTATATCCCTTTTAAATCTTTCCCCTCTCACCTTAAATCTATGCCCACTAGTTATGAACTCCTCTACCCTGAGAAAATGACCTTGGTTATTCACTCTATCCATGTCCCTCATGATTATATAAAACTCTGTAAGGTCACCCCTCACCCTTCAACTCTCCAGGGAAAATAGTCCAAACCTATTCAGCCTCATCCTATAGCTCAAAGCCTCCAACCCTGGCAACATCTGTGTAAATCTTTTCTGAACCATTCAAGTTTAAATCTCTTTTGGGGTAGAAGTGACCTGTGCAAGAAGGATGGATTGCACCTAAATTGGAAGGGGACTAATATACTGGCAGGGAAATTTGCTAGAACCGCTTGGGAGGATTTAAACTAGTAAGGGGTTTGGGGGGGGGGGTGGGGGGGGGGGGGGGGAGGGGTTGGGGGGGTGGGGTGGGGGGGGGGAGGTGGTGAGACCCTGGGAGATAGTGAGGAAAGAGATCAATTTGAGATGGGTACAGCTGAGAACGGAAGCGAGTCAAACAGTCAGGGCAGGCAGGGACAAGGGAGGACTAATAAATTAAACTGCACTTATTTCAATGCAAGGGGCCTAACAGGGAAGGCAGATGAACTCAGGGCATGGTTAGGAACATGGGACTGGGATATCATAGCAATTACAGAAGCATGGCTCAGGGATGGGCAGGACTAGCAGCTTAATGTTCCAGGATACAAATGCTACAGGGAGGATAGAAAGGGAGGCAAGAGAGGAGAGGGAGTGGCATTTTGATAAGGGATAGCATTACAGCTGTGCTGAGGGAGGATATTCCCAGAAATACATCCAGGGAAGTTATTTGGGTGGAACTAAGAAATAAGAAAGGGATGATCTCCTTATTGGGATTGTATTATAGACTCCCCCAATAGTCAGCGGGAAATTGAGAAACAAACTTGTAAGGAGATCTCAGCTATCTGTAAGAACAATTGGGTAGTTATGGTAGGGGATTTTACCTTTCCAAATATCGACTGGGACTGCCATAGTGTTAAAGGTTTAGATGGAGAGGAATTTCTTAAGTGTGTACAAGACAACTTTTGATTCAGTATGTGGATGTACCTATTAGAGAAAGTGCAAAACTTGACTTACTCTTGGGAAATAAGGCAAGGCAGGTGACTGAGATGTCAGTGGGGGGAGCACTTTGGGGCCAGCGACCATAATTCTATTTGTTTTAAAATAGTGATGGAAAAGGATAGACCAGATCTAAAAGTTTAAGTTCTAAACTGGAGAAAGGGCAATTTTGACGGTATTAGGCAAGAACTTTTGAAGACAGATGTTCGCAGGTAAAAGGATGGCTGGAAGATGGGAAGCCTTCTGAAATGAGATAACAAGAATCCAGAGAAAGTATATTTCTGTCAGGGTGAAAGCGTAGGCCGGTAGATATCGGGAATGCTGGATGACTAACGAAATTGAGTGTTTGGTTAAGAAAAAGAAGGAAGCATATGTCAGGTATAGACAGGATAGATCAAGTGAATTCTTAAAAGAGTATAAAGGAAATAGGACTATACTTAAGAGGAAATCAGGAGGGCTAAATGGGGACATGAGATAGCTTTGGCAAATAGAATTAAGGAGAATCCAAAGGGATTTTACAAATATATTAAGGACAAAAGGGTATCTATGGAGAGAATAGGGCCCCTCAAAGATCAGTAAGGCGGCCTTTGTGTGGAGCCACAGAAAATGGGGGGATACTAAATTAATATTTTGCATCACTATTTACTATGGAAAAGGATATGGAAGATATAGACGGTAGGGAAATAGATGGTGACATCTTGCAAAACGTCCAGATTACAGAGGAGGAAGTGCTGGATGTCTTGAAAGTCATAAAGGTGGATAAATCCCCAGGACCTGATCAGGTGTACCCAAGAACTCTGTGGGAAGCTGGAGAAGTGATTGCTGGGCCTCTTGCTGAGTAATTTGTATCATCGATACTTACAGGTGAGGTGCCGGAAGACTGGAAGTTGGCAAACGTGGTGCCACTGTTTAAGAACGGCGGTAAAGTCAAGCCAGGGAACTATAGACCAGTGAGCCTGACCTCAGTGGTGGGCAAGTTGTTGGAGGGAATCCTGAGGGAGAGGATGTACATGTATTTGGAAAGGCAAGGACTGATTCGGGATAGTCAACATGGCTTTGGGTGTGGGAAATCATGTCTCACGAACTTGATTAAGTTTTTTGAAGAGATAACAAAGAAGATTAATGAGGGCAGAGCAGTAGATGTGATCTATATGGACTTCAGTAAGGCGTTCGACAAGTTTCCCATGGGCGACTGATTAGCAAGGTTAGATCTCATGGAATACAGGAAGACCTAGCCATTTGGATACAGAACTGGCTCAAAGGTAGAAGACAGAGGGTGGTGGTGGTGGAGGATTGTTTTTCAGACTGGAGGCCTGTGACCAGTGGAGTGCCACAAGGTTTGGTGCTGGGTCGCCTACTTTTTGTTATTTACATAAAGATTTGGATGCGAACATAAGAGGTACACTTAGAAAGTTTGCAGATGACACCAAAATTGGAGGTGTAGTGGACAGCAAAGAGGGTTACCTCAGATTACAACAGGATTTGGATAGGCCAACGGGCTGAGAAGTGGCAGATGGAGTTTAATTCAGATAAATGCGAGGTGCTGCATTTTGGGAAAGCAAATCTCAGCAGGACTTGTACACTTAATGGTAGGATCCCAGGGAGTGTTGCTGAACAAAGGGACCTTGGAATGCAGGTTCATAGCTCCTTGAAAGTGGAGTCACAGGTAGATCGGATCATGAAGAAGGCGTTTGGTATGCTTCCCTTTATTGGTCAGAGTATTGAGTACAGGAGTTGGGAGGTCATGTTGTGGCTGTACAGGACACTGTTGGAATATTGCATGCAATTCTGGTCTCCTTCCTATCGGAAAAATGTTGTGAAACTTGAAAGGTTTCAGAAAAGATTTACAAGGATGTTGCCAGGGTTGGAGGATTTGAGCTACAGGGAGAGGCTGAACAGGCTGGGGCTGTTTTCCCTGGAGCGTCGGAGGCTGAGGGGTGACCTTATAGAGGTTTATAAAATTATGAGGGGCATGGATAGGATAAATAGACAAAGTCTTTTCCCTGGGTTCAGGGAGTCCTGAATTAGAGGGCATAGGTTATAAAGATATAAAAAAGACCTAAGGGACAACGTTTCATGCAGAGGGTGGTATGTATATGGAATGAGCTGGTAGAGGATGTGGTGGAGGCTGGTACAATTGCAACAGTTAAGAGGCATTTGGATGGGTATATGAATAGGAAGGGTTTGGAGGGATATGGGCCAGATGCTGGCAGGTGGGACTAGATTGGGTTGGGATATCTGGTCGGCGTGGACAGGTTGGACCGAAGAGTCTGTTTCCATGCTGTACATCTCTATGAATCTATAACACCTTTCCTATAGCAAGGAGACTAGAACTGAATGCAGTATTGAAGAAGTGGCCTCACTAATGTCCTGTACAGCCACAACATGACATCCTAACTCCTATATTCAAAGACTTTTTATGATCAATTTAATTTCAATTCTTATGAGCAGGGCAACCCACACCCTCTGCCAATCTGCCTGGCCTTTCATTAGAATGTACACCCATGGATATTTCATTTCCAGCTCTTTACCCCTTGCAGCCATGCATCTCTGATACTGACATCATATCCAACAATTTCCTTCTGCATTGCAAACTCATTTACCTTGTTTCATGTACTGCATGCATTTAAATATAACACCCTCAGTCCTGCATTGACTGCCCCCTTTCTCATAATTATCCCCTTCTCTGCAGTGCGTGAAGTTAGATTTCTGACCCTTTCCATACTGTCCTTTTACTTGGTTCTGGAAACTTTAGTAGCTTCTGTAACTATACCCCACCTCTTAACATTTTCCGTAATTTTCCCTGAAACTAAACCCCCCATCCCCCCAATGTGTTACCTTGATCATTTCTGAGCTGGTTTCAGGAAACTGCATATCTGATCCAAGCATACAATCACATTACTATTCACTCATATTTTATATTGTGCTCTGATACACTAAATCTCTTTTGTTTAGCACCATTTTATACTCCTTCAGTACATCAGTTTACTTCAAATGATTTATACTGTATTTGATTGTAATGGGCAAAATTCTCTTTGGACCATATAGTGATGAATAACATGTTGGTCTATACAATAACAATGGACAGTGATGTTGGACTCTACAGTGACTGCAGACAATGATGTTATACCATATAGTGACCATTGATATGTTGGTCTATATAGAAACAATAGACAGTGATGTTGGACCATACAGTAACTGTAGATGGTGATACCAGACCATACAGTAACGTAGACAGAGATAATGGACCATACAGTGACCACAGACAATGCTATTGCAACATCCAGTGACCATTCAGTGTGATATTGGAATGGTGATAGACAGTGAGATTGGACCACTCAGTGACCATGGACATGTTGGTCTGTGCAGTGACCATGCATATTGCCACTGGACTATGCAGTGATCAAGGACAGTGACAGTGAACTGTACAGTGATCATAGACAGTGACATTGGACCATAATAGTGACCAAGGTCAGTGACAGGGAATTGTACAGTGACAGTGTACTCATGGACAGTGACACCGGACCATACCGTGACCATGGACAGTGACAGTCAACTGTACAGTGACCATGGACAGTGACACTGGATCGCACACTGACACTGTCACGCTCAGCAGAGATGTTGGCGTCTGCGCGCATGCGCTGTGCTTCAGTCTCCTCTTTCCCCTGAAGGGGGCGGCGGTATTCACGCGCATGCGCCAAGCTGATTGCAGCGGGGTGGCGGCCATTTTGTGGGATAGGGATCCAGAGCTGGAGGGAGGCGAGGGTTTTGATCAGCTCCCTACGGTACACTGCCGCACCGGCTCATTCAACAACGTCTTTCTCCTGTTCGACAGTTTTCTTTGAAAAAAAAACAAGAAGAAGCGTACACACGGTTTCCAAATACAGGGTGGTAAAACTGCTCCTTTGACATAAGATCCGTCCTGTTGCTCCAGCGGGTACTTGGGTAAAAGGGAGCGATGGATGAGAAGGCGTTTACCAAGGAGCTGGACCAGTGGATCGAGCAGCTCAACGACTGCAAACAGCTGACCGAGAGCCAAGTGAAGACACTATGTGAAAAGGTGAGGCCGCGAAACCGGGGGCTTTATCTCGACCTTGTTTGGCGAGTGGCTCGGTGACTGGTCACCGTCCCCAGTGGGCGGCCTAGTGCCCGAGCCTCGGCGGAAAATTTCGGCCGCCTCTGGTTGGAGCTTAACGCGGATTCCTCACCGGGGAGTTGCTTAACCTCGGCTCTGGGAAGAAAAAAAAAGGAATGCTCCACCGAAAGCTTGAGAAACGTGGGTTTGTTTGCCGAGTCTCTGAGGGTAGGGGGGAGCCGGCTTGTATTTGCTGCGGAAAGTCGGCTTTTACGGCAGAGGAACCTAAAATGGCGCCTTCCGGGGCTGCGCTTCCAGCGGCTGGAGCCCGGCAAAATAAACCCATTATTGTTCGAGTTAATAATATCAAATACAGCTCACTCTCTGTCTCCACCTCATCCCCAAATAGACCATTAACCATTTTCCATATTTCACATCTCAGAGTAGAACATTTCGAAATTTGGTGTTTTATCGTCTTCATTTTTAAGTTCTGTGTGATCTTGAAAATTGTAATATGTTAGAATAGTTCGTAAATTCGATATTGGAGGCTGTCACTCTGAGTACTTAATCCTTCTGTGTATAATGTTATGGAAAGTGTACGGTTATTTGAACACGTAACAGAGGAGAGCATGAAGAAGCGTCTTGAATAGATTGAACTAGTAAAAGGAAAGAAAATGGTTTTATGTACTGTAAATTGTAGTGTAACACAGTATTGAAGTATCACTGCTGATGCCAGGTGTTGCCCTGAGATATTTCAGTCATTTTGGTCTCATATTAATGTCTTTGCAAATCAACAGTGTTTGTAATGCTCGCTGGAGTTTGGGAGTAGATAATTCTTTTCACATCGAATGCTTTTCCTTGATTTGTCAATGGTGTGTCATAGCCTTTATTAATTACACCATTAAGCAACAGTGGTTGGTATACAGGAAGGTGTGTGCTTTAAAAGCAAATTGACGTCATTGAATGGAATGCACATGCTTACATTATAGTTAAAAATCACAGCACCAGGTTATAGTCCAACAGGCTTAATTGGAAGCACACTAGCTTTCGGAGCGTCACTCCTTCATCAGGTGATTGTGGAGGGCTCAATCCTAACACAGAATTTATAGCAAAAGGTTAGTGTGATGTAACTGAAATTATACATTGAAAAATTGATTAAGTTTTTCATCTGTTTGAATACCATGATAGTTTCACTTCTTTCATATGTAAACCGCAAAACCTTTTTTTAAAAGTTGCATTCTCAGGTTAAGTATTAACAATGGGTGATAGCTAGACAATATGTTGAAGGTGAAAATGTGTTGCTGGTCAAAGCACAGCAGGCCAGGCAGCATCTCAGGAATAGAGAATTCAACGTTTCGAGCATAAGCCCTTATGCTCGAAATGTCGAATTCTCTATTCCTGAGATGCTGCCTGGCCTGCTGTGCTTTGACCAGCAACACACTTTCAGCTGTGATCTCCAGTATCTGCAGACCTCATTTTTTACTCGAATATGTTGAAGGTGTTAGCCCCCTGTGTTCTCTGGATCAGTGGTGCTGGAAGAGCACAGCAGTTCAGGCTGCATCCAACGAGCAGCAAAATCGACGTTTCGGGCAAAAACCCTTCATCAGCCCTTCCTGATGAAGGGCTTTTGCCCGAAATGTCGATTTCGCTGCTCGTTGGATGCTGCCTGAACTGCTGTGCTCTTCCAGCACCACTGATCCAGAATCTGGTTTCCAGCATCTGCAGTCATTGTTTTTACTCCTGTGTTCTCTGTCTATGCTGTGATGTTTAGATTGATTCTAATCTAAAAAGAAAGATAAGAGTTTTACTTGAACGCATGCAGTTTTTGAGCATGCATTCATGTAAAACTCTGAGCTCAAAAACTGCATGCATTCAAGTAAAACCGTTATCTTTCTTTTTAGATTAGAATCAATCTAAACATCATGGTTTAGACAGAGAACACAGGGGGCTAACACCTTCAACGTATTGTCTAGCTATCACCCATTGTTAACAGTTAACCTGCGAATGCAACTTTTAAAAAAAGGCTTTGTGATTTACACATGAAAGAAGTGAAACTATCATGGTATTCAAACAAATGAAAGACTTAACAATCAATTTTTCAATGTATAATTTCAGTTACATCACACTGTAAACTTTTGCTATAAATTCTGTTTGTTAGGATTGAGCCCTCCACTGTCACCTGATGAAGGAGTGACGCTCCGAAAGCTAGTGTGCTTCCAATTAAACCCGTTGGACTATAACCTTGTGCTGTGTGATTTTTAACTTTGTATACCCCAGTCCAGTGCCGGCATCACCAAATCATTACATTTTTAGTGCGTTGTTGATTTCATTGGTTTTCAAAGTTACTAAGAAAACAGCTGCAGCAATGTGTTGTGCTTTTGAAAGAAAAAGCCCTTTGCCTTTTTATTTTATAAATCAAATGACAGGTATTTCCTAACATTGAACCTAAAAATATTATCAAATTTCTGCCACCAACCCCTGTTTGTGTTGAATTCCAAATTCAGAATGTGATTGGCAGTCTTAAGGATGCAAATATTGATCATATGGATTGTATCATGATTTTTGTTGGATCGTTATACATAACTGTTGATCATTTTATTTGATTGGCTGATAATGCCTTGTAGAGTAGCTTTGCCATTTTGACTTGGAGATTTTTTTTCTGTGTACCTGTAAATGGCAGTGCATTCAAACATTGTGCTTGAATTACTTGCCTATTTAACTTTGGCAATCAAGGCCAGAAGTTTGACCATTTAATGTTAACCAGTTATTTTTTCCCAACAAGTGTGTTTTAAGTCTTTTGGATTGGCACATAGTTACTGTTGTGGTAAAATGTCTGCTAGTTGCTTAGCTGGCAGAAAATGTCATTACTAATAACTTCAAATCTGAGCTTCCTCAGTGACCAAAATGGTGAAATTCCTAATTTGTTTTGTTGTTTAACCACAAAAACAGGCCCAAACAAAAACAGAAATTGCTGGAAAAGTTCAGCAGGTCTAGCACCATCTGTGGACAGACTCAGAGTTAAAGTTTCACATCGAGTGACCCTTCCTCAGAATGGACACAGACCCTTTGGTCCAACTCATCCATGTCGACCAAGTTTCCCGAACTAAACTAAACCAAAGTTTCCTACTTTCCTTCATTTGGCCCATGTCCCTCTAAATCTTTCCTATTCGTTTACCTGTCCAAATGCCTTTTAAATGTTTTAACTGCACCTGCATCTACCACCTCTGGCAGTTCATTCCACATATGTCCCTCTGTGAAAAGCTTGCTTCTCGGGTCCCTTTCAAGTCTTTTTCCTCTCTCCTTAAAAATATGTCCCCTAGTTTGAACTCCCCACCCTAGGGTAAAGACCTCTGCTAAAAGGCATCAAGATGGGTATAGGAATAGGAAAACATTAGAGGGATTTGGGCCAAATGTTGTCAGATGGGGCTAGGTTAATTGGTGTGTCTGGTGAACGCGGACAAGTTGGACTGAAGGGTCTGTTTCCTTGCTGTATGACTCTGTTCGCCTTATCTATGCCAATATAAGGTTACTCCTTAGCCTCCTGTGCTCTGATGGGGAAAAAAAATGTCCCAGGCCTATCTAGTCTCCCCATCTAACTTGAACGCTCTAGTCCTGGCAACATTCTGGTAATTCTTTTCTGAACTGTCTCCAATTTTATAATATCTTTCCTATAGCAAGGCGACTAGAACTATACACGGTACTTCAGAAGAGTCTTCACTAAGTCCTGTACAACTTTAACATGACTTCCCAATTCCTGTACTCAGTCTGAGCAATGAAGGCAAGCTATGTATCTGAACCCCTAGGTGTCTCTGTTCAACAACACTACCAGGGCCCTGCTATTAACTGTGTAAGTCCTGCCCTTGTTTTCATGTCAGGAATTAGATTAGATTAGATTCCCTACAGTGTGGAAACAAGCCCTTCGGCCCAACAAGCCCACACCGACCCTCCGAAGTGTATCCCACCCATTCCCCGACATTTACCCATGACTAATCCACCTAACATTATGGACAAAATTTAGCATGGCCAATTCACCTGACCTGCACATCTTTGGACTGAGGGGAAACCGGAGCACCTGGAGGAAACCCACACAGACACAGGGAGAATGTGCAAACGCCACACAGACAGTTGCCCGAGCCAGGAATCGGACCTGGCTCCCTGGCGTTGAAACAGCAGTGCTAACCACTGAGCCACTGTGCCGCTCCAATTACCAGAATACAATACAGGCAGTCCCTGCTATACAAACGTGAAGCGTTCCAGGAAACCTTTTATCAGCGAAAATGATGTGAAGTGAAGGTGCATGATTTATAATGGAAAAGGTATTGCCGTTTTTCAGAAATGCAAAAGTCCTCTTTGGATTCGCGAAAGCAGGTACTAATGTCGGTCTTCCTTAAAAGTGAAATTGCGTAATGTGTATGTTGAAAAGTGGGGGATATACCTGTACCTTAAATTTACACTCCATTAGTTTTTTCTCGACCCATTGGCCTATTTGAATAAGATTCCTTTATCTTAGCTAACCACCTTCACTGTCAACTGCATCACCAATTTGGTGTCATCCGCAAACTTACTAACTATACCTTCGATATTCTCATCTAAATTGTTTATATAAATGACAAACAAAAGTGAGCCCAGCACTGATTCCTGTGGAACAATGGCGCTGACAGGCATCTAATTTGAAAAATAACAACAATCTACTGCTGTGCCCTCATCAATCTTTTTGGTTACTTCTGTTAAAAAAAAAGTCAAGGTTGTGAGACCCTATTTCCCATGTTTAAAGCCATACTTCTGGTCAGTCCCTGCCTTTCCAAATGTGTTTAAATCCTATCTCTCAGAATCCCCTTCAACAACTTGCCCACCATTAATGTCAGACTCACTAATCTATTTTGAAAGTTAGAGAACCTTAAACTGAATAAACTCCCAGGGCACTTCACCAAGAGTATTATAAAACAAAATATTCTCTACCTGCACAAGACATATTTGATGAGGTGTAAAAGACTTGGCTGGTGTAATTTTTGAGAAGTGTCTTCAAGGTGGAAAATAAGGTAGAGGTTTATGCATGAAATACCAGATCTTGGGTCTAAGGCCACTAAGGATGTAGCCACCAGTGGTGGAATAATGAAAATCAGGGATGCTCAAGAGACCAGAATTAGAATGCTGCAAATATCTCAAGGTTATACTGAAGGGGATTCCAGAGGACCAAGATCATTAAGGGATTTGGAAACAAGAATGAGATTCTACAAGAATGGGGACTAAGATCATTCCAGATATTTTTAATCAAGCTGATCAGGTGGGACTTGAATCTGTGGCTTAGAGGTAGGGTCATTATCATTGTGCCACAAGATTTATACTGTATTGTAAATTAGTAAGCACACATTAATAAGGGAGCGTAACCATGTAAGTTAACACAGGCAGCAGGGTGTTTAATGACCTTAAATTCATGGAGAGAGTAGAACTTGGGAGATCATAAATGTGTTGGAATATCAAAGGCATGAAAGTGGGGACGGCGGCAAATGCTGAGGATGATTTTGGATTATGTTTAAGGTGGGAATAGTGATTACACAAATAATGTCAGAAGCTCACCTAGGGTGTCAGCTATATCCCAGTGTTTTAGTACCATGCATTGCTAGTTTTCAATGTTTTCTGTAACACAAAAATAAAGTACAATAGACGCTGTGGGCAGTCTGAAACCAGTGTAGAAAAGGCTGGAAATACTGAGGTTGAGCAGTATCTATGGAATGAAACAAATTAGTGTTTCTGGGAAAGACTTTCTTTCTAAGAACAGAATTTTATTTATTATAACTTTGGTTTTACTCTTGCAGAATGCTAAATTTATCTGGCCATCTGGATGATCATGCAGGATATTGGTGGTGATGTTAGTTTCAATTTTTGTTTTCTATTCACTGCATTTGGTTGTTTGAGGGCTGACAATTTGATATCCTTTACTGACATCATGTTTTTCTTTTGAGACTAAAATGAATAACCTGCTTTGTCATAAAACAGGAATAATTATTTTTCCAAGTTAGATTCTGAAACATGGAGCTGTGGTTGTTTTAATTCAAGGTATGGTAGGGATCACACAACACCAGGTTATAGTCCAACAGGTTTATTTCGAAGCACTCACTTCTGGAGCACTGCTCCTTCAGGTGGTTGTGGAGTATAAGATCATAAAACACAGAATTGAGATTTTTAACTTTGCATACCCCAGTCCAACACCGGCACCTTCAAATCATAGTATTCTAGGAGTAGATATCAAGACCAGATTTGTCGTATGCTGGAGATCTAAAGAACTCTTCATGGAAGGATTCAGAGATTAACATGTATTGAGAGGGATGGAAGATTCATAGACTGAGCATTTAATGTCAAGAGAATTAATAAATTAGAGGGAAGTTGCCAGTAAAACAAGGTTGGATTGATAGAGGCAACTATTAAAATGAAGATTTATCAAAGGGAGACTGAGAGGAATGTGGGATGGATAATAGGTACTTCTCTTTAAATGTTCAGTCACTGAAGTGCAGTAAGCAAAACACCATGCTTGGATGTTTGAATCTGAGTCTACAGAGGTTATACTGCTTAAATATTAGTGTGAAGAAACATAGCTTTTTAGTCAGTCTGTAATTAAAACAGATGGTAACAAAATGTATTGCATTCTCTATAGGTAAGGTGAATGTAGAGTATCAAAGTAATCCAAAAGATTGTAATTTAATCACACAAATCATGAAATGAACAATAGCATTAAAGTTTAGTGTTTCAAGAAGAACTTCCTACCAAGTGTACTGAATTTTTAGGAAATCTGTTTGTCAAGGTAGAAAATGTATGTAGGGATTTTTGAGGAATTCTTTTAGATGCTAAATATGGAAAGCATCCAGGAACCTTAAGTAATGGCTGTAAGACCCTATAGCTTCAAAGATCAATGCCAAATGCTGTTACCTTTCCATACAAACTCTCATACATTTTTTTAAAAACTCAATTTTGCACCCAATGTAATTTCAATATAGTGAGATGTCGTACATTTTACAATGGTTTAAGATATGAATTGACATGGTGTTACCTTTCCTGTAGCATAGGAAATGTGTGAACCTTAATTTGGCTGGCGCTATTTATTCTGATGAGAACTGAAGTTGAGATATAACGTTTCCCATCAGTTATTTTGATTACTAAAGATGTGATATTTATCAGAAATGGGCTTTTATTGAGGTTATTAGTCTAATAGTCAGGGCTTTGTACCTTTTGTAGGACTTAAATGGAATATTTCGATTAGAGAGGGGGTGAAGAGCTTGAGAATACACATTATTTGCCTCTTATTTAAATTTGAGGGTTTTACTGAGTCAGCAATTTTCTCTCTAGAGACATAAAAGCTCAAATTACAGAGGAATCAGATACTTTTCCAAAAGTGTCAAGATTATTTGACGTTTGGGGAATGGTAATGTCATAGATATGGTCTGGACTAGTAATTGAAACAAACTCAGTTACGGACATTTGAGAATTGGATTGTTTTAAAAGCTGGTTTTTAATAAGAAGCAGATAATCTTAATAACCTGACTTGTTTGCTATTAATTTTTGGGGAAATAACTCCTATTTTTATGTGGTCTGGCCATTCCATGATTTTAGTCCTCAACCACATGGGTGACAAAAACAAAGTGCTGGAAAAACTCAGCAGCACCTGTGCAGAGAAAGCAGAATCAAGTTTTGAGTCCAGTGACCCTTCAGAATCACTCTGGTGAAATGGTCTAACAAATCACCTTTATTTACATGTTTCAGGTCTTTGAGGAAAGGCTCATGAAAATTATAGATAATGTCTACATTATTGGCACTTAACTATCTTTGTAATTTTAATTGTTTTAATTTTTTATTCAATACTTCTCTGATTTTTTTTGTCTGTTGTGTTGCTTCATGATTATTACATGTTCACAATTTTTAATCTTAATATTTAGTCATCACTGTTTCAATGCAGTTTGTACAGCAGCTTATACTTGGGTTTGTGAATGCAATACCATTAACGTATCTATGGGTGGAAACTAAAGGAATCTTGATCTACTATGCATTTATTGCTCTCGCTCTCTCCTCCCCCACCCCAAAACGAAGGGTCATCCCTCAACAAGGGGAGAAGGCATAAGTTACAGTTTAAGGCTAACTTGCTCAGTTGCCAGCAGGGTTTGTGGCATTGTAAATTTGCCCACAGTTTGTCCTTTTTAGTCACTGTGAACACAGGAAAATATATTAAAGAACCCGCCTGCTTAAATTGGCCACAAACAAAAAGATTAGAACACACATTCATTAAGGGGCTGTGTCATGCATGTGGATTGTAGACTTAAACCCAGAGGGTTATTGCAATGTTTGAGGTGCCACATTTTGTAGAGACATTAAATAAACACCTTGGTCTGCCTCTCATTGTGAAGTGTGCAAGTTGACGATTACTTTCATCTACTCTAAACTGGACTTGTTAAGTAATTTAACAGATGCAGTTTGCTTTGTGGTGTGCTGAGACACTTGATGAATTTTGGCTTGAATATTGTCTGTCCATTCTTTCCTAAAGAAGGACTAAATGGAGTTGAGTCTTTGAATGCATAAGATTAAGTTACCTCCAATTTTAAGTAATGTGTCAGAGCAAACCTTTAATTGGTTGCTTATCTGTCATGGGGCTGCAATAATAAACTACTTGATTAGATGCAAGTGTGATAGAAAGGGAACCAGAAGTGGTTGAGGAGCTGTGATATTTGTAATTTTTAAAAGTTTTTCATGATATTCAAAGATAATGTGTCTACTATATTAGAAATAATAATGATTGCAGTTGTAAAACTACCTCCATGAACCAAACATCTGTAGCCATGATACAACAAGATGACTCAAATGGGTTTAGTTGGAGAACATTAAAATGATTTAAAGCCATAAAGTGCAGCATAACAATTCACCTTTTATCCTCATATTAAAAATCCAGCTGCTCTTTTTTTGGCTTAATTATTTTAGACTTTTTCATATTAATGCAATCCAAGTGCAATTTGGATATTAGCAGGCTGCATACTGAATACCCTGCACAACTGGATGCTTACTTGGGTAGCAAGAGTAAATGTTTTTATTTTGGTTGGAGGAAAAGAGTAGGGATTGTATTTGATGTGGCTTGACTAGCGCAAAGAATTTTTTTTGTTGAAAGACAGGAAAGCAACCCAGCAGAGGGCAGTGAGGTAGTGCTAGTATTATAAGAGTCACTTGCAATGAGAAAGTTTAAGTTGACCCACTGGTACCACCTTCAGAACACTGGAACCACCCTGAAGAATGAATCTCGTAAACCGGTAGAAACCATCTGCATTAGCAGAATCTAGATACTACATACTTCAGTGTGACCTGTCTACTCAACAGCAGGATTCTGCTACTCATCCTGGTCTGGGAGCATTCACACAAATATGACAGATTTCCATCTCTGGGAAGCTTGGATTATTTTTGGAATATTGAGCCCACTCATTTTGACTTGCTCTGACAACTTTATGCTTTTTGCTGAGGTCTAGTGGCTGATGCTGCATTAGTATTAGTATTAGTAAAAACCCAACAGAGTCTAATCTGCATGTGACATCAGTTGATTGTGTGCTTTACCAGCGCCACACGTTTCGACTCAGAATTCCAGCATCTGCAGCCTTCACTTTCACCTGATTGTTAATGCTGTCCATGATGGTACTTGAAGAGTTGATAAATAATGTGACTTTATTTACCTATTGACCATTCTTTTTAATCAATATAATTGAGCTTTGAGCTGCATGGAATACTTAGGGTAGTAGCAATTTCGTTGTAACTACTTATAGCTGTTAGGTTCTTGACTTAATTAGGTTCTCAGTTGTCTAATTATTTTGATTTGGCATAACTGATTCTGATCAACTGCAGGAAACAGATGAATTACATGTTTTGTGGCTGGATAATGCTTTACCACATTCAGTCTTTTGACCACAATTCAGAATCTTAATAATGTGATTGCACTTGAATTTTAACTGATGGATATGGAGTTCTTCAAATCTAAGTGATATGACTCCAACTATTCCTTATGCCATGGCATGCTACGTAAACATTTAAAATCATGTATATGTTAATTTGTATATATATCAGCAAATGCAGCCCTTCTAATTTAAGCATTGATGTGGTAGCAGTTCTTTTCAAATCTCCATTGCATGTTTTAACAGGATAAATATAAATACAGCTAATGGAGAAAAAGGAAGGGAATATGTTCACCAATGTCATAACTAGATTAGAACACTCAAATCTTAACCAAAGCTACATTCTGCCCTTTAATGTGATTCCTTGGAAATTTAGTGATTAAATTTGTGGCGCTTCAGAATCTGTAAATGTTTTATATTAAGTAAATGGATCCTTTTATTAACATTTAGAGCAACTAATTGAAATGTATTTGAAGTTATAAATTCCATTAGTGGGAAAATTGTAAAATATTGAATAATTACACCACGAGTCTTTAAAGTTAGTCAATGCCAATTAGAAAGACAAATTTGACCATTTTATTCTGGGCAACTCGTGGAGTATTTTGCCTAGTAAGGTGGGGCTGATCTGGTTTATTTTTCTATTGAGTGATGTACTAATGTAATTTTGCCATTCATCTAAAAGCTGGTTAAACATGGCTGGTGATTGCATGTGAATAAGCATAGTTTAGCAATATTTTCCTACTTTTTGTTTGGAAATTTAGAGTTTCAACTATTACTAAGTATCAACTGATGTCTTTAATTTTAGTTATATCAATTATGCCATCGAAAAATGCATACAACTGTTAGTTTACAGGTGGTTGATTTTTATAGCCCCATGGACTGACTTATGGACTTATTCAAAGCATAGCAACTGGTATTACTTTCTTGCCAGAATGGAACACTGCCTTTATCTACTTTCTCAATTTCTAAACTGCTTCAGATTTGCTCAATAATTTGTATCTGTGGTATATAATTGACTTTTCTCAGGAATGGTATTGTTTTTGTGTTGATTCTGGAATTAATTTTTGGGAGTTGAGAGGTAATATAGTTGAGCTGTTTCAGATTTAGATTGGAAAGTTTATCAGGGTTTCTTCGCATGAAAACTATAGAAAGACACTAGTTTGGTGATTTTGTTCAAGCGATTATTTGGAAATGTCAATTCGTCTCGTATTTTAGGATGAATTGAAACCTTTTTGAGGTAGTTTATTCTGGCATCTTCTAATAGTAGATTTCCTGAGAATTAGTCAAGGATTTGTACCAAGACAGAAGAAAGCTGTTACTTCACAGTTCTTTAGATGTGCTGATTTCCATAGGCCCTTTTATAGTTAGTGATCGAGATGTAGAAGCTCCTTGGAAAACAGGCACGTGCATGTGGCTAGGTGACTTAAAAGACGACAAAGAAAATGACAAAGAAAAGAATGCTTTTTCAGAATCATTTAGTTTATGCTTTCCTTTATTGGTCAGAGCATGGAGTATAGGAGTTGGGAGGCCAAGTTGCGGCCTTCAAGACATTGGCTAGGCCACTTTCATGTGCAATTCTGATCTCCCTCCTAGAGGAAGGATGCTGTGAAACGTGAAAGGGTTCAGGAAAGATTTACAAGAATGTTACCAGCGTTGGAGGATTTGAGGCCGAATAGGCTGGGGCAGTTTTCCTTGGACCGTTGGAGGTTGAGGGGTGACCTTATTGGGGTTTATGAAATCATGAGGGGCCTGGATAGGATAAATAGATAAGGTCTCTTCCATATGGTGAGGGAGTCCAGAACTTGAGGGCATAGGTATAGGGTGAGGGGGGGGGTGAAAGACCTAAAAGGACCTAAGGGGCAACGTTTTCACCGCAGAAAGTGGTGTGTGAATGGAATGAACTGCCAGAGGAAGTGGTGGAAGCTGGTACAATTACAACATTTAAAAGGCATCTTGATGGGTATATGAATAGAATCTGTATAGAGGGATATGGACTAAGTGCTGGCCAATGGGACGAGATTAATTTAGGATATCTAGTCAGTGTGGACTAGTTGGACGGAACGGTCTGTTTCTGTGCTGTACATCTCTGACTCTGTGACTCTAGCTAAAGTGTGTAACAGACAACAACATCATCTTTAAAGTGTAGTTATTGCTGTAGCTTAAAAGTCCACTCCACTTCCACAACAGCAATGTCACAACCCAACCAGAAAGTAATTTCCTGTGGTTCAGAGATGAATATTGCCCTTGACACTATGCATAACTCCCCTTTTACTTTCTTTTTCTTATTGAAACGTAGCATCTCCAACAGTACAGTATTCCTCAAACTTTGATTTCTGTAGTTAAACTTTCGAATGGACATGAATCCTGAACTTTGTGATTCACATACAAATATGTTACCAACTGAGCCATGGCTGAAAATGAACTGATTCCTAAAGTATCAAATCAGTTATCCAACATGAATCTTCATATTGAATTACTTTAACTGACTTGAAAGACTAAAAATATTCGTGAGTTGGCAATCTTTGTGCTGTATCTCTGACTAATTTTAGAATTCTAAAAATATTCACACTGGTTAGCATCTCCTTGAACTATCAAATATTTGAAGGTCATGAGATGCACAATATCTTTAGAAGTGGTTGGGCTGAAGGGTCTGTTTCTGTGCTGTATGACTCGATGCAGGAATCCTCAAATTGGAGTAAAATCGATGAGGAAAGGGGAATCTGGCACTTACTACTTTCAAATGTACATAATATTGGCAATCAGCATCCATTTTTTACTTTAAAGAAACTAGTAATTGATTTGCTGGGTGGATTGAATTTATTTATATCATTCTGCAGTTGCTGGTAGGGTAACATTTTTACCTTCTATCTGTGTCTGTGGAAAAAATACATAGCTGAATATGGGAATTTATCATATGTATGATGTAGTGGAAGAGCACACCAATGTTGGGGCATAAGTTTTAAAATGAAATTGATGGTATTCACTAGTTGAGAATAAATGGTAATAGTAACCATCAGTTGACTATTCAAAATTAAAGATCAAAATGTAAATCCTCTGTATCTGCGATATTATG
This sequence comes from Hemiscyllium ocellatum, assembly GCF_020745735.1. Lineage (NCBI taxonomy): Eukaryota > Metazoa > Chordata > Chondrichthyes > Orectolobiformes > Hemiscylliidae > Hemiscyllium > Hemiscyllium ocellatum. The sequence goes on from NC_083416.1 coordinate 54,320,406, forward strand.
ACTCATGAATTCACTTATCCATGCCAAAAAGTAAGTAACATCAAAAATCAGCGTTGACAGGCAAAAATCTTGTATCTGTGATTTTTATCCTATTTTTAATGTTTTAAACAAACTCCACGTTTGTGAATTTCCTCTTTCATGGGGGTTCTCTGATGGAACCCTTGCAGATACGGAGAAATGACTGATTTTGAAATTCAGAGTAAAAACTTGGAAATATAAAAAGTTGTATCTTTGATTCTTGTGCTTGAAATTAATATAGGTCATGTCTATTTTTGGAAATGCTGAGCATTGATGCTAAAGTCAGCAACTGCAATGCTTTATTTAATTGTGCAAATACCTTTTAAACTAATTTCTTCAATTTTTCTTTTTCTTTTAGGCTAAAGAAATTTTGACAAAGGAGTCAAATGTACAAGATGTGCGATGTCCTGTCACAGTCTGTGGAGATGTTCACGGGCAATTTCATGACCTTATGGAACTTTTTAGAATCGGAGGGAAATCACCAGACACAAATTATCTTTTTATGGGAGATTATGTTGACCGAGGTTATTATTCAGTTGAAACAGTTACACTCCTTGTAGCTCTTAAGGTATCTGTAACTTCTGTTTATGAAGTGTTAAAATTCTAACATGCTCTGATAGAGTCTATGAAGTTAGCTCTGCTATATGATGTTGCAGATTTGATACTGCTGATTAAGTTGCTGAATAACCTTTTTGAAGTATACAGGAGGTTCTCGATGTATGAATGCAAGCCCTTATAGAGGTGTAATTTTAAAAGACCTGATATACGAATGTTTCCAGGACTTGCGTTTTGGTTGCATTGCATTGTCCTGCATTGATGTTATAGAGTGGAATTTTACACTACAGGTTGTTCTGCCATAACACATTTCGTTAACGCAACTGATGAATTGGGGGCACTGTTTCTAACGTGCAAACTTTTAAAACGTTAATGTCATTACACTGCCAACACCTTAAGCACTGTTTCTAAAGTATGGTTTTTCTCTAACATGGGGTTGCACAAGAATGCAGCATCATGTTATAGAAGGATGCCACTTGGCTGGACTGGCTTCCATTTACAGATAAAAATCAAGGTACAGTAAGTAAAATCTCCAAAATAATGCTTTGAAGATCTGATGACTGGAAATCATAGCCTAGTGTTCTGATTTGTGGACAAATTGACTTATGCACGGACTCCAGAATGGAACTTGCTCACAGCCCGGGGACTCATTGTACAATATTTTTGATAATGGTTTGTGGTTTCTCTATTTAATTTTCTGTCATAATATTATGTTACGTTTAGAGCACTGTTTCCTTATATTGAGTTTCTGAAGTATAGTTCTTCGGTATGTGGTGATGAGAGCAAGTTTGTGTGTTCTCATTTCAATATAGCAGGGAGGAGTGGAATCTTAGATGCAGGTCATTTTACCCAAAGGTTCCACATTATTTTTATGTTCTACAGTGTATGCATTGGATGTTTTAAAGTGACTGTACATTGATAATGCACTTAATTGTTTCATGAGTGATTTCACCCTGAGAGCTATTTCTCCATTTGGTGGTTTGTCTCCTTTGGCAGGTTGCATACCTAACCCGCCAGTAGGGAAACACTGTAATGAAGCTTTTTTTTTCCCCTCAAAAAGGGGTTAGTTAGATTTCCATGTGATGTTTTAAAAGTTTTATAAATGGCTGTCACTAAGATGAAACTGTTTTCTAATCTGTGCTACCTTGTAAAAATATGGCCATTGTCTGTAGAAAGTGTTAAAACAACATCAAAGTAATTTTCTAGGTTGGAATCAAATGTCAAGCCTTGGGTGGAAATGTAGAAGTTTAGGGTGGCTGAATGCTGACAGCATGAGTTTCTTAGTGAAATTAATCTATCCTTTTGTAGGTTTGAAAAAAAATCTTCATTTTTAGTATACGAAGAGTGTTTCAAAAAGTACACAAACTCACTGTTTGCCTATCTTTATTAACTCAAGGAATTACAGCACTTGTTTCTACTGTCACATTAGATGTTAATGTCTGTGGTTTTACTGATATAAAGATGATTTTGTTTTAGGTACGTTATCGTGAACGTATCACAATACTTAGAGGGAATCATGAAAGCAGACAAATTACACAAGTATATGGTTTCTACGATGAATGTCTAAGGAAATATGGAAATGCCAATGTGTGGAAATATTTTACAGATCTCTTTGATTATCTTCCGCTCACTGCCTTGGTTGATGGCCAGGTGAATAGCTTTTCAATATGTGGATTTAAGGCCAGACACTGAAATCTATTTGTGTAATAGTAGTGTTTTATGTAGCCTGAAAATTTAAAATTGGTTTAATTAGTTGTGCAGTAAAGGAAAAATATATCAAATCAGCTTATTTAATATGATTCACATGTCAACATTGTACATTTATTTACACTAGTTGCTAAAAGATTGCTTGCAACAGTGCACTGGCCCCATCCTTACCTGCTATTAACAAAATGTAACAATCTTTTGCTTTGATTTTGAAAGCATGCAAAGTTATTTATATAAGTTCAGGCTGTTGCATGTCTTAAAAATAAATGCTGCTCCTTTTCATCCCCAATAGATTTTCTGTCTCCATGGAGGCCTTTCGCCTTCTATAGATACACTGGATCACATTCGAGCACTTGATCGCCTTCAGGAAGTTCCACATGAGGTATGCTTTCAAAATTGTTAGTATTTGCTGTCAGGGTGGCTAATGAAAATTCTGGTTCTAATTTTTTTTACCTCTTGTTTTCAGGGTCCAATGTGTGACTTGTTATGGTCCGATCCAGATGATCGTGGAGGTTGGGGTATTTCTCCCAGGGGTGCTGGCTACACCTTTGGTCAGGATATTTCTGAGACATTTAACCATGCTAATGGCCTTACATTGGTCTCACGAGCTCATCAGCTGGTAATGGAGGTACGAGGCACACGTTAATATTTTATATGTACGAAGAATAAATCTTGCATAAAGACATACAACATTATATTATACCCATCATCTAAGGAAGTGAAACCAGATTCTTCAGTGCTAACGAATGATCCATCAAGTCTTTATGATCCCTTTTTGGAGGATGGAGTCTTTTCTATTGTGGGCTTGCAGGACAAGGGCCTCAAATAGTAGGGTAAAGTGTATGTAGGAAAAGAAGGAACTGGATCTGTTTAGGCGACTGAATTACTGCTGGTCGAAACTAATAACCACAGATGAATGAAGACAGTCTAGATAGCTCAGAATTGCCCTGAGATTGAGGATCACTGATATGTTGAAGATGCCATGCATGGCTTGGACAGCAATGTGATTTATGGAAATGGCTCTACCCTTGTTATGACTCATGAGGGTAGTGCACTGGAAATCAAGTCCTGCCATTTCTGGAGTTATCACAGAAGTGAAAAGAAATTTACAAGTATCCAAGATTTTCAAAATTACCTGACTTTCAAACCCAGACTACTGGAAAGCACAGAGCAGGTTTCTGTGCTACACAGCAATCAGTACATATTACAAGTAAATGGATTAGCTGCAAGTAAGCTGTTGGTTTGTAATACTAGCAGTTAAACTGTAACAACCTTATTTCTGCCAGTTCCACATACATGTGTGCACAGGCAAACAAATGGGATAAATAGTTTGCAGGCAGGGGGGAAAAACTGGAAAGGTATTTCAGTGATCTTTGTTCCCACACACTGTTATTGAGTTGATCCTTAAGTCTTTTGTTTGCCAGTGGGTTGCCTCAGTTGTCTGTCTGGATGCTTCCACTGGTTGTTAAGAGATACAAGGTTAGGTGGTGCTGGAAAAGCACAGCAGGTCATGCAGCATCCGAGGAGCAGGAAAATCAACGTTTCGGACAAAAGCCCTTCATAAGGATTAGAGGCAGGGTGCCTGCAGAGTGGAGAGATAAATGAGAAGGGGTGGGGAGAAAGTAGCATAGAGAACAATAGGTGAATGGGGGTGAGATGGAGGTGATAAGTCAGAGAGGAGGGTGGAGTGGATAGGTAGAAAGGAAGACAGGCAGGTAGGATAGGTCATGAGGGTGGTGCTGAGCTGGAAGTTTGTAGCTGGGGTGAGTTGGGGGATGGGGAAACGAGGAAACTAGTGAAATCCACATTGATGCCATGGGGTTGAAGTGTTCCGAGGCGGAAGATGAGGCGTTCTTCCACCAGGTGTCGGGTGGTGAGGTAGCGGCGGTGGAGGAGGCCCAGGACATGCATGACCTCGGCCGAATTGCCACTGCAGAAATTGCAAGACCTGCGCCCATACCACCTCCTTCACCTCCATCCAAGGCCCCAAAGGAGCCTTCCACATCCATCAAAGTTTTGCCTGCGCATCCACCAATATCATTTATTGCATCCGTTGCTCCCGATGCAGTCTCCTGTATATAGGGGAGACTAGATGTCCCTAGCAGAGTGCTTCAGGGAACATCTCCGGGACACCTGCACCATCAACTCCACCGCCCTGTGGCCCAACATTTCAACTCCCCCTTCCCACTCTGCCGAGGACATGCATGTCCTGGGCCGCCTTCACCACCGCTCCCTCACCACCCAAAGCCTGGAGGAAGAACGCCTCATCTTCTGCCTCAGAACACTTCAACCCCATGGCATTGGCATCAATGTGAATTTCACCAGTTTCCTCGTTTCCCCATTCCCCACCTCACCCCAGCTCCAACCTTCCAGCTCAGCACTGCCCTCATGACCTGTCCTACCTACCTATCTTCCTTTTCTACCTATCCACTCCACCCTCCTCTCTGACCTATCACCTCCATCCCCACCCCTATTCACCCATTGTATTCTATGATACTTTCTCTCCACCTCCCCTCATATATATCTCTCCACTCTGCAGGCACCCTGCCTCTGTTTCTGATGAAGGGCTTTTGCCCGAAACATCGATTTTCCTGCTCCTCTGATGCTGCCTGACCTGTGCTTTTCCAGCACCACTCTGATCTAGACTCTAGTTTCCAACATCTGCAGTCCCTGTTTTTACCTAAGAGACACCAACGTGACTAGTTTACATGTAAAGTTTTTCTCTTATCGGTTAAAAGTCACAGCTTACAACAGCTGTTGCAGGAAAGATAAACTTGTTTTAACCAGATTTAGAGAGTTTTCTCTGCAGTGAGCAGAGACATCATTCCCAAGTTGGGGAAGAACTAAACACCTCTCTCTAAGTAACCTGTTTAAAGCTCCAAGCTGTTCAGTTACAGCTTGTTAAAAGTTATATTTGATGCTTGGCATTGGTATCAAGTAACTTTTCAAAATTGCAGACACCCTTTCAAACACTGGCTTCAAAATAACTTTCTCATTTGTTTTCAGATTTTAAACATGGAAAATAAAAGGGCATGGTCCTTACTCCACAAATGCATCCAATCTAACAACAAGAGTGCTATAATCACATTGGCTGTTGATGTTTATTTGGAGTGTCAAACAGTGGCCCTCCACTGAGGAGTTTGAATCATTGAATAGGAGTGTCTGTGTTCAATGTTTTTTCTTGCATTGCAGTAGGTTCTCTGAATCAATGTTAATAACAGAATTTTTGTTAATAGGGTTATAACTGGTGTCATGATCGTAATGTAGTAACCATCTTCAGTGCTCCAAACTACTGTTATCGTTGTGGCAATCAAGCTGCAATAATGGAACTTGATGATACCCTTAAATACTCTTTGTAAGTATATGAAAGATTAAATATTGTTCATTGTTCTTTGTCAGAGTTGTATAAAGACTAATTCATCATTAAATTTTTTAATCTTATCAATTTTTGGAATTTACTTGTAAACTAAGGCTTCATTTTAAGTTGTGTAAGAGAGTTGCTGATTCGTGGGTGAGAGCTGAGTGGATTTTGAATACTATTTTGAATTGAGAATCTTGCTGACTTGCCAACAGTTGTAATACTGTTAATTTAGTTCCATGATTTTTTTCGTGTTCCCCAAATCACTGCAAGGTATGTGTGATTCTTACATTGTGAAATACTTCAATGTATTTTTTCCCTGAGAGTTGTGACATGCCCTTGTTCCTAATTTGCTCACTGGCAGGGAAATAAAATCACCATTTGTTCACATTAAAGATAGAGATTTCAGTTTTCCCTCCTCCTTCACTGGCTGCTCCTTTTCTAGGCACTGCACCCACTACCCATTTGGTGTGCGCACCTCCATGTCCACCCAATTCTTTTCCCCCTCATTTCCTGCTCTTCCTTGGCCCAAGTCAACTGAATTAAGTGGTGCTTTTTTCAGGCTTTAGATCAGTGGAATTTTCGCCTAACCATCTATATGGCTTCACATTGTTTGTTAGTTTTAAGAGTACATCTGTTTCCATGTATATTTAGCTCTTGCTTTTAGGATGGAAGGAGTGAAGTTGCTTTTTTCCCCTGTTTGCTTGTTTCTCAATCTAATGTCATAATGCTACATGGTCAGATTTGTGGCTTGTACTGTGACCAGTCACAATATTTGCATTAGTCTCCTTGAGCAGTATTTGATGCAACTAGTTTTAAGTTTTTACTTATGGACTGTATATTTGAATGATAAAATGTTTGTTTTTCCCATTTCAATAGCCTGCAGTTTGATCCAGCGCCTCGCAGAGGTGAACCACATGTTACCCGTCGCACCCCAGATTACTTCCTGTAAAATCTTATGTACAGTATTGCCATGAATTAAAAGTATGCCTGACAAAATTGGAAGAGCAACAGTAACTTCAAATTACAAGAAAGAGTCTCAAACATTCAGAAACCTGTCTTCACGGACCAAAAGACGTGCCATAATAAGTACAAACTCTGCAAATATCACATTGTTCCTTTTGAGCACCAGTTCATCAATGCATGCTGATGTGTGAAAGTTATGGGTTAAGAGCCATGGTTTGAGCCTAGACCTGTTTGTAGACAAGTTACTTTTGCTTTTTTTTCCCCCAGAGATTGCAGAGATAAAGATGTAAACATTAAAAACTGCACCTCGTGATAATTTTTCTTTTAGCTATAGCGTTACTAAGCATGACTTGTAGATAAATAAAAATAGCAGTAAACAATCAATGGAGCTTAAAAGAACATTCAAAAGTATAAAGGCCTCTTTATTTGTGAGAGTACTGAAATCTTGTTTCAGGGAATACTGTTTAATTTAATTTCTGTCTCTACTATTTTTCCCTTATTTTGTCATAATATCCATATGTTTAATTGTACGAATCAAATCATTCATTCTTTCCTCTTTATGGAATCATGACTGAGGTCTGCTACTTGTTTTTCATAATAAACTTGTGACCTAAGAATTGAAATATTTCAAATTTTAATTGTATTTGAGATTGAAGAGCAAATGCCTTTATGTAAAATGCTACACCAACACATCTGAGTTTATACATTTATATGTATTAAAGGCTCCATGTTAAAATAATAAAGGCTGAAAATACAGGTTATGTTTGTGCATTTAAGAGCAGGCCTATCAGGCTTATTCACATCTATCCGATATCTTGATGGAACCTTATTGAAATCTGAGGAAAATACATAACATATCCATAAATAACCAAAGTTATGAGTAAAATCACTTTCCATTGACTGTTGTAATTGCTTTTGGCATGTGTTGCAATTAGTTTTGAATCACTAAGACCATAGTCAGTATTATAGTTTCTCATACTTTTCTTAAGTCAACTCTCCTTAAAGTTTTCTCTAGTAATTGATGCCCTGAGTTCCAAAGACAGCATATTTAGTTGTTACTTTTGATTAGCCCAGCGCAATCCAATCTGAACAAAAATAGCCAATTTGCCTTGAATAAAATATTTGCCTCTGGCTGTTTTGGTAGTTGCGGTAGTCATTTTAGGCTCTGTTCATGGCTATTTAAAGCAAGACTTTTTTATTTGCTTGCTTTAACACTTCATTCATTGATGGGACCGGCTGGCCCAATATTTGGTTTTATTTATCGTGTCTGCCTCTCATTCTCTGTGAGCACCCACTCTTGTATCGCAATGTGTGTTTCTTTTCCTATGGGAAATGGAGTAAAGATGTCAGGGAAAGCTAGAACACATCAGAAAGCTATAAAAGGGTATGCTAATAGAGGAGTAGCAGGAAGATTATGTGCAGCATGGGCCAATTTTTTATACATGCTGTGAAAATTGCTGTTTTTCTGAATTGCAGGATCGTAATCGATAGCAGCTTTGTGCTGTTAACATTCAACTAGAACAATAGGCACTGAAGATGACATCTGGCTTCTGTAGGCCAGCATACATCACTAGAATTGCATTTTTGTTGCCAGATGTTACTGCTACTTTCTAATTGAGTAACAATTCTACATTAATACATAAACAATGATTTATTTATTGACACTTGCTAATTAATTTTCTAAATATTATAAGAGAAGACAATTAATGTGCGAGGTGTTGATTGCATGATTGAATAGTGAAGCTAGTTAACAGCAAGTTGAAAGAAGCTTGTTTTGATACATTTGTCAGTTCATGTAACTGAATGGTGTGTCTTTGATCTACTCTAGACGTCTGACTATTTTGAGCAGTTGTTATTGGAAGCTTGACTTGTTATTTACTGAACTGTCATGGCTTTGTTTCATATAACAGCGACAGAAGTTTCCCATGTTTGATGGGATCTGGGGGCATGTAATTGGGATTTAATTATTAATGCCACTCTATTCCCCAGGGTAAACATGCAAGTAAACCCCCCCCCAAAAGAAAGTAATGGCACTGGATATTGTATGGTCGACCAGCTGAGGGAATACTATTTGACCATTCTGCCAGTACAAGGTTTTTGAATCCAGACCAGCTTTGACCTGAATGTAAGGGATGGAAGCGTGTTATGAGTTTTTATATGCTCAGTGGGAACAAGGTAGTTTGTACTAAATTATTAGGCACAAAGACCAGAACATCAAACTCAAATGAATGCTGAAAATAAAGTGATGTTCCCAGGTTAGACTAGGAGATTAAATTTTAATAGTCATGTGAGCTGTATTCTCTAATTATGTGAACTTTATTTACATTAGCTATCTTAGAATTCTGGACTTGGCTTATTTTTCTCTCAAGTTTGAACATAAGCTGAAACTGACCTGATCTGATCTGTGATCAGGCTATGTCATTTGTACAATCTTCTTGTAACCGAATAGTGTGCCTACAAAACTCTTTTCTGGAAGCTTAGCCAACTCCATAACATTCCAGTTATAATGTAGTTGTGTATTAAAACTAGGTGAACTCCTCTGTGTACTTTCATTAAACAAGTCAATTCACTTAACCAATCCTCTTAGTGGAGTTGTCATTACAGAAAATTTTCATTACAAAGTTTGACCAGATTTCAAGGTGTATGTGAGTTGCTTTTCAACATTCTGGCCATCCCTTTTACAGCGTTTCATCAGTGATCATTTGCGTTTTTCATTTTCGTGGAACCATATAACTGAAATTTGTTGAACAAATAAAAAAAGTAGACAAAGATCATGTGTGTGTATTGTAATCTGGTAGGTTAAATATCACGAGTGCTACTGAGCTGATGAAAAATTACCTCGAATGAATATCTTTGACCTTGCATATTACCCAAGCATGAATGCAACTTCAGGTGAATTGAAAGCTGGAGGAACATTACTAAATCCATTTTTATTTGTCAAGATGAATTGAGCAGAAAAAAATGCAACCTGAAAGGTTTCTCACCACTCACCATTTTCATTACAACAAAATCTGGTTTCACTGAGTGGAAACTAGAAACTTTGATCAATCTGTTCAGACATGCTATGTCATAACTCTGCTGTTGGTGGGACTTGAATCTGGATCTGCTGGGTCAGAGAACTACCATTGCGCCACAAGATCCCATCAAGTCATCTTCTATGTTGGTATTTAGAAGTGGTAATTAAGGACAAAAGCAAGTCACTTGGACAAGTGTGGAATATTAGAGGAAAGTCAGCAATGCTAAAGTCAAATTGAATTTAAGTAACTTGACTGAGTATATTTGGTGAGGTAACAAGGATTGATGATGTAGTTGATGTGATGTCAATGGATTTTAATAAAGTTCTACTTAATAGGTTTCCCAGTAAAGCTGAATGCCTCTTTCATTCCAAGGCTATGTGGATGTGAAGTTGGTTGAGTGACCGAGCAATGTTGATGAGCAGTTTTTCAGAGTAGAGCAAAGTATATAATAAGATGCCCAGGGTTAGTACTGGCCCATTGCTTTTTGTGATATGTTAATGACCTACACTTGGTGGTAATAGTCATTTTAATTTTAGAATTGCAGGAATACATCCTTTTGTGAACTGGGAAGGATAATGATGGACTTCAAGTGGGAATAATCTGGAATGATCAGATACATGACAGGTGAAATTTCTTGTAGCGAAGAGTGAACTGACCACATTTTGATAGAAAGAATGAGGGTTAATGTATAATTGTAAAAGCTGCAGGAGCAGCAAGATCTGAGAGTTTATACTGAAACAAGGTGGCACAGCAGTTGCGATCATTGTTAAAGCATATGGGATCCTGGAGTATATAAATAGTGACTTTTTAAGTACAGAGGCCAATAATTCATGATGGGCCTTTTACTTATAAAACATTGGTTAGGCCGTCTCTGAAGTATTGTCCAATTCTGGTCACTGCATTCTCAGGACCACGTAAAGGCTTTAGAGAAGATAACAAATGATATGAAATTTGGCTTCATGGATGATGGATTTCAGTTATGTGGATCAATTGAGAAACTGGGCTTTCTTAAGGAGATTTGATGCTCAACATCTTGGAGGGATCTCTCTGCAAATTAAGAAGAGAGTTGAGAACCTGAGGTCACCATTCCGTGCTAGCTGTCGTAAGGAAGAAATTATTTCATGTAGCAAGATATCAGGATCTGGTAGATGGAATATAAAGTGGGAAAATGTTAAGTTATCCACTTTAGGAAGAATCGGGAAAAAAGGAGAGATTGATTCTGTGGTTCAAAGGGTTCTGGTTGTCTTAACATGAATCTAAATGCAATATGCAGTACAGGAAGTAATTGACTAGTTAACTTGCATGTGCCTTTATTACAAGAAGGTTGGGTGTGAAAAGTTGGGGTTGGACTGTGAAGGTCTTAGTACAAATATTGAGGGTCAGATCACATCTTGAGGACTGAGACGTTTTGGACTGAAACAATGAAATCAGCTGGGGGATTTTAGTAGAAAATGCTTTTAATCATGACTCAAAAGGGGGCTGAACAAGCACGTGAAGGCAAAAGAAATGTTGCAGGACTAAGGGGAAAAGGGGAGGAGTGGAATTAGTTGAGTTGCTTTGCTGGAAGTCAGCAGAGGCAAATTCCTGTTCCATAATGATTATATGAATCTTGAATAAAAATCATAAATGTTATGTTTACATACTGTTGGGATGTGCATGTGCTAGTTGTATCGAGAAATGTAACCGCTCAACCAATGGGTAAAAAGTTTATCGATCAATCTATCAAGAACTCACTATATCCTTCAAGTAGGTAACCTAACTTTTGGTTAGGTTCTCTTTTTCTTTCTCCATATCTGATCTAAAGGTAAGACAAGAATAAGTCAACTGTTTGGCTCTATGTGAATACATACCCGACAAGATTATTTAACAGCAATACTAACAAAATAAAATCAGTTGAGCAAATGTTTCTTTAAAGATCTTTAGCATATTATTGGCATTACAACGAAGTATTTAAATAAGATTCAAGATTCTTACATTGATGCTTCCAGTTTACTGCAAGCTATTGTAGTCTCATTTCCAATTAGCTGCCAAGACTCTGGATTTCAGATGGTTATTATGTATAAATTGAAAGTATTTGATCTTTGTGGTTTTATTAAGGAGTGAGGACCTAATGTAGTTCTTGGATGAAGGGAATTAGAAGATGAATAATAGGATGTGTATATAACTTTATGTTCACATGTAAAGTAGAAACCCTGTGTAAATTCATGCTGTAATTATATGCTTCTGTCAGTTGTTTTTCATGGAACATAAGTGTCACTGGCAAGACCAGCATTTGTGTTCCATCCTTAAAAGTCCATGGTGTAATTAGACTCTTCTGTCAACTATTTTTATTTCATGGGATGTTGGCATCACTGGCGACATGAGCATTTGTGTTGCATGCCTAAATGTCCACAAAGTGAGGGTTGGCATTTCCGAATCATCAACATTTCTGTGGGTCTAAAGTCATGCGTGTGCCAGATGAGGGAAGGACAGCCGATTTCCTTCCTATAGGGCATTAATGAACCAGATGGGTTTGTACAACCATCAAATGAGTTGTCATTAAAGAGACTAGCTTTCAATTTCAGATTTATTGAATTAAATTCCACCAGTTGCCACGGTGGGATTTGAACCCACTTCCCAGAATGTTAGCCAGGAGTCTCTAGATTACTTGTCCAGTGTCATTACCCTGTGGCAGGTTGATTAGTTCAGTCTGCTGGATGGATATTTTGCAATGCAGAGTGATGCCAACAGTACAGATTGAATTTCTGTACCAGCTGAGGTTACTGTGAAGGTCCCACCTTAATTTCACCCATCGAATGAGACATGGTGACCTTCAGGTTAAGTCGCCACCAATGACGTTCAGGAACATTGTCAACTGATCCTGTGGCAGAATCTCAATTGCCAAGAGTATAAGTGAAGTAAACTGTTGCATTATAAACATGTATGGGAACCTGTACTGAATACCATTTTTCTGTGTGGATATAATTTTTTGTTTGAGCCTGTTAGCCTCAAATTGTAATCTATGGATGATGCCATGATATTGTTAACTGGTAAGATTATAACCTTCGAGAAATCAGAAGCAACTTGTATCAGTCAGATAATATATTCAGATCCTCATATCTCCAAAATATCCTTAGTTTCAGAATTGATTGGAGATGAAGTTAGGTATTTTGTCTAGTTTTGATTTAATGGCTGCCTTTTCGAGTCAGTACAAAAGGAGTTGAAATAACTGTGACTCAGCCTCTGAAAATGGGACTCTGAGTCAAAGCAATTGTAGCTTGTGAAAAGAAATACTCAAATAAACAACCTATCATGGATATAACTGAAAACCGGGGACTGGAATACGTGTTTCACCATTTAACAACATACCTTTTGGAAAAACAAATTCAAATTATGAAAAGGCAAGGTACGTTGGGCCAGAGTTCCAATACAGAATTGGAAATCTGATACTTGAATGATTTGACTTTTCTCCAAAGCTGCATTTGATGAAATTTCAAAGTGTAAGTAGTCTAACTTGCTAGGTGGTGAGCTTGATACTCCATTAAATGCACCCAAAGCAACAAGGCAGTGTGGACTGCTTGTGATTCATCAGTGGTTAAGATGGCAGCCAGGTTGGGGCTGCCTTGCCACTTTGAGCAAGCAATAACTTGGTCATAATATTCACTATTTAGTTAACTGAACAAGACCTTTTAAGCTTGCCTTCTGGCCTTATTTAAAGAAAAGTTGCAACAGAGAAGAAGACAACTATTTAATTGGTGTCAGTGTTGGCATTCTGCAAAATTCAACACAACTAGTCTCACTCCCTTTTTGACGTAGTGCAGTATTCTCTTCCTCTTCAGATAAATTCTTCAATTATTTTGATTACCATTGAACAAAGTAAGTTTGGTCCTGATTTATTTATAAATAAAAAGTACCAGCACACTTTACTCTTTACTCTTTTTTTCTCTGTAATATAACAATCTACCTAAGTTCATCTTTGACTTGTCAATAAACATTTTTAGATCCATGTAAACAGTTAACAACTATTTATTTTACATTAATACCATCCAAGTACAAAATCCTGGATTCCAAGTAAACAATTGAGGATACAATCATTCATCAGAAAACCATGCCTTCAGGCGCAGGAGGAACATTGGCTGCCAAAAATGTTTTAGTTCCTCTATTCTTAACTTGAAATGCAGATAAGTTTGGTTCTTCAAATTTTGTGACCTGTTTGTGTAATATTATTATCATAGAAAATAACATCAAACCTTTGATCAATTGATACTGTTCATTCTGTAGCAAGGTGGCATGCAGGGCTGCTTTTTTTATTCTGATGTGGAATCTGTAGTTTGTTGTCCAGCATTCTCATTGGGCAATTATTAATTGCTTAAATTTGAGGAAAGCTGCTGGAAAATAGTGTCCCAAAAGTCATGGCAATTGCATAGGTAGACTAACTGTTTGTAAACATTTCTATTCTCTTTGTGACAATAATATTGACTGCATTTCTTGTATCAAAGAATATATTTGTATTTGCAGCTACAAGTATGCAATCGGACATTGCTTAAGGACAAAATAAATATTTAAAATGAATTCAATGTTTAAATAAAATATCAATGTTCCTTATCCAATTCCATCATATAATTAAAGACATCAATGCCCTTCATCTGACTCTTGCATTAATCAATAAAGAAAGAAATCTGTACTGACTATGGCTCAATGTTACTTGTATCCTGTGTCAGATAGTGTTACAACTGAGTTTAGAGGAGTGCACTGATTCCCTTCTAGTCCCACTCTACTGATCAAAATTTTAAATTTAGCTACAGTGGTGACTCTATAAATTGTGTAAGTTTTGGACTGTTGTCTGATATTAGAAATAATTTAGCCTTTTTAATTCAAAGAATATGATCGACAAAATTCTGATGGGTAGGTAGGAAAGCATTTCCATTTAATAGAGGGAATTTATAACCAGGGCCACAGTTTTATTACAAGAATGGTAGGGGGTTTGAGGTGAATGGTACCTATAACTCATTGTTCTCACTAAACTCTTGTGAAACTTGAAAGGGTTCAGAAAAGATTTGCAAGGGTGTGGCCAGGTTTGGAGAATTTGAGCTACAGGGAGAAGTTGAATAGGCTGGGCTGTTTTCCCTTGAGTGTCAAAGGCTTGAGGAGTGACCTCAGAGGTTTCTAAAATCATGAGGGGCATGGATAGGATAAATAGACTAAGTCTTTTACCTGGAGTGGGGGTGTCCAGTACTAGATGGCCTCGGTTTGGGGTGAGGGGGGAAAGATATAAAAGAAACTTATGGGGCAACTTTTTCACACAAGGTGGTACGTGTATGGAATGAGCTGCCAGAGGAAGTGGTGGAGGCTGGTATATATGCAACATTTAAATGGGTATATGAATAGGAAGGGTTTGGAGGGATATGGCCCAGTGGTAGCAAGTGGGACTAGATTAGTTTGGGATATCTGGTC
Organism: Hemiscyllium ocellatum; assembly: GCF_020745735.1. Lineage (NCBI taxonomy): Eukaryota > Metazoa > Chordata > Chondrichthyes > Orectolobiformes > Hemiscylliidae > Hemiscyllium > Hemiscyllium ocellatum. The sequence goes on from NC_083416.1 coordinate 54,335,460, forward strand.
GGCTTAGATGAGTTGATCGAAGGGTCTGTTTCCATGCTGTGCATCTCTGACTCTAAATAAGGGTAATAGAAGCTGATATCCTCAAGATATTTAAGGTCTTGAAACACCGTAGCATTTCAGTGTTATAACCCACTGGGGTATTGTGCCATAAATAGTGCCCCATTATTTCTGGAGTCATACCGAATGTTACAGATTTTTTTGCAAAGGTATGCACAGTACCTCAATTTACCTCCTTTTCGGAACAAGGAGATAGATTGATAGCATGAATAAGGTTTCTGTGTTAAATAAGTTATTTTGAGAGAATTACTAAACTTGTTAAAACAAATGAGGAAATGGATTATTGGCAAAGATGGGAAAAATAAAGTAGAAAATCAGTTCAGTGGTGTTTGTTTTCTGATTCTAATGTTATGATCCCACTTCAGCTAGTCAGGCCCTTGGTATTCATTTGTCTTTTTCTGGAAACTTCCACTGGTTTGTAAGAAATAGACAGAGACTGATTTACTTGGAAAATGTATATGATTTATCAATTCGAAAATCACAGCAACTGTTATAGAAATGGTTTTCTTCAAGGTTAAAGTTTTTTTTAAACTACAGAGAACAGTCAGCTTCTGCTGGAGAAAACAATAGTACGTTCTCTAAATTGAGTTTCCACTACAACCAGTTCAGCAGCAGAAAACCAATCAGTTTCACTTGTAAGCAACTTCTCATATCCTGATCGTTTCACACAGCCTCCAAAACAGTTCACAATAGGTATCAAATTCATTACTGTGAAATTACGTAGCCGTCATGGTAAATCCATGTTTTTTTTAAAAAATTGTTTTGTCATTGTTCTCCACATTTTATAAGGATACAAAAATAAAAACATAAACTGCTAATATCCTGGAAAACATTTATTTAAAACCCTGATCTGACTTTATTCTCAATTGGTAGTTCAAACTATTTTACTTGCCTACTACTATCCGAACTGTACTTGTCCCGAAAGGAATAGATTATGGGTATCAAGTTGTCAGATCCATCATTGTGGGGATACACTGATGCCTTGCTTTTGTTTTTGTTAATGGTCCTACACAATCCACTAACATGGGACTAAAATGATTCTTAAAAACTTAGGATAGGTATCAAAGGTGCTGATCTGATTACATGTTGAGATTTTTCTACCAGCTGACATATGATATTTTACAGAGTTACACTACATCTTTATGAACCCACTGTCATGTAAAGTATCTACTTATTGATGCCTGTGTTTTCTATATTCCTGTGTACCCACTTGTAAACAATTCCTCAGCTCCAGACTATCTGCATATTGCAGCAACTCAGTTGCAAAGTTCACAGTAGCTATCAAATTCCTGGCTCTGAAATTATGTAGCCACATTTTTAAACCACTTTATAAAAATGACTCTTTCCCATTGCAGGCAATGGTTTAATGGTGCAAAAATAATAACTCTTTACTCAAGGCAATGGGTCAAGAGCTGGAAAATGGGATTAGAATGGATAGGTGTTTGATGATTATTGTGCACATGATGAGACCTCTTTGTTATGTAAAAGCTCTAATAACAAATTTGTTACAATAAAATTTAAAACTGCATAGATTATAGTGTAAAAAGGGTTGGACTGTGCAAAGACAAATAACAATTTCTAATGTGTCAAACTTAATATAAGGCAATCATAGATAAAAGAAACATGAATTCTTAACACAACACATCAAATAGCAAATGCAATGAAGTCAGATCCAGTGAGTTCTCAGAAATTCATACCCACAGAAAAACAATCTCATTGATACTCTGGATCTTTCAATATCATTAAAACTTCAAAAAGTATTACAATGCTTCATTTCTAGACAACTGTCCAAAAAAAAACCCTCTCAAAAGGCTTATTGGACTGTCTCAACGACTGATCATATTCTGGTGGAATATCTTCCTTTTCCTGGGACTATGCCAGTCTGTTCCTTGGAAACTGAGCTCCAGCACTTAAAAGACATGATGCCAGCTTTTTACAAACCACAAAGTTCACCAGGCCATACTCTCTGGGTTTGTTTCTTGAGCACTATCCTAGCTCAGTTGTTAAAAGAAAATATTACTTGTGATTTTCCTTAACTGTTCCTCAAATCTGCACTGAATTATTGGTGGGCATTTGACTTCTTTAGATCTCTTTTCCCTGCCCCCAAAATGAACAGCTCCCAGGACTTCTTCACAGCCCTCATTCTAACACTTTGCTACCTACTAAGTTGTACAACTTTTGTTCAAGTTCTAAATGTGCAGAGCGATCCAACTGTTCTTGATTTCTCTGAATCCCCAACTGCATAAACTCAATGTAGTTCAGCAGTCTGTTCACCAGAACAGCTTTTTTTTACCCTGCATGGAACATCTGTCTTCCATCTCTTCACCCACTAACTGTAACCTGGGAACTAATCTCAATGTGATGCTTCAACTTTTATTGACTAATCTAAGATTTTGCAAAAGGCCCTGTCCTTTATAGGAGGCTGTATTGAATGTAATTAATATTTTGGAACAGTCAAATGTAGCCACTGCTTTAAACTATCCCATGAATATTACTATTGCATTAAGGTGTTGGTTTCTGCAACACAGTGATGCAACAAAAGGGCATTGTTACCTTTGAGTCCAAAGCTGAGCTGCCTCTCTATTTTGGTTTTTGCAAATTATACTTATATTCATGATTGCAGTTATATTTGCATAAATGCATTTTTATGTATGTGTATCAATCTAAATACACACCCTGTATTTGAGGTTACATGTTGATTACATATACGATAGACTTTAATTCCTTTCAAGACCCAAATGGGACACTTTCGAAACAGGGTCCTCTTGTGATGCAGTGGAAGTGTCCCTACCCCTGGATGGAAGACCCAGGTTCAAGGCCTACCTGTTTCAGAGGTGTGTAATAATATTGAACAGGCTGGTTAGGAAAACTAAAACTGTTCTGTCAGGGCAGTGCTGCACTCAGTTAAATGTGGCCTTGATCATAAAAGCAGTCACTCCTCACCTCTGACAATTTGTCATACAACTTCATGGCATGATAAATATTCTATTTCGGTTTCAAGGACAAAAGTGTGCCTGCATTTCAGCATAATGGAAGAGAGATAATCATTACTCTGTGCATCATTCCCAATCACCATTATCCTTTATTAGGTGGAGAAACTTGTATGGCTTGGAATATTTTTTGCTATTGCTGCAGAATTCCAAGTTGATGCAATATGTTGTGAATTAGACTTCAATGAAGTAATTTCACCCCAGGACCATTGTAGATTTTTTTTTCAAGCCTTTACTCAAAAAGAGGATATTCCAGACCCTAATTTGTTCCCCAATTGTTGGTAGAGCATGATCATAAAAATGCTACGTGTTGATGATTTGAGGAAGAGATTTTGAGCTTGCCTTTAAAGACAATGTCTTTGCTGAGAGGGATTAGCATAGTTTCACAAAGATGACAAGTGTTTAATTTCATTATGCTGTAGACACATATGGTGTATAACAACAATTTGATGCAACTTTTCCACATAAAGTACGAAAACTGTTAAATGCTGGGCGATCTGAATTGACTGGTCTTTTGCAGAATTAAGGGATATGAGGTGTGGATGGGCATAGAATTGAAACTGAAGATCAGCTCATATTGAATGAGCTCAAAAGGCTGTATGGTCTATTCCTGCGATAACTATATTCTTCACCCTTTAGAGTCATACAGCAAAGAAACAGACCCTTTGGCCCAAATCATCCATGCCGCCCTGAGTTTGGCCGTATCCTTCTAAACCTTACATCCAAAGTGCAGTGAAATCGACGTTTCTGGATGCTGCCTGAACTGCTGTGCTCTTCCAGCATCTGCAGTCATTGTTTTTACCTCCTTCAAAACCTTTCCTGTCCATGTTCATTACTACAAATGATGTAGAGGTGCTGGCTTTGGACAGGGGTGGACAAAGTTAAAAATCACACAACACCAGGTTATAGTCCAACAGGTTTAAACGGGACGGCGATTCGGGCATAAGCCCTTCCTCAGGAATGGACTATACCTGCTGGTGTGTAATTTTTAACATTAATACAAAGGTTGACGGGGAGCTTCGTATCGGCTGATTATAGAATGTAAAATGCAAATGGCAGACGCCAGTGAATTTATTTCATTTCCTTTGTTAAAGGAGAGGACAATGATGTTCGGTCAAAACGACAAAAGTGGCGGATCATTGAACTTTGTTCATCCTGGATCATCCGTCTCCACCAGGACTCAGGGCGATAAGCTTCTTGAAGGCGTAGTGTCTGCAAAAAACAAAATAAAAAACGGAACCATTGGGTTATTTGTATCGGTATTAGACCCAACACAGCTGTTGTGCTGCAACGTTTCGGTGTGAGTTACATCTTCTATGTGCTGTAGCTGAGTAGACAAATGCATCTTTAACACACTCAGCGGGGGTGAAGAGCTGTCTAGAATTTTACAGGATAGCGGTGCCATTGATTACAGAATTTTTTGGTCGCAAAGAAATGTTAACCTTGAGGGCGTAGGGGACTGGGATTTAAAAATGAATGGGGTATCAATTTGGAAAGAAGTAGCTGGTTTTTTTTCCTTCCTTTTTGGCGGCGCTGAGTAGACAGCTATAGAGTGGGGTCCTGCCGTGTCCGTGTCGCTCGCGGTTCGTGCGGACATCAGCGACTGGAGCTGGAGGCGGCCTCTGACGGTGAGTGTGTGCGAGCCCCTGGAGCTGGAGGCGGCCTCTGACAGTGAGTGTGCGCGAGCCCCTGGAGCTGGAGGCGGCCCCTCACGGTGAGTGTGCGCGAGCCCCTGGAGCTGGAGGCGGCCTCTGACAGTGAGTGTGCGCGAGCCCCTGGAGCTGGAGGCGGCCTCTGACAGTGAGTGTGCGCGAGCCCCTGGAGCTGGAGGCGGCCTCTGACAGTGAGTGTGCGCGAGCCCCTGGAGCTGGAACTGGAGGCGGCCTCTGACAGTGAGTGTGCGCGAGCCCCTCCGCCTGGGGCAGAGCAGTGTCAGGGCGGTCGGAACGGCGCCAGGAAACTGTTGTGAATACCGGGAGTGACCTGTGTACACCGGTAAAGGGTGAGGTCGGCCTTCTCGTTGTTTTAAAGTGGTTGTGGTTTTCCATCTTCGGCGCTGCGTTCACAACAAGAACACCTTGTGGTCCCCTGTTTTTGTTTTGTTCACACTGCACCTTGTCCAGCTCTAGCCGTTAACGGTCTCTCTCTTCAACGATCTCTGGGCCATTTTCTGTTTTCTCTGGGGAAAAGAGCCACAGCTGTTTCAGTCTTTAGTGGAAATGACATTTCATGGAACCTTCCAGCTCAAAGGGCAAACCTACATCCAGAACCTCAGCCTGAGCTACAAATCTTCTCAAAACTCGCTAATGACATTTCATTTCTGGTATCACTCCACATATTTTAATCCATGGTCTCCATCGCCTCTTTATCCACTCTGTAATGGATTGATGAATTGTTTATAATATTCCGTGTGGTCTAACCAAAATTCTATGCAGATTTAACAACTGTACGTTTTCATTCTTTAAAATAAATGCTCTGATTTGTATATCTATAGCCCCAGATGCATTTGCTGCTCTGCCTTATTTAGGCACTTACTTTCAAGTTTTTTTCTGGTCTTTAATATTCTTACCAAAATGTGCCACCCTACATCAGGCAATATTGAAGTTCTTTTGAGTGCATAATTGTCATTCTGTTTCTTTATTGGTGGCTTTGTGTTTTTGTAAGCTTTCTATATTAATGGGCCATTGCAAATTTTGAAATTGCACATCAGATTTCTGAGTTGTGAATGTTGAACAACAATGATGATTCTTCAGGATCATCCGTTCACACTTTTCACCAGTCTAGCTACGTTCAATTCCTTTTGTATTTTACAGACAGCTTGCTATTGCTATCCATACCACTGCTTTGGTTATTGACTGCACGTGTTCTGACACTAGTCATGAATCTGCTCAGTGATACCCTTATGAAAGCCGTTTTAGAAAATTCATATCCTACTTTTTTACTATGTTAATCTTATCTATTTTTACTTTATCTCTGTGAATTCAACAATGGTAGTTTTATATAATATTCCCTTTTCAAGTCTATTTCTAGCTATGTTTCTATCACTTTTCATTAGGGCACTTCCACCTTTATCACTGATGTTAATATTCCCTAGGCTTGTTCTGTCTGCCTTTTTAATACAGTATAGGAATGCCATTAACTGTCTGCAAGTCATTAATAGCACTATTAATTAAGGACTGAAAATGTGTTGCTGGAAAAACGCAGCAGGCCAGGCAGCATCCAAGGAGCAGGAGATTTGACGTTTTGGGCATGAGCCCTTCTTCAGGACTGATCTCCAGCATCTGCAGTCCTCACTTTCTCCTGTTAATTAAGGAGTCAGTTAGTGCAGTAAAGAGAGGAGATATCTTGGTAGGGTCCTCAATGAGGCTTTGTGGGTAGAACTTAGGAATGTTAAGGGGGTAACTACTTTACTACAGAACAGATGTTCTCTTTGGCTGAAAGATCAGTCACAAGGAGGTATAGTTTAGGGTAAAGGGCAGGAGATTTGGGGGAAAAAATACTTTTTCACTCAGCTGATGTTGGGAATCTGGAATGCATCGTCTGGGAAGGTAGTGGAGACTGGAAACTCTACAACCTTTAAAAAACATTTGGATGAACATCTTAAAACTTAACACGGGTGGCACGGTGGTACTGTGGTTAGCACTGCTACCTCACAGCACCAGAGACCTGGATTCAATTCCTGACTCTGTGGAGTTTGCACATTCTCCCCGTGTCTGCGTGGGTTTCCTCCGGGTGCTCCGGTTTCCTCCCACAGTCCAAAGATGTGTGGGTCAGGTGAATTGGCCATGCTAAATTGCCCGTAGTGTTAGGTAAGGGGTAAATGTAGGGATCTGGGTGGGTTGCGCTTCGGCGGGTCGGTGTGGACTTGTTGGGCCAAAGGGCCTGTTTCCACGCTGTAAGTAATTAATTCAAGGAAATCGGATAAGTGTAGGAAATTGGGATTAGCACACTTTTAGTGGTAGTTATGTCAACGTAGACTGTGTTGAAGAACCATTTCTGCTCTGTATGTATCTGTAAGTCCTCTCTGACATGAATCCCTTTTCTAATGATTTTTGTTCAGATATACTTACTGGTGTTTCTACTATCCTTTCCTGAATGTGTCAACTTGTGACCATGCTGTCTCTCCAGGTGTTTTTATTCTCTAGGCTTGATCAATTTCTCATTTCTCATCTTTCTATCTTAGGAGAGATCAAAAAATGATATCTATTAGTATCATGTACACCATATTAAACTCCTTGGGTAATTACAGAGACAAATAAGCTATAATGAAATGTAATCTTTGAATTAACTCTAGGGCCATGCATTAGTGCAAAACAAAACAAAGAACTGTGGACTCAGCAGGTCTGACATTATTGGACAAAGGGTCACTGGACTCAGTGTTAAATCTGTCTTTCTCTTCACAGATGCTGCCAGACTTGCTGAGTTTCCCCAGCCCTTTGTTTTTGTTCTATGTATTTGGGAAGTAGTGTGTGGGGAAATGATGCAGGAGGGGAGATGTTCATCTTCCTGGTTAGAAGGGAGCTGTTGCCACATGTGATGATAATGTAATGGCTGTAACATAGATGTCTCAAAGGACAGAGTTAAGAACTTTATACTCCTGACATCAAGGATTGATTGGAAAAGGGAAATGGTTTAGTGACAGTATTGACCAAAAAGCTATTAAAAATATGCAGTTTTGAAGGTGTCTAATTAAGTTGAGAATGTTTCATTTAAAAAATACGCAATGTAGTTGGTGTATCCTAATATTTAAGGGAAAAGATTGAAATCAGTCCATGTGTTTTATTCCTAGTGAGTTTGTTCTTACTTTGGAGTGGGATATATTTTTCCAGATTCCATCAATCATTTCATTGAATTTCTATTTCTTTGTTGGAAATTTTCCATTTACTTGCCTGTGTTCCTACCCATTTAAGATCTACTTGTTCTACTATATTATTTTGCTTCATTCCTTTAATAATGATATGTTTATATGAGGATGATCACTAGAGTTAGAGTCCTCCAGCACAGAAACAAGCCTTTTGGCCCAACTGAACTAGTTCTATTGCCTGTGTTTAGCCCATATCCCCCTCTTCCTATCCTTCCTATTCATTTACTGTCCAAATGTCTTTTTAAATGAAGTAATTCTACCTGCTTCTATCACTTCCTCTGGCAGCTCAGACCATACAGGCACCACCCTCTGTATGAAAAAATTGCCCCACCGCTCCCTTTTCCCTCTCACCTCAAAGCTACGATCTCTAGTTTTGGACTTGACTACACCTGGAGAATGCACTTTGACTGTTCACTTTATCTGTGGCCCCCCATGATTTTCTAAACCTCTATAAAGTCACCCCTCAGCCTCTGATGCTCCAGGGAATAAATTCTGAGCCTATCCAGCCTCTTCTTGTAACTGAAACCACCCAGTACTTGCAATATCACCTGTACCCTCTCTAGCTTAACAATATCCTTCCTATAGCAGGGTGACCAAAATTGTATGTAGTGTTCTAAAAGTGGCTTCACCGATGTCTTCTACAGCTGCAACATGATGTTTCAACTCCTGTACTCAATGCTGTGACCAGTGGATGCAAGTATGCCAAATGCGTTATCACCTTGTCCACCTGTGATACCACTTTTAAGGAATTATGAACCTACACCCCAGTTCCCTCTGTTCAACAACATTTCCTAGGGCCCTACGATTAACTGGAAATGTCTTGTCCTGGTTTACCTTGCCAAAATGCAACCTCTCTCATTTATCTGAATTGAACTCCATCTGCCATTTCTTGACTCATTGGCCTCCATGATCAAGATCTCATTGATAACCACCTTCACAGTCCACTTGAGTCTGTTAGCTGCTGAAAGTATCTTTGCATTTCCTCTTTCATTCCCCTTCCTTGTCAAGGTGGTTATCAGTATGAAGACAGTCACACATCTCACTATACTAAATTATATCTGCCTATTCGAAGTTTGGAAGAAGATTTGTAGCTCGGGTGCTCGTTGTTGTGGTTCTGTTCGCCAAGCTGGAAATTTGTGTTGCAGACGTTTCGTCCCCTGTCTAGGTGACAGGAGCCTCCTGTGAAGTGCTCCTATGATGTTTTCTCCGGCATTTATAGTGATTTGTACCTGCCGCTTCTGGTTGTCAGTTCCAGCTGTGTTTGTCTATTTCAACATTCTCAGTCGTGTTAAAATCTGTTACTCTGGTCATTATTTATGACCTTATCAAGTTTTATATAATTGGTAGACTTTTAAACTATACTGCCTAAACAATTCAATCATTTATAAACAACAATCAGTGGTCCTAAAATCAAACCCTTGGGGGACCCCATTCAGGTTATTCAAAAATTATTTTCCTTTAACAAATTAATACTTGGCTCATGTGAAAGCTGTCAGGAAAAGTATTTCAAAAATCTGGAATAGCAAGAAAACAACAATGCTTCCTGTGCATAGGCATTGAAGAGGCAGTTTCAATTCAGATTTAAATCACAAATATTCATGGGAAACAAATGCAGAACATATCAAAATATGTTCTCCAAATGAAAACACTATAATTTCTCTGTTAAAGCAAACAATAATCCACTGCCACATATGTACATATTAAATTTAACTTCAGATATAGTTCAAATATCTCACATTAATGACAAAAATAGTCCTAATTTTTTTTTTTTAAGTTTCATAATCAGTGTTTTTAATTGGAATGTGTAGTTGCTGACAAACTGACATTTTAAATTTAACTTCCCAAATAAAGCAATCAGAATTACAGTGGTTACAGACCAATAACCGTACAACTTTGGTAGAGAAAAACATTCTTTGAATTTGCAATATGCCAATGAAGTCTTAATAATAATTGACAGAACTTAAATAGCTCAGCCTCAAATTCCAATATTCTTTAAATCATAACAAAACATCAACATTAAAATGCACTCTTCTTTTTGTGAGCACTCTGCATTTTAAAAAAAGAACAGCAGAGATATTTTAATACAATACTTTCCTCTGGCTAAAGCATGACCACTGACACAGTTGTTTATTGAAACAGGAATTGTAGAATTTCAAACAAATCAGGGGCTCAAGGTCTTCAATCAATTTGTTTTAGAACTTGGGATTGGTGCCTGGGAGTATGATGTTATTGCAATCACAGAGACTTGGTTGAAGGAAGGGCATATATGGCAACTAAATGGATATAAATACTTCGGACAAGGAGGGAGGTAAAAGCAGGAGAAGGATTGCATTGCTGGTCAGGGATGATATCACGGCTGTGCTAAAGGAGGACCCTATGGGGGGCTTGAGTAGAGAGGCATTATGGGTGGAGCTGAGAAATAAGAAGGATGTAGTTACATTGTTGGGGCTATATTACAGGCCTCCCAACAGTGAGAGTGAGATAGAAGAACAAATAGGTAAACAAATTATGGAAAGATGTAGAGGCAACAAGTTAGCAGTGATAGATTTCAATTGTCCCAACATTGACTGGGGTACATTTAGTGTCAGAGGTCTGGATGGGGCAGAATTTGTGAGAAGCTCCAGGAGAGCTTTCTAGAGCAGTATGCTAATAATCCGACAAGGGAAGGGGCCATATAGGACCTGCTGTTGGGGAAGGAGCCAGGCCAGGTGATAGAAGTTGCAGTGGGGGATTTCTTTGGGAACAGTGACCACAATTCTGTAAGTTTAAGAATACTCATAGACAAAGATGAGTGGTCCTAAGGGATGAGTACTAAACTGGGCCAAGGTCAAATATATCAAAATTAGGCAGGAGCTGGGAAATGTGGATTGGGCACATCTATTTGAAGGCAAGTCCACATTTGATATTTAGGAGGCTTTCAAAGATAGTGTAGGATAGGCATGTCCCATTGAAAGCAAAGGATAGGAAAAGCAAGATTCATGAACTGTGGATGACAGGATAAATTGTACGACTAGCCAAGAGGAGAAGGGAAGCATACATAAGGTCCAGGCAGCTAAGAACAGAATGGGCCCTGGAGGAATATCGGGACAGTATGACCAGTTTTAAACGAGGAATCAAGCGGGCTAAAAGAGGTCATGAAATAGCTTTAGCGAACAGAATTAAGGAGAATCCCAAGGCCTGTTATTCTTATAAGAAGCAAGCGGGTAACTATAGAAAGGATGGGTCCACTTAAGGATAAGAAAGAAAGGCTGTGTGTCAAACCTGAGAGAATGGGTGAGATTCTGAATGATTACTTTGCATCAGTGTTCACTGAGGAGAGGGACATGATGAATGTTGAGATTAGAGATAGAAGTTTGATTACTCTGGATCACGTTGACATACTTAGGAAAGATATGTTGGGTAGGCTAGAGTTTATTAAGGTGGGCAAATAACCAGGAGCGGATGGGATCTATCCCAAGTTGCTGAGGTAGGCGAGAGAGAAAATAGCTGGGGTCCTGACATATCTTTGTAGCATCCTTAAACACAGATGAGGTGTCGGAGGACTGGAGGGTTGCTCATGTTGTTCCCCTGTATCAGAAGGGTAGTAGGGATATTCCAGGTAACTACAAACCAGTGAGCCTGACGTCAGTGGTGGGAAAGTTGCTGGAGAAGGTACTGAGGGATAAAGTCTATTTATATTTGGAAAAGAATGGACATACCAGTGATAGACAACATGGTTTTGTGTGGGGAGATCGTGCCTTACCAACTTAATGGAGTTCTTTGAGGAAGTGACCAAGTCAATAGATGAAGGAAGGGCTGTAGATGTCATATACATAGACTTAAGTGAGGTATTTGATAAGGTTCCCCATGGAAAACTAATAGAGAAAGTGAGTCACATGGTGTGCAGGGTGTTCTAGCTAGGTGGATAAAGAACTGGTTGAGCAACAGGACACGAAGAGTAGTAGTTGAAGGGAGTTTCTCGAAATGGACAAAAGTGACCAGTGGTGTTCCACAGGGATCAGTGCTGGGGTCTCTGTGATATACATAAATGATCTGGAAGAGGGCACTGTAGGTATGATCAGCAAGTTTGCAGATGAAATGAAGATTGGTGGAGTAGCAAAAAGCATAGGGGACTGTCAAAGAATACAGGAGAATATAGGTAGACTAAAGAGTTGGGCGGAGAAGTGGTAGATGGAGTTCAATCCAGGCAAAAGTGAGGTGATGCATTTTGGAAAGTTAATTCTAGAGTGAATTATATAGTAAATGGAAGAGCCTTGCGAAAATTGATGAGCAGAGAGCTCTGGGAGTTCAGGTCCATTGTATCCTGAAGGTAACTGCACCAATGGATAGAGTGGTCAAGAAAGCAGATGGTATGCTTGCCTTCATCAGATGGGGTATTGAGTATAAGAGCTGGCAGGTCATGTTAAAATTGTACAAGACATTGGTTTGGCAGCATTTAGAATACTGTGTACAGTTCTGGTTGCTACATTACCAAAAGGATGTGGACGCTTTGGAGAGAGTGTCGAGAAGGTTTACGAGGATGTTGCCTGGTATGGAAGGTGCTAGCTGTGAAGAGAAATTGAGCAGGTTAGGATTGTTTTTATTAGAAAAAAGGAAATTGTGGTGGTGGGGACCTGATTGAGGTCCACAAAATCATGAGCGGTATAGACAGGGTTGATAGAGATAAGCTTTTTTTCCAGGGTGAAGGATTCAATAACGAGAGGTCTTGCTTTCAAGGTGAGGTGAAAAGTTTAAGGGGGATACACGCGGCAAGTAGTTTACACATAATGGTAGGTGCCTGGAACGCATTGCAGCAGAGGCAGGCACAGTAGGTTTGTTTAAGATGTGTCTGGACAGATGCATGACTAGGTGGGGAGCAGAGGAATACAGATGCTTAACAATTGGGCGACAGGCTTAGACAGTGGATTTGGATCAGCTCAGGCTTGGAGGGCCGAAGAGCCTGTCCCTGGGCTGTAAATTTTCTTTGTTTATTCTTCTTTGTTTTTAAGGTTACATGGAGACTGATTAGCAAGGTTAGATCTCATGGAATACAGGGACAATTAGTCATTTGGATACAGAACTGGCTGAAAGATAGAAGACAGAGGATGGTGGTGAAGGGTTGTTTTTCGGACTGGAGGCCTGTGACCAGTGGAGTGCCACAAGGATCGGTGCTGGGTCCTCTACTTTTTGTCATTTACATAAATGATTTGAATGCCAGCCTAAGAGGTACAGTTAGTAAGTTTGCAGATGGCACCAAAATTGGAGGTGTAGTGGACAGCGAAGAGGGTTACCTCCGATTACAACAGGATCTGGACCAGATGGGCCAATGGGCTGAGAAGTGGCAGATGGAGTTTAATTCGGGTAAATGTGAGTTGCTGCATTTTGGGAAAGCAAATCTTAGCAGGACTTATACACTTAATGGAATGGTCCCAGGGAGCGTTACAGAACAAAGAGACTTGGAGTGCAGGTTCATAGCTCATTGAAAGTGGAGTCGCAGGTGGATAGGATAGTGAAGAAGGTGTTTGGTATGCTTTCCTTTATTGGTCAGAGTATTGAGTACAGGAGTTGGGAGGTCATGTTGTGGTTGTACAGGATGTTGGTTAGGCTACTGTTGGAATATTGTGTGCAATTCTGGTCTCCTTCCTATTGGAAAGATGTTATGAAACTTGAAAAGGTTCTGAAAAGATTTCAAAGGATATTGCCAGGGTTGGAGGACTTGAGCTATAGGGAGAAGCTGAACAGGCTGGGGCTGTTTTCCCTGGAACATCAGAGGCTGAGGGGTGCCCTTATGGAGGGTTACAAAATTGAGTCATGGATAGGGTAAATAGGCAAAGTCTTTTCCCTGGGGTCAGGGAGCCCAGAACTAGAGGGCATAGGTTTAGGGTGAGACGGGAAAGTTCTCAGAGACTGAGGAGCAACTTTTTCACGCAGAGGGTGGTATGTGTAAGGAATGAGCTGCCAGAGGAAGTGGTGGAGGCTGGTATAATTGCAACATTTAAGAGGCAGTTGGATGGGTATATGAATAGGAGGGGTTTGGAGGGATTCTGGGCCGGGTGCTGGCAGTTGGGACTAGATTGGGTTGGGATATCTGGTCGGCATGGATGGGTTGGACTGAAGGGTCTGTTTCCATGCAGTATGCAAAAGGACTGAATGTTGTATAATGTTACTGTAAAAACAAATCTGCCCTATCTCACAGCCCATAAAACACATTGAATCGAGATCCTAATTCAAATAAGGCAAAACAGTTACTTCAATATTTTCTGAACCAGTATTTTAACAAACTAAAATATTTAAATATCACTTTCATAATTTATATTGAAACTTCCTTTTTCGACCCAATTATTAGAACAACCTTAATTTCAGCATTTCTCATTGCTTTTTTCACAACCTCTTAATGAAATTACACTGAAAGAGAAAACCCTCGCAGCGGACCACATTGTGCCGCGGTCTAAGCAACTCCCCATAATGTTTGATTGCAAGTCTTCTCCTTTCCTAATCGTTGAAGCAAGGCTTTACCAGCAGTATTCACATGTAGATTTTTCCTTGAAGTTTTTTTTTGCTGTATCTACTAATCAATCTTTAAACAGCCCTGGCAGCTGCCAATCTTTCAAATGGAACCGATAGCCCATTGCTCGACTGACTGCATTGTGTCCTGTCTGAAGTTACAGTAAGCACTATACAAGTTAAGTTCTTGTCATCTCTCAAACAACGATCTCTAATTCTAAAATGTTGGAAATCATTGATAGAAATAAATGTTTTATATTGAACATGACATCAAAACACAAATTTCATTTTTTTTAATCAAGTTCTAATAGCTAATAGTGTTGTGTATATTTAGAAAATGGGAATATTTTCTAAACAGCTGCAATTTAAATTGACGTTTATGAACTGAAGTTTAAAATGACAATAAAAACAGAATAAAATTAAATATTCCAGGTATTATTAGCATTGGTAACAAAGCATCAGGTGTACACACTTGGCCAACTGGAATGATCCAGAGGCCTTTTGATGGAGAGTGTGAACACCTATGCATCTTGCATATTTGTTTTTGAGTGAGGGCTGTCCTCCTGCAAACGCTGCAAAGTGACAATATCTGGTATGCTTGCTTTTAAAGCAGGTGATCGATTTAGTGTGCCTGTCAGTTCACAGATGGCAGCACATTTGATTATGGTCAATGGTTTAGGGAGGAGGATGGCTTTGAGAAGTTTTTGGACGTATAATGAATTCTGAATATAGAACATAGAACAATACAGCACAGAACAGGCCCTTCGGCCCATGATGTTGTGCCGAACATCTATCCTAGATTTAAGCACCTATCCATGTACCTATCCAATTGCCGCTTAAAGGTCGCCAATGATTCTGACTCTACCACTCCCACAGACAGCGCATTCCATGCCCCTACCACTCTCTGGGTAAAGAACCCACCCCTGACATCTCCCCTATACCTTCCACCCTTCACCTTAAATTTATGTCCCCTTGTAACACTCTGTTGTACCCTGGGAAAAAGTTTCTGACTGTCTACTCTATCTATTCCTCTGACCATCTTATAAACCTCTATCAAGTCACCCCTCATCCTTCGCCGTTCCAACGAGAAAAGGCCGAGAACTCTCAACCTATCCTCGTACGACCTATTCTCCATTCCAGGCAACATCCTGGTAAATCATCTCTGCACCCTCTCCAAAGCTTCCACATCTTTCCTAAAGTGAGGCGACCAGAACTGCACACAGTACTCCAAATGTGGCCCAACCAAAGTCCTGTACAGCTGCAACATCACTTCATGACTCTTGAATTCAATCCCTCTGCTAATGAACGCTAATACATCATAGGCCTTCTTACAAGCTCTATCCACCTGAGTGGCAACTTTCAAAGATCTATGTACATAGACCCCAAGATCCCTCTGTTCCTCCACCTGACTAAGAACCCTACCCTACCTCCGCATTCTTATTTGTTCTTCCAAAATGGACAACCTCACACTTGGCAGGGTTGAATAGGTGCCCCTGGGGTGGTCAGAAATCCGCATTGTGATGATAGCTGGTCACGTTGGTGTCATTATTTTGAAATGTTATTGGCAGACCATACATGTCAGGAGGTACCTCCATTTTATTCCCGCTTGGCATTTCAACCCTGATTCCTTATTTTACCTATCCTTTCTCGGTTTTTCCTGTTTTCCTCTACTTATATCATATTCCTCTCACTGACTCTTCAGCACTTCCCAAGACTTAGAGTTTCCCTCATTATCTCACACTGTAATCCCTCTTTGTGCATTGTTCTCCTAGCTAGTCAGTTTAGATTTGTTTGTAATTTCCTCAGCAGTCTTTCTCTATGCAAATATTAAAGTTTTCCATTTAGTCCCAGTATCTCGTTTCAGATTGCCTCCTCCACCTTTAACATTTATCAATGTCCCAAGTTCCTCCTAGCGGCCAAATGTAATTTTCCAACTTTTTATTTAAGCATCCTGATAAGCGCCTGAACTTTTCCTCATTTGGGGGTCATCCTGGCATAATCGATGCAATGGAGTCCTGAACAATATTTGTCCCTTTTTTTGTTTTAAGAATGAACTTCCCCTTTATTCCTATATACTAGTGTCTTTAGTCTCCACACCCATTTCAGGATTCATGTGGATATCTCCCTTCTTAACAAGAGGCCTAAGGCAGGGTAGTTGAGACAAACACAATAATTATATTTTTTTTGCACTATCCTTTGGAGACTCTGACCTCCTTTTCCCACGGGGACTTGAACCTCCTTTTCCCAGAGACTTTAACTTTCAAATTCCGGGGGACTTTAACCTCCTTTCCAGTAACATGATTCTGAAAGTGAACTCTTGGCATGCAAGTGCATAGATTAGATTACTTAGTGTGGAAACAGGCCCTTCGGCCCAACAAGTCCACACCGACCCGCCGAAGCGCAACCCACCCATACCCCTACCCCTACATATACCCCTTACCTAACACTATGGGCAATTTAGCATGGCCAATTCACCTGACCCGCACATCTTTGGACTGTGGGAGGAAACCGGAGCACCCGGAGGAAACCCACGCAGACACGGGGAGAACGTGCAAACTCCACGCAGTCAGTCGCCTGAGGTGGGAATTGAACCCAGGTCCCTGGCGCTGTGAGGCAGCAGTGCTAACCACTGTGCCACCGTGCCGCCCACCGTGCATAATAAGTTACCTCGGAAATTCCGTCACCACAGAGTCCCAGGGGACGAGGGGTCGACTGAGTGGTAAGTTAAGGAGAGAGATCAAGGTAAATCTTATCTCGTGGGCCCATCCATCTCACACAACTGGCACTCAGATGATCGCTTATTCAGTCCACCTAAAAGCTCCATGTATGTTGCAATCCCACCGCTGCCACCAAATGTTAAATTCTTTCTTCCTGAGATTCTTACACACTTGATGCAACTGCAATGTGCCAACTTCTGCAAACATCGAAAATTTTATTGAGCAAGCACAAGCTTTTGGAGGATCCCTCAACACTGTTTGCCGTGCTTGCAGAACCGTGTTGAGAGGTCTGTCTGAACAAAGGAACTAGTTCTTCCTTTGTGCAAAGTCTCATATCATAATCAGTAATGCCCACAAGACAATCCCCCAGCCATCACCCCCACAGTCACATGGCACTTAAGACGCAATGCAGTGACCTGCTCATCTCCAGAAACAATGTAACATCCCTTAATGACCAAATCTTTGTGAATCTTTTTTTAAACTACAGGGTGTGGTCAGAATTGCAACTGGGAGGAGAAAGTGAGGACTGCAGATGCTGGAGATCAGAGCTGAAAATGTTTTGCTGGAAAAGTGCAGCAGGTCAGGCAGCATCCAAGGAGCAGGAGAATCGACGTTTGGGGCATGAGCCCTTCTTCAGGAATGAGGAAAGTGTGTCCAGCAGCCTCATTCCTGAAGAAGGGCTCATGCCCGAAATGTTGATTCTCCTGCTCCTTGGATGCTGACTGACCTGCTGCGCTTTTCCAACAATACATTTTCAGCTCAGAATTGCAACTGCAATGTTGTTATTGATTTCTGAATACGGGATAGTAATGTAATTCTTTTATTCTGAATAACTAGGAAATGGCTGTGCAAATGGCTCTGAATGGCAAGGGTTGGGAATGTAAATTTCTTACATTCTACCTGTAAGACAGAGACATCCCACCCTAGCCTTGGGACATCCAATTTCCTACAGGTCAGCAGAGGAAATTAACTCTTTAATATCTCACTACCACCACCCTCTGTCTACAATCTAAATGCCCCCCAATGCTGCTTTCTGTCATTTGTTCTGGCCCATTTGCCATCATTGGGAATGTTGTGATCCATCTGTTTTACATTTGCATGCTAGGTAAAAAAGAAATCCTGCAAACATAGCTTAAAAACCTATTAAAAAATTGATATTGTTGTCTCGTGGAACTTTATTTGGGGACAGTTGCAACCATACATCAGGCAATGCTCTGTTACACTTATTTACCATATTTGGATATAAATGCCCTGCTCTATCACCATCTCACTATTTGGCAATTTGCTGTGTATTCCTATTCGCATGATGGATCTGTTAACATCTCTCTCATCGTAGATAAATTCTATTATTATCATTTCAGTCAAAGAGTCTGTTTTCTAATGCCATTGTTATCTAATTAGTGTGCCTGCAATCCCACCCCTTTCCTCCCAGTCTTATCTGAAAATGTGTTGCTGGAAAAGTGCAGCAGGTCAGGAAGCATCCAAGGAGCAGGAGAGTCAACATTTTGGGCATGAGCCCTTCTTCAGGAGCAGGATTCTCCTGCTTCTTGGATGCTGACTGACCTGCTGCGCTTTTCCAGCAACACATTTTCAGCTCTGATCTCCAGCATCTGCAGTCCTCACTTTCTCCTCCCAGTCTTCTCATGATATAATCTGCATTCTTCAGGCCTGTCCTTTTCTGTAGCTGTGATCTGTTACATCTGCCTTCTTATTACTGATTATTGCCTCCAGGTCCCTTTTTTTTAATTTTGTAATATGTATATGTTTCTACATGACTGGTTAAATTATCTTTAGAAATTTATTAATGTTTTTTAACATTGCTTTAATATTTCTGTTTTGTGTGTTGTTTCCCAAGTGGTTTTTGTTCCTAATCTCTTCCCCAATTTCATCTGAGATTTTGTTTTCCTTCGGTTTCTCTCTCCCTGAATCCCCTGCTGATTGTCCAACCTAGTGTGCTAGTTTAACATTTCACCCATAGCCTATTTTCAATAAGAATTAAATACACTGAACAAAATAGCTATGTTCTTGTAAATTTTATGGTAAATATCAACTCCATAATTAAGAAAAAATGTGGAGTAAAGTTCCACTTGGTAGTTTTGAACATAAAAATAATGGATTGACTGTTGGAACTTTGTATCCATGTCACTTCTGTCCATCTGGTTGGATTAGGGTTAACTTATTTTTAATTTATGGAATTACATAGAATATTTCAACGCTGGACAGGTTATTCAGCCAACATGTGTATTCTAGTATGTATGCTTCATGTGAGTTTGTGTTCTATTCCAGAAAGTCAGGTGGTGAAGGATGGAACTGGAAGCAATATTTTTATAAACTTTACTAACAGACATGTGTTGCAAACATGTATTTCTTGGCCCAACAACCACACTTTCAATTTGTTCCTGTTTATTGGAGGAAACTTAAATTCCTAGTTAATTCCTACCACTTATATACAATTAACATCAGGGGCTCTTATGGTGCAGTGGTGTTGTCCCACTGGGGGAGGAGACCCAGATTCATGTCCTTCCTGCTCATGGACAGGTTGGTTTTTAAAAATATCTAAACAACTAACACCGCATCCCACTTTACTTTCTCTCGTCTTTTAAAATATCGTTTCCCTCACATTTATTTATCAATGCATTGATAATGACCAGATCCATCAATATGTTGCTTAAAACCTGAATTGTGTGTTCAGTTCTCTGGAGTTCAAGTTGAAACTATTATATTGAGATTTAGAAGTGTTGCTTTAAACCAAATGCTGTTTAGATTAGATTAGATTAGATTACTTAGTGTGGAAACAGGCCCTTTGGCCCAACAAGTCCACACCGACCCGCCGAAGCGTAACCCACCCATACCCCTACATTTACCCCCTGCCTAACACTACGGACAATTTAGCATGGCCAATTCACCTGACCCGCACATCTTTGGAATGTGGGAGGAAACCGGAGCACCCGGAGGAAACCCACGCAGACACGGGGAGAACGTGCAAACTCCACACAGTCAGTCGCCTGAGGCGGGAATTGAACCCGGATCTCTGGCACTATGAGGCAGCAGTGCTAACCACTGTGCCACCCACTGTTAGCAAGCAAAATCGAGTGTGATGAAGGGTTTATGCCCGAAACGTTGATTTTTCCTGCTCCTCGGATGCTGCCTGACCACCTTTTCCAGCACCACACTCCCGACTCTGATCTCTAGCATCTGCAGTCCTCATTTTCTCCAACTCAGATTCAAAGTTGATAATTTAGCTTTTTAATATGGTGCTGGTAAAGCACCTTAGTTAAATTGTGTGCATTATGGTTTTGAATGGGTTTTGTGATGAGACAGAATTCAACAACTGGTACTGTGATTTTGAGCACTGTGATATTTCCTGTTTTTATTTTCAGATGCCATCAATTAAACTCCAGAGCTCTGATGGAGAAATATTTGAAGTTGATGTGGAGATAGCAAAGCAGTCTGTGACAATCAAGACCATGTTGGAGGGTCAGCATTTTTCTCTTTGGAAATAATCTTGTTTACTAATTAATTATCCTTCAAGGACCTCAAGCTTCTTTGTTTAATAAAGTGCAAAATTTGAATGAACTTTGATTTACTAATTACTAATTTATGCCTTTTAGGTTCAGTAAAGGTTATCTGCTGATAGAAGATAACCATTTAAAGTAGTTATTGATATTTTTCTTATTGAGTTTCTCATCACAAATAAAATGACCTAAAACAATACCAAAATTGTGAATATTTAATGAATGCGTGAAATAACCTTGTTCATTTGCTTTCTAATTTAGATTTCAGGTCTTTTTTTTTAAAGACATGTTGTTTTTCTTTCAGTTCTTGCCCTAAACTGGATAATAAGACAGGCAAATAAGACCCTTGTTTCAACCTCTCCTAATTGGCTCACCTTAAATCACTGTCATAAAATCTGTTTGTTCTAAGAATATACTTTTACCTCTGCTGTTTGTTACTTTACTAAGATAGAACACACTTTCTGGATTTTGGCTTTTTTTAAAACTTGTTGTCCTCCTCTTGCTTTGGTGACAGGTCTTAGATACATTGTTGTGCAGAAGACCTGAATAGAGTTAATGGGAATCCACATTTACCCATGTTTTAGTACACAGATGGGACGGGAGAAAGGAAGCATTTAATACTGAAAACATGCTTTCTGTGTGTGAGGTGAGGGAATCCTGGTGAATAATGACAGATGATTAGTTAACTATGTTTTATTCTGCACAGATTTGGGAATGGATGATGAAGGTGATGATGATCCTGTTCCGCTTCCAAATGTCAATGCTGCAATTCTCAAAAAGGTAAGAATATGTATTAAATTCTCCAATCAATATTACATGAGTGAGAAAAACCTGAGAATATGTAATTTGTATTGAGGCTGATTGAATGCTTGATCTCTGAGTAAAAGATACACTAGGGACCAGTAATCATGATATAGTTGAAGTTAGCATTCAGTGAGAAACTTGGGTTGGAAATGACTGTGCCAAACTTATATAAAGTAATTATATAAGGATGAGAGCAGACTTGGCTGGTGTGGACTGAGAACGGAGTTGAGTGGAAAAGATGGTTAAGGAACAATGCGTCAGATATTTGAGAAACTAGTTCATGACTGTCAGCACAGAAGTAACCCAATGAGAGGGAAGGATTCTAGAAAAGGTATTGGTCAACCACAGTTAACTGGGGAATTTGATGATGGTATCAAATTGAAAGAAAAAGCCTATAAAGTTGTAGCGATTAATGGTAAAGCAAAGGCTTAGGAAATTTTTAAATGCCTTTGAAAAATGACCAAGAAAAGGGGACAAAATAAGCTATGATGGCAAAATTGACTGTGAGAGCTCATTTAAATGAGAGAGGCCACAATGAACATTCTTATCTTTTAAAGAAAGAGATGTGGAAATAGGGAATAAGGAAGTAGCAGAGGAGTTAAATAAATACTTTGCATCTGTCATCACAATAAAGGACACTAATGGCATTTCAATGATGGTAGTGTGGAAAAATGAACTCAATAACATTCACTAGAGGGGAAAAAAAGTACTAGGCAATCTAATGTAGCTAAAGGCTACTAAGTCTCCTAGGCCTGATGGGTTTCACCCTGGGGTTTTAAAGGAAGAGCTCCAGAGAGAGTGCATGTGCTGGTCGTAATCTTCCAAGAATCCTTAGATTCTGGAAAAGTCCCAGAAGGTTGGAAAGGTACCAAATAACACCTTTTAAACAAAACAGGGAGGGAGACGAAAAGAAACTCTTAGATATCGGCAATTAAGCTTAACATCTGTCATTGGGAAAATAATTCTATCATAAAGGGTAATTGAAGAGTAGTTATAAATACATTATTTAATTGTGCAGAGTCTGTGTAGCTTCGTGAAGAAGAATTTATTGTGTTTTCTGAGGAGGTAGCAAACTCGGCAGGCAAGAGGAACCAGTAGATGTAATATGTTTGGGATTCCAAAAGGGTTTGAAAAGATACAGTACATAAGATAAGAGAAGAGTTCATGGTATTGGAGATGGTACATAAGCGTTGATAGAGGATTGGCTAATTAATAGAAGACAGAAATAGAATAAGGGGGCATTTTAAGGATGGCAGCCTTTAACTAGTGGAATCTCACAGGGATCAGTGCTGGGGAAACAATTATTTACAATATGTATCAATGACTTGCATGAGGAAAGTGAATGAACGGTCACAAAGTATGTAATAGTTTGTGCAGATGGCACAAAAATAGAGGAAGACGGACACGTTTGACAGAGGAATATAGACAGATTGAATGAGAAGTTGGAGACTTAACAAGAGGATATAATGTGGGAAAATATGAGGTTGTGTAATCTGGCAGAAAGATTAGAAGAGCTAAATATTAATTAAATGAGTAAATAATTTAAGCTCAGCAGTTCAATGGGGAGGCAAATGGACTGTTGGCCTTTATTTCAAAGGGAATGGAGTATAAAAATATGGAGTCCTGCTAAAACTATAGAAGATACTAGTCAGACCAGACCTTAAATACTGAGAACCGTTTTGGTCCCCTTCTCCAAAGGAGGATTTACTGGCATTAAAGACAGTGCAGAGAAGATTCATTAGGTTGATTCTAGATATAGAGGGATTTTCTTGTGAGAAAAGGCTGTGTAGTTTGGGCTTGAACTAAATGCATTCAAAAGAATGAGAGGAGACCTTCTTGAAACATGTAAGACTCTTAGGGTCTTGGTAGTATAGATGCAGTGATATTGTTTCTCTCTTGTGGGAGAATCTAGGACTGGTCGATGTGTTTGGAGTAAAGAGGACACCCATTTCACACAGGTGCGGATTTTTATTTCTTTGAGGATACTGAATTTCTGGAATTCTGTACCCCAGAGGACTATGAAGACTTGGCTATTTTAAATTGTTCAAGACTCAGACAAATCTTTAATCAGCAAGAGTTATGGAGATAAGGCAGTAAAGTGGAGTTGAGAATTATCAGAGCAGTCATGATGTCATTGAATGGCAGAGCAAATTTGATGGACTGAATGGCCGATTTCTGCTCCTACATCTTATCATGTCAAGAGTAGGTCAGAGACTATGGAGAGAATTCTTCATGAAGGTGTTTAGTAAAATTGATTCAGTTGTTAACATTTTTATTGTTAAGTTAGAGGGTTGAGAGTTGAAGTGTCACTCTAGCTATTTTCATCTAGTATAGAAGGAACACTACATTATCATTGTGATTACAATTTGGATAAGATTTTAAACCTATATAAGAGATGGCATGACTGTTCAGACCAGTAATTTTTCTGTTTTACTGGTTAGCATTCCTTAGCCTACCAACATCACTAAATCTGGATAAACTGCATATTTGCTGTTTGAGGAAGAATTTGCAATGTATGTGTTAGCTTGCAAATTTATTACCATATCAACTGTGACCATACTTAATTAATAATTGAATGTGAAGCACTTCACACCTCTTAAGGATGAGATACTTCTCAATGCAAGCTTTTCCCAGAGTTCACGAGATCACCAATTTTAATTCATCTGCTGTGCCAAATATCTTCAAGTGTTGCCTTGAGAATTTTGCATTTTTTTTGTTTTTACCTTTGGTCACTAGCCTATTATTACCTGCTGTATTTTCATAAATGTTCTCTCTATTTTCTGCACTGATTTCCTTTGCAGTGTTGATTCTTTCTTTGGAAAATGAACTCTCCTATGATTTGTTAATATTTGTGTGAAACCTTGGATTTGCATGGGATTACCTCCACATGAAAAAAATTGAGACCATTGTTTTAAACAAAATGTTATTTCTTAAAATTTGAAAAAATTCTAGTGACAGTCTTCCATCTCATTTTTTTTTCTCCTGAGTAAGGGTTCCCCTGCTATCATGGTTGATACAGTCTTCAGATATGCCCATTTCGTTTCTTCCTTCAGCTCTTCTTCCCAGAACTGTGATGGGGTTCCTCCTATCTTCTTCTTCCACTCCACATGCCTCCGTGTACAACAGATAATCTTCTGTCATTTCTGCCTCTTCTAGCCTGATTCTATGGCAAACACAGGTTTACCTCCCTTTTCAGCATTCTCAGTCGTACTGAGCATCCTGTCTCCCTTGAACAGCACTTTTCTGTGTACCAGCAGGAAATATAACATTTGCATTTTAACTTTCTCTTTATTCACTGCCTATGGTCCCAAATAAGTTTTCCAGATGAAACTGTGATGTACATGTGGTACTTTAAATCTAGTATACTGCTTACAATGTGGCCTCCTTTACGTTGGGAAGAACAAATCTGGATTGGCCCTCAGTAGAACACCAGTATGCAAGCATGACTGTGCTTCCGGTCTCCTGTAGTTTTAATTCTCCATCGTTCTCGCAACTTTACCTCTGGTGTTAATGTATTACTGTATTCAATGACGCTCAACACAAAGATATCCTGACTTTCGATTGCACAATTTAAACCCAAAGAACAATACCTAACAGGAATAGATCCTTTGGCCCTCCAAGTCTGTGCATCCACATCATGCCCTTCCAATACGAAATCTGCCTTCACTTAAAGAATCCGTATCCCTCTATTCCCTTCCTATTTATGTATTCGTCCAAGTCCTTCTTGAACGCTGCAATTGTGTCTGTTTCCACCTGGCAATCTGGCAATGCATTTCAGCCTTTGTGTGAAAAATTTGCCTTGTACATCTGTGTCCCCTAGTAACTGACCCCACCACCCTGGGAAAAAGCCTCATGCTTTCTACTCTATCCACGCCATTTGCAATTTTATAAACTTCTATTAGGTTGCCCCTCAACGTCCTGCATTCCAGTGAAAACAAACCCTGTTTATCCAACCTTCAGCTAAAATCCCCCATACCAGGCAACATCCTTGTTAATCTTTTCTGTACCCTCTCCAAACAGCCCACATCCTTTTGGTGGTGTGGTGACCAGAACTGTAAACAATATTGCCAATGTGGCCTAACTAAAGTTGTATGAAGCTGAATCATAACTTGTCCTACTTTCTACTCCGTGTCCCTTCTAATGAAGGCAGCCATGCCATAAGTCTTTATTACTACCTTATCTACCTGCTCTGCCACCTTCAGTGATCTGTGGACCTGTACGCCTGGATCCTTTGCATTATCAATATTCTTAAGGGCTCTGCCATTCACTGTATAACTCCCACCTGTACTTGACCTTCCAAAGTGCACCTCTTCACACTTGTCCAGATTAAATACACACTGCCATTTTTCTGCCCATGCCTTTAACTGATCTATATTCTGCTGTATCCTCTGACAGTCCTCTTCACTATCCACAGTTCCACCAATCTTTGTATTGCCCACAAATGTACTAAAGAGACAAGCTATGTTTTCCTCCAAATCGTTTAGGTAGACCATGAACAGCAGAGGACCCAGCATTGATCTCTGGAGTATCACTAGTCACAACTCTCCATTCCAAAAAGCATCCTTCCACTGCCACCCTCTGTCTCCTACCACTAAGCCAGTTCTGTATCCATCTTGCCGGCTCATCCTGATACCATGTGACCCCCAAACGGAATGTTGAGTTCAACAATTTCAGGCTATGACACCTTTGCTGATTTAGGACCAACCTCCTTTGTTTTTTCCTTTATCTTGCTTTTGGACAATAGCTGGTCATCATTCTGCCTTCTCTAGGCAGATCCTTTTGATTCTTAACTTGTCTCATTGCCATTTCCATTAGCGGTATAATTCATCAATTCTTTTGTTCCTTAATCTTGTCTTCTACCCTGTCACTAACCTTTCCACATTTTTTTGTTTTTTGTACCTTTCCTTTCATGTATTTAAATATATTACATCTCCTACTTTTCTCTGAAAGACCACGAACCCAACCTGTCAACTTTTGCACCAGCGATATTAATTAGCTTTCTCAGTGTTTTTGGAATTTTCTGCTTTTATTTATGTTTCCTGCATCTGCAGCGTTTTTTGTGCATTAGTACTTAGTATGGATTTTACAGGATCATTATTGATGTAGTGGGTCAAAAGTTGTCCTTTAGTTTCTACTATCAGAATTTTAACTCAGCCCTGGCCAGTGGAGTAAAAACTTAGTTCTGAGTTGAAAGGGCTGTGCGAAATGGGTTACGGGCGTGCAAACAATGAACAAGAATAGATCACTTTGTCCTTTGACCCTGCTCCACCCTTCAATAAGATCATAGCTGATCTGATTTTAACCTCAATTTGACAATCCTATCTGTTCCTGATAAACTTGACTTAGTAATCAAGAATTATGTAACTTTACCTTTTTAAAAATATTAAAAGATTTTGCATCTGCTGCCTTTTGAGGAAGAGCTTTTTGAAAACTCCTAACTCTCCAAGAAAAAAGGATTCTTCATCTCTATCTTAAATGGGTGACCCTTTTTTTTTTAAAACTGACCCTACTTTTTTGATTCTCCCACAAGAGGAGGTATCCTTTCGACATCCACCTGGTCAAGTCTGCTCAGGATGTGCATGTTTCTGTTAAGTCACCTCTGATTGTTCTAATGACCTAGCCTTTCTCTCTGTTCCTCACAAGACACGCTGTTCATTTTAGATATTAGTCTCGAAGCCCTTCTGCAACTGCTTCCAAAGTGTTACTATCTTTCTGTAAGTACGATAACCATAACTGTTCACAAGGCTGCAGATGTGGTCTTATTCTGAAAACCAAAGCAAAACCTTCCCAGCCTTATATTCAATCCACCTCTCAACAAAATACAGCACACTATTGGCTTTTTTGATTTGTTGTAACTGCACGCTAATGTTATGTGATTCATACACTAGAACATCTAGATCTCTCTTTTTCTTAGAGCTCTGCAACCTCTGACCATTAGGATAATATGCTTTTTTAAATTCCTTCTGCTAGAATAGACAATTTCATACTTTTCTTCTTAGTGCTCCATTTGCCAAATCTTTGCCTACTCACTAAACCTATCTATATCCCTTGTAGGCATTTGCATCCTCTTCGCAACACACTTTCCTGTCTACCTTTGTGTCACTGGCAAATTTGTCAATCAGACCATCAGCCCTTCATCCCAATCCTTCATGTAAATTGTAAGGGATTGAGTCTACCATTCCCTCAAAACTCTGCGTGCAGCCGATGTAATGTTGCTTGCACGGCAATCAGTGTACTGACAGAGATTGCAGCATTGACTTCTCGTTTTGAAAGCACATGAACCTCTGAAGTTCATGCAGAAGCAAAAACAAAAAAGGGGGTTGCTGATTGAGGCCCCAAACCAACCTGTGTGGCACATCAACTGTGACATCCTGCTAGCATGAAAAAGGCTCCTTTATTTCTACCCTCTGGCTGGCTAACAGGAAGCAATCTTCTATCCATGCCACTGTTTTATCCACTATTCCTACCCCTAGATTTTTTTTCCTCAATAACTTTGATGTGGCCTTATCCAATGAGGTTTGGAAATCTAAATGCAGTACAACTACTGGTTCCCCTTTATCTGCAGCATAAGTTACTTGGGTAGGGGAATATCAGCTAAGTTCTTACAATTCAAAACCTTGTGACAAAGTAGCAGTAAGTAGTAAAGTAAAATTCACATTCACATCTCAGGATTTTTTTTTGAGATTGAGATTTAGCAGATTAAAGGGAGTTTATCTGTGATTTTATGTGATTGAAACAATAAACAAAATGGAAAGTATTCAATTCCTGGAACTAATATCAAAATTCATCGGAAAGTAACTTTTTTTTTTATCTTGCCAAAACCTATGAGCTAAAGTGCATAGGCAAAGTGTATATGGCAAAGTGTAACTTTGGTATTGTAATCAAGCTATTATTCCTTTTTGTTCATCTATACTTTCACTCATTCATTTACACCTATCCATGTGTTGTGTCTAGGTGATTCAGTGGTGCACTCACCATAAGGATGATCCTCCTCCTCCTGAAGATGATGAGAACAAAGAAAAGAGAACAGATGATATTCCAGTATGGGATCAGGAGTTCCTCAAAGTAGATCAAGGAACACTATTTGAGCTAATTCTGGTGAGTATTTTTTTAAAGCATATTAATGAATACTGTAAATTTTTTTTCTCTTCCAGTCTGCTTGTGTGGCAGTTTGACTTGTATATTTAGCTGGTCCAGAAATTCTCCAGATGAACCTCTCATCTACTGCAGTCAACTGCCCGTTTGATTTCTCTTGGTCTCTATCTATGATAGAGAACATGATCAATAACTTGCTGTCGTGATCACCATTCATCATGATGCCAGGACCTTCCAGCCCATGATCATTATAAAATGTGAAATTCTAAATTTCCTGTGCTAAAATTGAGCTTAAAATTTATTCTTGACTTTTTTGAACCATTATTAAGCAATTCAGATTTCCAAAAGTGTTGTATGTTGGTGTACCGTAAGTGGGATATATATTTGAATGTGAATTTCTAATTTTACCTGGTTGTGGAGCAGAATATTTCCAGAGATTTTAAAGGAACTAAGCACCAACTTTTACAGTCTACTTTTATTTGGTCATGAGTAATTCATTCTATAGCTGCGTTGAACTTTGTTCTGACCATACAGGTTCCCTCACTGCTATTGGATTGAAATAGCCCATTCCAAGTAAAAACCAAGAAATGTGGGAGCTGGAGATCTGAAACAAAAAAAACAAAGTAGTGGAGAAACCCAACAGGTCTAGTAGTATCCGGAGAGAGAAAAACAGTTAGTGTTGAAAATGCTCATTCTGTGTCTCTATCGATGCTGCCAAACCTGCTGAGTTTCTCCAGCACTTTGGTTTTGTTTAAGAACAAACAGGCTTGTTTCCCTAATCGTTTGTTATCTTGTACTCTGACCTCGACAGATTTCAATACAATAAACCATTCCAAATACGGTATTTCTCTGTGGTCTCACTCTGTAAGGCTGCTCTTGTTTGGTATTTTTTAATCTGATAGTAGGTATGACAACCTAACAATAGTTTCTCTCCTCACCTCTGTGTTACTACGTGCAGAGTTCCACACCTCCCAAAATAGATCGTTCTTTGGCTCCTTTTTCTACATGCTACCTTTCAACAATATTATCCATTGACATGACATTAGATTCACACATTAACTTTGATAAACACACTGCTATGCCTTTCGACCTCTTCTTTTGCCCCCATTGCCTTTGTGTATTATTATGACTGCTCGTTTCTTTCTTGAATGAGTTCTAGCTTTCTCCAGCTAAGCATCAGCACAATAAGCCATTGTCTTCGTGCTGTAATGACAACATCACTCCTTTTGCATTGATTTCATTCCTCCTCATACTTGCTGAATTCTCAGTCTCCCAAGTCCCCAATTTCTTGTTCTTTACCTCCCTCTATTTTCCCACTCTTTTTCTGAAGCCTTCTTTAATTGCAGTTCTACATTAACCAAGATCCTTTCTTGTTGGGAATGGTTGAAACATCACCTCTAGATGGCGCAAAGGGCACACACGCAAAAAGAGAAACCTGACGTCATTGGAAGTGATGAAGCATTTTAGTGACTGTAACAAATCAAACTGTTTCAAATGAAGTGGAAAATTAAGTTTTTGTTTTTTGGCCTTTAGTATCTTCTTGTCAAGTTATTTGGGTATCATGCAGAAAATTAATTCCTGAAAATATTAGGAAGATTAAGAGTTTAGCAAGAAAAATGGTAGAGCAGATGGTGTTTACTGAGACTCTGCAGTTGGCCTCAGTCATGGAGATCCATAGCCCAATTTTTTTTAAAAGGACCAAATGTATAAAATTCTGTCCCATTATCAACTGTGTGGACATTAAGTTCCTTTAAAGGAACACTATCCTCACTGTTAATGTACAGAAATCACTACCTGCAATTCTGTTTTAAAATACTTTACTTTTTTGCTATAACTTTTTTGGAATCTTGATGGAGTGGAAATATGCAATTGAGATATCATTTTTTTTTGTTATTTAGGCTGCAAACTATTTGGATATTAAAGGTCTGCTTGATGTGACATGCAAAACAGTAGCAAATATGATCAAAGGTAAAACTCCAGAAGAAATTCGTAAGACTTTCAACATCAAAAATGACTTTACTGAGGAAGAAGAAGCCCAGGTAATAACAATAACTCTTACTTTTTATTTAAATTTCAATTGCAGAAAGCCAGGTTTAGATTTTCTGGTTTTGAAATGAACAAATTGTTTGTCCTAAAACAAAGAGCCAAACTCAAACAGGGAGTAGCTGTATTGCTTTTTATTCTGTCTGCATGTAAATTGTCTCATTTATTTAGGCTGGTTTAAATATAAGCAGAAGTCATACGAATATAGAGCAGGAGTAGCCCTAGAGTCTGCTATTGCCATTCTAAATCACTTCCAGCTCAACACCGTTTCTTGTGATTTCCTCATATTCCTTTGTCATTAGAAATTTGTTGATCTCTGCCTTGAACACAGCCAGTGACTGAACTTCCGCAGCCATTTGTGGTGCAGAACTCAGGATTTCATTTCTTTAGGTGCACCGTTTTTCACCATGTTACTCTTTTTTTTAAAAAACAGGTTCGTAAAGAGAATCAGTGGTGTGAAGAAAAATAAAGGTCCCTGTCCTCGATAATTCTCTAACCCGCTGAAAGAATTTTCCAGTTGCTGTTGCACTGCACTGTTTTGTACATGTTTAATATTTGGAAAATTCGACAAAAGGAAAAAAAAAGCATTTAATTGCATGATGTTTCCTTACTTGTTCAGAGCAGTATGTTTTAAGCTTTATATTGTTATTACACTAGGATTGGAAGTGACATCCAGCTTTACACCACACGATTTATTGTAGGAGTTTGACTTCAAGAGGATTAGAATGTCTCTGTGTCATTAAATCTAAATAGTGTGGGCTAGACAAAAATCCTTTAATACAGTTGGCATGTCTGATTTTCATGTAATCTAGTCTAGAAGACAGCAGGATATGCATTAAGGGGGTTTTGTTCAATGATTGACAGCAAATTCACTCCTGTTTTAAGCAATTGAACAATCATTTGCTTCTATACCAATAATTGCACAATAATTTGAAGAGATTTGCAGCATGAAGGGTATGGCCAGATTATCCACAGTAATTTTAAAAATTGATTGAGACAATTCTCTTTCTTTGTGGGTTCAAGTACAGAGCACATTCTTTACACTGTAACCAGAATTGTGACTTGCTTCTATATCCAAGAATTACTGTGGACCCATATTCCCATTTAGTATTTGTATTCTGATTTTTGAATATTTTAGAAGTACAGTGCTTTTCTGATTAAAGCAAGTTTCATTTCTTGCACTGGCTCCCCTCCTCTGCTGCATTATCTTCTTTTGCTGAAAAGTACATGATAATCAGAAAGTAGTGTAAGTTTCATTGAACAGCAGTGCTACTGAAAGACTCCCTAATAGAGTTTCTCTTCATCCAATAGAGATGTTGTATGGTAAAACTCATACAAAAAACTGGATGGGAGCTCCAACTTTTACAGGCCATTTACTTGTTTAGATTTGTTATTTACTTACTTTTTCTGTACAGTGTACTTGACTGCAATTACAAATTAAAATACTCCAGTTTCTCTGCTTGTGATTTGTTGTCTGTTGATCAATAAAATGTATCTATAAATTGCACTCAGTCCATGTTTTACGTTATTTTGTAATCTATTAGTATTTTCAAAACTTTTTTTGGGATGAGGATCTTGCCAGCAAGGTCAGCAATTGTTGCTGATTGTAATTGCCCTGTAGGTGCGAATGACCTGCTGTCTTGAGCTGCTGTAGTGCTCCCAGAGAGTTGTTAGGAAAGGAGTCAGAGTATTTTGACCCAGTGATAATGAAGGTTAAGCAATAGAGTTCCAACTCAATGAGTGTAATTTTGGAGGAGAACCTGTAAGTGCTGCTGTTTCATGCGTCTGCTGCTGTTGTCTTCTGTGTTGTAGGTTTGCAAGATGCTATCAAAAGAGCATTTGTGGTTTGCGACAGTGAATGCTGCATTTTGTATAACAGGTGTCATTATGTTGGTGATGCAGTAAATGAATGTTTAAGTTGGTGGATAAGATGTTGATTAAAGGGGCTGGTTTGACTGGATCATGTTAAGTACTGTTGGAGACCCATATATGCAGTTAAGTGGAGGGTATTCCAGCACACCCTTGACTTGTGCCTCCAGTTGATGGAGAGCTGGGAGATGAGCTACTTGCCACAAAACTCCCAGCCATTTACCTGTCCTTGTGATCACAGTATCTTTATATCCATGCCACGTGAATGAATTATCATAATTACAAAACTTTTCCTTTAAGGTGTTTTTCCCTGCCTGGTTGATGTTCTGTAACTGCAAATTGGGAAAAAATAACTTTTTTTTAACTAAGACCTTTAGGAGGCTTCAGGTCCATTGATCAGCAGCAATCTGTTCTGAGAGCTCTGCTCACAACTGATAACTGAGACATATTCCACCACAGCAGCTGAGAACAATCCATAGCATTCTAAAACATGTAACATTCCCTACCTCCCAATGTTAACAGATCCCTTCATCTTTAGTCAAAAATGCATCAGTTCTTTCTTTGGTCATAGGCAATGTGTACCATGTTTTATGGAAATCTGCCTATTAGTTTTTAACAGATTGTTTGTTGCCAACAGTTTACAGCTGAAAATATCTCAAGCCATGTTCAGAGATGGAATCTGAAATTATAATCATGAAATTGTTGCATTTTAATAAAAATTTATCTGATCAAGCTGACTTGTGACTCCAAATTCTGATGTGAGTTACTCTTAAGTGCCTTCTGAAATGGCTTTACAAGCCATTCAATTATGCTAAATTGATGGAGAAAAATCAAATTGATTAATGTAACTTGAAAAACTCTCAAACACAGGTATGTGCCTCCACTGAATGAATTGCAATGGTTCAAAAAGACAGCTCACACATAGTTTTCTCAATTTTTTTTCTCCCAACTGCCTTCACATCCAATGAGGGAATAAATTAAAGAACAAATGCATCCAACCTATTTGTGAT
Organism: Hemiscyllium ocellatum; assembly: GCF_020745735.1. NCBI lineage: Eukaryota > Metazoa > Chordata > Chondrichthyes > Orectolobiformes > Hemiscylliidae > Hemiscyllium > Hemiscyllium ocellatum. The sequence continues at coordinate 54,368,907 of NC_083416.1, forward strand.
ACCAGTGAAGAGTACAGACTAGGGATGAATTAAAGTCCTTCCTGATTTAAATGTTTTTCACATGATACCTGCTGTGTTTGGGTGATCAGAAGGCTTGGACTTCAGTATTTCAGAATTGGCAGGGGTTTCTTATTCCACGATTCTTAATTTCAATCCATGGTAAGTTGACACTTAATAGTTCAATGAACATGGTCAGAATTGATGTGTATTGTAATATTTGCCATTATAGCTGAACTTGGGTTGCTGAAACTGGTAGATGTGAGGTACATGTTAAAAGTGTTTTAAAATACTGTATTCCCAATAGGTCTGTAAAGATGGCGTACATGAGTAGAGGCTAGAGGGAGCTGTGACACTGCAAAATATCATTGTTGAGCATTTAATTTTGGTTGGATGCTGCCATCTGATGGTGAACACTAACAAATCCAAGCAATTTGCAGCAGTCAGGAATGTAAAACAAGGGCCTTTAAATATCATTAAAGGGCAATGAGTGTCATTTTGAAAGTGCATACAGCAACAGTGATGAAGATAACATAACATTACCTGAGACTGCTGCAAGGTTGTATTTGAAATATAGAACATCTGAGTTAACAAATTTCTGCGCTTGAAATGTCTTTTCAATATAGAAAGAAAGAAATTACTTCTGCCATCAGTGCATAGAGAAAGCAGCTACAACATTTGATCACCCAAACAAAGCACTAAGTGTCATATGAAAAACATCGGATTAGGAAGAATTCCAGTTAATCCTTAGTCTGTACTCTTCATTAGTACAGGCAAGTCGGATGCAGATAGGCACTTAGCATCACGCTGATGGTTTATAAAGCCTGTGTTTTTAACACCTTGTTGTTTGGTTGTGAACATGGGCAACTTAGAACTATCAGGATAAGAACCTCGACAATTGCTGCATTGGCTGTCTGCAAAGCATGGTGGGAATTTTCTGGCAGAACAAAAAATGAGTATAGAAGTCTTGTTACAGTCAGTGTTCACTTTTGTTGGTATTCAAATAAAAGCTGCTTAATTGGCTTGGGCATTTTGGATGATGGAAATCTGTTACAAAGCCAGTGACCATAATGATCATATTTATGGTGAGGTAGTCTCTGGATAGATGAACAGTAGGACACCCAACACCGTGCTTCAAGGATGGTTGTCCTAAACATTAAATACCAAACCTGGAATCACTTACTGAAAATCATGACACCTCATCTGAGTTGGTGTGAACCACTGTGAGCTTACAGTAGTTTAGTAACAATAACAATGTAAAAGACAACCCATAATGACATTGGCCATTATGCCTCTCCAGGATTGACAATTTCACACCATTAACAAAGTTGAGGTACGAGCACACCCCTCTGAAATGGATTGCATGCCCATGATCTTCAGTAGATGGAAGGATGCTGGAAACGATGTGACCTAGAACATACTGCCTGAAAAGCTAGAAGAGGCAGAAATTGTCATTGCACTAAAGCAAAAGCACATTTTGATGTGCACTTGAGGTGATGTAATTTGTGACCAAGAACAGAAAGGTGTTTCGGACTGAATAATTCTTTTTCGACTCACACAGACACTATGGGCCTATTGGTTTCCTGTGCTGTAAATGTGTTTCTATGCAGCACTATTTTGTATTCTTAGAATGTTGTAAAGAACTTTGTAACTTTATTGAAAATTTAGAAGAGTATTGAACTTTGCCATACAAAACAACTAATTTGTATGCAGTAAATTCCTTCAAACAGCTCAATAAACCAATTTGCAAACGTAGAATGGTGAAGGTTAAGGGCTTTCCAGCAGCCATAGAGATATTTGGCACTTGGATTAAACTTAACCCAGTAAATGAACAGTACCTGTAGGGACACTTCAACGCAATAATAGTTCATGCATAATCTAAGTGTATGCCCATGAGGAAAAAAAGAAATGTATCCAAAGGTAAAGCTCCCTAGATGAGAAAAAGAAGTTAAAATAAATTATTAAGAAGAGGTATATGTCAAACATCAGGTATGGAATAAACAGACATAATCCTTGAGTAGGGAAATGGTAAGGTAGCAAGAGGTAAAACAAGATCATTTATAAACATTTAGCAGGTAAAAGGATAGAAAGAATTATAGGCCCAATTAGATACGCAAAGAAAGTCTTGCAGAAGTTCATGTAAAAAATGAGGTCTGCAGATGCTGGAGATCACCGCTGCAAATGTGTTGCTGGTCAAAGCACAGCAGGCCAGGCAGCATTTCAGGAATAGAGAATTCGACGTTTCGAGCATAAGCCCTTCATCAGGAATAAGAGAGAGAGAGCCAAGCAGGCTAAGATAAAAGGTAGGGAGGAGGGACTAGGGGGAGGGGCGATGGAGGTGGGATAGGTGGAAGGAGGTCAAGGTGAGGGTGATAGGCCGGAGTGGGGTGGGGGCGGAGAGGTCAGGAAGAGGATTGCAGGTTAGGAGGGCGGTGCTGAGTTGAGGGAACCGACTGAGACAAGGTGGGGGGAGGGGAAATGAGGAAACTGGAGAAATCTGAATTCATACCTTGTGGTTGGAGGGTTCCCAGGCGGAAGATGAGGCGCTCCTCCTCCAGCCGTCGTGTAGTTGTGTTCTGCCGGTGGAGGAGTCCAAGGACCTGCATGTCCTCAGTGGAGTGGGAGAGGGAGTTAAAGTGTTGAGCCATGGGGTGATTGGGTTGGTTGGTTCGGGCGGCCCAGAGGTGTTCTCTGAAGCGTTCCGCAAGTAAGCGGCCTGTCTCACCAATATAGAGGAGGCCACATCGGGTGCAGCGGATGCAATAGATGATGTGTGTGGAGGTACAGGTGAACTTGTGGCGGATATGGAAGGATCCCTTGGGGCCTTGGAGGGAAGTGAGTGTGGAGGTGTGGGCGCAAGTTTTACATTTCCTGCGGTTGCAGGGGAAGGTGCCGGGGGTGGAGGTTGGGTTGGTGGGGGGTGTGGATCTGACGAGGGAGTCACGAAGGGAGTGGTCCTTGCGGAATGCTGATAGGGGAGGGGAGGGAAATATATCCTTGGTGGTGGGGTCCGTTTGGAGGTGGCGGAAATGGCGGCGGATGATACGTTGTATGCGGAGGTTGGTGGGGTGGTAGGTGAGAACCAGTGGGGTTCTGTCTTGGTGGCGGTTGGAGGAGCGGGGCTCAAGGGCGGAGGAGCGGGAAGTGGAGGAGATGCGGTGGAGGGCATCGTCGATCACGTCTGGGGGGAATCTGCGGTCCTTGAAGAAGGAGGCCATCTGGGCTGTGCGGTGTAGGAATTGATCCTCCTGGGAGCAGATGCGGCGGAGACGAAGGAATTGGGAATATGGGATGGCGTTTTTACAGGGGGCAGGGTGGGAGGAGGTGTAGTCCAGGTAGCTGTGGGAGTCAGTCGGTTTATAATAGATGTCTGTGTTGAGTCGGTCGCCCGAGATAGAAATGGAAAGGTCTAGGAAGGGGAGGGAGGAGTCTGAGACAGTCCAGGTGAATTTCAGGTCGGGATGGAAGGTGTTAGTAAAGTTGATGAACTGTTCAACCTCCTCGTGGGAGCACGAGGCAGCGCCGATACAGTCATCGATGTAGCGGAGGAAAAGGTGGGGGGTGGTGCCAGTGTAGTTGCGGAAGATGGACTGTTCCACATATCCTACGAAGAGGCAGGCATAGCTGGGGCCCATGCGGGTGCCCATGGCAACTCCTTTAGTTTGGAGGAAGTGGGAGGATTGAAAAGAGAAGTTATTCAGGGTGAGGACCAGTTCAGTCAGTCGAAGGAGGGTGTCAGTGGAAGGGTACTGGTTGGTGCGGCGGGAAAGGAAGAAGCGGAGGGCTTTGAGTCCTTCGTGATGGGGGATGGAGGTGTACAGGGACTGGTTGTCCATAGTGAAAATAAGGCGTTGGGGACCGGGGAAGCGAAAATCCTGGAGGAGGTGGAGGGCGTGGGTGGTGTCCCGAACGTAGGTGGGGAGTTCTTGGACTAAAGGGGACAGGACCGTGTCGAGGTATTGGGAGATGAGTTCGGTGGGGCAGGAGCAGGCTAAGACAATGGGTCGACCGGGGCAGGCAGGTTTGTGGATTTTGGGCAGGAGGTAGAAACGGGCGGTGCGGGGTTGTGGGACTATGAGGTTGGAGGCGGTGGATGGGAGATCCCCTGAGGTGATGAGGTCCTGGATGGTCTGGGAGATGATGGTTTGGTGGTGGGAGGTGGGGTCGTGGTCAAGGGGGCGATAAGAGGAGGCGTCCGCGAGCTGGCGTTTGGCTTCAGCGGTGTACAGGTCAGTGCGCCAAACTACCACCGCGCCTCCCTTGTCTGCGGGTTTAATGGTGAGGTTGGGATTGGAGCGGAGGGAGTGGAGGGCTGCACGTTCTGAGGGTGAGAGGTTGGAGTGGGTGAGAGGGGTGGACAGGTTGAGTCGGTTGATGTCACGGCGGCAGTTGGCTATAAAGAGGTCGAGGGCGGGTAGGAGGCCAGCACGGGGTGTCCAGGTGGATGGGGTGTGTTGGAGGCGGGAGAAGGGGTCGTCAGAGGGTGGGCGGGAGTCTTGGTTGTGAAAGTAGGCACGGAGGCGAAGGCGGCGGAAGAATTGTTCAATATCTCGCCGCGTGTTGAACTCATTAATCCGAGGGCGTAGGGGAATGAAGGTGAGGCCCCTGCTGAGGACTGATCTTTCATCCTCAGAGAGGGGGAGATCTGGAGGGATGGTGAAAATCCGGCAAGGCTGGGAGCTAGGACCTGGTGTGGGACTGGAGCTGGAGCTGGAGCTGGGGGCGGGGTTAGGGGCGGGGACAGAGATCGAAGTAGGGGCGGAGTTAGACGTGGTGACGTTGCTCGATGTGGGGGCGGGGTCATGCGTTGTGACGGAAATAAGCGTGGGGGCGGGGTTACGTGAAGCGACGGAAGACGGCGTGGGGGTGGGGTTATGGGCGGGGTTATGCGTAGTGACGAAAGACGGCGTGGGGGCGGGGAAACCTGAGGATTTGTGCTCCTGCAGGTTAGTGATGTCAGTGGGGGCGGAAGTGGCTGCGCCGACGGCAACCGGAGGGGCGGAAATGGTTGCGGCGACGGAGGAGTGGTGGTCATTCCCGGTGGCCGCGTGGGTCGCGGGTCCGTCGGCGATCGTGGAAGCGGTTGTGTGTGTGGTGGTCACCGGGGCAGTTGTTGGGGCGGCGATCGCGGGGGCTCCGAGGTCGGTGGGGGCGGAAGTGACGTCACGGTCGGTGGCGGCCTTTGGTGCCGCGGGCGCTGTGGAGGCCACATGTGTAATGGCGTCCGACAGGCCTGTGGAAGATTCTGGAATAGTTGAATCTTAGCCTGCTTGGCTCTCTCTCTCTTATTCCTGATGAAGGGCTTATGCTCGAAACGTCGAATTCTCTATTCCTGAGATGCTGCCTGGCCTGCTGTGCTTTGACCAGCAACACATTTGCAGCTTGCAGAAGTTCATGGCATGATTGAGGTAGTGAATATATTGCACTGTCTTCACAAAATTAGGGGATGATATTAATACTACAGTAAAGGAGGTAGGATTAGAGACATTGAAGAGTACAAAACTAATTGGAAAGGGGTTCTAATGGAATCACTCAAACTTTACAAGTCACCTGTTTCAGACTAGATACAATCGAGGCTGCTGAAAGGGACAAGACTGGAAATAATGCTCTGACCACAATCTTTCAATCCATTTTTTACTTGGGAGTGATGCCAGAGATTGGAGGATTTGTAAATGTTGCACTCTGTTCAAAATAGGAGAGAGGGACAAGCCTGCTAACTACAGATCAGTGAGCTTAATATTGAAGATGGAAAAACTACTTAAGACTATTGTGGGAACAAAATTAATTCTTAATAAATGTATTAAAACGGTTCAGCCAACACAGAGCTCTTAAAGGGAAATCATCACCTGATTGATTTATTTGATGAAGTAACAGAGATTTGACAATGATGGTACAGTAAATGTTATATACATGGAATTTTAAAAGGTTTTTGCCAAAGTAATTCATAGCAGAGCAGAAGTGATGATGGCATCAAAGGGTTAAATTAAGCTTGGATATGCAACTTCCTAAGCAATAGGAGTAGCGATGAATAAATGTATTTCTAAATGGAGAGACATGCTCAGTGGAGTTCTCCAGGTATAAGTGTTGGGATTTTCTTTTTAACCATTCACTTTGTAAAGGATGATCTGCTGTTACTCTGGTTTTGAAATGGCTGAAAAGTGTAATGTATAATCAGCCCACAGTTACAAGCAATGGAGCAAATAACGCTTGAAGGATCGGGAAGATGTGTTGTCCTTTGATGTGTTTGGTGCCTTCCCAGTTAAGCCCACTCCATTTTAGCTGATCATAAACCGAGGGCTCTCATGAATCCTTTTGATGCTTTTGAAGGTGCTTTGAAAACATCACTAAAGTTTGTCTGCTTCCTTCCTGGGAATTTCCTGTCACAACTGAGTTTAAATTAAAGTAGTGCTTCTGGAGTCTGCAATCAGGTTTACATAGCCCACCATCAGAACTGGTTTTGAGTGATTAGCACTGCGATAACTAGGCAAGGCGGCTTGGGAGGGGATGCTCTGTTGGACTGCCTTTCTTGCCAGTAGATTTGGAGGAACTTGTGAAGGCACTGCTGATGGCACCTCTCCAGTGCTCTGACGTGTCTATTGTGGGTTATCCCAGTCCCTAAGCCTTTGGAGTTCAGGGATCACAACCATGAACTGAGATCCTGGCTCTCAAATACATCTTCCTCAGGCAGCTGAAGGCTGAGCTAGCAAATTGGAAGCAATGATGAATTTATTGAAAGAAGGCTCCCAAGATATAGCAGATGCTCCACATTTTCCAGGATTTCACAATTGACCGCAATTGCCAGGAAATGTTAAGTTGCAGGAATTGATTGGATTTTTAAAGAAACAGGTAGATGACAGATTCCTGTTAAAATCAAAGGTTTTGGGGGTAGATGGAAATATGGAATTAGAAACACCAAGTTATCAGCCATGATCTTATTGAATGGCAGAGAGGACTGCAGGGGCCATGTGGCTTACTTCTCCCACTTTACATATGCATATGACCTTAGCTTTCTGGGTGAAAGGCTAATTTACTCGTGTCTTTGGAGAAAGAGTTAATAATGACCTGCAACTCACTTTGAGTGAGCACCACATAGACAAGTGCCATTCTCAAACTGAAGCTCTGTCAGTGAGTTTGGAGTCAAATTGGTTTTAAATAAAGATGGAGTAGCATGAACAGCTGCCCATTTAATGTATAGATTATCTCCCCATCCATGAATAATTGACTGGAGGTGAGGTGAAATATTGCAAGGAAAATGAAGAAGTTGGCATTAGAATCATTGCTTTCCTTGTTATGTATGAATGGCCAGGATTTCTTACCAGGGAGTACAATTTTAAAGTTGTGGATGTAGCAAATTGTGAAGAGGATTGTAGTGGCTCAAGATTCAGAAGGAAATTGACAAATTGACAAAACAAAAATGCAACACGATATCAGATACAAATGAATGCAGAGAACTCTTATTTCGTTATTGTTACAGTTAACTGCCTTGGCCTTATTGTCAGAAATTCTATTAGGCTTTAGCTTCTGCTCCCTCCCATCTCTTTAAGTTCTTCCTTAAAGCCTAACTCTGAGCTTTTGGACACTTATAATTTTCCTTCAGCCCATCATGCATTATTTTCCTCTCCTGGCTATTCCAGTAATCTTTTGCTTGATCTCCCACCTTGCAACCACAACTTGAGTTTCTCCAAAACTCTTCTGCCTGTAACCTAATTCATTGCACTCATAACTCCTGAAATTCTCATTCTTGATTTCAAATTTGTCCTTGGCCTAAGTCCTCTCTATCTCTGTGACCTTCAGCAGCCCTACAACCATCTAAGATTTCTCTTGCGTTTCACCAATTTCCAAGTTTCACCACTGGTGATTGTTGAAATACTTAGCTCATGAGCTCTGGAATTGCTTCCATAAATCTCTCTGCTTCACTTTTTCCTCAAGGCATTAATTGAAAGCTATATATTTTTTTTCTGTTTTATTCTTGTAAGGAGTGTGGGTATTACTGGTAAAGCTAGCATTTGTTGTCCATCCCATGTTATCCTTGAACTGAGTGGCACACCAGGCCATTTCAGAATTCAGTTGAGAGTCAACCACATTTCTTTGGACCTGGAGTCGCACAAAGACCAGATAAGGTGTGGGTAACAAATTTCGTCATTTAAAGGACATCAGTGAACCAGATGGGTTTTTACAATAATTGATAATGGTTACATAGTTGCCATTAGGTTAGTTTTTAATTCCATGGAGGGATTCACACCCATGTTCCTCAAAACATTAGCCTTGGGCACAGCGTTACTAATCCAGTAACAATGCCACTGTGCCACTGCCTTCCTGTAATATTGCCTTGTGTGGCTCAGAGTAAAATTTTATTCAGTAATGCTCCTGTGACATGTTTTTACTACATGAAAGTTGTTATTGTGAAGTGCTTGTTGTTTTAGTGAAATGAAAACAGCTGACACAAGAGCAATTTCTTTATAAAGTAAGCAACTTTTGGAAACGTACTGGGGCTGTGAAAGCAAAACGTCTTGGAGTAATTTAAAAAGCTGTTGGATGTAATGATTATGGAGGACTATAGGATATTTTAGATTTATTAGATAGAGAATGGTCTTCCTCATCTGTATCTATTTTGTGAGGGTCTGCTACAGTGTGGAGGTAGTCTGATATGCAGTTCTTTAGTTAAACACAAAAACAGAGACACTGCTCTAGCTTAATGAGAGAGAATTGCTGTGATTCTCCACAAATCAATCTTATATAAGTGCCACTTCGTTTTAAATTACTATGTACACAAAATAAAAATGTTAGATTGGCCATTGACACTATTCATATTTGAGAAAACAAATTATATTAAAAGTTTAATTGATTTTTTTTAAAAAGACGATGAATGATTTTCGTGGTCTTTGCTGAATAGGAATGTGAAAGCAGTGCTCTGAACATTTGCAATATTTAACTTTTACTGCTATTTCTACCCTTTATGGAAATATATGACCAGGGTTTGTTTTATCCACTTATAATATGAAATTTGGGATCCCTACACACTGTGTATTAGGACTAGAGAAGTCAAATAAACTCTGACTCAATGCTTTGCAAACTATTTTCCAAAGTGATTCTATTTTAAGACTTGAAAATTACTGTAGCTCTAATTGCCAGCAAAAATAACACAGCAATAAAGCAGCACAGTGATATTCAACATACAATTATCAAAATTCACATATAAATCAACATAAAATAATATCAAATCATGATAAAGATATATACGGTATGTTATTATTTAGTAATTTTGGATTTTTTGGTTTCAGTTCTGTAAACATAACTTGTTTTTTAAAGAGGACAGGAGGTTGTTAGGAATAATGAATGAAATACATCATTACCAAGAAAGCATGTGATTCAATTTATGTCTCGCAGAATATCTTTGCTGTTAATTGATGAAATGTTTATTATGCTGAGTTTACAACAGTGTAAATAGATAAGGCCTCACTAATGTGATTGCAGTTCAGAAGAATCAAGTTTTCAGTTCAATAGAACAGTTTTCACCGCAGCAGAAGGGTTTTAGTCTGTGAAGTCTTCAAATTGAGAGAAGTTGGATAGAATTTTACAAGTATCCAGAACTGAAAAACAAAGATTTAGGGAATCAGAACTGAAAGGAGTTTCAGATCGGCAGAACTGGAAATAATTCAAAAGTTCTCTCAGAAATCCAAGAAGGGAAATTGGAAAGAGTCAGTTAAGTAAAACATTAAAGATTGAGATAGGAATGATGCATCTCCAGAATTGTGTTTCTCTAAAGGATATTGTAGGTAAACAGCGTGAAACCATGTTCTGAGAAAGGGTTCCTAGAAAAGTTAACTTTGTTTCTCTCTCCACAGATGCTGCCAGACAGGCTGAGCTTCTCCGGCAAATTCTGTTTTCCTTGTTGAAACTTTGATTTGCTGTTTATGTTAAGATCTTTACAAGCTATCATTTCTATAGCTTTTCATTTTTGTGTAATAAACTTTTGTAGTTATGTTAAAGTTCATTGGCAGTCTCATGTCTGTTCAGTGATTAGCCATCATGGTAACCAACTACAAAATTTTAACATACAATCTATCAAGTGGAGTTTCACTCTGGAATCTGATTTGACCAGTACTACCATCAGTTTAAATCATAATAAAGTATAGGAGTTCATCTAAGAGTGATGTGTCTCTTTTAAAGAAATGAGGAAGTTCCAGGCATAAAACAGGAGCAATGTGGTGAAACATATTACATAATTTTGGGTTTTTAAGTGGCTTAATGCTGATAAGAACTTTCTGGGAGTAGAAGATATTACAGTGGATTATTTGACATCGTTGACCAAGATGAAACTGTGAGGGTTAATGGATAATTTGGAGGTAGAAATCAAAAGTAGAATTTTGTCAGGATCAGGTACTTAAAGTGATCACACAGAATTTTAGAATTGAGGTAATTAGCTAGAATTAGCTGACATTCCATTGGAAATGAAAAACAAACCGAGTTAGAGCAAAAAGTGAATAAAAAGAAAAGAACAATTGAAAAAGAAGTCTAATTTTAAAAGTTTGATCTTCAAAGCAAGAGGGAACTCAACCAACCTGAGTTAGATAAAGAAAAGCTTGGAATAGGGAAGAAAGAATGGATGATAACTCTGAAAACAATGCTGATTTTAATGAGAGATTCGATTTAAGTAGAAATCTGTGCTTAGTGTCTAAATTTACAAAGGATGGAGTGGATAGATGTTTCATTGTATTTGAAACAGTAACTCAGAAGATGAAGTGGCCAAAAAGATATTTAAAATGTTACAATCTGTTTTGATAGTTACAGCTAACTATAAATGTGTATACCAATTGTTCAGAAAGACAGGAATACTTGATGCTTATGAACTTCTCCCCAAAGCTTATTAATTTAAATTTAGGACTATAAGAACAAAACCAATCAGACATTTGTAGAATTAGTAAGAGTGCAAGAAATGGTTTGGGATCACTGATGTTAGAGAAAAAAATTGAGGATCTCAAGGAAGAATATGTAAAGAATTCCAAAATAATTTTACTGTGAACCTTAAAATTTATTTGGATGAAGATCAAGTATAAATAAAACTATGAAACAGCAATCCTAGCAGATTCTTACAAAAATTCACCAATGCAATTAAAATATAGGGAGATACCCATATGGGAATTCAAAGCAATTGGAGGAATAGAAAATCTAGGGATAGAAAACTAATTAGTTTCAGGGAACAAACAAAGTAATAGAACAGAGAGGCAAGAATTTAATAGTGACTTAAAGAAAATAATATTCTTTCATTGTAATATAACTGGACATAATAAAGCGAACTACTGGAAATTAAATAGGAGACCAATTACAATGATAGGATCACCTAAAGTGTTTGTAAAGTCCTCATTAGGGCTTAGAGGGCAAATTAAAGCACATGGAATTGGGTTAATACCTTGACATAGATCAAGAATTGATTGAGAGACAATAAACAGAGAGTGGGAATAAATGGATCTTTTTTTTCCCAAATGGTAGGCAGTGACTAATGGGAAACCACAAGGTGAGCTCCAGTTATGCACATTATATATAAGTGGCCTGGATGAGGTCCAAACGCAACATTTCTGAGTTTGCTGATGATACAAAACTGGGTGGGGTGGTGAGGTTTAGATGAATTGTGTCAGCAGGCAAATACATGGCAGATGTTGCATAACATGGATAAATATGAAGTCATACACTTCAGTGTGAAAAACTCAGAAAGGAAGAGTATTATTTAAATGGTGATACATTGGGAAATGTAGATTCACATAGGGATCTGTGCTTTTTGTACACCAGCCAATGAAAGTAGACAGGCAGGTACAATAAGCAATTAGGAAGCCAAATTGTATATTGGCCTTTATTGCAAGAGGATTGGAGTTCAGAATTAGAAATATATTACTGCAGTTATTCAGGGATGAGACCACACCTGGGGTATGCAGTTTTGGGCTTCCTATCTTATAATGGATATACTTGGCATAGAGGGATGCAGTAGAGTTCACTAGCTTGAAGCTGATGTTATGACTATGTTATGAGGAGAAATTAGCTTGACTGGGTCTGTACTCCCAAGTGTTCAGAAGGATGAGAGGGGAGGGGATCCAATTGAAACATAAAATTCTAACTTTGCTGAACAGAATAGATGGAGACGGGATGTTTTCCCTGCTTATGGAATCTAGATCTCGAGACACAATCTCAGGGTACAGGGTAGACCATTTGCAACAGAAATGAGGAAATTATCTTAACTCGAAGGCTGGTATACCAATGAATTCTCTATTACAGAAGGCAATGGAGGCCAAGAAGCTGAATATATTCAAGAAAGAGAGAGATTTGTTTACTTTAGATTTTAGAGGCACCAAGAGTAATGGGGAGAAAGTGGGAAAATGACATTGAGATAGAGAATCAGCTATGATCATATTGAATGATGGAATAGGATTCAAGAATTGAATGGCCTACTCCTGTTTCCAGTTTGTATGTTTCTATTAAAGAATCATCAGAAAAGGTCCATCGGCAAAGAACTAGCCATTGGAGGTGTAGCAGTAGTATAATAGGAACATGTTCTCTTGAAAATTAGTAAGGAGGAGATGGCTCAGCACAATGAAGAAAATTCTTCCTCAACTATATATAAGGAGAACCAGACTTGAGGTTCTGAATATTTTATTTCAAAGGGAAACTTTCGGAGTTATATTCCTGGATGCTTCTAATCAAAGAGGGAAACCAATGAGGATATTAAGTGACATGTCTCTGAACTCCAAACATCAAAAACTGCACCATTAATTGTAATTGCAGCTTTTGAAGAACTGTTTAGCAGGGTCATAACAGGTTTGTCTAGGACTGCTATCTAAAACCGAGAGTGGAATCAGGACTTTTTAGCAATTCTGGATGTTTCAACAAGATTTCCTAAGCCAATGCATTGGGGAAATTACATCTAAAATGATAATGGAAAAGTTAGATTGGTTTCCTTTACAAGATTCAGAGTACTCAAAGAAATATACTCAGATCAAGGTTCAAATTTTATCTCATAAATATTCAAAAAAATGAATAGGCCGGTAATAAAACAATTTACATCTTCAATTTATCATCGAAAATCACAATGAACACTCAAAAGGTGTTATTGAACTTTAAAAAAACAAGCTTAGAACTTATGGTCAAAAATATTTGAATAATTGCAATAAAGGGTTCATTTAGTACACCATTAGTAATGCCCTCAATGAGTCCGCAGTGAAAACTATAGCAGATAAAAGGCCAAATCTCCAAATTTTGTTGCTGGAGGCATGCCATTAGTACTATTATCTATCTTTGGGAGGTATTAAAGGTGATTTACTGGATCTTATCAAATCAAAATGAAATGCAAAGATGTGAATTATGCAGTGAGTACTCCAGAAAGGAGGCAAAACAGGACATGCATCACTAAGTCGCAGAGTCATACAGCATGGAAACAGACCATTTGGTCCAACCAGTCCATGCCGAACATATCTCAAACTAAACTAGTCCCGTATGTCTGCTCCTAGCCCATGTTCCTTCAAAACTTTCCTATTTATGTACTTGTCCAAATGTCTTTTGAATGTTCTACTTGGCTTCCATCAATTCCTCAGAAAGTTCATTCCACATGCCTATCATCCTCTGTGTAATTATTATTTAAAAAGATAGTATGACATATAAGTTCATTGGGAGAAAAGCACACTTGCAGTGGTGAAAGAAATAGGGAGTGAAATAAAAATTGATTCGAGCATGAATTGGAAATTCAAAAGTTGAACCTTGCAATCAGATTGGATAATACAATGCTCAATGGTAAATTACGCAATGCTATCAACATGACCAACAAAGCATGTTATAAATTCAGGAATCATTTTGTGTCAGTAGAGTAGGAAAAACATACTTGGCTATACATAATGTTCTTGCAGAGGCTACACTATCCTTAAAACAGCACCCTTATAGTCTGAACCCAGAGAAATTAACTCAAGTGAGGGACAAGACTATATGCATATTATTAATCAAATTATAGTAAGTGGAGCTCACCTATCATGATGTTATAAAATTCAAATAAGTCACAAAGCATGGCGATCATGACAAAGTCAATACAGGAATTATGATGAATTTGTATTTGATTCCATGATTATAAAATTGTAATGATTTTGCAAGCATGATTTATGATAAAAAATTGAATTGTTAAAAGCATTTTGGCAAGTTGCATTGACTGATAGGGGCAAAGAAACATTAGCTTTTGTAATCCTGGATGGACTTTATCGAACTTTTAGAATGAAAAATGCTCCAGTAACTTTTCAGTGGTTAACAGAAAAAAGCTGTTGAAGGATTCAATGATTTGGTTGTGTTCAGCCAAACCTGGGAGGAACATTCATAACATTTGAATGAGTTGTTCCGTCTGTCACAAACAGTCAATGTGGTCATAAATCTGGCTAAAACTAAATTTGTTAATGTGAAGGTGACTTTATTTAGCCAATACTGTGGGACCAGGTTAAGAAGCACCTAGGAAAGTAAGTATAAAGGCTATCTTAGATTTTCTTATGCCTAAAGCAAAATGTGAAATTTTGCAATACATTTGTCAAGAATAGATTTTATTGGAAGTTCATTCAAAATTTCAGTAACGTACTGGCTTCTTAAATAAGTTGGATGAAAGGTAAGAAATTTAGTGGACAAAATAATGTCAGAGTTGTCAAAGTGAAAGCTACGCAAACAACCTCATTATTTTTAGCAACAGTAAATTATGAGAACCCATTCACATTGGCTGCTAATCCCAATACCATCAGTGTTAGTGCAGTGCTATTGCAGAAAGACAAGTTGTGGATTGATTGCCAGTCAGTTATTTTTCCAGCAAATTGATTGCTTGCCATGTGAAACATTTGACCATGGAGAAGCATTGATCCTGGTCCTACCTATAAAGAATTTCAATGCAACATGTCCAATAACTCTAAAGACACTACTATTTATATGTCCTGTGACAAGAATATAATGTTCTTATGTAGTTTACTGCTATAAACGTACAATTTAAAAATCATTCACATTACCAGTAAGGACAATTTAACACATGCTCTTTCAAGAGCAAACACGAATGAAAACAAATGATATGATCAAAATGGATATACACCGAATATGATTCATATGAAAATAATTTTATGTTTAATAGTGGTGGTTGATGGAAAATATTCAGCCTGGAGTCTGGTTACTAGTGGTATGCCACAAGGATTTGTTTTGGGACCACTGCTGTTTGTCATTTTTATAAATGACTTGGATGCAGGCATAGGTGGATGGGTTGGTAAGTTTGCAGATGATACTAAAGTCAGTGGGGTGGTGGAGGAAGAATGTTGCAGAAAATCCGGGTGATTTAGATAAACTGCAGAATTGGGCTGAGAGGTGGCAAATGGAGTTCATTGCAGATAAATGTGAGGTGATTCACTTTGGGAAGAATAACAGGAAAGCAGAATACTGGGTCAGTGAAAAGATTCTTGGTAGCGTGAATGTACAGAGGGATCATGGTGTCCATGTACATGGATCTCTGAAAGTTGCCACCCAGGTTGTTACTGCTCTTAAGAAGGCATATGGTGTGTTAGGTTTTATTGGTAGAGGGATTGAGTTCCAGAGCTGTTATGTCATGCTGCAACATTACAAATCGCTAGTGCGGCTGCACTTGGAATATTGTGTACAGTTCTGGTCCAATACAGGAAGGATGCTGAAACATTGGAAAAGATGCAGCGGAGATTTACCAGAACGATGCCTGGTCCGGAGAGAAGGTCTTATGAGGAAAGACTGAGGGAGTTGGGTCTGTTCTCATTGGAGAGAAGAAGGCTAAGAGGGGATTTAACAGAGACATAGATTAGATAGGGTGAACAGTGAGAGTCTTTTTCCTAGGATGATGACGTTGACTTGCACGAGGGGGCATAGCTGCAAATTGAGGGGTGATAGATTTAAGACAGATGTCAGAAGCAAGTTCTTTACTCAGAGAGTGGTAAGGGTATGGAATGCCCTGCCTGCCAATGTAGTTAACTTGGCCACATTAGGGGCTTTTAAACAGTCCTTGGATAAGCATATGGATGATGATGGGATAGTGTAGGGGGATGGGATTAGATTAGTTCACAGATTGATGCAACATCAAGGGCTGAAGGGCCTGTTCTGCGCTGTGTTGTTCTATGTTCCATATTCTAATGGAAAAACATTTCAGAAATAGTGATAGGAAGGATCAATTAGTCACTCGGTGAATAATGTTTAGCATTAAAATTTCTCTGAGTGTGGGAATACACATTGGGTAGTAACACAGAATGCCACGGCGATAATGATTTGCAAATAGACCTAGCCCATGTTTGCTGGGTTCATGCACCTTTTGTTTCATGTGGAGTTTAGGAAAGTCCTTTCTCAAGAGGCTTTAACACTGATACCACCCCTTAAAGTGGTAAAATTGCTCTCTAGTGTTAACAAAAGGATATCAATTTATGAAGGCAAATTAAATTCACATCAGTTCCTCAACCAAAATTTTGATCCAACATTGCACAAGGCCATGACTCTTCACATACTTTGTGCAACAGAATTCTGGGATTGTTAACTTCAATAAAACTATTATATTTTCTGGCCAAAATGACAAAGTGAAACACTGTAGTATCTTATTATTGAATACTTACTTCAATGATACTTTTTGAATCTTAGAATTAGATGTAATATATCAGGGTCTGTACAAATAAACATATACTCATCGAAGGAAAATATGAACCTGCCACATGAAAATGTGATAGGTGTGAATTTGTATCCTACCTCTTTATGCTGAGAATGTCTCTGTCTGAACAGTGTGACATGTTGATATTCAAGATGGAAATTGATAGCTTCCTGGGTAATTGGGGAATCCAGGTTTAGGGAAGGGAAGGGAAGTTGATGTAACAGTCACCCATCATTGAATAGCAGATCAGCTACATAATCAACTCCTGCTCTTATTTTTTACATTCTCGTGACATTTACAGTCATATTAGACTGAGGTCAACACACGTTATTTTTGGTGCCACCTTCTCGTTTGGTAATTGTCTTATTTCTGGAAATCAGTGCAGTTTTGTCTGCAATGGCTGCTGACAAATGGCACTAAATGCAGCTCTTATATACAGGGGCCAGTTGTCATCTTCTGCATCGTGGCTGACCTTGGTAGAAAATGTAACAAGTGAATGTGCACAAACACCAGAGGACTTTGATAGAGTCCGAAGGCAAAGTTACCTCCAGTGAATCGGAGAGGGGAATGAACTTAGAAAATGGAGATGCCCACAAGACAATGAAATGTGAAATATCTTCAATCAAGACCCAATATTTATTTTTAGGGATAATTTGTTTGCTTTGGAAGAGTTGTACATTATTATGTAATAAATTGGGCATTATGAATTCCTCTCAAACTTCTGCCATAAGGTGTTTGACAAAAATGAAAACATATGTGAAGGAATGAAGAAGCATGGAAATCAGACAAGAAATTTATCCATGCTGCAAATTTCAACCAAAATACTTTTTTTTATTTTTTTCAGCAAATAGTACAATTTTCAATGACTTAATAATCTTTTCTGGTTACTTACAATTTTTGGTTATTATCAACATGGATGTGACCATGTGTTACTGGCATTTTGATTGAACTGTAATTACGTTGTTGAAGGGGATACATCTATGTCCCTGAAAGCAGTTTTCTACAAAAATGCAAACAAATCTTGTGTGAATATAAAGATGCTGACAAGGTTTTGTTGCTCTCGTCACTGAGGGTGAAACAATATTCAATCAGAAATATGAAATATTACACTGTTATAAAACCCTGTCTATATTTCTACTTTTATGTTTCCCCCTAAAAATATAACTCAAAAATATTACAACAGCCTGAAATACACACACAGAAAAGCAAAAGCAAGTTTCATATTTATATTTTTTTTTGTTTTTGAATTTTTTATACAAATAGGCAAGAAAATGAAATAATAACAATAAAACTATGCGATTGTTTGAACATTTCAGGGCTTCATAAAAGTAACATCCAGGTCAAATATTGACCTCATTTATCTGTTTGACAGTATAAATGCTAGTTTTTAACTGCCTGCAAAGCAGTCTTTTATTAACAATGGAAAGACCCATCAACCAATGTAATATACATAGAAAGCAATTATTATTTAAAATAAATGTTTTCATATGCTATACTTCAAATAAAAATATCTTTATTGACTCATTTTACTCTTCACTTAGTTTATATATAAACTTTAACATGTGGAAAGGGGGAGAAGTTGGACAAGTGTCAGGTTTGGGTCCAAATCCAGAGCTCGTTCGCTTTCCCATAAGGACTGCTACATTAAATGAGACCTAGCAAATTCCACAGTGGTGCTATAATTTAACTTCATATAGCTATTGTTTGGTGCAAGCTGTAGGGTAAAGCTCTCCTTTCCAACAAAATGCCATAATCTGAACTTAAGGAAAGCAACCCCTGTGAATTAGTATGACACTGTTATTTCTCAATGCTTTTCTTTACCAATAGAACCTCATCTAAGAACAACATAACATTTTTACCATATAATTTGATGTGCCCTTCCCTTGTGCAGCTGATTAGCCGAAGGAGTTATTGAAGGAAAAGCAAAAGATTCCTCTGAGCTGAGTAGGTACAGATGGGGAGAACTGATTCCCCTAAAATGATGTAAGAAATTTCATGGGGAGAGGAAAGCATCAATTATGTAACCCTATGAGATCCCCCATTTTCTAACTGAGCCAGTTCATCCCTGGTGATAAGGCTAGAGGGTTCTGATGTCATGCTTCTCTTCAACAGTACTAGCCTTGGCACACAGCATGTTGGGGAAAGGAGGAATAAACTCTTGGATATTCACTGTTGCTGACTATCATGCAAATTAATATATCTGAATTTCACTTAGAAGGGTGGATTTTAGTAGGTTGGGACAATTTCACAGGCCCTTTTCCAAATTTAATTAACACTCATAGGCATTGAGATACTGAGATGGGTCACCTCCCTTCTACTTTAAACCTTGAGGCTTCATTCACTGTAGATTTTTTATTTGATTACCACACAGCAAAGATTTACAAATTTAATGGGACAGTATGTAGCTGTGGAAGTAATGCATCCAAAATTCATAATTAACAAAAAAATTCTAATTTACTGAACTTAAATAAAAATTAGAAACCAGAAGCTCAAACAAAAACAATATTTGTAGGTCCATCAAATTGCATCACATTTCAATAGTAAACTTCTAAATGTTAAGAAATATAAAAAGTAATCAAGTTAGATGCTGTCAATCTCTAGTCTAGGCATTACAAAAATGGTCAGCAGAAATTAGGTACAGCCTTGTCCACTATAATATCAAAGCTTGTTATCTCCCTGTTGTCTTGTTCAATATCATATTTAGTGAAGGGAATATATATCCTGTTGCTGAGTGTAAATGGGAGCTGGGATCATACCCTAAACTAACAAAACCATTTGGAGAAAGTAGCATCTATATTCACCTTTCCTTAAAGGGCAATTATTAATAAGTCCTGTCTATAAAGAAATAATGCTCCCTAGACAAATTGCAGCTACATAAGATTTTGTGGTTCATAGGACTGATACAAACTAATGCTTATTAAACTGATCTAGTTAGTGCTGAAAACATCAAATTAGACAGCTCTTGGTTTCAGGGAGAGATTCTGAAGTTTTTTCCTTCAGTGCTAATTACTGAAAGATTTCCATGGTTGGATGAATTTATAAGCTCCAAATATATAAACTGCTTCCATTGCTAAAGGAGGAGAAAAGAAACAGCATACCCCGCCACAGAAAAGTGTGAAGGAGTAATGTGTTTATATATAGTGGTATATACAAAGATAAACAGGGGCCCTAGATAAAAGTGCTAACTATGAAATAGCCTGTTTTTTTTGGTTAAATGACTATAAATAAACTGTTTGATTATTACAATAGTTTTTGAACTCAATCACAGATGGAACAATCATGATAAAGACTGACAGGAACGCTTAAATGACAACTTGTTTCTATTGTCCAATGTTCCTCGTTGGATAATTTTGAAAGAGCAGAATCAGATTTTGTTGTGTGTCTTGATAGGATATCAAAATTCAGAATGCTTGTTCTTTGAATGTACACTACACTGGTTGGGCCTGGTTAGAGGCATCATGGAATCTCCACACTCAAGTGCTGGGATGCTACTATTCAATTAGTCAGCATGGTTGAAGTTGCCCATTATCTTGTCATTGCATGCTGATTTGGGATGTTCAGTAAAGCACTATTATATAGATGAGAGTCCAGTGTAGAGGGTATAGAAAGTCCAGTTAGATTTGTGTTAGGCTGGGAATGAGCAGAGAAAGAGACTGTATTTGGCTGTGCTGGTTGCGCTATGTCTGAAGAGTTAGCAAGCGTGGCTGAAGTTTCTGCTGAAGGTTGGAGTGCATTAGAAGGAGGGGAAGGACAGTCCATCACACTTCCATCTGAAGAAACTGGGCTGGAGCACCTGGCTTCTCCTTGCAAGTATCGAATGCACTTCTTTTTCTTCCTAAGGACAGTGAAAAGAGTTGCATGTAAGTAACTTATAAATATTTTTATCTTTAAATAGCAAATTAATATTGACTTCTCATGACTTAGATTTACCTGTCCATTGAAGAAACAATGACATAGGACAGCATAAAAGTTTATTAATAAGTCATTGGTGCCACAACAATTTGTGTTAAATATTATTCTACAATTTTCTCAAATCGTGACTTCCGGATACCAGCAAGCCCATTCAGATAAGACACTATCTTATGGGGGAGGAAAAATGAATAAAGAGTCATTCAATTTTGTTCTCATGAACTTCCTGTTGTTTGGTTTGAGGCTGAATTAGTATCAAGAGAATTTAGGTTACCTTCTAAAAGTCTGGTATTGGTGTAGTACATAGCTGAGACCCAAAATGGAAAAAGTGGCTATTGACAAAAGATTATATGATTGTGTTACATTAGATTTCAAAATAATGACAAAAAGTATGGAACTTAGGATTAATAAAATAGCATTTTGAAATGTGAACTCAAGAATGGTATTAATGACAAAAGGACAGAGTTTTAACTTGATCAAGGCAATGATTTTTAAATCAGATATCTCTTCTATCACGACAGACATGCATGTAGGACACGTGATTGTCGGCTTTCAACAACGCTATTTTGAAACCAGCCAGTGGAAGGTTTCACAAGGCAGTTTTTGCAAACTGATTTATCACACCATTTTTCCTATCTTGATTCCTCTTGAAAATGACAGTCTCTGAGATTCAAAAGGAATCCAATGGTTGGGAATTTTGTGAGAAATCTACCTATCTCACCAAGTTACTGTTACATGTTAAAGTTCTGATGTTTGGTAAGAACATATAATGGTCACTCCTCGGCATTTTTATTGATTTTACCTGTGCTCTATCATAGTGCACAGTAATAGAAGATCACATTTTCTCCCAAAAGATTTTCTGATTAAAACTTCTCAAAAAGTAATAGTTAATAAGTGGTTGACAGTGATTTTAAAAATCCATCATGAAATCTTTTAAAAATTTGAAAATGTTTGCTATGATTTCAATTTCATTTTTTGGAGACTTGCATTTTGTAAGATATGTCAATGCTCAGAATAGAACAGATTTTCACTCTATCAATGGTACAGCAGGAAACCCTAAGGTTGTTTTGTGATTGTTTAGACACCAAAACTAAGAGGCTAAACTGCCAGTATATGATAAAATGTATCAGTACACAAAAACTATAGCATTTCAGACTCTGCAGCCATTAAAGTTAATCTTGGGTTTGTATTTCATAATTTCAAGGCATATGTGTCAACAATAGATCATAATCACGATGCTGAAAGCTTAACTCTCACAGTAACAGCGTGATGTTTATTTGTCATACCAGCCATACTTCAAAACATAAGAAAGGATTGAACCGGAAAGTAAGTATCAGTTTACCCTTTATGCCCACTCCTTCCAGAAACCAAGTATAGCTTAACTGATTAAATCTGACAATGTCATGCCCGTTTCTCCACAGTTAAGAGCAGATTTTGTGGTGTAGGCTCATGCTAGTAGAAATTGGACTGCAACAACCTCAAAATCAGCACACGCCATTTGTAGCCAGCTGAGAATGACAACATTCATTCCCAAGTACAAAGGCTGGCTTTCAGCCCAGCTATAAGAGGCAAAAGGAAACACTATACCTCAACATAGTTTGATTTCAAACAAAGAGACATACATTTGAAAGTGGGAAATAAATTCCTAGGCAGTTACACAAGTAACTACTGTACTTACCATCATGTTCATTCTGAAATAACACTTGAAATGATTTTCTAAGATACAACACTTTCACAATTAATATATCTAAAGTAGATGCAACACTACACTTCACTATATTTTAGCCACCACAGTGGTTAGCAATTAGGGACTTTATATATGATTTTACAGAAATGAGTTAATATAAAAGCACAGAGTTCTGCTGAATGCTGAGTTCCTGGCCATGACACCTAACATGTCTACTGAGCTCCAGAATCCTTATGACTCTACCAAAATCTTACTATGGCTATAAGTTATTAGAGTTGTTATGATTTATTACTGCTAGGAACCATCAAACATTATACAAAGTCTGGCAATTAAAAAGAAGTTCTAATCATGGAAGGTAACACACAATTAGTTTGATATAAAATATATGTGTATGAAATATGATGGCTAAGTGGGTAAATGTACCACAGAACTTTGGTACCATGCCGTATCAACAAGATAGATGAGGTTCAAGCCCTGATTAATGTTGGGTTTGTGGAGTTTGGCCGGTTTAATGGTAGAACTGAAGTAGGACGACTGGCCTCAGTATGTCTGGACGAAAGAAAGAAATGTCAGGAGTGACATTTCTGATCACTAATGTGTGGTCCCAGCTGGAAAGTGTCAATTATGGGGGAAGGGCTCGAACTACTCTGAGATTCTTTCTATGAATGAATGATCCATCAACATTCATCATCTAGGTTCACATTTCAAGAACTGAAAATGTGTTGCTGGAAAAGCGCAGCAGGTCAGGCAGCATCCAAGGAACTAGCGATTCGACGTTTCGGGCATAAGCCCTTCTTCAGGAATGAGGCCCTCATTCCTGAAGAAGGGCTTATGCCCGAAACGTCGAATCTCCTGTTCCTTGGATGCTGCCTGACCTGCTGCGCTTTTCCAGCAACACATTTTCAGCTCTGATCTCCAGCATCTGCAGTCCTCACTTTCTCCTCACATTTCAAGAAGAACAATTTCTTCAAGATTATCAGAAACTGCATTAATTTATAGGATCAACATCATGACTTAGGTAAAAAAAATTAAGAAATTGGGAAAATGAATGAATAAAAGCCATCAAGGGCGGGAGTGGGTTATGGGGGCGGGGGGGGGGGGGGGGGCGGGAATGGTAAACCATAAAATTAATAAAATAGCATGCACACAAAAGCCTGTCTGTGTAAATTTTAGTGTCACATTTGACCTTGTATTGAGCTTCTGACTTAATTTCCAACCATCATCAAAGCACCCTTCCATATTTGTAACTTTGACGTAATCCCTGTCTTAGCTCTTCTGATACAGTAGCCATCATTCATGCTTTTGTTACTGTAGTCATGACCATTCCTGTGTGCTCCTGACTAGTCTTCCAAATTCCCTCTCCATAAACTTGAGGTTATCCGATGTACTGCTGCCCTTGTCTTAACTTGTCCTTTTTCCCCAATCAACTCTATGTCAGCACCTAGTCAAGCAACTGTTTACTTTAAAATTGTCATTCTGATTTGCAAATTCTTCCATGACTTAGCCCTTTCCTATCTCTCTAATCTCCTCCATGTCCACAGCCCTGCAAAATATCTGTATTCCTCTAATTCTGGTCATTTTAATAATTCCACTACCGCTGGCATACCCAAGCCCAAGCTTTGGAGTATCTTCCTTATTTATTCTCTTTCACTCTACTTCACTTTCTTCCTTAAAACTCTCCTTAAAACACATTTATTAGGACAGAATTTTGGTCATCTAATCTAATATTGCCTCAGGATAGCTCGGTGGCAGACCTTGTTTTATAATGTTCATATGATGCATCTTGGGAAATTTTATTATCTTAAAGGGGCTACATAAGTGAAAGTTATTATTGTTGTTACAGTCAAATGAAATAATTCAAATGGATTGCACAGTAAATGGGAGTGGTACACTTCAAATGTTGGTTTTCAGTTGAAATGAATTGTACCAAATTACCCAGAAGCGGTCCTGTGTTGTTCTATTTATGTATTAGATGGCTCAGTGGTTAGCACTGCTCCCAAGGATCCTGGTTTGATTCCAGGCTCAGACCACTGCCTGTGTGGAATTTGTACGTTCGCCCCGTGTCTGTGTGGGTTTCCTCCAGGTGCTCCCACAGTCCAAAGATGTGCAGGTTGGGTGAATTGGCCATGCTAAATTGCTCATAGTGTTCAGAGATGTATAGGTTGGATGCATTAGTCAGGGGAAATGTAGAGTAATAGGGTAGGTGAATGGGTCTGCGTGCCATACTCTTCGCAAGGTCGGTGTGGACTTGTTGGGCTAAGTGGCCTGTTTCCACACTGTTGGGATTCTATGATGAACACTTATTAAACAATTATTCTTAAAGAAGTGGGATTAAATATATTCTATGTAAAATGTATAAAGCTGAATTTTACCAGAAATCGGCTCAGTATTAATTTTGGGCAAGTTTCACCAAGGTTTCTTTCTGCGAGCCTTAGCAAACTTTCTCACGTTATTCTCTGAAACTTGCCTCACTATGTATGCACCACTCCTCTATATCCCCCTGCTCGTCCTAAGTTTCCTCTTGGTGCATGTGGAAGTACTTGCCACTGCTGCGATCTCCCAGAATTCTTGCACTGAAAACATTTTTATAGCTTGGCTATGTACCTGGCCAAGGCTTCAAGCCAGCAGTTGTCCTTCACTGTGCACATAGTGGGAGGGGAGCCAAAAAGGAATACTTCTCAGGACACATTAATGGCACAGCTGACACTTCATTACAAATACAAGTTCACTTTTGTAAATATATTGATATTTAAGAACCAAGCTACTCGGGTAGCCTGGCTTTAGCCTCATCCTGTTTCAGAACCCTCTCTAAGGGAGTGTTGCTTTCTCCCCCCAGAGCTTAGTTATGCCAACCACTATGCCACACTGTTCACCCATCAAAACTAGGTTGCTTGTGACCTTTGGTGATAATCCTTCCCACAGTAGCCAATGTCCACTTTAATCTCCCTGCCTTATACATTGAGTTTCCTCCCTGCACAGCTATTGTCCCCTCTGTATCCCATCATGATGCTTTCAATCCAGAGAATTAATTTCCCAATATCCCTACCACAGTAGTGGCTCCTTCTAAACCCAGGACTGACTGTGGCACAATGACATGAAAGAACAGCCTGACTTGACTGACCAGACCCATGACTGATCTCTTCAGATGCCTGACTAATTTACCATGATTGGTTGCACTGCGTCTGCAGTGGCCTCTTCTCCAGAATGGAATGGCATGAACCCCCTGACCTTGACCACCTCAAGTGGCTGACTGACTGTGCCCAAGTCCCTTTTGAAATTAACTAACTATGCTGGGATCCCCGGACTGAATGTAAGGACTTTTGCACATAACCAAACGGAAGGGTATATTGTTAGGCTAAAGCTGGTTACTCCCAGTGACTCTACATTTTCAATTGTGGCTTTTGACTCAGTAAATATGATTAAGTCAATAAAATCTGCAATACTTGTTGTGTACACAAATAAGTTATCTAATAAAATGATCAGAATAATACATCCTTTTTGAAATAAGTGTCTTTGAATGTTGTCTAAACTGTGCATTTCTGGTTATCTTGAACATAGCGTTTGTTCATTGTAAAACAAAAAGGCTTGTTTGGGCATTTGAAAAGATATTAAGATCCAAAATTTAACATGATCATGGGGTAAAAGCAGCTGTATTTGCCAATTACTCCCCATGAAACTGACAGAAACGTTTGGAGTCTGTGAAAATGGAATGACGCAGATATGGAAAGGTTGCTATCAATGATTCTATGTTCCTCCAAAGAATGCGTTGTTAATTGCTATCAATGGGAAATCTTTGAACTGGTGAAAACTCTCATTATCAATGAACTAGATCTTGGAAAAAAATTACCCATTGTTGATTGAAGGGTAACTTGGTGCTGAAAGTGCACAAAGTTCATAATTACTGACAAACACACTGGCTCGGAAAAGCTAATATTATATGTCGGATGTTGACCATTTTTTTCAAATGATTTAATAATCATTTTTGTAAAGTTTGTTTAACTTTAGTTTAACTTTTATGTTAATCCAATCATACTTTATCTCACAGTCTGAAACTTGAAAAGCAATTTGGTGCTTTTAACTTGCTGCTTAGTTGTTAGTGAGAAGATTTTGACTTGACTGGCTGCTTACTCTTGCTAACTGACATCATTGCAGCTGAATACTTGGAGATCCCTTGACTTGATGCCAGATTTAAACTGCCACTGGGAAAGGGGAATGCACACTACAGAAATTGTTAGATATTTATGGGCAGTTTTAAAAAAAAATTAAGCCAGCAGGAAGCGTAGTTTCTGAAGCAATGAATGTTAATAGGCTGCACACTTTGCATTTATTTCATTCCAAGAGAACCATTATATAGTGATCAGGAATCGGAATCTTATATATGATTTTGATTCCCCTAATACAAAGACAATAATGCCGATTACATAGCCTATCCTTGCTTCCTGAGCTTTGATAACTTCACAATAATCAGATCATAAATGTTCCTTCTTCCTGGTCTTTTGTCTACTGTCATTATTTCCCTCTCAAATCACTTTACAATGTCACGGTAACCCTGTTGTAGTTAGGCTTGCAGCTGTTTTCTTCTGAAATGATGCTAAATCATATCACATTTCTAAAGAGGTGGAATTTAATATCCTCCCCCCATGTCAAGTTTGGTAGTTGGAGAATCTTTAATCTGGTGACTGCCAACTTCCCACCTCCACCCTGATTAAATCTGTGGCATGAAGATCCATGGACAGCCTTCCCACTCCATTTCCAATTGGGGGCTGTACATGGGCAATTCATTGTAATGACCACTTGGGGGCCTCATCATGCTGCTGCTGGAATTGGTAGGCAGGGGGTTCGCCATGCAGGAAGCATGACAAGGATCCTGGGAGTGAGGGGAAGTCCTTGAGGTGGGGTTGGGGTGATGTTGTGGGGTGCAGATTTGGTTCCTTTTAAATGAGCTACAGGTTTTCACTTTTACTACCAAACTGGGCACTGAATTCCAGACACCAACCCACCTTCTGGGTGAAAAAGCTTTTCCTTCATATCTCCTCTAATTCTTCAACTAATAATTTTAAATCAGTGCCCCCTGGTAATGTACCTTGCTACTAGGAAAAACTAGTCTTCCCCATCTACCTTATGCAAGCCCCTCATTTGTACATCTCAATTAGGTCACTCTTCCACCTCCACTGCTCTAAGGAAAGCTACCCCAGCCTATCCAATCGTTCCTCAACACTGCAAGTTTTAAAAGTCGGTAACTTTTCTGTAAATGTCCTCTGTAGTGTCTCTAGAGCAATTATGTCCTTCCTGCATTGTGATGACCAGAATTGTACACAAATTTTCAGCCATGGCTTAACCAGTATCTTATATAGTTCCAGCATTACATCTTTTGTATTCAATACTTTGTCTAATGAAGGAAAGAATCCCATATGCCTCATTTAATGACCTTTATTTACCTATCTGCTACCTTCAGAGATCTGTGGATGTGCACTTCAAGGTTTTTCACCTCCCTCTAACCCTCTTAATATCCTCCTGTTTATGGTGTATTCTTTTGCTTTGTTAGCTTTTCCCCACATGCATTAACCTTGCACTTCTCCAGATTGAAATCCATTTACCACTGTTCCACTCATTCAATCAACATGATCTCATCATGTAACTGGCAGTCATCCTCTTCACCATCAACTAACTGACTAATTTTGTGTCAGAGAACATAGAACGTTACAGTGCAGTACAGGCCCTTCGGCCCTTGACGTCGCACCAACCTGTGATATTAATCTGACGCCCATCTAACCTACACCATTCCATTATTATCCACATCTATGTCCAATGCCCATTTAAATGCCTTTAACATCGGCGAGTCTACTACTGTTGCAGGCAAGCCTTTCCATGCCCCTACTATTCTCTGTATAAAGAAGCTACCCCTGATATCTGTCCTAAATCTATCACCCCACAATTTAAAGCTATATCCCCTTGTGTTAGCCTTCACCATCTGAGGAAAAAGGCTCTCACCGTCCACTCTATCTAACCCTCTGATTATCTTATATGTCTCGATTAAGTCACCTCTCAACCTTCTTCTCTCCAGTGAAAACAGCTTCAGTTCCCTCAGCCTTTCCTCATAAGACCTTCCTTCCATAGCAGGCAATTTCCTAGTAAATCACCTCTGAACCCTTTCCAAAGCTTCCACATGCTTCCTGTAATGCGGTGACGAGAACGGCACACAATACTCCAGGTGCGGCCTTATCTGTGTCTTGTACAGCTAAAGCATGATCTCATGCTCCAAAACTCAATCATCCTACCAATAAATGGCAACACACCTAATGCCTTCTTAACAACCCTATCAATGTGGGTGGCAACTGGACACGGAGATCTCTCTATTCAACTACACTGCCAAGAATTTTACCATTAGCCCAGTACTCTGCATTCCTGTTACTTCTACCAAAGTGAACTACCTCACACTTTTCCGCATTAAACTATATCTACCACTTCTCAGCCCAGTTCTGCATCTTATCTATGGCCCTCTATAACCCACAACATCCTTTGGCACTATCCACAATTCTGCCTACCTTAATATCATCCACAAATTTACTAACCCATCCTTCTACGCCCACATCCAGATCATTTATAAAAATGACAAACAGCAATGGCCCCAAAACAGATCCTTGCAGCACACCACTGGTAACTGAGCTCTAGGATGAACATTTCCCATCAACTACCAACTTCTGTCTTATTTCAGCTAGCCAATTTCTGATCCAAACCACTAAATCACCTTCAATCCCAAAACTCCATTTTTTGTGGAATAGTCTACTGTGTGGACCTTATCAAATGCCTTATTAAAGTTCATATAGACCACATCAACCGCTTTACCTTAATTCATCTGTTTTGTTACTTTCTTGAAGAACTCAATAAGGTTAGTTAGGCACAACCTACCCCTCATAAAACTGTGTCGACTATCCCTAATCAAATTATTCCTTTCCAGATGATTACAAATTCTATCTCTTATAACCTTTTCCAACACCTTACCCACAACCGAAGTGAGGCTCACTGGCCTATAATTACCAGGGTTGTCCCGACTCCCCTTTTTGAACAAGGAACAACATTTGCTACCATCCAGTCTTCTGGCACTACTCCTGTCGGCAATGATGACATAAAGATCAAAACCAAAAGCTCTGGAATCTCCTCCCAGGTTTCCCAGAGAATCCAAGGATAAATCCCATCCGGCCCAGGGGTCTTATCTATTTTCAGATCTTCCAAAATCGCTAAAACCTCCTCTTTGTCCACCACAATCCCATCTAATTTAGTAGCCTGTATCTCAGTATTCTCACTAAAATTGCTCTTTTCCAATGTGAATACTGTGGATTTCGCAATCTTGCCTCCCACATTTGGATCTGTGTAATTAATATACACCAGTAACAGTAGGGACAAAATACCAAGTGCTGTGGAACACCTATGGGAACCATTTTCATTTCACAAAAGTGTAGGTTGACCATTACCCTTTTATTTCCTGTCACTTAGCTAATTTTAAATCCAACTAGCCATATGCTCCTGTATCCAATGGGCTTTATTTTTTCTGACCAGTATGCTATGCGGCACCCTATCAAAAATTCATGCAAAGTCCACTGCAATACCTTTATCAATCCTTCTTGTTCCTGCCTCAAACACTGCAAATTAGTATGATGCAAACCTCATTTAACAAAACCATGCTGACAAACCCTGAATAATCCATGCCTTTTCAAGAAACAGTTGATCCTATTAATATTGATTCTCTTACCTTACCATAGATAAGGTAGACAGACCTATATCATATAGCCTATAATCATGTGACCTATCATTTACATCATCTCTGCATGGGGTACAATGTTTGCAGACCTCCAATCTTCTGGTGCCTTACCTGCATTGAGTGAGGATTGGAAAATGATCCTCAGAGCATCGGTGTTTTCCTACCTGGCTTTCTTTAACAGGATACAATTCATTCAGCATTAGAGATTTATGATCAGCCATGATCACATTGAATGACAGAACAAACTCGAAGGGCTGAATAGCTTACCCTTTTTCTATTTTTCTATATTTCTGTGCTACTAGAGGAATACCACAGGCTTTAATGATGGAGCCTCAACTACTTACAATCT
This sequence comes from Hemiscyllium ocellatum, assembly GCF_020745735.1. NCBI lineage: Eukaryota > Metazoa > Chordata > Chondrichthyes > Orectolobiformes > Hemiscylliidae > Hemiscyllium > Hemiscyllium ocellatum. The sequence continues at coordinate 54,399,256 of NC_083416.1, forward strand.
ACATCAATATCTTGGTTGAAGGGACGGAATGTAAATTTGTTGATGACAATAAAGATAGATAGGAAAATAACATGTCAACAGTACATTAAAAGGTCTACTAAGGGATTTAGATAGGCTAATTGAGTGGGCAAAGGTTTGGCAGAAACAGTATAAGAGAAAATGTGCAATTATCCACTTTGACAGCTGGAAAAATTAGATATATACATTTGAATAGAGAGATGGATTCGAACTCAATATACAAAGTTATCTGGGTGAGAATCATAAAGTTACTATGCAGATATTGCTACTGATTAGGAAGGCAAATGGAACTTTGCTATTTACTGTAAGGGGAATACAGTATTAAAGTATTAGGGAGACTTTGCTGCAGCTGTGCAGTGCTTTGGTGAGATTGCATTAAGTATTGTGTAAAGTTTTGGTCTCCCCGCCTAAGAAAGAATGTAATTGCAATAGAAGCAGTTCTGAGTAGATTGCTGGAATGAAGAGGTTATCTTATGAAGGAAGTTATGAAGAAATATATAAGATCCTGAGGAAACTTGGCAAGTTGGATGCTGAGCTGACTTTTTTCCCCTTGTAAGGGAGTCTAGACAGGTGGGGGAGAAATTCAAGGGTTTCCCTTTTAAGACTGAGATAAGGAGATAAGGTGTTTTGTTTCTTTCAGAGGGTCATCTGATAGTAGAATCCTCTTCTCTGGCCAGCAGAGGAGACTTGATCATTGAAATCAGGGAATAATTTTTCACCTAAAATAGAGAAAATATGGAATTTTCTTCTCCCAAACTATGTTAGCCTAAGATTAAAAGATAAATAAAATTAATGCACAGAGCAGTCAAGTTTAAATTCAATAGTGGAACAGGCTTTAAAAGGCTGGACATGTAAGTGGCCACACATTGTACCACAGACATCACAAATGATCATTGATGTTGTGGAAATTTAGGGCTGAATTTTCATCTGAGCTTGAGAAAATCCAACCGGTGCATCTTTATAGTTCAATGCACAATTAGTCCATGTCTCTTTCACCCAGGGGTTGGATGTGAAGTGCATGTTGTGAGCAAAAGTACAATGCTTTACAATGTGAACGCAAAGGAGTGCTGTAGCAGCACATCAACTTAGCAGCTCTGCTCCCAGCATTATACAGAGACCCCTAAATCTCACTCAATTCACCCATGTCAATCCATACCACCTCAAAATTTCTTGCACCACCTCACATTCTCCTAATCTGCTCACAAAGGTCATACCACCTTGTGCCTCCTCGGATTCCCCTGTGCCATCAATGGAAGAGAGCAGTTTTAAACCTTTTGTTTCCTACCTTCATAAACAGGCATATTTTTTAAAACAGCCAGAACAGTCCAATCAAATCAGATCATAAAAGCTTGATAGCAAAGGATATTTTTAAAAAAGTTTTATATTATGGCACTATCTCAATTGGAAACTCACTATAATCCATGTAAACAATTGCACAATAGTGTTCAAGATAAGGGTAAATTTACCTTTGTACGACACACTCTGACAATGTATCTCTGCATTACAACTCATTTACAATACAGCACCTTATAGTGACATTTGAAAGTGTCTAAAACTTTTACACTTACCTTATAGAATGTCCAGACTCCTCTCCAGTCTTACCATTTTGATCACAAACTGTCAAACCTGTTGTACTATTAATGGATTTTCAAGACCTAACCTTGCAGAAGATCGTTCTATGCATGAGGAAATCCAATTTTTGCTTTCCATTTAGAAGGGGAAACCTGACCTAGGTGGAGTCTGCTTGGGAGGAACACGTGTGTGTTTTGCACACTAAGCATTCCTGATTTGCAGAAAATGCCAGGCAAAATGGTGCGGAGTCTTGAATCTGAAGGAAAATTGGATTTCATCCAAAAAAACACAAGGTTTTTTTTATTTGCGCACCAAAACATGCCTCTGGAGCCAGCAAAGGTTTGCAGCACATAATGTGTGATGTTCCCTACTCACTTAAACTTAACGAGAAAAAACCTACAATAATCATTCATAGACACCTAGACAGTTACACAGCTGTTGAAATATTTTAAATATATTTTTAACTGTCATATCATAAGGAGAGCAGTAACAATGCCTGACTACTCATCATAAAATCTTTCTCCTGGAATGGAAATAAAAGAGCAGAAAGGTACCATTGCTACCTGAGATGCAAAGAATGAATACAATGAATAGCATGCTATCCTTCCACAAAAAAACGCAATTGCTTTTCCTATTTTACTGAAGCTCCAGTAGATTTCCATGAAGAGAGAATTGTATTTATATGAACAGGTTTTTTTTAAATGGGTGTTAAATACATTCCTCACATGTTAAGCTCCTATGTTCTAGATCTAGTTCCATAAATTTGTTAATTTATTTAAGATGGTCCATTTTCCCTTCAATCTTCACACCACTCCTAAACAGTGCCATCTGACTCCATGGTGAGACTGTCAACAATTACATTGAAGGAAGGTCATCATCATGAGAACTTCTTTGGCAAACCCTTTTCTTTCCTACTTGTTTGCAAGAACAGGTCCTGTGACCTAATTTGTTATCAGTATCGAGTCAGCATTTGAGCACAATGTCACCATGATGGAATTGACATGGATGGATCTCTTCTAACTTACATCACTTGTCCCACTTAAACAAGAAAATGGTGTGCCAAATGCTGTCTCCATAAAGGTGACCTTCTTTGATGAAGCCTCTACAGAACAGGTAAGAGAAGTTTTGTCAAAAAATTGTTATTATAAAAAAATGTCAAGCCCGTTAAAGATAGAGTAATTATGGGTACCTGCAGAGGAGGCACCGCATCTATTGCAGATCAAGTTCGAACAATGGGCGACACATCATTGCGGTGTTTGAATCTGTTAGTGTGAAGTAAACAAAAACAACAATAGAGGAACACAATTTTTAAAAGAAATTGAGTTAGTATGCAATCCAGGTCAGCCAGAGAAGCAACCGCAGCTCCACACAGAATATTCAACCAGGAGAGAGAATATGGGCTTCAAAGAGATTGCATTGCTTTTTCATATGTTGCAGGCCCTTTTAGACGGTTTCTCAAAACTATTAATTTGTTTGAACAAGAGACTCTGCCCTAAAGAAGGTACCTAGCACAACACTTTTTGAATAGTATGGCCACAAAATCAAGATGGTGGCAGAGTTCTGTGGTATTGTGGTTCTTAGCTCTTCTGTCTTGAATGTAATTTGCTTAAAATGCCTTGAAGTGGTGCAGCAAAGTTAAAAGGCATGTGAGCGTATCATTGTCCCCAACACAGGCCTTATGTAACACTGCCTCTGAAATATTTGCATTCGATTTGATATCGGCTGTGCTTTATCTGCAGGTCCTGCAAATCTGAAAGTAGAGGCACCTGGCAAGAAGAATGGCTAAAGCAGAGTGTTAGGCAACAAAATACACACCTGCAAGGGCCGCACCAGTCTGTCCGTTGGTCAAGGCCAAAGCGTGCCCGGCATTTCTTAGGAGAGCTTGGATCTGAACAAATAAAACAAAAAGAAACAAAAAAAAAGCAGAACATGTGGCAAGGATGGGCAAGGAAGGCATGAAAAAATGATAGAAAAAAAAGCAAAGAAAAGCAATAGATGTTATAGCAACTGTTACAATAATTGAACAAAGTTATTTGACACAACAGAGTCAATTTGGAGGTTGTTTTAGTAAGGCAAACATTTTACTTATTAAGCAGAGTGCATGTGCTTTTTACTACATATAAAGATGCTGAATTAAACAAACACAAAAGATGTTATGAAATTAATATTAAAAAAAAGAGGAAAGCAAAAAACCTCCATGTTTGCAGAGAGGATGCTACAGTATTCAGATAAAGCAGAGTTTTGCTAGAATGAAGGAAATCACACAAAGCTGACCACCTCCTGAATGTCATGAGAAATTGTTAAATCGATATGTGTCTTGGTGTTTCAGTGTGTAAATGTCTGGCAGGCACTGACTCATACAACGTAGGAATATCTCAGATTTGATAGCTAGCCTGCCAATCTTGGGCAGGAAGAGTGGTACAACTTGTAGGGCAGTGAATGAAAGGAATAAACTTGGCCGCACTGTCTAGATTAATTGCTTCTCAGAAAATAAATAGATTTGAACATCAGACAGGGAGTGGTCAGACTGAGACACACATGTTTGCATGATCAGAAACAAAGTAGGTTAACATAAAGACCTGCCACTTGAGTGAGATGTCATGTAATGTCATTTTTTGACAAAAGGGCAAAATTGGAATGAAGAAGTAATGCTAACAAAATTGAGTTCTATTTCTTGTAGATGGATTCTTCCAGAAAAAAAAGGAATGTCTTTCATTATTCAAAATGTGAATGTAGCCCACTGATAATATTAACACTTTGCCAATCCTTCTAACACCCATGACATTCTGATTTCTCATTAATTCTATTAGTGGTTGATAAAATCATAAGTAAGCAGAAGAGTAGGCCATTCGACTCTGTTAACCTGCTTCACCATTCAACAACGTCAAGTCTGATTTGACTGTGTCCTTAAATCCACTTTCCTGCCTGCTCTTTATAACAACACTCCCTCGTCATTAAAAGAATTGTCTGACTCAGCCTTGAATATACTCGATGACTAGCCTCCACTGTGGAAAAGAATTTCCAAAGACTAATGATTGTCTGAGAGAAAAATAATCCTCTTCACCTTAAATGGGTGACCCTTATTTTTAAGGTATTCCCTGAAACCCATTCAAAATGGGCTGCAGAATTGTCTGTTGTATACTTGGAAGAACAGTGACAGTGTTTTTAAAATCTTCCTGTACACCTTTTCTTTTCCTATTTTATCGTAATTATATGTATTTCAGACTACATGGCCACCTTGTTAGGATTTTTCATGTTTTAAACTATCTGAAGGAAAGAACAGCTTGCGCATGCAGTTCATTCTAACTGGAAAAATTGCACATGCAGCCTAATTTTATAAATGGAAATGTTTAGTAAGACTAAAAACAAAATAAAATAGCAATATGAGCCAAACCACAAATACCAAAGAAGCCGAGCAACAACCTTGCTTCTTTTTGAAGTGTCATTTTCTATATTCATCAAATCCTGGCCATCAAAGTTCGATCAATGATTTCGGAGAACTGGGTAATATTATCTTAAAAGGCCGAAGTAAATGTGTGAATGATGCTTGCTTTTTATTGATGAGAGTATTTTCATCATGAAGACCTTCCTTCATTTTTGGAGAGAGGCTTAACAGCAGGATTGATTTTTCTTTCTAACAGTGTGTATTTGCTATTATTTGTTCCTGTTCTGTCCATTTTCTGTGGACTTGCCTATGTGTGTACATTTGTGCTTTAGTGACCCTTTAGCTGAAAATATTCTTGTTCATGAATCCATGGGGATATATTCATTTCAAAAAGTAGGTGTCCTTGGATTGCTGAAGCTATGTGCCTCATTTTTGTGTTTCATGTTGAAACTAACTCTGCTCTGCTGGGTTCCTGACCCTTGGGAAATCCAGCTGCCACAGGGAGAGAAAGTTCGTTGGATCAAGGAGGTAGCACCTTTTCCTTACCACTTGATATAGCATACCTGCATCATAAAACACTTATGATCTGAACCTACATCGCACCTAACCTTCTGAATCTGCTCCTGGAACCTTACTGAGGAGTCTGACTCACAATCTCCATTAGGTCTCTCACCTTCCCTCTTCCATCCCATGTGGACAGAAACCTCCCACTATCCCCCATCAATCCGAGCTCTGATTTATCTGGTCCTGTATTTCTCACCTGACTGGGAGCTATGGCTGAAATCCAGCTCACAAACCCATCAGTGATATCACATGCGAGGGTGAAGGGGAGCTGCAATGTCTGAGTTTCCTACACCCTACCGGGGGTCTCCCTTTCATCTGCTAACACCCACCCTAACTGACTGTGTTGGATCAAAGGTTAAAGTCCTCTTTCCACACATAGAACACAGAACTTAAAACATTACAGCGCAATACAGGTCCTTCCGCCCTCGATGTTGCACTGACTTGTGAAGCCAATCTGAAGCCCATCTAACCTACACTATTCCATTCTCATCCATATGTTTATCCAAGTACCATTTAAATGCCCTTAACGCTGGTGAGCCTACCACTGCTTCTTTGTGCGTATTGCATGGTTGAATGTTTGCATTTTGTGTTGTGCCTGTTTGTTTGTGTGGGACTGTTCATCCTGTGTTTGCCTGTGCTAGGTTTAACATTGTGAGAAATGTCAGCACCACAGGTGCTTTTTGAAGCTTTCTTCTTTCATTTTAGAGGCAGAGTCTCTTTTTCAATTTTGGTTTTCTGTCTGAAAAGTTTGTTTAAAGGTACATTGTAATACTTTTACTGTTCTTGAAAGAACCCACAGGATTTCTGAACAAGCTCTGCTTATAATTTTCAGAAGATTACTCCCACCACGCCCCTCACTGATCAACAAATAAAACCGTTTGCAAATGGCTTCCTCTCAAGTTACATATACCAAATAAATCTAAAATATTCTAAAACAGGGAATTATAGAAGACAGTCAAATTTAGTCCCTTGGGTATATAGTAATCAAATACAAAGACACTGAATATTTCTGTGTCAAAGCACAACTTAAGTGAACATTCATGATGAGCCCTTTTGTCAAAGATGCACCACCGAAAAACTTAAATCATCTTGAAATGTTTTATCATGATGGAGATGACACACAGCCCTTCTGGCTTATTTGCATTTTCAAACAGGAAGAAAAGTTATCCAGATATTTATGGGGCTGGGGGAGTCAGATTTTCACTTTTCCTTGGATGGAACGTAGAATGAAAATTAAGTGGTAAAGACTGTACAGCTGCAATTCAGCTCAGCTGAATCCCCTTCCATTTTTGAAAGGTGAGCTTCAATAAGATGTGAAATCCTCTTCATTCAGGTTTCTCTCTGTGCTCCATCCAGATGACACTTTACATCAGGCATAAGGACATAAATTAACCCTCTGCCTCCTTCAAAAGCACAGAATGCCCTAGTAAAAGTTCTGTAATAAATCAATGCAGGGGTTGATGCTACAACATAGTGATAATCAATTCTCTTTCTAACTCTCAGATCCGAGCAGCCACTGTCCTTTGACACAGCGACATATGCATCTTTCAACTCTTGCTAGAATGATCACAAGAAGTTAAAACCTTAAAATTAAGCTTCCTATGTAAACCATGTAATAATTATCTTACAAAGAACCCAAACACTTCAGAGCTTATTTCAAGTCTGTCACATTTTTATGGGTTCAAAATATAGGCAAATAGTTCAAATGAACTTCAATGATTTATAATTTCAGAATATACTTGCCCTTCTTTAGCACTGGATGGACTCGTAGAGAACTCCTATTTGCTGCATGTTACTGCAAATGCATTTTACGTCTACTGTAGTGTAGTTATGGTATGCATTAGCAAATTGGTCTGAAATTCGACAGGCTGCTATTTTAATGAAGGCCTTAAACATTAGTGAAATGGTTGACTTGTTTGATAAAATGAAAGTTTAAGAAATATCCTTAATACAATAGCTTGGTAATACTGCATTCTGTGATTCATCCCATGATTTCATGTTGCAGTTGAATGAGATGCACAGTCATAGGTGAACAACAAACACAAGTTATGACATGAAAATCTCCATACCTGGATCAGAGTCTTGCTGTTTTTCTCTTTTCCTTCTTTTCTTTTTACCCTACAATAAATAATTTCCAACATAATCAAGTCTATTTATCGAAGACACGAGAAACTAAACATTTCTAGTCTTTTGGGCATTCTTAAAAACTGCTTATTGTTTTTATTAATGGCAAGGCTCTCATTTTGTAGGAGTACTCCAGAACATCAAGGAAAGCTTATACTTTCCTGACCTGGATTCGAATCTTCCTGAACTGTCCACTCTGCAGCCTTGAGATTCTCCCTAGGAAAGCTTACGATAGATTCAGTAATATACCTGTTACTCTATCTAGCTTAGATTAGATTACTTACAGTGTGGAAACAGGCCCTTCGTCCCAACAAGCCCACACCGACCCGCCGAAGAGCAACCCATTCCCCTACATTTCCCCCTTCACCTAACACTACAGGCAATTTAGCGTGGCCAATTCACCTAACTGCACATTTTAGGACTGTGGGAGGAAACCAGAGCACCTGGAAGAAACCCATGCAGACACGGGGAGAATGTGCAAACTCCACACAGTCAGTCGCCTGAGGCGGAGCTTATATGTTATGAAGCAAAATGAGGGACCATATACTAAAGAATAACAACATTAATTTTAAAACATTGATGTGAGTATTCAAAGAGAACAAACAAAATAAAAATGATCCTTTATTTTACGTAAAACATATTTATTCATCAAAACATTAAGGAAAATTAAGCATTGAAATATGGTTAGTCCGTAGATGTACATAAGGGAGTTCTGGACAGCAAAAGGCTTCCTCTAAAAAAGGAAGGGAAGATGAAAGGTCGTATCATCCATGGCACTCTTGTACAGCTCTTAACTTCCAACTGAAATGGTACAATCTTATGAACTGCCTGCCCCTCTCTCAGACAGAAATGGTGCAGTTGACGGGGAGAGGAACTTTAATATAATGTTGAAAGAAGCAAAATATGTTTTTTTAAAGAAAAGCTGACTGTGCAAGTGAGGAATATATATACACAATTTGGTCTTTTGGCATTTCTAGCTAACCTTTGAAATTATAACATGAGCTCTTTGTGGTTTCTCCGAAGGCGGAACATTTCGTCACTATAGTGTGCTTTGTTAGTGTGGGACCCACTGTACTTCCTTTCTGATGTAAGGACCAGGAAACATAACCTAGATTCCAGTTTCGCACTCAGGTCTCACCAGAAGCCAGGAGCATCAGCACAAAGAAAAGTCTAGGAACGAAACATCAGAAGCCTGAAAAAATTTGCGAAGGCAATACAATAATTCCCATTAGCTAGTAGGATGGAAGGGGAAGGAGGCAGGCTACTTGCCAGTTTCCATTTAAAAAGAACAAACAGATGCAAGTGTTTGATCTTTATTCAATCAGACCATTCCTTCTAAATAAAATGTGGTGCTTTACAGTACATAGAAATGTCTGTGAATTCAAACTAAAAGCTGTTAACTTACAAGTCCCCATTTTCTGATATTATATTTTTAGAAAAGATCAACATTGAAGATGACTTTTTTTATGACTGAACAGAAAATTTAGTTAGTTTCCTGTATCAGATTTCCTATCAGTGGATTATGATTACAGAATTAAGCTTTCTGCTTTTTGGAATGTATTTACTCCCATGGATGTGTATGTGTTGGAATTTAGCACTAGCCGTGTCTATTTGGAGACACATAAAAAATTGGGTTAGTGGGTGCTGATTTTGAGACTGGGAAACTAAAAGTTTAATTCCAGATTGGACATTCATGTGTGGTAAAGAAGCTTTCCCACTGTGGTTTACGACATTGTCTAGACTTCCTAAGAGATAGTCTATTGCAACTGATTTTAGGCATTGCTTATTCCAAATTTTTAAATTTGGTTTTCCTTGCTAAAATTTACCCTTCTGCGCCTTTATGTTCTGAACTCATTACATCTTTCATTGTCTATATCTCTATCGGATCCTAATCATGTATCTGTCAGTCATGTGTCTACCATGATGTCAGGCTAGTAAAGTAGAATGGACCATGGGCTCAATCTTGTCCATATCAACTGTCTGCACATGTGTACATACATACATCTACGCTCACATGCATAACAAATACCTACACATGCATACACCTTCAACAGGGATCAGTGGATGCAATCTGGAGTGGGTGAACAAACTGATTTTCTCCTCCTATCTTGGAAGTGTGACTGACATTCTGACTGTATCAGTTAGTTCAACAGAGATATAGGGATCAAGTATTCTATCTTACATACTGTTTTTGTGGTATTCCTTTTAGTAAGAGCTGTGATGTGTAGTACTGTCAACATGCTCAATGTTCCTGGTACAGATTGCCTTTAAAATGTTTTGAACAAATTTAGTAAAATTTGTGATTGCCTGATAGTTATTGAAGGCTATTTATGGTGCCACATAAAGGGCTATTGTGCAAATGGAAAATCATATTATAGGAGGTGACATATTGGCCTGAATAGAAGCTGGTTGGCAGAAAAGAAACAGCATGCATAAATGGGTCTTTTTCAGATTGGCAGAATGTAACAAGTGGAGTCCGACAGTGTCTGAGCCAAATTCTCAACTTTTTTATGAATTATTTCAATGACTTAGATGAGGGGAACGAAGACATGGTAGCTAAATTTGCAGATGACACAAAGATAGGTAGGAAAGTACATTGAGTAGATAATATAACAAGGTTGTCGACCCACGTAGATAGGTCCAGTGCAGAAATCTGCCAGATGGAGTATAAAGTAGGAAAACGTGAATTTGTTGACTTTGTCAGAAGAATTAAAATAATTACTTAAACATTATTACGTATCATTTAAATAGAGACTAATTGCAGAATTATGAGGTGCAGATGGATCTACATGTTCTAGTGTATGTATCATAATAAGTTAGTATGTAAGTACAGCATGTGATTAAGAAGGTTCAACAATGTTAGGACTTGGGGCACCTTCTCCCATGCCCTTACCTCAACCCCCACACACCAGGCTTTGTTATCACATGGTCTGCTCTTACACATGACCAATTGTTAGCCACGAATAGTCATTAGCAGCCATTCATTCTCTTAGGCTGACCATTATCCACTTTTTTGTCTGTCCAACTGCTCTTCTCTCTGTTTGGCTCTATCTCCACTCATTATCCCCTCCCTCAACCTAAAAAGCAACTTTTTTCTAGCAACCATCAGTTCTGAAGAAGGGTCACTGGACCCAAAATGTTAGATCTGATTCCTTTTCACAGATGTTGCCAGACCTGCTGAGATTTTCCAGCAATTTCTGTTTTGTTTCTGATTTCCAGAATCAACAGTTCTGATAGAGGCATACAGCATTGAAACAGACCCTTTCACCCAACTAGTCCATCCCAACCACATTCCCAAACTAAACTAGTCCCACTTCCCTGGGTTTAGCCTGTATCACTCCAAAGATTTCCGATTCACGTACTTGTCTTTTAAATATTGTTACTAGATCTGCATCCACCACTTGCTCAGGTAGTTCATTCCACACAAGAACAGTGTGGCAGGGATGGCATGGTGGCTCAGTGGTTAGCACTGCTGCCTCACAGTGTCAGGGAGCCCCGGGGTGTGATTCCCGCCTCAGGTGACTATCTGCGTGGAGTTTGCACATTCTCCCCGTGTCTGTGCGGGTTTTGTCCGGGTGCTCAGGTTGCCCCCCACAATCCAAAGATGTACAGGTCAGGTGAATTGGCCATGCTAAATTGCCCATAGTGTTAGGTGCATTAGTCAGGGGTAAATTTAGGGTAGGGGAATGGGTCTGGGTGGGTTACTCTTCAGAGGGTTGGTGTGGACTTATTGTGCCAAATGACCTGTTTCCATACTGTAGGGAATTGAATCAAATCTATAAACCACTCCGTATAAATAAAGTTGTCCTTTTTAAAGCTTCTCCTCTCACCTTAGAAATATGTACCCTAGTTTTGAATTTCCCCCAATCCGAGGGTAAACACCCTTACTATTTACCTGATCTATGCCTCTCGTGATTTTATAAAGTTCTTTAAGGTCTCCAGTGAAAAATAATGTCCCAGCCCATCCAGCCTATTTTTATAACTCAAACCCTCCAATCCTAGAACTGTACACAGTACCCTAGTACAGGCCTCACCTTTGCACAACCTCCACATGACACCCCAATATCTAGACTCAAAGGTCTGAGCAATGACGACAAGTGCACTGAATGCTTTCTTAACCACCCTGTCAACCTGTTACACAATTTTAAAGAATTATGTAAGTGAATCTCTAGGTCTCACAGTTCTACAACACTACCTTGGCTCTACAATTAATTATATAAGTCCTGCCCCTGTTTGTTTTACAAAAATGCAATTTCTTGCATTTATCCAAATTAACTCCATCCTATGACTCTTCAGCACATTGATCCAAATGATCAGGATCTTCGAGTTTTTGATTAAGAAGGCTGTTGGGATGCTATCCTTACTATAAAAGGAATTGAACATAAAAGTAAAGATATTATGCTTCAGCTGTACAAAGCATTGGTTAGATCACATCTCAAATATAGTATTGTGTGCAGTTTAGGTCTCTGTCCTTAAGGGAAGGTGTAAATACACTGAAGGTGGTTCATAGTAGGTTTCCTTTGATACTTGGAATGATTGAGATTTGATTGAAGTTATAAGATTCTCAATGGTTTTGAAAAAGTAGAGAAAGGACGTTTCCTTTTGTGGGTAAGTCCAGAACTATTGTTTAAAAGTTAGAATGTGCATTTTTAAGACAGAGATTTTTTTTGTTCTCTGAGAGGACTGTGTGACTTTGGAAGGCTGAAGAAGCAGAAACCATGAATATTTTTAAGATAGTGGCAGACAGGTCCTTGCTAGTCACTGGGGAATCAAAGATGATTGAGGGTAAATGGGAATGTGGCATTCAGAACACAAATTGATCATCCATAATCTTACTGAACAGTGCGGCAGACATGATGGGCCAATTGGCCTATTTCAGCAAACAATTTGCAAATTGGTGTGAAATGAAACGGAATTGAGAGGTTTAGATGGTATCATATACTATGAGAAATGCTTAAAATTTACTGTAATGTTTACTGCAGTCTCTGTGCTTATTTAACGCTGTGGGGTGGCACAATGGCTCAGTGGTTAGCACTGCTACTTCACGGTGCCAGGGACCTGGATTCGATTCCAGCCTATGGCAACTGTTTGCGTGAAGTTTGCACATTCCCCCGTGTCTGCTTGGGTTTCCTCTGGATGCTCCAGTTTCCTCTCACAGTTCAAAGATGTGCAGGTTAGGTGAATTGGCCATGCTAAATTGCCCATAGTGTTCTGGGATGTGTAGGTTAGGTGCATTAGTTGGGGGTAAAGGTCGGGGAATGGATTTGGGTGGGATACTCTTTGGTGGGTTGGTGTGGACTTGTTCGGCTGAAGGACCTGTTTCCACACTGTAGGCATTCTACACATTTAGGTCAAATGTGAATGGAGAAAACATCATTGGAATTACAAGTAATCCTGCCTACTTCCAGTCAGTGACATGCTAAAGTAATGACCTTCTTACACCATAGTTCGTCTGAAAGCTGTTAGATATCTTCATGCAATATAATGACTCATTATTTACTCCTGTAATTCTTTCCAATAACCCTTTTCAGGTTTTCATATTGCATTCCTTTTACCCTGCCATTCCCAATCATATTTTGGCTTCACTTTGCAAGACATAAGATCAATACAGGTGACTTGTTACTTGATCTTTAAAATACTGACAAACCTCCCTGAGAAAATACCACAAAACCTCTGGGTTTGACTGCATTCTACAATAATCAAAGATATGGATCAGAATGCCCCAGACTGGATCTCTGGTCATTGCTGACTTCAATTGAGCCATTAAAAGGTGTTTTTACTGAGCTAAGTATACCTTGCTAAAGAAGGGGAATATTAGCCGGAGTTTCTGCTGCTGAACATTGTTTAATGACTTGGGTGGGAAATTCACATGGGTGCGCACTGGGTGAAAAATGAATTTGACTTAGATGCCCTTTTCAATCAAATACTTTGCCAAAACCCCCTATCTAATTCCACTCATGAAGACTGGCTTCATGACTGAGGAATACAGGCATCTCTGGGAACTATGTTGTAGGTTGTAGGCAAGAGAGGGGCAGAAAAGTATACTGATTACAGAAAATCCTACAAATTATAATTTTGTGAGGAAGGAACAATGCAGTACACAGAAGTTGTCAAACAAAATGTGCCCTGAATTTCTAGAATGCAGAGCCAGCTAACAATCTACAGCCAGTCACCAATATGAATACTGTGCCTGCTGGTAAGGTTGGTACAAGTAGCATCAGTGCCTTAAAAGATAGGAGATAAAATACCAGCCAATTTCACGCTTTTAGTTGTTAGATGGTTGACTTTGGTTAGAAAGTGTATATGGGTGAAGAGAGGATCAAGCTTAGAAATGATGTCCTCTCCATGGTTAAATAACCTGCTGAACTTGCTGACTTGCCTCACGTGAAGAATAGCCACTTGGTAAGGCACTGAGGGCTCCCGACACCCGTGGGGTCACCACCTTCAGAGGAGGAGAAAAGGGGGAGAAAATTGGGGAAAATGTAGATGGTGCTATTCCAGAAAATTCCACTGTCCAGTCTGATTAGAATCAGCTGCTTTCTACTATTAATTATTAATAATAATTGGTTTATAAAAGTCAACTTACGTAGTTATCCCTGGCAGACCAGCCTGGATAAAGTTGCATGTGTAGTTGTCGTTCTTTCCTTGCCAATTCATAGTACTTTGCCTGTTCTTCACGGGAGAGAGCATGCCACTGTACAAATAAAAATAAAACCAAGTAGGATTTAGAAAACTGTCTTATTTTCACTGAAGGGCCATTATCCCATTTATAAATTATTTCCCCTGGTGCGAAGATGGAAGTTGCATTGTGGAAGGCATTCTTGCCCCCTCCTTATCCCCTTGACCTATCACAAGTAGCATTCAGATCCCAGAAGTTTTAGCTATTCAAGGAAAATGAGCTGTCTTCAAAGGCCATCAGAAATAACATGCCCATTCACTACAATCATTCCACGGATAATGTAATGATGCCTGAGATGAATCACATTAATACTGAATCAGATACAGCCAGGCTCCTATAAATCTCATGCAGGAAAGTGAATACTGCTGTAGCCCCAGAGGAAGAGAGGCTGCTCTTTCTCAAAGAGAAACAACTGGTGGTTAGTTTAATTTGAGGGTCACCATGCCTCAATGTGAAAGGTGAGGCTGAAAAGGCGGAATCTTCATGGTGACCTCAGTCAGTGCAGGAACTGAACCCATGCTGTGGGTGTCACTCTGCATTGTAAGCCAGCCATCCAGCTCTCAAGTAGGCATGTGGAACACAATACACAATTTATCTCTTCACTTAGTACTTTCTGAATCCTGAAACCACAGGCACTTATGAATTCTCTGTTCTGAAATCTGTTCGGATGAGGTTTGCAGGAAGAATCTAAAAACGTAACCAGTTTGACACATTTGTGACTCCAGCAAGAATACTCCTAATGGTTTAGTATATAATGGTTACATGTGAGATTGAGCGATGGAGACCAGGAAGGTTCTACTTTCATCACTGGTTTGAGCTGATCTCAATGAAAGGTGCTACACGAGCTTCTCTCTATTTGCATTTTTTGCTCCTCATAATGAAACATTGATTCTTGTTGAACTGAAAAGCTGATCTCTTATCTAAAGATGATGTAACCAAGTGGCAGCTGAGAAGATTGGTTACAACCAGAGAGGTAAAAATGAAATGTATGAGGGCAGCCTCATTGAACCAGACAATGAAAAAGGCACCGTGGTCAACATCAAAGATTACACAACGATGGACGAAGGATGCTTCATCACAACCTAAGAAACACCAAAGGTAACCTGTGAATTTGGTTTGGGTCATTGCAGTGTTGTGGTGTGATAGAAGCTAAATGTTAATAGTACTTCTAATAAAAGGAATGCATAGAGGAGTGATCAGACAAAAATACTGGCACAACAAGGAAGGAGACAATAGAAAAAGCAACAGAAAGAAGCAAGGGGAGGTGTACAGCAATTTTGAGCTCTAAGAACAAAAGATCATGGTGAGTTTGTAGATAAGAAGGGAGTTACCATGGTAATAGACTTGATGTTGCTGCCTCAAGCATGTTCGCAGAGAGGAAGATGGTCGCAGATCAAAAGATTTTCTTTATGGGGTGAGGTAGCTAGAGCTAGGAAACCAATAGGACAGTCTAAAGTTCTCCTTAAAGGATGCTCACAAGCATATGACAAGAAGCCCCTAAATTTCAATTTTCACACTTGGACACTAGCTGATGACAGAAATTATGACATCACTTGTGGACCAAAGTACACCTTCATTCTGATCAGTGGCTACTGTGGTTTGCTTACAGATACCAACACTGGAAACATTAACCAACAGAAAAACCTAACCTGATCACCATCTCATCTACGACACTTGTTACAGAACGTGTTTCTAATAATTGGTCTCATCATCCATTAGTAAAGGTTCATTCTAAAGCTGCCCCATCTTCAAAGGATTTGATTTGCTTTAGGTACATGTCTTACATGGAGGAAAGGATGCCATTGACAGAGACAGGTGAGCCAATGCCATGAATGGAATTAAATCCAAAAAAAAAGCAGAAACCTGGTTAGAAAGATATAAACAAAAACAGAAATTGTTGGAGAAATTCTGCAGGTCTGGCAGCACCTGTGGGAAGAAAGCAGTTAATGTTTAGAGCCCTGTGACTCTTCATCAGAATGGTTCATCAAAACAGGAAGGCTCCAATGATGGAGGATACAGTTTCTAAGAAGAGGACAAGATATAATGACACCTTACACAGAGGCTAGGAAGGGGAATTAAACGGTTAATAGTTTAGTGGGATTGAAGTCAAAGGAGCAAGTGGCCTGTCTCATTGGTAAAATGAGATTAGAGTGAGAAGAAAAAAGTGAAAGAATCTGATTCCGGGCCGTGTCAGGTTGGAGTCCCACAAGGGATTAGCTGGACAAGTTGGACAAGCAGAAAGGAGTAAATAAGCTCAGAGGTAGTTGAATATCCTCAGCCCTTGGCCTCAATTATAACTGTCTCATCTGGTAGAAACTGGATTATTGAATTGTGAGGCAGGGATATTTGAAATAACACAAGTCTCCTCTCCAACTGAGATCCTGTGGTTTTCTTATCTGCCCCTGAGACTAAACTGGGCCTTTGAACAGGTCAAAAGGAATGAAGGTCATCAGGATCTAATCTGAACTTTTGCCCACCTCTGATCCATGTTTGCAGTCTTCCTCCTCCTCATCTGATCTTTCCATATAATTCCCTGATGAGGCCTCCTACAACCAGATGTCCACTACCACCCAATGATCACTAGTTGATCTGACTGGATATTGGCCTTCACTAGCTTGGCTTTGCTGAGTTCACTGCCTTCTACTGGATTCCTCCCATTATCACTGACCCCCACTCCTGTGAAATCAGTATCAAACACATGATGGAAATTTTCACTATTGTTGGAAATGAAGGGGAGAGGGTTTTAAGGAGCTAATTGGTAGTAGTGAATCAAGATAGGGACTACCTTTGAATTATCTTTAACTCATGCAATCTATTGACAAATGCCTAAAAGGTTGTGTATCAGAACCATAAATCCTTTGCATAGAGGAAGCAAAAATAAGAAAATGTGCAACTGGCATCTTATGAGCCCTGAATATACCAAAACCACAAAACTCAATTGTCCATGTTCAATCTAGATGAAGGGTGGCATCTGATCGCGAGACTTATGGACTGTTGGCATCCTGGAGGTGTAGTTGCATGAGCTATTCTCTTCAAGTGAGAAATGATAAGGATCAAATATTCATTTATTTAAAGCTGACAGTGATAAATATTCTTACTTACTCTTCTACCCAAGATTTGGTTGATGGCTGCACTCTCCTTCAGAGTGCACTCAGCTACAACTTTCGCCCTCATTTCTTTCATGTAAAGCATAAATGCATTGAGGGGTTTTTTGATAGTAGGCTTTTTACTTTCTTTTTCCCTTTTTGGTTCAGGATTAGGTTTCCTAAAATACAAAAAAAAACATTACTTAAGAATAAATTGTAATAACTAAATATCAACATTATTTGATTGTAGGCACAGGGTAATGAGATGGAACAAAAGATTGTTCTTTCATTTCTGAGAAATTGAGATTGAATCAATCCTAGATGGACAGGATTAAAATTTCCCTTTCTAACTCTCACTTCTTGTTTGAGTATCTGAAGTGAAATGAGTTTAGTGTATAGGCTCAACTTAAAGGTTTTGGACAATTCATCAGAGCCACAAAAGTGCTTCACATTCATTATGACTGACCTTGTAAACTCATTCTGAGAAGCCTCAAGAATAAGAACATAAGAATTAATAGGCCTATTTGGATAATTGTGAATCTACTAAGTCAACAAGTGCCACAGGAGATGCTTGACTATCAGGGATGCTTGCACTGATATGTTGATACTAAATTCTTCCAAAACTAGATCTACGGAAAATCCTTTCAAAACTGTAGTGAGACTCTGCATCATTCCTAAGTGATTTAAGAAGTGTTTTACAAGAGGATGTATTTCTATGTCCATCCACTATAGAGCTGTCATTCTGTATGAAATTAGGCAATCGTTTGTAATTTTTACAGGCTAGGCTAGAATATGCAAAAAGCCAGGAGAAACCATTGAATTTCCCATTGTGACCCTATGAAAGGTCAGGCATGTATTCAAACCTGGGCCATATTAGCATTCCAACACCAACTTTCTACTTGACTTATTGCTGTCAAGCAAAGATCAGGTGTACCAGATAACCTGGATATGTCATGACATTTTGGCAGGTTGGGAGAGCATGGCGTGGCAGAGATTGCGATATGTCCTATGACATCCAGAAGAGAGATTGATGGAGCTCTCCTGGCCAATAAGCAGTTAAAATTGCTGAGTGATAGGATCCTGGAACCTACCCAAAACCATCCAGGAGAAAGTGGCCCACTTGGTCACCACTAATGAATATTGGTAGCAGTGTGTACCATATACAAGATGTAGCAACTTGTTAAATCTCTCTTGACAGCATTTTCAATACCCTGGGCCTAGAATGACAAAGAGAGCAGATGCATGGGAACTCCATCACTTGTAAGTTTCCCTTCAAGACACACACTATTCTGAATTGAAATTTAACCACCAATTCTTT
This sequence comes from Hemiscyllium ocellatum, assembly GCF_020745735.1. NCBI lineage: Eukaryota > Metazoa > Chordata > Chondrichthyes > Orectolobiformes > Hemiscylliidae > Hemiscyllium > Hemiscyllium ocellatum. Next base: position 54,418,002 of record NC_083416.1, read on the forward strand.
ATTGACATTGGGTCAAAATCCTGGAACTCTTTCCTAACAGCACTAAGGGTGAACCAACAATTGTGGACTACAGCAGTTCAACATGATGGCACATCAACATCTTCTGCAGAGAAATTACGAGTGGGTAACAAATGCTAGTCTTACTAGGAAAATCAATAAGTGCATAAAAGAAGCTGGTCAGGAGAAACCTTTACTGTCTGGCATCAGAATTGTTGTGATCAAGTACTGGTGTGGGAAAAGGGACTGATCAAGTTTCAATCCCACTGGTTTCCACAAGGCAGGACAAGTTAACCATGCCCCACCTCCATTTTGAAGTAAAATGAAACTATTCTTCAGCGAGAAACATCTGAGGCAGGTTTTTGGGAGAAAATCTTTTACTGAGACAAAATACCAAGGCTTTGTTCTAGGTTTCAACCAAATTCAAAGATAATAATGGAAAACAAGATGAGCTCAGAACATTGACTTGGATTGTCATTTTCTGTATAGTAAATTATTTTATCTTTCTGGATTTGATTCATATTGTGGATTATATGCTGGAGACATCATTCAGCATCATTACAAATGTGACATATAATGCTGATCACTATCTGGTTTAAGCTAAAAAGGATGATCTGACAATCTGATATTTATTACTCTTCAAACAAAACAAGAGAACATGGCAAACATCTCATGAAATCATCAATGAAATTGCTACATCATGTAGCAATTGAGGGTAATACTTATAATCAGCCCTTAGCAAGTAAAAGGAAACATGTTCTAGTTCATAAACTTGGTCAAATTATCAGAACCCCCATTCTAAGGGAAGCATTCATTGAAAGTTCTGGGTGAACGTTGAATGGTAACAATGGCATTATTGCATGATGATTGTTTCTGTTTATTTTTAAATAAATTGTTAAGCAGCACAATAAAAGTTTATGCCGGTGTTCCACGTGATACTGCCGCGGCCACGTGGAGAAAGGTTTTGTCCCACGAATGGCTCTCTCCCTAAACTATATCCCACCCAACACACTCTCCAAGGTGGCAAGTAAATAGTTCCCATAAATAGTGGAGAAGGTGGACTTTATACACAAGATGACAACTACCATTAAATGCAAATTAATACCCACATATTTAAAGATGGAGAATGTTAGCTTTTGTCGTTTAATTTCAGTTATAAAGCAATATTGTCTATTTAATATGTTGCATCTGTTAGTAACCTCTATCCCAAATAGGAGACTGATTCATACTGTGCCAAATATAAAATAGCTCTTTAATTATGTAATTTATAAGTAACAGTTGCTTCAGCATTCCATATAGCCAAAAGGATAATTATTTCCAGGTTCACACTTTCCTGTGACTCGAAACTAAATCAAAATCATCCTTATCTTCTGTCTGTCCTCATGAAACATACTAATACTGTGAATCAGATTTTTCTTGTACGTACATAACTTAAATATATAATTTCCTTAAGTATATAATTTAAAGCCTGAGACTCCCTCACACTGAAAATGTACAATGTTGGCCATAGATGTTCAGTCTGCTGAGCTCCCTTGATGCTCTGCTGAATAAAATTACCACCTATCACAACACCATACAAACCAGAAGGTCTCCCATTTAATTTATAGTTTGTGCTGACTTAGCTACTTTCAGCTCAACTGGCAGTGAGGGATGCTACAGCTATCCTCAATGGAGGGGGAGAATCAGATATGCGTCCCTTTTCCTTACTGCACTACAGTAACAAATACACATCAAAACTACATTATTGGTTGTAAAATGCTTTGAGATGCCCAACAACCAAGATAAGTGGATATAAATGCAAGTCTTTCATTCTCTTCCAGGAGCCTTGCTGGAAGTGTCCATCTGTGATCATTAAGTGACTAAAGGATGATAATATTGATTAGGCTTCTATGCTAGCGATGGTTTCTTGGCCAAGATGCTAGGCAGTTGCCATTACCTGTAGAACCAGGTCTCAGCATGTGGTCACCACTTGTAAGAGAGGAGCAACAAAACAAAAAAAAACATTCAGTCTGAGTCTAGTAGATCTAGTATTAGGAAACAGAGCCAAAGTAGCCAAAATAGTCTTCTCCACTATTTATTGGGTTGATTTTTGTCATTATTTTTTGGGTGGGAGACAGATTCAGTCCCCATAAAGTGAGATGACAACAGCATATAGATCTTGTTACATTGTTGAGCAATTTATAAAAAAAAACATCAATGTACTCATCAATGCAATAAAGTCATTTATTGAAATCTTACAGGAATCTGAGCAATGTGGCCTATGGTAGAATTACATGGGAAGTCTTGTGAGCTCTATCTCAATGTTGGGAGAACCTTGCACCATCTTTTGACAAGCAATATGGTGACATTCTTGCTAGGCAGTGTTGTTTCCAGTTTGGGGCATTATTGCTTGTTAATGCCTTGGTAATGACCCAACTTGCCTCATTAATATTCACCTTCCTATCTTACCAAACACACCAAGCTAGATGTCACCTTGATACAGAAAGCAGAGTGGGTAGCTGGCAACGTCAGCTCGATGCTTGCTCCACAGGATCTCCATCAGGCACCAACATCTCAGGGCATGCTCCATGGGCACTGGTCCACATCCAGTATGTGCCAAGCTCTAAGAACCCCCATGACGGATTTCTGAGTCATTACAAGAAGCTTCCGCACTTCAATGTTGTACCCTCTTGCTGCATTGGCAGCTATCATTGTAACGCACACCCAGTTCACGGAGTGGACCAAGCTGCATCACTGGCATCTTCACTCACTGTCACAGTATTCACTCACTCCTCACCTACCTGGATACTCACAGCATCTCTGTCTTGCCTTGCTTTCATGTGCTTTGCTCCCTCCGCCGGAGTTACCAGGCTCATATTAATTCTGTCTTGGCTGTGCCATTTAGTGCAGACACAAAGGCAGGAAGCTTGTCATTATTGCCCGCAGGTCTCAGTCAAGACAAGAGAGATAGCCTTTGGTCAGGTGCACTTGCACAGCAAGTAAAGGGCAGCCTCCAATAGCAATCATAGACAATCAGTCACTCAGGCCGTGTGTCAGAAGCAAGATATTCTCCATGTATGGGGTAAAGAGCTACATGCTAGGCAGCTCTCTGCCTGTTTTGAATCTTTCTGCCTTACTGAGGACAATTTTCCTTCTAGAATGAGACAGGCAGCTATTATGGGAGATGAAATTGGGTGGCCAAGCTTTCACTATCTGTCCGGACAGGGAACTGTCCCGAGTGAGTAAGTAGGCAGTGCAGATGGCATGCAGAGTGCATGGTATTGGGGTTTGGGGTGGATGAGGTCAAGTGAGGGGACATATTGCAGTTAATAGTGCGAGTGGTAGGGTATGAGCCTTGGTGAGAGTAGGATACAATAGAAGATACTGTGAAGTATTGGAGACAAGATGGTGGCACTTGTGCTGACAGAGAGAAGGTAATTGAACTTATTCCTATTTACTATGCATTCCTCCAGCTGGGTGAGAATACACTAATCTGGGTGCCAACCTCAAACCAGGTTGGCATGGCCTGCTGCAGTGGCCATCATTGCTGGTCCTGGGGTGAGAGGAAGTCCTGTCCCAGAGGGAGCTCCAGCTCCTGTCTGCCATGCCTGTGGCAAATCTCACAAACCATGTTGGGCAGCTCCAGACTGTTAGTGCTTGTCTGGGTGTACAACAGGCCTTTAAAGATAGCATAGGCACAAGGAATGCTGATTCCTTCCAGAGTATACAGAGAGTGGCAAGATTTTCTGGGAATGGTGTGTGTTAAGATGGGGCTGGAATCAGTCGTGAGTTATACCATAAGGGTAGTTTGTTAATAAGGTGAGTTTGGTAAGATAGGCTGAGAAAACCCACTAGCACTCATTCAAAGTCACTCATATTTAGTCAAAAGCATATAACATTCAGCCTACACAAAAAGACTAAACAATGATGGAAAACAAAACCAAAAACAGAAGTTATTGAAAAACCTCACTAGGTCTGGCTGCATCTACGGAGAGAAAGCAGAGTCAACATTTTTTTCAACTGACCCTTTTTTCAGAACTGATTGTGGCTAGTGTAAGGTTGGTCTATATGATGAAGAAGGGGGTGGGGAGAATTAGTAGCTGATGATGGGTTGTTTGGGGTAGCAGCCCATGTGATGACAAGCTTGGTGTGAAGGGATATGGGAGAAGGTACTCAGGTCTAAAATTATTGAACTCGATATTTAGCCCTAAGGCTGCAAAGTCCTCAAGTGAGGTGCAGTTCTTCCAGCTTGTATTGAGCCTCTCTGGTGCACTGCAGCAAGCCCAAGACAGAGATGTTGGCCAGAGAATAGGGTGGTGTGTTGAAGTGACAGAAAATGAAATCTTAGGGTCATTTTTGCAGACAAAACATAGCTGCTGTGCAAAGCATAGATTGTAAAGCAGGCCATATTGTGGAGAGCCAGTACAGTCGGCTAGATTGAGTGAAGTGCAAGTGAAGCACTGCTTCACCTGGAAGGTGTATTTAGGGCCATGTATTGTGAGGAGGGAGGAAGTATTGCACCTTCTACAATTGCATGGGAAGGTGCCATGGGGCTGCAGGGATGTGCTGGGAGTGAAAGAGGAGTGGACCAGGGTCTACCAGAGGGAACAGACCCTTCGGAAGGTTGACAAAGGAGGGGAGGGGAATATAAGTCTGGCGGAGGCATCTCACTTGAGATGTCAAAACTCACTTCATTAACTAACCAGCCCACCCTTATGGCATCCCTCATGTCTGATTCCAGCCCCACCTTACCGCACACTATTCCCAGAAGAGCTCGCTACTCTCTGGATATCCTGGAATGAACCAGTATTCCTTGTGCTTATGCTATCTTTAAAAACCTGCTCTACACCCAGATAAGCACTAACAGTTTGGAACCGTCTGACAGGGTTCACAAGTGCCCCGGACATGGTAGGCAGGGGCAAATAAGCACCCCACTTTGTAGGCAGGGTCCTGGAGCTCCTCTGGTTAGGGTAGTGCAGAGATGGCACTTCCTGTTCCCACAGGGCCAGCAGTGATGCCCACAGCACCAGACCATGCCAACCTAGTCTGTGGTTGCAACCCAAGTCAGTGCTGTCTCAGCCATCAGGAGGAATGCAGGGCAATACAGGAAATAGCGGCTTATGATCCTTTGGATGTAGATGCTATTGGATGGTTAGTGAGACAAGGGGACCTTATCGCTATTGTGGGAGGGAAGAAGGGGGTGAGGGCTGAGGTGCAAGAGATGGGTCAGACACGGCTGAGGGCCTTGTCAACCATGTTGGTGGGGAATCCTCAATTGAGGAAGAAGGTGGATATTTTAGAAACCTCCTTGTGGAAGTTAGCATCATTGGAACAGATACGATCAAGACAGAGAACTGGGAGAATAAAGTCTTTACGGAAAGTAGGGTATGAGGATGTATAGTCAAGGTAACTGTGGGAGTCAGTTGCTTTGTGGTGGTTGTTGGTGACCAGCCTATCGCTGGAAATGGAATCAGAGATGTCAAGGGAAGGGAGGATTCAGTAATGGACCAGGTAAAGGTGAGAGCAAGGTGGAAATTGGAAGCGAAATTGATAAACATTTCCAATTCTGGGTGAGAGAGGGAAGCAGCCACAGTGATGCCATTAACGTAGTGGAGAAAGTGTTGTAGATGGGAGCCCGAGTAGGACTGGAATAAGAAATGTTCCCTGTACCCCACAAAGAGACATGCATAATTGGACCCCATATAGCTACACAAAGAAACAAAAGCTATCATTGCTTTTCCACCTATGCATGTGTAAGCAATGTCGTATACTTTCAGTCTCATTACTTACATGGATCGCAGTCCACTGTCGTATTGAGTCATGTCTGGTTTGCCAGAAGCACTCACAATAGCAGGATGGGGGATCCCTGTAGAGTGCATGCCTGGAGGACCCAACACCAGAGGATGAGGAAACCTGCAAACAAGCAAAGTCATTTTGGTGCTATATTTTCCTCAGTGACAACATCATTGCGTGGCTCACACAGAAACTGTTTTAATATTAAAAATCACACAACACCAGGTTATTAGCCCAACAGGTTTATTTGGAAGCGCTAGCTTTCAGAGCAGCACTCTGAAAGCTAGTACTACCAAACAAATCTGTTGAACTATAACCTGGTGTTGTTGTGTGATTTTTAACTTTGTCCAGCCATGTCCAACACCAGCACCTCCACATCATGGTTGTTTTAATTTGTTATTGGGTGTGTATAGATGGAACTGGCACATATAGGCAAATGGAATATAGCTCCCAAGCATAGCCGATTAGATTAGTGGATTAATGTCTAAAAAATATAAACACTGAATTAGAACAGGTGCCTGAGTGAGGTGCTGAGCCACAAAGATTGGAAGGAATAAAAATAACAGCCAAGTGTCTTGTTCCAGCTTGTAGCAGGTTGAAGGTGAACGATTTTGGTAATTAGACAAGAACAGATCAATATGGGTCATAATGCCCCTACAGTTGCATAGGCATCCAATGTTCATGTCTGACCTCTAATGTGAAGAATAGCCAACTGGGTGAGGTTGGTGTGGTCTGCATGATTCATGGACTTTAGGTAAGAAAAGGTGAATGTGTGAAAGAAATTCAGGAAAACAAGTTTGGATTGGAGTTAGGAAACTTGTTACTGATATTGACCCTTGAGTCAAAGAGAGGAACACAGCCTGTTCCAATTCTGCCGCCTACATTCATGTTGAACGAGGCTTTGGGGAAGAAGATGGTCAAACATGATTATGCAAATTAGTGGCATTACATGGCTCACCCATTATACCTTCACCAACCCTCCCGACTTCAATAGAAGTGTTTGTGGATACCAAGTGGAGTGTCTTTCTTTATTCATTTTGTGGGATTTGAGCATCGGTGACTGGCCAGCATTTATCCCTAGTTGCCCTTGAGAAGGTGGTGGTGTGCTGCCTTCTTGAACTGCTACAGTCCACCTGCTGTGGGTTGACCCACAATGCCATTAGGAAAGAAAATCCAGGATTGTGACCTAGTGACAATGAAGGAACGGCGATATATTTCCAAGTCAGGAAAGTGAGTGGCTTGGAGGTGAACTTGAAGGTGGTGGTGTTCCTGTATCGGCTGCCCTTGTCTTTCTTGATGGAAGTGGTGTGGGTTTTGAAGGTGCTGCCTGAGGATCTTTTGTGAATTTCTGCAGTGCATCTTGTAGATAGTACACACTACTGTTACTGAACATCGGTGGTGGAGAGAATAGGTACTTATGGATGCTGTGCCAATCAAGTAGGCTGCTTTGTCTTGGATTGTGTACAGCTTGAGTGTTGTTGGGGCTGCACACATTCAGGCGGGTGGGGAGTATTCCATCAGACTCCTGACTTGCGTGTAACACAAGGCTGACGTGACACTATTCACCTTGCTCTACATTTTCAAATTATCTTCTACACGCACAGATATCCAACAACTCATAAATTTTGATTCAGATCTGTTTCATCAAAAAGAATAATCAAACCAGGGTCATTTTATGTAGTAATAGAGTGGTAATCACAGCTTGTTAGAAGCTGGCATGTTGACATCGTTCCAATTGTAATAGAATTAAGATATGAAAATCAGTGGTAGACATATATCACAGCTGCACATATACATTCAATAGTGGTTAAGTGATACCCTCATCTTGTCAAAAAAAGACTTAATTATTGATAGATGTCCCCTAAACCATAATCTTAAGGATCACAGACAAAAGCGCAAAGGATACATCTTAGAAAAATAAAAGTAATAAGGAAAATTAGTGAATCCTGGTGAATAATTGGATGATAATTAAATAATCAGAGAGGAGTCCCATTTCATGATAAGTATGTGAATAATGAAAAAAAAGGTCAAGCTATATTTAAGCCTTGGAAGCCTTGATAATGCCTTCTCCTTCATCAGTTGATCTCTTTGGTCCTCCAGCCTGTTATAAACTTTTTGTTCTTTATTCCTACTCCCCTTTTTCCCTGTCATTGTGCCTGCTTAAAACCTATTGCACTTCTAACTTTCTTCATTTCTGATGCAAAATGAGAGTCAGTTGTGGATACCTGTCATAGCCATTTGAAATAGTAAATCTGTTTTTCTCCCCACAGATGCTTTTCTTTTAGTTTGGAATCCAGCCACTGAAATATTCTGCTTTTGTATTGGTTCAATTATACTTGAAAATCAAAGGCAACTCTTGGAGGAGTGACTATTCTTTGATGTAATGGTAGTTTGTCAAAATAAGCTAAAGGACACGGTTTACTTTAAAGAAAAATTACTTATAGTGGAAGAAGATATAAAGCTAATCTGTGTTTTCAATTTTCTGTTCTCCCCTGAGGGAGCTAACTCATTCTGTGCTATGTTCCTCAAGAAGTAGCATTTTGTTAGGATAGTAACTTTTTCATGTGTTAGCCCTGATGTAAGCACTCGTAAGCAAAGCTATTATGATTGTTGCAAATGTAATCCAAATATTGACATACATAATTTCTACATGGATTTGTTTTTTCAGTGGTACTCCCTGTGTAGTAATCAACTATGTGTCTTTTAGCTAATTCTTCCCATTCCGAGTCTGAATACATTCATACTAAATATAATTTACTATCACCAACACAACTTATAACAGGCTTCCTTTGGTTCCAGACAACTCAGTTCTACACTATGAATAGTTTTTTTTAGCAAGGGAATCCTGTTAAATCTTTTTAAGGAGTCCTGACACTGACAACAGATGTGATTTCTTTTTCTTAATGAGGTTTGCATCATCTCATCATTTGCATCATCATTTGACAATTAACAAGAAAAGCTTATCCCTTTGGTTAGTTCATTTTTCAACTGAATTATCTTCATGTGTGAGAACACAGCAATATATTCAGGGTGAATTCACAAATCCCACATTCCCAATCAGCAGCCATACTTAGACAGAGTGCTGGTTGGTGATTATGGTTAGCATATTGCGGTGCCATTTCCCAGACCTATACTCTCTTCATATTGGAAGGAATTAATTTAACCTGTGTTTGTTATGGAGCAGTGTTGAAATCAACTTTTTTTAAAATCAAAGGCATTATTAATGTGCTTCCTAGTCACTGCTCAGGCACTGCACTAATGATTACCTCAAAAATGGTCAGGAATTTGTTTTACCCCATCTCTTGTCATCTCCACCCACACTTGATTGATGAACAAGCATGGATGGGAGATAAGTGGAGCTGGGGTCCGAAACTATTCAACCAGGCTTCACTATGCAGTACATCTCATTTTGTAAACACATGATTACAGTATCACATTCGTAGGGTCGTTCTCCAGCAATGTGTCATCAATGTTGTGTAGTTATGAACACACACACACACACACGCTTAACATCATCAGGTCCACATTATTCAGGTACTGAGAAGAACCACATGCAACATTGCTTCTGGTACTTATCTATGTATGATAAATTGACATTAGCATTTAGTTCATAAATTAGTAGCATTTTTCATGGTTTTGAAGCTTGTGGAATAACACAAGGCTCTGATGTCACAGTATTGGAGAGCGATCCTGTTATTAGACAGTGAGGGCACATGGAAAGCAATACCTGGGGCTCAGTACTCACCAGAGCTCAGCCACCTTAAACTGGTTGAGATACAGTAAATTACAAGCAGATGAGTGCTGATTGGAACTGAGACCCAGGTTCAGCATATCGCTAGTTCTATTCCGAGAATCAAATCACCAACCATTGTCACAGTGCCTACTGGACAAAGTCTTGGCAGAAGCTGCAAGCTATGAGACTGGCTTTGCTGCTAGCTAGTCTCACACAGCCCATACCTACCTGGATATGGAAGTGCTGGGTGGAAGCGGTGAAGAGTAAGGTTGTCTAAATCCACATGATGTAATTGGATAGACAGACTGACCTTGCCTGGGATCAGGGGAGAAAAGGATCTATCAGCTTCTCGGCTTTACAGCCTTTACCCATGAGCTTAACAACGATAGATTGCACTTCATCAATGTATGCATCTATACTGTTAAAAGTATCATTGTTTTCCTTCCTGATAGATTTGAAGAAACTGGGATGTAAAAACATGAACTTAGGGAATTTGTTTGTTTAATGAACTGCTCCTCTTTCACCTCTGGACACTGGATTTCAGTTCAGCCTAGAATGTGTGATGAAAATCTCTCTCTGTTTGAAGTAATTTTATTTCCATCTTCCTTTTAATTTCTTCCTCTGTTGAAGACAGTGACTTATGATGGAGTGAATCCATTGATGCCACTGCTATTTGGCATCTGACCCAATTTGATATTCCTCAGTTGTGAGGCTAAATAGTACATGACATCAGATGATTCAATCTTGAAATATCAGGCACAATTATTGTCCTCATCCACCATCCATATGTGCACACTTTAAAGTAAGGAATGAATCAATTGGTAATTTCCTCTCCCTGTCACAGTGGCACTCAGAAATCAATCAACTCAGTAAGAATTGGAGAACAAATGATCAACTTTCCTGATTTAGTATGTCAGACAGTTTATTTACCTGTTGAACAACAGGAAAAAGTGAGAACAATGCATCTTGGACTTATTCAAATTATGAGAGCATAAATGGATGCAATAATATAAAAATAGATTAGTAAATAGCCGGTTGGTGAGAAACAACCAGTAACACCTGGGGTATTTTAATTAATAGTCATTTAATGGTGGAATGCCTGGAGTTTCTTCTGTCACTATTTATTTTTTATAATCATGGGATTAAGTCCAAATTATCAAAATTTGCAGACAACATTAATTTGGCAGCTCTGGTAAATGATGAGTATCAAAATGCACAAATTTGAAAGCATCTCGAGAACGGTAATCTCAGAATTTAAGGGACTGTTGTAAGAGGAGAATGATGCAACAGAAGTATTTAAAATTCATAAAAGATTTGAAAATCCAAGTAAACTTTTTTTAATGTATGAATAAGTTTACAAGGTTATTATGTAAGCAAATGTTATTTTGCAAATCCTTTTTGATCAAGATATAACTCTTCTACATATTATATCTGAGCAACGAATTAGGCTAATTTTCTTACTATTCAGTATTTTTTAGGATAAATCCTGCTTTCCCACTTCTGAATTTGCCAATGATACAAATTATATCTGAAATTATCAGAAAATTTCTCAAAGCAAGACAGTCCCACACAGAATACACAAAAAAGGAATTGATTTCACAAGATTGCCTTACTGTACCAACAGTTAGCATGCTTCAAGGTAATTTAATGTGGGTGTAGTATTTTCAAATTTGTAATTTTTTTGGGGAGTGTGTAGTCCATGTAGGATTTATATTTCCAAAGAGTATTTCTCCATGTTTGGATATAAAATAATACCTGCAGTTTCTCTCATATGGGGCAAATTATTGAAACTAGCTACTGTGAACAGAGGTGGGAGCAGATGAGATAAGTTGTCTTTCTACAGGATATGATCTTGCCATCCAACATATCATTATTGTACAACCTCTTAGAAGCCCTTCGTATTGCAGCATAAGCAGAACCTAGGGAACATCTTGCTCACTTCCATTTGGTTAGGCATTGTATGTGGTCCAAGAGGAAGAGAGAGCATTAGGGAAGGGAGGGGAAAAAAGGGGTTTTAAAAAAATAGTTTTTTCATCCCATTCTCTCAGCAGTATTACTGACTTCACTGAAAGGAGCTAATACATAAAATAATGTCAACGACTTAGATAACCAACATGTTGGAATTTATAAAAAACACAGATTTGAGAAATCTTCGAGATGCTTATTATGCATGTGATGTATTACTATAAATTAATGAATTAGTAACTGAGTTGTGTCAGTACAGTATTGAATATAATGAAAGAAAATAACCACAATAATACAACAATCACTATATAAACTGAAATGTTAAATTTGAATTCAGGAATACACAAGAATGTTACTGATAACTAGTTATGATGAATTATTCAAAGGCTATTTAGAACCAAGACATTGCTGCCATAATTTTAGATGATGGTCCAAGTGTACCCTTTTGCTTGGAGATAGTTAGGACAAATCCAGGGTTTTTCAGGTACGAAACCAGGTGCTTTCTGGCACCATCATGGTAGAATCCATGTACCAAATTTACTCAGAAGCAAAGATCTTGCTAGATGCACAATGACCTTTCAAGATAACATGTGTGCCATCACCTTCTTAAATTGAATTTTAAGGAAGGAAAGCAGACAAAACATGTACACTTCTAATCTTCGTTATTTAATTCAACTTTTGGATTTTACTGCCATCACCATAGATAATTTACACCATCAGCTGGACCATAGTTAACTGAAAATATAATCACTAATTTATCTGCTGTCAAAGACAGACTAACAGAGACAGTTTCACCCAATGATCATCAGCAAATATAACAGCAAGCTTAAATATTAAGACTTTTTAATAATGACACCAGTTTTGATCCATATCATTGTTCCTATAATGGTTTTCTCTCCTTAATGAAATCAATTCCTTTTGGAGCATAGCCGTCCATAAGTGTGAGGAGAGCCTAGTGCCACTGCATTATTCCTCAGGTGATCATCTTCTGAATCTACAAGCAATAATCCTTTTTAAAGGATTGGATTAGTTTGTGGTTCAGCGATGATCATGGTCAGAAGGCACATGACTTTTTGTTACTTTATTTTCGGAGCAGGCAATCCAAACAGAAGAAGTGCATCCTTGGCTGTCTCACAGCTTTGATGTTTAGATCACATTTTGCGATGCATCACTTACCAGCCTATTGTCGGGGTGATCTGTCCTGCAGTACCAGGAGACAGAGAATATAAAGCAGCCAGATCAGGACCCTGTGGTGACCGATGCAAACCTGCACAACATAAAATTGACAAGAAGTTTTACTCACCATATACATTTCAGATTATACAACCTTTGATACAAAAATCAAAATCACGTTCTACAGTACTCGCTTCTCTCCTGTATTATCCAATCACATGCAACATGTTATTTTCTATGTGACTTGATAGAAATTAATCTTATCCATAAAATTAGTTCTTAGATGTTAACTGAAATTTTAAGCATTGGATGTACACCCATAGGAAGCTCATTGCACCACATAAGTCAAATTTGGACAATTTATGTCACCAGTGGCACATCCTTTAAGTAAGTTCCAGGAGTGCATAATGCACCATGAAAGGATGGAACAGGTTGAGTTGGTCAATCAATAAGGCCAAACAACAGGGTCAATCAATAAGGCCAAACAATTACAAGGCAAATTCCTGGTTCTCTGAACTATACAATGGGTCTTTTAAATATTTTGTCCTTTTCATACCTAGAAAATGGATATAACACATACCAATTTCAAAAGCAATGTGCTCTCGCACATTTATGAAGAGTTATTTGTAAGGAATATGGAGAAATTTACAGCCTTTCTCCGACCAATGCTTTTTTCTCTATTGGTAATATTGATCATGGAGTTAAATCAGGACATCTGGCCAATTTTTCAGTGGAAAAATGTGAATGTTATTCTTATAAAAACTTGTGATAGGTCCGGTAGATTTTAGTTTTTCTGCTTATTCAACATAGTTTTATGTATTAAAATTGATTTTAAGAAATTCTAAGTTTACAGTTAAACAAGAAAAACATCAAATCATTCTAATTATCGAAATTTTAAAAATCTATTAATTTGTGCATCCAGCAGATTGAGCTCAGACTGTTTCCCTAATCTTCTTTACATCTCTTCAGCATGATTCTGGTGCACACGTCCACAACTGCTAACAGCTCCCCAATTCTTCATGCAGGGGAAGAATTGATATTTGCAGGGTTTATGCCAAACTCTGGGTTGTGTTTCCAGTGGGTTTTAAGAATCACAAGCTGTGAGGCTGCAATGGCGGTTGTGAAATGTAGAGTGTGTTTTGATTGTTGCGAGGCCCCTTTAAATGTTTATTTGTTTCCTGTCATTGTTCTCTGACGCCCAATTGCTGTTACAATCACAACCTGTAAAAATACGAGACTTTGCTTTTTTCAGTCAATACCAACAGTTTTAATTCTCAAAGAAACAACTCTCCAAACCTTCCTTTCTTCCTCAATTTATGCTATGGTGTGCATGTCCACTGGTCCCTTAAGGTAGCAGGGCAGACAGATAAAGTGGTAAAGAAGACTTATGGAATACTTGCTTCATTAGAGGCATAGAGTTTAAATGCAGGGAGGTGATGCAGGAACTGTATAAAACATGCTTAGGCCACAGTTAGAGTATTGTGTGCAGTTCTGGTGTCCATGTTAAAGGAGGGAAGAATGACTGGAGAGTGTAAAGAGGAGATTGGATACATAATTGGCTAAAGGCAGGAGACAGAGAGTAATTGTGGAGGGTTGCTTTTCAGACTGGAGGTCTGTCACCAGTGGTGTTCCACGAGGGTCTCTTCTGGATGCTCTTTTGTTTGTTATTTATATAAATGACTTGGATGAGAATGTCGAAGGCATGGTTAGTAAGTTTGCAGATGATACCAAAATTGTTGGCATTGTAGATAGTGAAGAAGGTTTTCTAAGATTACAGAGGGATCTTGATCAAATGGGTCAATAGGTTGAACAATGGCAGATGGAGTTCAATTTGGATAAATGCGTGGTATTGCATTTGGTACAACAATCAAGGGTAGGGCTTATACAATTAATGGCAGGGCCCTGGGTATTGTTGTAGAACAGAGGGACCTAGGAATGCAGGTTCATAATTCTTTGAAGTTTGTGTCACATATACTCTGGGTAGGGAAAAGGGTGCTTGGCACGATTGCCTTAATTGCTCAATCCTTTGAGTATAGGAGTTGGGAAGCCATGTTGAGGTTGTACAGGAAATTGGTGTACATCTGGAATACTGGGACCAGTTCTCGTCGCCTAGTTATAGGAAAGATATTATCAAGTTGGAGAGGGGTTCAGAAAAGATTTAGCAGGATGTTGCCAGGTATGGATGGTTTAAATTATAGAGAAAGACTCGGAATATTTTCACATGAGCATAGGAGGTTGGCAGATGACCTGATAGAAGTTTATAAAATAATGAGATGTATAGATAGAGTTAATGATAGTTAGGGGACTTCAGGACAAGGGAGCACATTTTTAAGGTGAAAGGAGAGAGATTTTAAAAAATAAGCGAGAGGCAAATCCTTTACACAGAGGGTGGTTCACGTGTGGAATGAACTTCCTGAGGAAGTGGTGGATGCGAGTACAATTACAACATTTAAAAGACATTTTGATAGATAAATGAATAAGAAAAATTTGAAGGGATGTGGGCCAGGAGCAAGTAGGTAGGACTAGCATAGTTTAGGATTATGTTTGGCCTGGACTTCTTGGACCAAAGGGACTGTTTCTATGCTCTATGATGTTATAAATCTATGAGATATATCAGGATGTTGCCTGGGCTGGAGAGATTATATGAGAGATTGGTTAGACTGGGATTAATTTCCTTCGTGCAGAGGAGGCTAAGGGGAGACATGATGGAGATGTATAAAATTATGAGGAGCATAGACAGGTTAGATGGAAAGGAAACTTTCCCCTGATGCAGGGATCAATGATTCAGGACATTGATTGAAGGTAAGGCAGAGGAGGTTTAGAATGAGTTGTGAGGAGACATATTTTCAGAGGGTACTTGAATCTGGAACTCACTGCCTGTTAGGGTGGTAGAGGCAGAGACCCCTACAACATTAAGAGGTATTTAGATGGACACTTGCAATGTCAAGGCATCTAAGGCTATGGGCCAAGTGCTGTAAAATGGGATTAGAATAGTTAGGTGATTATTTTTGACTGGCACAGACTTAATGGGCATAAGAGTCTTTTTCTGAGCTGTACACATCGATGACAAAGCCTGAACTGTTATAATGAATGTCATATTGAGAATAAGTATGGAATAAAAACTGATTTAGCTAATGAATGGCACTGGTTAGTTGAGTGGAAAAGATTATTAGAATTGATATGACTATGCTTTATATCTGCATAGAGGCACTTTCCAGCAGGGGTCACTGTATAGTGGAAAGTATTGAAACTGTGATTTCCTCCCCATCTCTATATCCCTAAATCAGGGGCACACAAATCAAGTATAAATTCCTTTCATTGTCCTAGCCATATCAGCAAATTCAGTTCAGACAAGAGATTAAAACTGGGGACTTTCCAGCACTGTAAAGTTCTATACACCATTGGATACAGTTGGATGAGAAATTCCAGTACTACATGGAAAGGATATTATATATCTCAAATAAACTATCTTATTTGCAGTTCAAAATGCTTTGGACTGTGGCCTCCTGCAGATGCTCTTAAATGGAAACACTCTTAAATGTTTATAAAGCACTCTAAATCCTTCATATTTTCAAAGATTAGTATGCGGAACATATTGTGGTTTTATTTTCAGTTGTTTGCAGATCTTTGCTGCGGTTTACTTGGAAGCCAATAGAGTCTTCTGGCATTGCACTTTTCATTTCTGTGCTGTACAAGCAGGAACCATACAAGGACATTAACTCGTTTGCTTCAGTTGTTCTTAGCCCCACTTCCCCAAAATAAGTATCCCCATCTAATTATATAATCCTCCACCACCAGTAGGAGATGAAGGCTGGGAAAATCAAGTTCACAGATACTGTTATGATTGCTCAGTGTTTAGTCAATGACAATTTGTGACATAGGAGAAGGCGACTAATTCTGTTGAAATGTTCTGCAAATTTTCTATTTTTCATATGCTGATCAATGTGTTGTATATTTTCAACATGTTTTCCTCTCACTGACAGACAGTGGGCAGCACAGTGGCTCTGCTGCCTCACAGAGTCAGGGACCTGGGTTTGATTCCAGCTTTGGGCTATTGTCTGTGTGGAGTTTGCACATATCTGTGTGGATTTCATCTGGGTTTTAGTTCAAGGATGTGTAGGTT
The DNA here is from genome assembly GCF_020745735.1 of Hemiscyllium ocellatum. NCBI lineage: Eukaryota > Metazoa > Chordata > Chondrichthyes > Orectolobiformes > Hemiscylliidae > Hemiscyllium > Hemiscyllium ocellatum. The sequence continues at coordinate 54,434,765 of NC_083416.1, forward strand.
AGGTGGATTATCTGTTCTAAATTTACCATAGTGCCCAGGGATGTGTGGGCTAGTCAGGGGAAATGCAGGGTTACAGGTATGTTGTTCAGAGGGTGGCGTGGACTCAAAACCCCAGATCCTGTTATGACATGAGTTGCTTTCAATGCAGCCAATGTATTTTCACCTACTTATGGTCACCATGATTAGCTTTTCTTTTTCCCTGGCTTACCATTATACAAGCTTAACTATATTTTTCTCTCTCTGGGCTCCATCTCCACCATGTGTTTACTCCTTTCATCACCCATCCACGGTTTTCAGCATGTATACCACCTTTTCCTAGCTGCTAATGGTTCTGAACAAGAGTCACTGGACCCAAAACTTTAAATCTGTCTTCTTTCCATAGATGCAGCCAAACCTAAGTTTCTCCAGCAATTACTGTTTTTGCTTTAGGTCATCAGTTTTACTGGTACAGACCAAAATTCATATCAAACTGACCATTTGTTCCCTGAAAATAATCGGATAGTGATATGTATTACGCATGTTTTGTTAAATCATTGGAGATCCCATCCGGCATCTGGACAGCAAGCAAAGACCTCACTGCTGTTTACAGGGAAGTCCTTCTGAATCAATACCAATCAGTGGTAAGACCATTGGCAGGTCTTGCCGTGGAATCAAGACCCCAAGTTCTATGGTTGGAGTGTGGGGAATGGGGGAACCAGAGGGCTGGAAAGCAAAGGAAGGGGTGTGACTCCCAGTGGGTAATCGCTGCCTGATGCCCAACCCCTCGATCAGTCACTGAGTGCTTTTGACCAAGTGGATTCATTCTTCCCACTATCCCCATGCTAAGGTAACAAGTAACCCAGAGGATAGAAGCTATCAGGAATGACACAGGATGACAGTTAATCCCAGTGACAGTGAACAGAATCCTTAAGTGGCCTATAATGGTCAATAAAGTTCCACCTTCAGATAATGTCAGTGGCACACAGGAATCTTGTGGCATCAAGTTCAAAACTATTTGAAGGTGGCATGCCCATGATAGGTCTGCGCAGTTGTGTGCAAGGTCAGTGATTATTTTTAAACTCCACAGCATAAAGGAGAAGAGCAGAAGAATGAACTCTTGAATAGAGGATTGGCTGGGGTGACTGCGTGTGGAGAGGAGTTTGAAGTGGGACTGGGGACATAGAAAACTGAAAAGGGAAAGGCCTAGTGTACTTTGTGCAAAATGCTGGTGGAGAGAAGGGCGAGTGCTGCATGTCAGTAGAGATAGTCAGTCAGAATAAGAAAATGCGGGGCCTAAAGGACAGTGTCAGTTTGTCCAAATGGGTGTCCAACTTGGGGCAGAGTCCTTATAGGGCACTTGAGCCCACCTACAACATTTAAATTATCCTTGCTGAGATTGTTCTCAGATAATATCCTTTATAATGAAAGGCGTTAGGGGTTACAACACTGGATACCAGCATGAGTAAACACAAACAGAAAATTACTTCCTCTGCAATCAAGGAAATGTTCCTAATTTTCCACAACCTTCAATACACACCAACCACAAGACGGTCAGACTAAGCAAATTTCAATGAATAATACTGATGCATGCCTAATAAAATAAAGCTAATGTAATGTGAAATAATTTCAACTGAGATTTAATTTTGAAAAACACCCATGCCATCTTTGTGCTCTCATGTCTTACATTAAGGTGTGGCAATTAGGCTGGCAAACAGCTTCCCTGTTTGAACAGAAAAATGTTTAGTAAGCTGCCCATGGATGAACATCATCAGCTGTTGGGGGTATCAGCAATGAAAAGTTTCTCCTCCTGTAATCAAACGTGTTTTGGATGCGTGCCATCGGCACTTGGAATTTTAATGATACTCATGTGAGAAAAGACAAAATGACAGAAAGTGGAAGTTGTGCACGTTTCAGGTCACCATGTTGGGAATGGCCGAATGCTGACAATATCCTGACTTTGTTTAAAGTTTTTATTTACACTGCACAGACATAAGTCATATCAAAGTGCATCTTAACGGTGCAAAGCATTACAGTGGAAGTGATTTGTCAGCAACGCCCATCTCAACAATGATAGAATTCCTGGTAGAACTCCAGGAACAGAGTTAATGTTCACTTAGAAGAGGATATATAGATAGGCTCTGTTAATTGGAAAAGTTCTTCCTTTTACAGAGGAATCTCAATTATCCGAAGGACACAGGCACGGAGTGCTTTGTTCGGTTAATCGAATTCTGGATAATCGAATGCCGGATAACATAGTTTAGCTGAGCATCGGCACCTTGGGATCTTGCTGGACATTCCAATATTCAGATAATCAAATGCCAGATAATCGAGGTTCACCTGTATTCACATTGGATTTAAATTCAGACTATAAGGTCACTTCAAGACTCCAGTGAGGAACTATGTATGATATAATACATAGATATAATACAGTCTCTGTCTCATACAACCATTGAAAACAATATGGCTTGATCCCTACTTTAATAACCCACTGGACATCCTTACTATTTTCCTCTATAGCTGAATGCATTTTAGTCCTGAATGATTACCATATATATGTACTGACTTGTTAACCATGCATATAACTCATTCATAGTATATTAGTCCCTGTACTTGTTGGAGAAGCTAATCACTGCATTACTCCATGATGAGCCGCTGAATTAAACTGAGCTTCACGGTTTATCTTTTATTCTCTTGAGATTTGAAGTTTGAGGGGTGGTCTAACAGAGGTAAAAGAATTTATTACTGAGAAGCCTTTTAATTAGATGGGAAACCTAGATCAAGGGAAGAACATTGTTACAATGATCATGCCATGTGTTTTTGCTTGAAAGCTGGTTTTTGGCTCATTCTTTGCTGGCATTTCATTCTGAGCTGTTTGGTTGGCATTTTTTGACATCTTTCACTTTCAATGGAAAGGTGTGGAGTCATGTCCCAAGCTGGATTGGGAATGGAATCTATGCTGTTATTCTGAACAACACATTAACCATCTAGCCAACTAAGATAACTGGTCCCCATAATCTTTGAATCAGAAGTATGCTATTTAGGAATGAAGTCAAAAAACCCCTCTTCTTACAAAAGGTAATGGAAATTTGCAATTCTCTCTGCACATCTCTGGATGTTGGACCAATTAAAAATTTCCAAACAGATATGGAAAGCTTTTTATTCGGTTATAAGTAGCAAGGCGTATGCATCAAATGTGGCAAATTAAACTGATGTACACATGAATTGTAACCTAATTGAATGGCAGAACAGACTAATGGAGTTGAGTGGTCTAATCCAGTTCCTCTGTTGCTAAGGAACTAATGTAAAAAGCTTCCTATTCAGTGCAATATGAAGGTTGGGAGTAAAGAGCCCAGTTAGTGTACCAGGTTATCTGCCCTCATGAATGGACCATTATAATGCTATATCTCCTATGAAATAGATGATCAAAAGTCAATGTTTTTAATATTGCTATGCCAGTTTATGGTAATATTCATTGTGATAGGCAAACCCCATATATGATATGATATTATTTAAGTTCTGCTTTCAAATTCAAATGACAGAAAATCATTTAAGCATCTAATCTCTCTGAACATGAAACAGTTTAACGCATTCAAATCTGACAAAATATGGCTTCACTGCCCCACATCAGGATATAATTACAACACAAGGCTATCAGTCAGCTTCACTGCCCTTTGAACAACACTTCATGCCTTTTAATGTGTGACTAATTAATTACTACTTCTGAATATGTTTAAAAAGAATACTTGCAGGAATTTTTGACTCACAACAAATTTCCTGTATGTGAACAATCAGTATCAAAGATGTGGCAAAACATGGAGCCCTCTAACACAAAACATTGTTTTTCAATATTCATATGATGTTACATTCTTTTAAAATAATCCAAAAACATTTGTTACAAAAATGTAATGGCAGATGTTTTCAGGCATATTCCAGTTAGGAACTATACCACGCAACCTTCCAATCTGTTCCATAAATAGATGATCTGTATCCTAACTCTGCATAACTTAAAATGCCATTCTCATGCTCGACATGCAGGAACAGAGTGATGAGACCAGATTTATGATTAATTTCCACCACATCACTAACTGTGTCTGACAATCTCTTCCCCAAGTTCAACTCAGGACTGGGATCAGATAGTTGTATACGGAAGTAAGTGGCAACCTGCCCTGACTTTGGCATTGTAAGGTACAAACCATTTTAATTCCCAGGGGAGGGGGAGCTCTAAACCTTTCTAGTGGAGCCTGTAAAAGCATCTCTATTTCTTCTGACCTCATAAGGCAGGCAGAAAGACGTCATTTAGAAAGAAGAATTGGTTTGCCCTCTTCAGCTGCCAACATTTTGACACTGGGCTCCCATGGCAGAAGTTCTCTGGGCACTGTTTGAAATAGCAGTCAGGTCCTGATGATTGCACTGGAGTTCAATCTGAATATTTAGAGAGAGAGAGAGAAAAACCTCTGTCCTCCACACGCCAAGTCTCTTCCTCCCTTCACACTCCACTGATAGTTTCAAACATGTGACTTTCTAAAGTTGAAGAAATGTGGATGGGAAAGGGATGTCAGATGTCTACTTAGATTTCTACCAAGTAAATAGATAATAACATCACTCCATACTAGTTTGATGTTAAAAATGAACAGTGCAAATAATACAGAAAGAATGGTTCAAAGCACTGAATGTAAGACTGGATGACAAATGAATTTTCCTTCTGATACAAATTGTGGCAGCAATGTTCCAACTCAGTATTCTGAGCAAACTCCAAGTTTTACAACACACTAAATTTGACCACAAAGCTCCTAAACGTGATGACACATCTTTTTTTAAGTAGCACAGACTCCAAAGCTCAGTCTCACATTGACCTAACTTGACATTTAGATATTACTCACAATGTAAAGATCACTTTGCCTTTTCACTGCTATTTCCGGTCAAATTCCTGACACAAGTTTACCACAATCACACATTTCGTTAATTAATTTACATGCTTTTAGTTTGCTTGGGAAGGAAAAGGTTAAACCACTGTCTGACACCCAAAGATAGTCCAATGCTTAAAGATGCTGGCATTTATTTTTGTCAAGATTAATTTGGAAAAAATATAATTTACAAGCAATTATTTCATGACTTTCATTAAGTCTTTGTTTTGAGTTTTGGTTGGTATTTCTATCTATAATGTTAGTGTGCATTATAGGCTGTTATCATAAGTCAGATGTTCTCCACAACTATCTACTTTCCATCAGAAAGTACTAGATGACACAGTGGAATATTTTTCTTCTTCCTAGCCTGAAAACATTAGGATTAATCATTGCCATTCTGCTAAGACCTGTAGGCTCAGCAATGACCGGGGATGAAACCTTCAGATTTGTCTGCCTCAGCAGGACATTATGCAATGAATGCACTTATTAAGAATTCAAGGAAGCTTTCTTTCTGATTGACTGGTAAAGGCTTTAAGGATTTTTTAGCCAGGGTTGCTTGAAAAGGACTCACTTAATGTAGTAACTAGGATTAACACTCCAATTTGAGCACTCCAGGAGATAATTATCTTCGGTTAAACTTTTTCAAATACAGCTTTAATTTCTACCTTCACTTTTGATTTGTTTTCTTGTTAAAAGCAGATCAATGACAACGTGGTTTAGAAAAGCACTTACAGGAATGTGAAACTGTTTTAAAGCAGGAAGAACTTTGAAGGAAGGTAACAGGAGTGACAGCAGGAAGCACTTTGAAAACCCAGCGTACACAGTTTTATTTCTAGATACCTGAATCAGAATAATTTGAAAGCTGGTCCATTGCTCTCTCTAAATGAACATGCTTCTCTTCACTAACACTGAAGCAGACCATTGCAGAAGATAATTCCTTTCTTGTAATTTATAGTTTGTCACAATTTCTGTCTCATGCATGAGGGTGCAGGGCACTTTACAGAGAGCTGCCATTGTCATTAGTAACCAGCTGCAATATAATGCTAGAGACTGCCCACTCATAGTATTCACTTTCAATTTAGATCACTTAAGATCCGCTGTTGGGTGGGGGGGTGTTGTTAGTGAATGCGTGTGTCCAAAATCCTGTATATTCTTCAGTAAGATTACAAACTGCCTCCACTCAGGTTCACCATTTGGATGTGAACTTGTCTCTCTTATTTTGGATTAGTGGTGCTGGAAGAGCACAGCAGTTCAGGCAGCATCTTTCCTTGTGTGAAATATCTTGTTATTTCAGTGGTCATTTCCTCATTAACACCAACGTGTTGGAAATTATTTTTCACACAGTTAATCAGCAGTGCTTACCTGATTTTTGGTTGATCTCTGCTGGAAGGTGTGGTGAGTGCGAACTGGGCGCAAAGTGCTCATTGCTGTAGGAGATGAGAGGTGTGAGGGGATGGACAGCATGGGATGGTTGCACCACAGGAACCTTGTTTGACTGAAAGACAAAACATTTAAAATATTGAGAAATAAACTACAAAGGCAAATATAATTTTGACATAATGCACCCAATACCTCAGTGAATTGAAATCACAGAGATACCAATTGCCATTACATTAATATTTACTATTTGCCTGGAACTGTATTTGAACTGTTTTTTCCACGATGCCTTGTCAAATATGGATTAGATGTTGTGTCATGTTCCTTCTACAGTGAATTGCTGTTTGATGAAGATAAATGGGAAGAGATTGCAGGGAGCATAAATATCAATATAGACTTGTTAGCATGAACGGTCTGTTTCTAAAGTCTAAAGTCTATGCATCACTCAGTTTCATAAATTCCGTCTGCATCTGAACATAACTCCTTGACTCTAACTTCAGGTGTTCAGGATAAAACAATGGTTTGTGCTTGCAGAATGACTGTCCCAAACTCACCTCACATAGAACTCATACATCACTGAGTGGGTCAATTCAAACTGAGAAGTTAAAAGGAATTTCATAAATCCAATCATTGAATTAATCATAGAACACAGAACATTATAGCGCAGTACAGGGCCTTTGGCCCTTGGTGTTGTGTTGACCTGTAAAACCAATCTGAAACCTATCTAACCTACACTAGTCCATCTGTCTATTTAATGACCATTTAAATGCCCTTAAAGTTGGCGAGTCCTCGACAGTTGCGGGCAGTGCATTCCACGCCCCTACTACTGAGGTAAGAAACTACCTCTGACATCTGTCCTATATCTATGACCCCTCAATTTAAAGCTATGCCCCCTCATGCTAGCCATCACCATCCATGGAAAAAGGGTCTCACTGTACACTATATAGAACCCTCTGATGATCTTATACATCTCAATTAAGTCACCCCTCAACCTTCTTCTCTCCAACAAAACAGCCTCAGATCCCTCAGACTTTCCTCATAACACCTCTCCTCCATACCAGGCAACATCCTAGTAAATCTCCTCTGAACTCTTTCCAAAGCTTCCACATTCTTCCTATAATGCAGTGACCAGAACTGTATGCAATACTCCAAGTGTGGCTGTGCCAGAGTTTTGTAAAGCTGCAGCATGACATCATGGTTCTGAAACTCAATCCCTCTACAAGTAAATGTTAACACACTGGATGCCTTCTTAACAAACCTATCACTCTGGGTGGTAACCTTCAGGGATCTATGTACATGGACACTGAGATCCCTCTGCTCATCTACACTCCCAAGAATCTTACCATTAGCCCAGTACTCTGCATTCCTGTTGTTTTTTCCAAAGTGAACCATCTCACACTTTTCTGCATTAAACTCCATTTGCCACCTCTCAACCCAGCTCTGCAGCTTATCTATGTCCCTCTGTAACCTACAACATCCTTCTGCACTATCCATAATTCTACCGACCTTAGTGTCATCTGCAAATTTACAAACCTATCCTTCTACGCCCTCTTCCAGGTCATTTATAAAAATGACAAACCTTATCAAATGCCTTACTGAAGTCCATATACACTACATCAACCGCTTTACCCTCGTCCACTTGTTTGGTCACCTTCTCAAAGAACTCAATAAGGTTTGTGAGGCATGATCTACCCTTCGCAAAACTGTGTTGACTATCCCTAATCAACTTATTCCTTCCCAGATGATTATAAATCCTGTCTCTTATAATCTCATGCAACACTTTTCCGTCAACTGAAGTAAGGATCATTGGTCTATAATTACCAGGGTTGTTGCTACTCTCCTTCTTGAACAAGGCAACAACATTTCCTATCCTCCAATGTTCTGGCTCTATTCTTGTAGATTCAGATGACATAAAGGTCAAAGCCAAAGTCTCTGCTTCTCTTCCCTGGATTTCCAGAGAATCCTAGGAAAAATCCCATCCAGCCCAGGGGACTTATCGATTTTTACACTTTCCACTCTCCCAAATGAACTCAAAATTTTAATGTTGGCTTAGTCCAATTCAGGTGCGAGGAAAGCAAGCGTTCTTCATTTGTAGGGCAGAGAGGACCTTATCTATCCTTTGTATTAATACGAAAATAAGGATTTGTTTAAATTGTTTAAACCACATCTAAGGAGTCGACCAGGGTTTCTAGTGATACACTGAGGCTACACTAATGATGCAGACCAACTTATTTTAGCAATATGTCTTGTTAACTTATTTGTTTTTGGTAGTTCATTAATATATGTTTATTACTTCATGTTAAACAGTTACTTAAGTTTGTGCTTAATGGTCTATATTTATTCTTTCCAAAGGTGTCTCGCTGGTTAAATCTGAGGTTTTCTCGATATAAACATGTTGGTTCCAAAAATCATGTTTGCTTCAAGTGATATCTCTTGGTTTTTGCACTAAAATTTAGCAACAAATAGAACCTGAAACCAGATGAGATCCAGTTTCCATTGCTCTCAGTATTTAAGAAATTAGGCTCTGCTGTTCTGATACCTTCCAATGAACTGAAAATGTGTTGCTGGAAAAGTGCAGCAGGTCAGGCAGCATCCAAAGAGCAGGAGAATCGACGTTTCGGGCATGAGCCCTTCTTCAGGAAAATGAAGCCAAGTTTGTATATGACTCTGGCACAGATATCTGCCTCTACATTGTGATGAAGGAAATAAATTGTAGAAGATGTCAGAAAACCGAAGTCCTGTCCTGCACCAGGAATTTTCCATTTTCTCAGGAGAATTGAGGACTACCTGTATTTTGCACATGAACATGTTGTGGTGAAAGTGGGCTATTTAAATAGTCAGCTGCTTCCACTCAAATTTTATTTTGAAATCCCTGGTGGCCTGGAACACAGAGTGGAAATTGGAGCAGGTAAGAGCACATCAATTCTTAGTGTGTTTCTTCTGGCCAGCCAGTGTAGTCCTTTGGAGAGTGAGGTATCCCTGTTGATATGGTCCCAGGACTGGGACTCAGCATTTGTTTGGGGGATGGAATCTGTATCCTTAAGATGTAGGAATCATGAATCAAGGCAGGAGTGGAGAGGTGGGAAGTAAACCTGCTTTGGGATGAAGCTGTGTGGTAAGAATTGCACAAACCTCTGGGAACTGTCAAACATTTCAACAGGTGCCAAGAACTATTTGCTGAAAAGAAGTGCTGATCTGTCAAGAAGTCTCAAGCACTGTCAAGAAGTGCTGACTGGCTAAGAAAGTATTGTGAAGTTTTTAAAAAAACATCAACCTGTCAAGAATTGTCAAGAAATGTTGATCCATCATGAACTAGAGTATCAAGAAGTGTCAACACTTGCTAAAATATGTTTTTATGAAAGGCAGTGCTTTTCTTAATAGAATGTAGTCAGCAGTAAAGAACTCTCACAACCAGAGCCTTATTTTTTTCTCCTGTATGCATGGCCCATTGTGGTGTACATACAAAGTTAATGTTAGCATTAAGGGAATGCTAACAAACAGTATTTGCAAAGGAACGATCTGCCCACTGACACTCAGTTTGGCTAGTAACTCATTGCAGTCTCAATCCAAACATGGACAAAAGAACTGAACTTCAGAATTGTGGTGAGAGTGACCAGTCTTTATATCAGGGCAGCATTTGACTTAATGTGGCATTAAGGAGGAGAATAGCACAGCTGGTCAGGCAACATTCGAGGAGCAGGGGAGTTGACATTTCAAGCATAAGCTCTTTATCGGGAAATTGAGGGGGGTGTGGGGGTGGCGCAAGGTGGCTGAGATATAAACGGAAGGGGGGTGGGGCTGGAGGGAAGGCAGCTGGGGATACAATAGGTAGATGAAGGTGGTGGGTGATGGTGATAAGTTGGAACGGAGGATGGAGCAGATAGTTGGGAAGGAACCTGTCCATCTTCCTTCCCAGCTATCCGCTCCATCGTTTGCTCCGAACTATCATCAACCCCCACCTTCGTCTACCTAACGCATTCCCAGCTACCTTCGCTCCAGACCCACGCCCCCCTTCCCATTTATCTCTCAGCCCCTTGGGCCACTCCCACATTCCTGATGAAGAGCTTATTCTCCTGCTCCTTGGATGCTGCCTGACTGAGTGTGCTGTTCCAGCGCCATATTTCTTGACTTAGCATGGCATCAAGCAGCCCTAGTAAAACTCAATTCATTGAGAAATAGGACTTTTGAGTGTCCCTTGGGATTTTCTGATTGGTTAATTGTCAAATAGTGGAATGTTTTATTGAATCAAAAGCGCTACGTAAATGTAAATTGTTGTTAATGAACATGAGGATCAAGGCTGGAGAAAGACAGGACAGCTTTCAGCCATTGTCCACCATAGTTAGATAGTTAGTGACATTGCTTGGGCTCACACATGATAAAATGTCATTTGGGTGGGTACCAGAGGGCAAGCAATGCTTGTGTCATTGAACTACTATATGCAGTCAAGTAGAAAAGGATAACACAAGTGGAATAAGTTGGGAAGAAAAAGGAAAATGTGCTCTTTTGAGCTATTGTAATACTGTATGTGATTAACTTAGTGGACAACAGCTTTACATTAACTGGAAATTTCAGTGGATAATAATCAATAATCACATCTAAATCCTTCTCCTGTCCCATCTTTACTAATGGATCTACCTTCATCATATATGCATATCAAGTTTCTACTTCCTATCATTAAAATCAATCTTCGGCTATCTTTAAATACTATCAATTCCTCCATCTGCATCACCTTAACGCAATCAGCAAATTTTAAAACGCTCATTGTGATTATGCAAGAAAAACATTTCTTGATACAGACATAACAGTACATCTTTTGGAGCAGTTCTCTGCAAAGTTTTGCTAGTTACTGTCCCTTCTTCCAACCAGGCCTTTCCCCAACTCTTCCCCACCACCTCCTCATCATTATCTTATTGTCATCTTTTGCTTAACTTAGTCAGTTTTCCATCCAGTTCGCCAAATTCTCTCTAAGATTCTCAGCCTTATAATTAACTGAGCCCATTATTTTTGCCATCCTGTTATGAAGATAATCAATCATGCTGGGATACGCTTCTATAGTTCATAAGGGTTTTATAGCAAAAGAAATCTATTTTTGCCAACTGGTCTGGTCCATATCTATATCTAAAGAAGAAATTAAGCCATAGGAACCACTTGGCATTGATTTGGGTATTGAAATGATAGTGGCAAATGTTGACTTGGCAGCAACTTTCTGAGCACCATCTGTAGGCTTGAGCCAAAATCGGGACAGTGTTCTCACAGATTAGTCAAGCAATAGACTGACATAACATACAAATCATGTCTTCTACTATGCCAGATACCAACATAACCAATCAGTGTAATGTTGGGAGGGAGTTGACCTGAGTCTTTAATATTGATTCTGGACCCATGTTGTCTCATGGCATTAGATCAAACATGGACAAGGCATGTTCCTGCTGACTACCAAATATCACTATCCTTTGTCCCCTCAGTTGATGAATCAGTGGTCCTTTAAGTTTAACATTACTTGGAGGAAACACTGAGAGTGGCAAGGGCAGAAAGTGTACCTAGGTGGGGGGGGCTTCAATGCCCACCAGCAAGAATGGCTCAGTAACACAGTAATAACTAAGCTGGTCAAGTACTAAAGGACAGCGATGTTATACTGGGTCTGCTGCAGGCGGTGAGGGAACCAATAAGGGAAAATTCTACTTGACGTCATCCTCACTGATCTACCTGCTACAGAGGCATCTACCCATAGCAGTATTGGAAGGAGTAAGCAATGCAAGCTCTTTGCATTAAGGCTGTCTCCATCATATGCAGAACTGCCACCATCTGAAATGACTTTGAAAAGATCCAGAAACTCAATACTGGGCATGCATGAAGTGATGTGGACCATCAGCAGCAGCAGAATTATATTCAATTACAATTTTTAATCTTGTGGGTTGGCATATTCTTCACTTTGCCATTACCATGAAGCTGGGAGATCAAACCTGGTTCAATGAAGACTGCAAGACAGCATGCCAGGAGCAGACATAGTGGACTTAAAAATGAGGTATCAACCTGGTGAAGCTACAACACAGGATTACTTACATGCCAAACATCAGCTTGCAATAGACAGCACAAAGTGATGCTATAATTAATGGATCAGATATAAGTTCTGTATTCTTGTCACATTCAGTTATAATTGGTGATGTACAATTCAATAACTAAGAAGAGGAATACACTCCATAAATATTCCCAGCCATAATGTGCCCAGCACACCAATGCAAAAAAATAAGGGTGATGCATTTGCAAACATCTCAGGCCAGAAGGACCAAATGGATGATTGATCTTGGCCTTTTCCTGAGGTTTATACTGTAGAATTAGCTGCATTCCTAGTCAATCTGTGCTAGTACAGCTACAATGCTAACTTGCATCTACCCGACAATAGAGAAAATTGCCCAGTTATGTCCTCTACACAGAAAACAAGTCAAATTGAATGCGCCAATTAACACCCTACTAGTCCATTTTCTTCTATTCATGTTTAGACTAATGTTGTAATGAAATCAGGAACTGTGTGAACCTGACAGAACTCAGTTCACTCTCAGTCATGAGCGATTTGATGGAAGAAATGCCATCAGGTGGCACTTACAGAGGAATAACTTGTTCAATAGAAGTTTAATTTGGGTTTAATCAGGAGGAAAACTCTCCACATGTCATATCTGGTACAAAGGAAAATGGTTGCAATTATTTGAGGTCAACCATCTCAGTCCAAGGCATCATTGCAGGAGTTCTTCAAGGTAACATCCTTGGCCAAACTGTCTCCAGCTGCTTTGTCAATGGCCTTCCTTCCATCGTAACATTAGACATAGAAATGTTTCTGATAACTGTACAATGTTCAGCACCCTTTGGGATTCCTCAGATACTGAAGCAGTCTGTATCCATACGAGGCAAGGTGACATGATCCAGGCTTGGGCTGGCAAGTGGCAAATGATATTTGGGCCACACAAGTACCAGGCAATATCTATCTCCAAGAGAAGAGATTCTAATGAATACCCTCTTATGATAGCATTACCACTGCTGAATCCTCCATTTTTACCATTGATCAGAAACTGAACTTTGCCAGTCAAGTACCTGCTGTGGCTACAGTAGCAAGTCAAAGGTTGCCAAATCTGTGGTGACTAACTCACCTCATGTCTTCACCACTGAAACACTGTGACAGCAGTGTGTACCATCTACAAGATCCATTGTGGTAACTCCCAAAGCCTCCTTTGTTAGCACCTTCCAAATCGATGATGTCTACCATTTAGGATGTCGAGAGCAGCAGATGCATGAGAGCCTGTAAGTTCCTCCAAACCACAAAGCATCCTGACTTGAAAATAAATTGCTGTTCTTTTGGTGGGGTAATAATCCTGGAACTCCTTTCCTAACAGCATTGTTGGTGTACCTATCGATAGGGCAGCTTATCATTGCCTTCTCCAGGACAATTAGGGATGGGCAATGAATGCCAGCAATGCCCACTACCCATAAGTGATCAAAGAAAAATGAATGCGTCCGGTGTGAGGGCGAAGGGTATCAGTGACAGGGTGAGGTGATTGGGGATTTCATAACCTTTCATACATTCCTCCAAATTATTGCTGTTATTCTCTTCTGAGTAGGGATAATGTTTACATGTGAGCTAATTGATAAAGTTTAAAAAAGAGTCACATTGACAATGGAAGCGGGGGTTGCTACTTTGTGGTCCAGTAGCTCAGAATGTGAATTCACAGCCACAGTCCCTCCACACGCTGACTTCCTGATCTCGGTATTTTATCGTGGGAAAATGTTAAGAAGAGACAACAATACTTGACCACAGAAAGGGACAGTAACTTGGAGGGATAATTACCTCAGCATCAAAAATCTGTGACACTGTCAGATGGCTTTCAAAGTGATTCTAACAGTTGCATGCACAGAAAGATTTCAAGATGGCTGTGTCCCTCTGACTATTGTAAATTGTGCCTCAAAACTCAGTAATTATCACAATACAACCATGCCTTTGCTGGAGAAGGATACTTACGTATCATCTTTCCTTTTGGCCAAAAAACAAATTCTTGTTTTTATTTTGCAGAGCCGGCATTGATTTTTGTTTTGCATATTGTACCTTTTGTAACAAAGACCTTCTTTTTGTTTTTTTTATCTGAATACCAATTTTTTGTTTTGATCTATCATTTGGGTCCATGCATTGAATTTATAGATAGTGAATCTGTGACACTGATTTGAAACAAATAAACATTTCAAGGCAGACTCTGTGATCTGCAGTGCTCCCACTGATGGCTTTTAAGAACGCTATTTCCCCATTGTTAGTAAACACACAGGGCTCAAAGATCTGCCAGTCTTTTAGCCTGGGTATTCATATCAGATGCTGTCCTCCAGATGATGGCCCTGAAGGACAGTCTTGGATTGGGGAGGTTCTCTTATTTAAAGAATTCCTGCTGGAAGCCGGCTCAAATAGCCATCAGATAGGGAATGTCACTTGCTCCTTAGCGAGTGCCACGATTCATGTCAGAAATCATCCCAAAGTCAACCTTTTATAAATTGACTGATAGATTTAACTTCAAGAAAATTCAGTGGCTCCAATGCACATTTTGAGGTTCCAGGACTATGGAGGAAAAGGAGAGATTACTAGGTCATTACTGTAGAGGGTTAGCAGCATGAGGATTGATTTTTGCAACAATACCCCTCTGAACACCACAATATCATCTTCCAATTTGAACATATCCTGTTTTCATGTAGCCTTTGCAGTGCTGCCGTTAAACATTGCTAGTTAGTCTGCTCAAAATCTAGCTTCATCAGGGCACACATTCCATCCATTGATACTCAAATATCAAGATGGGCGGAATAGCTGGTTCTTGCCTGGGGTTCATCCACTCCCACCTTTTTGTTTCTTTTAACTTCTGCTCTTTCTCTTTTGTTTTTCTTTCCTTGGAGCCTTTAATGGTGGGTTAGTTGGTGACATTAGTGTGGCAGCTAGAATAGGCCACGTGTGGAATGGGGACTCCTCATGGCAACTGGAGGCAGTGGCGGCAGTCTGCCCAGCATCCAGTGATGGCAAAGCTCCTGCAGTGAACGTCAGTGGGCTTTAAAGATGGTGCTGGCAAAACAACATCAAAGAGGGGGGAGTGGCTGCAATAGAACTCTGGGTGAGATATTGGCAGCAGGCGGGTCTGGCATCAGATCCAGGGATACCCGATTGCAGTAGGCCCAGAACAGAGCCAAGGACTCCTAGTTGGAGGGTGTGGGGGTTCAGCATGGGAACTGGCATTGGCAGCGATGAGGTGGACCCAGTGGTGAAGAGATGGTGCCTAAAGAGTGGTGATACCTACATTGCTGGGTCTAGCATAGGAGATGACATGGTAGTGGAGGAGGGGTGGCAGCACATGTGTCATTAGTGAGCCACTCAGGGTTCAGGACTCTGTTTCAATTATAGCTTTTATCCTTTTTATTCTTAAACTAGTCTAAATGACACTGGATTGTGGTAACTATTGAAGCTTTTCACTGTATCATTCACTATAAAATGCAAGTGACAATAAATCATAAAATCCGGGCAGTGAAAATCATAACACAGGTTTGAATTTTCTTTCCCAGGTCCTTGTTCCCTAATTGCCACGTTTCCCAGCTTAAGTCGAATGGGGAGCATTTAATAATCTTCCTAGGATCTGTTAATGTTTCCTTTGGTTTTAGTAAGACCAAGTTGAAACAAATGTTTCTATCAATCCCCATTTTTAACATCAAATAGATTGCGCTCTGTTGCTCAATAAATTGTGATGCTTTCCTCTATCTGTTGTCCTTCTAAAAATATATTGCTTTTTCTTTCCTAGCTGCTCTTGAGTGTTTTGAGGGTGAAGTCTGCCTTGGGCAGGGGTAAGGAGGAAAGCTATTTGACACCAACCCAATAGTATCTTCAATTGATGTCCAAAATAAATTGTTTGGTTGTAAAACGAGTTATTTGCTATTTTCTGCAATCTGATCCAGACAAAGATCACTTTCGCTCCTGGTGATCCCCTGCTGCCTAGACCTTCTGTTACTTTCTATGTCAGCTTTCCAACTGTGAATAAATGTATGTCATCACATGACTTGCCCCATGCACCAGCCAGTAGTCAGCAAATGCAAGCCTTCCTGAGCCAACTGGAAAGCTAGAACAAAACTTATTACCTAAACAGATAGACTTGACTATCAGCCAAACAGTGGCTCCAGGAAAATGGAGACATCAGAGGGGCAAAAGGCTGTTGTTCTCATTTACTCTGCCAGAAAAGGAAGTTCCAGGCCTTGGTGTTATTGATGATAATGGGCATCAGAATGAGTTTCATTCTGAGCTTCTAGTACAGACACTGCATTGTGATCAAACGTTGATACATCAGTTAATCTTTCCTTTTCTAACTGGGTTTCTACTGTAGTGCATCTCTGTCTTCCTGGTTACGTAATTAACTCTAGCAATCAGTAATAACAAAAAAAGAAATTGTATTAATTGATCATCTTTCATATCCTCAGGATGTTTAAACGACTTCATAGCAGATGCTGTCTGACATCTGTTATATCATCAGGATATTTGAACTGCTTCACAGACAATCAAGTCACTTTGGAGGATGTCACTCTTTTAAGGTACTTGCAAATGCAGAGACAATTTTCATATATATCCCACATGAAGGAATGAGATAAATGTAATTAATTTTAATGGTGTTGACTGAATGATAAATGCTGTCTACAACAACAGTGTAAGCCCTGATATTTATCGAACATTACTTGAAATATTTTATCATCATTGAATGGTTGATTGAGATTTGTGGGCTCTGAAAAAAAAATTGAAACATTAACCTTGTTTCTCTCTCCACACACACTGCTGGACCCAATGGGCTTTTCTAGCACTTCCTATTTTTTATTGGGGATTGGAGTTTGGCAAATTATTTGACAGATTGTAAGAGTTTTAATAAAGTCATTGAGCATTCTGTTTTTGACTCTCTTCCATTTTCTCACGAATCTTTTTGCTGGGTGCTCTTAAATAAGCTGAATAGGGTCAGGTGGATGTCCTGGTATTTGATCGCTTCATATTCCCACTGCACTGCAGTTGGTCTCTAGAGGATTAACCAACAAGACACTATAAAAACTGTCACATAGCTTCCTCTCGACCCAGATGCAGATTAAAATCTTTGTCAAATGATCCAGATAGGAGATGGGGGAATTTGTTTTCACTCAGAGTTGTTGGGAACTGAAATTCTTGACCTGAAATGGTTGTAGAAGCTAACTTCATAAATAATCGTCACATAGAGTTGGTCAGGTACTCAAGAAAGGGATGGGATAATAAGCACAGATATGGAAGAAAGCACATCTGTCCTTTCCAAGAGCAGGTACTGGCATGATAGCCTGATTGGTCTTATCCTGGGCCATACGTTTCTTTAATCCTATATCTTTGGTTTTACTAAGAATACTCCTTGCAATTCCACAGATAGATTGCAAACCACTGACTTTTCTTCCAACGAGGCTGGCATTCTATCCATACAATTGCAAGGAGCGTTCTTCGTGAAGTGCAAGGTCAGATGTCTTCCCTCATCCCCACAGCCATTAAACACTGCAAGAGGGATAAACAACCCTCAGTGGGTGGAAATCTCACCTTGGGAACTGATGGCCATGCTCCTGCCAGGGCTCTGTGATTGGCGCTGCCAGGATTGCAGACAGATGTATGTAGAAGACACCAAGGAGACTTTGGACGATGTTTGGCGGTGGGGTGGACATGTAGCTGCCTTGGTTCCAGCGATGGGAACATTTTGCACCATGCGTTGGCAGGAAAAATGGGGGACTGCTGTAGAACACAGATCTATACAGCACAGGAAAATAGGCCCTTCGGCCTACGATTTGTGCCGAACATAACACCAAATAAAACTAACCCCTTCTGCCTGCCCTTGGTCTATATCCCTCCATTTCTTACTGTCTTCTCACTTGGTAGCCTGATTGGCAAGGGGTACCCTGCCAATTATAGCAACTCTCTTTCTACAACTTTAAACATTTTGAGAATAAAAGGGAATTGCCCACTCTCACCTGTCAACCCATGCCACCTCCATGATGGCACAGCTGGCATAATGTTAGGATCAATTAAGCTCTTACCAAACTCAATTGACCTTTTATTTATATTTGGTACGTGGGCCATTAGTCTTAGTACCTTTCCACCTTCTGTATTATGGCACTGGCTGGATGGCAAAATGTTGGGCTAGATGTCCAGTCGATACTAAATGAACCTACCACATAGAACACACTCGGTGGGTATATTTAATATCCAGATCCACGCCTCAAAATGTGTAACTTGGTGAGAGCACCATTTACTCAAAGTTTCGAGTTATCACAGCAAGGAACAACTCAAGTGCCTTTAGAACACAACTTACAGATCACTGATTTCTAAAGATTAAAAATAAAACATGTTGTCACTGCACAAATCGAGAAAAATAGTTTGCTTAAGGCAGGAAGCTAATTTTTCAATTAATGGAATCAGTATCTAATGTACCTCAGTCGACAGCAATAGCTTTTGGTTTCAGTTTGCAGCCTGTTTGCTTTTTATGTACTTTGGAACTGACTTCAATGAGTTTTTCCCATGTGCTCACATGAAAGCAATTGGCTCATGCTTTAATTATCCATTTGAAACCACTTCAAGAGGCTATTTTAAAATAGATCATTTTGAAATGGCTTTGCACTGGGTTTGTACAGCTTGTTATGAATTAGCCTGGAAATATTAGTGGGTACAGAGCCCAAGAAGTACAAAACCCATGCTGGATTGGAAAAAGTAATTGTTTCAGTGGTTTCCATGTAAAGAATAGTTGTTGTTTTTTTATTCTAGGATTACAGTGAACAGAGCATGCAGTACTGTAAAACCTATATTTCAAATTACTCAAATAGTTATATCACAGTATAACATCTTTGACTAATATGAGCTTTTTAAAGTTGACCCTCAGTTTTGGAGGAATATAGTGGATTGCTGCATTTATATTCTTATTGATTTTTAGTGATAAGTTTCTTACTTCATTTGTTCGGACACCGAGTATAGACAAGCTGAGCTAAAAACAAAATTACAATATTTAGTTAGAATTCACATAACACCAGGTTATAGTCCAACAGATTTATTTAAAGTCACAGGTTTTTAGAATGCTGCTCCTTTGTCATCTGAAGTCACTATGACCGGGTGTCGTACAACTTCTGACTTTGTCCACCCCAATCCAACACCGGCATCTCTACAACATTTAGATTCACAATGCCAGCATGATTTAATAAGCAACAACCCAATATTTAGCACTTCCTATTTAACTTCAGAAAAAGATGTTATAGACTGACTACTGGGCTAAAACATTAACTCTGTTAACGGTTGTCTGACCCTTCTG
The DNA here is from genome assembly GCF_020745735.1 of Hemiscyllium ocellatum. Lineage (NCBI taxonomy): Eukaryota > Metazoa > Chordata > Chondrichthyes > Orectolobiformes > Hemiscylliidae > Hemiscyllium > Hemiscyllium ocellatum. The sequence goes on from NC_083416.1 coordinate 54,454,374, forward strand.
AGTGGCCTTAGCATTTTTTGTTTTGGTTTCAAGTTACCAGCATTTACAAAGTTTTACTATAGTTAGAGGCTTTTGTCTCCATTAACTATATAAAAATAATCAATATAAAGTAGATGTTCATGCAGAAAGATGAATTCTGTTTAAAATGAGACTGTTTTCATGTGTTAAAGCATGAAGACAAGGAAGATAGAGTCATAGAGTCATAGAGATGTACAGCACGGAAACAGACCCTTCGGTCCAAGTCATCCTTGCCGACCAGATATCCCAACCCAATCTAGTCCCACCTGCCAGCACCCGATCCATATCCATCCAAACCCTTCCTATTCATGTACCCATCCAAATGCCTTTTAAATGTTGCAATTATTTCAGCCTCCACCACTTCCTCTGGCAGCTCATTCCATAAATGTACCACCCTACGCTTGAAAACGTTGCCCCTTAGGGCTCTTTTATATCTTTCCCCTCTCACCCTAAACCTATGCCCTCTAGTTCTAGACTCCCCGTTCCCAGGGAAAAGACTTTGTCTATTTATCCTATCCATGATTTGGAGATGCCGGTATTGGACTGGGGTGTACAAAGTTAAAAATCTGGTGTTGTGTGGTTTTTATCCTATCCATGCCCCTCTTGATTCTATAAAACTCTATAAGGTCACCCCTCAGCCTCCGATGCTCCAGGGAAAACAGCCCTAGTCTATTCAACCTCTCCCTATAGTCCAAATCCTCCAACCTTGGCAACATCCTTGTAAATCTTTTCTGAACCCATTCATGTTTCACAACATCTTTCTGATAGGAAGGACAACAGAATTGCACACAATATTTTAACAATGGCCTAATCAATGTCCTGTACAGCTGCAACATGACCTCCCAACTCCTGTACTCTGACCAATACAGGAAAACATACCTTCTTCACTATCCTATCGCCCTGCGACTCCACTTTCAAGGAGGTATGAACCTGCACTCCAAGGTCTTTTTGTTCAGCAACACTCCCTAAGACCTTACCATTAAGTGTATAAGTCCTGCTAAGATTTGCTTTCCCAAAATGCAGCACCTCTCATTTATCTAAATAAAACTCCATCTGCCATTTCACAGCCCATTGGCCCATCTGATCAAGATCCCGTTTTAATGTGAGGTAACCTTCTTCGCTGTCCATTACACCTCCAATTTTGGTATCATCTGCAAACTTACTAACTGTATCTCTTATGCTCGCATCCAAATCATTTATGTAAATGACAAAAAAGTAGAGGACCCAGCACCAATCCTTGTGGCACTCCACTGGTCACAGGCCTCCAGTCTGAAAAACAACCCTCCACTACCACCCTCTGTCTTCTACCTTTGAGCCAGTTCTGTAGATCTCATGTTAGATCCTTTAGTTAAGGTGGAGAAAGACACCAAATATGTAGATGCTGTGAGGTCTGGTCCATGAGCTTTTGCAAACCCTTTCCCATAAACAGTGACCTGATTCAAGATGTAATAATGTTAATTTGTATAATGTCCTCACTGCATGTTCTATAAAACCACTACGTCATGAATCCTCAATCTGAACTGATTTGATGAGTTTAATGAAGGAAAAGAAAACCCCACCAAATTAAATTTTTGTGCAAATGAAATCGGAGCATTACTGATTACAGAGAATATCCTTCGGATTAGAATCAGCAAGTATCTTCTTTTTATCAAGACGTCAAAATGAGCTAGCTTAACATGTAAATCATGATAATAAAAGAGTAAATGCTGATGGTTTTCTTTCAGAAGGGAGGAGTCTGATGACTGTACACAATCAAATACTCTACAAGTTATTTGTGTTAGGAAACAGTGTCCACTTCTTTCAGCTGGATCTTCATGGATTTGATAAGGTTCTCTGATCTTTAAAAATGGCTGTCAGGGTTGAGTTGTAGAAATCCCAAACCCATTTCCAACAAATTAAATCTTTGCTGACAGGAGAAAGAGATGTGGTCACATTCACACAGGAGGGAGGTATGCTCAGCAGAAACATTTGTACTCAATACTAAGCTTAAATGGACATCGTTTTGGCTGTTCCAAGGACATTGTGTGAAATTCTGGTCACTGCAGGACAGCAAGGATGTGATTCAGCAGAATGTTGCTTGGGGTGGAGCAGTTTAGTAATGAAGAGAGGCTGGATAAGCTCAGATTGTTATCTTTAGAGCAGAGAAGGCTGAAAAGGGACCTTATTGAAGTGTATAATATTATGAGGGATAGGAACAGGGTGGAACAGAAAGCAACTGTTCCCCTTAGTTAACAGTTCTTCAATAATATGGGTCATAATTTTGAAGTGAAAGGCAGGTAGTTTAGAGGGAATTTTAAGGAAATGATTTTTCACCCATAGGATAGTGTAAATCTGAAAAGCACTGCTTGGGAGGATAATTGAGGTAGGAATCCTAACAAACATTAAAAAGTTTGAGGTTAAAAAGGATTGGCACTTGAAATGTTATAATATTCAAGGCTGTGGGCCAAATGCTGGAAAGTGAGACAAGTGCAGATTTACAGTAGTTTTTATGGGTGTAGACTCGATAGGCAGAATGGTTCTTCTGTACTGTATGATTCTATGGTTAACGCCAATGCCGCAGTTATTAGTTGATGGAAAAGAGGTAAATGCTCTTAATGGGCGGATAAAGTCTATACAATTATTTGAAGTTTCAAAATGCCCATTCTTTAAACTTAAAAAAAAAACGGCAGCTCTCAGTGTGAGTTTAAAAAGTGCTCTGTTATAGAATCATAGAGATGTACAGCACGGAAACAGACCTCTTGGTCTAACTCGTCCATGCCGACCAGATAACCCAACCCAACCTAGTAGCACCTGACCCATATCCCTCCAAACCCTTCCTATTCATATACCCATCCAGATGCCTTTTAAATGCTGTACTTGTATTAGCCTCCACCACTTCCTCTGGCAGCTCATCCCATACACGTACCATCCTCTTAGTGAAAAAGTTGCCTCTTAGATCTCTGTTGTTATGCTTTGATTGACAGATGTGAGATATTAAAAAGCAGGAGAATTTGTTTGTGCAGTTTCAATAGAATCTTTGTTGACATTTTCCCAAGTCTAGCACTAGGTCATTATGAATGCTTTTCTGAGAAATTATTTCGTTGTACAAAACTTGAATATTGCTGAATAAAGCAACTTTTTGTTAAAGTTTTTACATTCAACCTTGCACCCATCTCTCAGGAGTGAAAAATCCTGAGGTAGATGTATTGAGTCAGGAGATTACCTGACTTGATATCTACCTTAAAGCCAAAACCCAATTGTATTCTCTTTTCTTAAATGTGTTAATTTAATCCTGTAAAAATGTCTGTGTTTCCCCCATTACACAATAGACAGTAGAAAATAAGTGCAGCAGTAGGCCATTTGGCCCTTCAAGCCAGCACTACCATTCATTATGATCATGGCTGATCATTCATAATCAGTATCCTGCTCCTGCCTTATCCCCATAATCCTTGATTCCACTATCTTTAAGAGCTCTACCCATCTCTTTCTTGAAAATATCCAGAGAATTGGCCTCCACTGCCTTCTTGGGCAGAGCATTCCATATATCCACCACTATCTGGGTGAAGAAGTTTCTCCTCAACTCTGTTCTAAATGGCCTACCTCTTACTTTTAAACTGTGTCCTTTGGTTCTGGACTCACTCATCAGCGGAAACATGCTTCCTGCCTCCAGAGTGTCTAATCCTTTAATAATCTTATATGTCTCAATCAGATCCCCTCTCAACCTTCTAAACTCAAGTGTGTACAAGCCCAGTCGCTCCAATCTTTCAACATATGATAGTTCTGCCATTCCAGGAATTTACCTCATGATCCTACGCTGCATTCCCTCAATAGCCAGAACATCCTTTCTCGAATTTGAAGACCAAAACTGCACACAATACTCCAGGTGCAGTCTCACCAGGGCCCTGTACAGCTGCAGAAGGACCTCTTTGCTCCTATACTCAATTCCTTTTGTTATAAAGGCCAGCATGCCGTTAGCTTTCTTCACTACCTGCATGCTTGCTTTCATTGACTGATGTACAAGAACACCTAGATCTTGTTGTACATCCCCTTTACCTAACCAGACTCCATTTAAATATATATTGAAACTCTATAAATACTGAGGCCCTCGGTCTCTTCATTAACACATTTATTAAACAGGAAGCCTTATCATTAGAGTTCATTTTAAAAGTGAAACTTAACAGCATTGCAGTTTTAAAGCAGTTTAGAAATTAACTTGTAAAAGTTGAGACATTGCAAACACAGTTATAGTGTATTGGTTTATATGTTGCACCTCAAAGGTCTCTATGAAATCAAATACTTTATGACATGTAATTCTAATGTCACTACTCATCAATCTGTGGATTCACGTTTCTGTCTCCTAATTCTCTAAAAGCTACAATGGCCATCAGTTTAATTCAATGGATCAGTTCAACTCTCTGTTAGAGCAGCTTCAAGCTAATTTCTACAACTGTGTTTTAAACTGAAGGTTTAAAATATATCATGAAAAAATCAACAAAATGTGGTTACAAATAAATTAAAACATTCTATGCCTTCTCTGGTACATCATTTTTAAATATTAGAATTGTAAAGACCAGATCATATCACTTCTTTGGATTTTTGGTTGTGGGCTGAAATGGGAAAAGTGCCTTTTGCAAAATCAAAATTTATTAAACATAATGTAAGCATTGTTTGCACTGTTGTTTGTTTAATCAGTGGGGCAGCTTACTATCAGTGCATGCAAAGTGAGATTCAGCCAGCAACAGGTAGCTGATTGATATGTGGAATGAGGACCAGTTGTGGTGACAAAGATTTCTGCCTGCCAACAACTACATGATTGGTTTCCAGATAGCTGAGCTGCTTGTGGTGGTGAATGATATAGTCAGAATCCTTTGGATCTCTTGAATGGGAGGTGGTGTCCTTTTCTACACAACGAAAATACCAAAACCATGAAGAAAGCCAGGTTATTTTCCCTAGCGAGTTACTGTAAACCATTTTTTAAAAAAATCAATATATTAGAGATTTTGCAATTTGTGAACCAGCCACTCTGTGTCTCTTACGAGCAAGCAGAGGGACTTGAAGAGGAAAGATCAAGAAATAGCAAATTCTGGCGGGCTGAAAGCATCATCTCAATGAATGCTGTGGACATGGACCATTAAACTATCTTCCTAATCTTTCCTTCCACCTATAACAACAAAGAATTTATTTTCATCTCTCTGTTTTGTGTGTAGTTTTCTAGTTTAACCAATAGAGTTATTTGTTGACAGTTCATTATTGTTCACCTATAGTTGGAATCTATTTGTAATAAATAATAATTTTTGTTCAGTACAGAAATCTAGTCTATGCTTTTTATCAACCTGTGTCTAAAAACAGGTAAATTTGAAACTTTTTTGTCCTTTTATCTATTATCTGTTTACCCATTTCATAGTTTTATTGCATCCTTACATCTCCTCATGTGGTTCAGTGTCCTCCTATATGTTCCAATGGTGTGCCTTGAGCTGCTTTGCTATGCTAAAGGCAATACATTAAGTAGAAGTTGTCATTGTAGTTGTTGAGACTGTGATCTAGAAAGAAACACTTGCATTTGTATTGCATGGGACATCTTCTCTAAAGATGATTGGGGGTGGCACAGTGGCACAGTGGTTCGCACTGCTGCCTCACAGCACCCAGGTCCCTGGTTCGATTCTAGCCTTGGGCGACTATCTGTGTGGAATTTGCACATTCTCTCCGTGTCTGTGTGGGTTTCCTCCGGTGCTCCGGTTTCCTCCCACAATCCAAAGATGTGCAGGTCAGGTGAATTGGCCATGCTAAAGTCCCTATAGCATTAGGTGCATCAGTCAGAGGGTAATGGGTCTGGATGGATTACTCTCCGGAGTGTCAGTATGGACTTATTGGGCTGAAGAGCCTGTTTTCAGACTGTAGGGAATCTAATCTTAAAATGTTTCACAACCAGTGAGGCACAAATCAAATATAGTCACTGCTGTGATATAGGAAATGGGGTAGTTAATTTATACACAGCTCAGTCTCACTAACATCAATGAGAAATTGCCATATCATTTGTGTTTTGATTAGTTGAGGCATAAATATTAGACAAATGCAAAGGGAGAGTTCTCTTGACACCCTTCAAAAGAATGCCCTTTCAAAAACAAATCAATTAAAAGGGGCCTCAGTTTATTATCACATTTGAACAATAGTAGCTCTGTCCCTAACACCAGAAGTTCATAAGATATTGGAGCAGAGAGAGGCGATTTGGCACATTGAGTTTGTTTTGCCATTCAATAAGATTTGGTAATCATCAACTCCACTTGTGTACCTCTTCCCTATAACTCCTGATTCCCTCACTGAATAGAATCATGGAGTTTTACTGTATAGAAGAAGGCCATTTGGCCTACAAATATGTCTGTACCAGTTCCCAATTTCTATAACCAACTAAATTCATCACTTTAAAATATATTTCCAGCTCTCTTTTGAAACCTACCATGGAGTCTGCCTCCACCACTCCATCAGACAACGCACTCCAAATCTAAACAACTCTACAAGTAAAGAAGTTTTTTCCTATCTTACTCCTAACTGCCTCGTTGACAAACTTGAAATTGTGATCCTTTGTTACTGACATACCAATTAGTAGAAGCAAAATATACTTCTTTACCCTGTCAAAAATTTTCACAACTTTTTGAAGATCTCAGTAAGGTCACCACTTAACCTTTTCTCCAAGGTGAATGCGCCCAACTAAGCAATGTATCTTTCTCAGCCCTGAATACACTTTACGACCCAATCTCTAAAGCCTGCTGCAATGGAGAATTCCACAGACTCACTACCTTCAGAGTGTAGAAGTTCCTCTTCATCTCTTGTAGATTTAATTGTTTAAGTTTTCACCATCATTCATACCTGGGTGTGGTAGGACTGCAGAGCTTAGATTTGATCTGTTGGTTGGGTGATCGCTTAGCTCTATCTGTTGCAAGCTGCCTTCACTGTTGGGCATGCAAGTTCTCCTGTTTTGTAGCTTCACCAGGTTGGCATCTCATGTTTAGGTGTTTCTGGTACTGCATTTTTTATTGTATCAGGAGTGATTTCCCAGTCTGATGGTGATGGTGGGCTGGGAAAAATTTCTAACCACGAGGTCACAAGTCATGGTTACTGCCATTCTGTAGCTACTGATGGCCCACAGTGCCCCCTGAGCACCCAAGTTTGCATTGCTTCATCTATTCAATTAGTGGAAACAAAATATCCTTCTTCACCCTGTCAAAAATTTTCATAATTTTTTGAAGACCTCAATAAAGTCACCACTTAATCTTTTCTGCTCCAAGGTGAATTAGCCCAAATAAGCAATGTATCTTTCTCAGCCTTGAATACAGTGGTAGAGGCCTACATGATGATGGACGGTGTCCTCAATATGAAGGTGGAGGTTAGTCCTCACAAAGACTGCAGCAATCACTCCTACCAATACTGTCATGGACAGATGTATCTGCAGCAGGTAAATTAATGAGAATGAGGTCAAGTAAGTCTTTCCCTTTTATTGGTTCTTCACCACCTGCTATAGACTCAGTCAAACAACTATGTCAGAGGTGTTGCAAAAAAATCACTTTTGGAGGTGGACACTCTGTGTCTTTGTCACCCTCAGTATATCTTTCGATCAGTGAAGTACTAATTCATGAGCCAATGGGCTGGTAGATGGTGAACAACAGGTTTCCTTGCCTATGTTTGACCTGATGCAATGTGGCTTCATGGGGTCTACAGTCAATATAAGAACTTTCAGGGCATCTCCTTTCTGATGATATACCACTATGCTGCCATCGCTGGTTGGTCTGTTCTGGCAGTTGGATAGGAACATACTCAGGGATACTGGTGATCACGCCTGGCATATTGTCTGTAAGGTCTTGTTCTGTGAGTACAACTGTGACAGGCAGTTCTCTGTCAGTTTGTGGGACAGCTTTCCCATTACTGGCACAAACCCCTAGAATCTGGATTCGAGGCAATGATCCTTCGAAGCAATTCCAACGTTCCACTTTCAGCGATTGGCATGCTGGTACAGGTCACAATGGTGATGTCTGGTTCCTGAAGTCACTGCCATGCACAGTCCTTGGAAGTCAGTGCAGAGGAAAAAGAATTGGAGGAAACACTGCCCTAAAGTCATTTCTGCTGCCTAGATCAATATCGGGTGGTTTGTCCACTTTCACTCTCCTGTCCAGACATCCCAGTGTTTCATACAACTGAGTGGCTTGCTAGGCCATTTCAAAACACGTTGCTAAATTAATTAATAACTTAAATTCAAACCTAGATCCCTTAGGACTGAAATGCTAAGGTGTATATTTAATAATGTAGCATTGTGGATCAATTACTCAAAACTAGAACATTTTCTGATTGCACACTCCTGGAACACAGCTTTGCTGACTGGAAGCTCACATGGAAAATTCTAGTGTAGTCTATTTCCTATAATATTTCATCCCTTAAGTGTACATACCAACCTTGGGGAATGAGGCTTCACAATATGAATGCACTTTAAGAAAACTGATTCGAAATATTATAACTAAAAACTAAATCATGGAGCTTCTGGATCAGTGGTGCTGAAAGAGCGCAGCAGTTCAGGCAGCATCCAACGAGCAGCGAAATCGATGTTTCGGGCAAAAGTCCTTCATCAGGAATAAAGGCATCTGCAGTCATTGTTTTTATCTAAATCATGGAGCTGATGACCTAGTTGCATTATTGTTAGACTATTAATCCAGAGAGGAGAAAGTGAGGACTGCAGATGCTGGAGATCAGAGTCGAGGGTGTGGTGCTGGAAAAGCACAGCAGGTCAGGCAGTATCTGAGGAGCAGGAGAATCAATGTTTTGGGCATAAGCCCATTTCCAGATGAAGGGCTTATGTCTGAAACCACACTCTCGATTCTGTTAATCCAGAGACCCTGGGAGTCTCTGTTTGAATCCTACCATGGCAGATGGTAGGGTTTGAATTTAATAAATATCTGGAATTAGGAGTCGAATAATGATCATGACACCACTGCCAGAAAAACACATCTGTTTCACTAATGTCTTTTAGAAACGGAAACGGTTTTCCTTACCTGGTCTGGCCTACATGTGACACCAGACCTACTGCAATGTGGTTGACACTTAACTGTTTTCTGGGCAAATAGAGAGAGGTAGTTAATGCTGGCCTAGTCAGTAATGTCCAAATCCCAGGAATAAAGAATAAAATATGCGTCCAGTCATTAGAAATGAACTTTTCAAGAGTAACAATCTGTTATGCGGTAAACTTGAATACTGCTAATTATAATTTATAAATTGGTAAGATATTTTGTTGCGATGTGTTACAACAAGTTCAATGCATTTTAATGCTTACCACAAGCAATGCATTTTAACTTAGCAAATTTGCATAAAAAATTCCTGTAGGCAGTGAGTGTCAAGTTTTGAATACTTCTGAGTGATATCAAGACACTTGCCACAAATAATCATTGGAAAGAACAATTGAATGTTATTCTCTCCTAGGTTTCTCCCTTGCACTTTTGCCAATTAATGCTAATGCATAATTCCACTGTGTCAGCAACCACGATGACATTTGAGAACCAGTTCATATGTGGCATTTTTGGCTGAATCTGCCTCTCACAAGTCAGTTTCTTCAGCCTACACCAAGATGCACCATGTGCAAGTGCTGCATCCGCAATGGATTTGTTACATGTCCACCATCTTATGCAAATGGCAGGATGCTGATACTAGTAACCCAGTAACTAGTAATTCATTCAACTCATTGTTCTTGAATGCATGGCCATTGTTGGCAGGCTACACAAATGTGGATATTTATTTGACTATCTTCAGTTGTGCCCAAACATGTCATTTTCAGCAAGGATTGTTGGATAGCCAATAAGAAAGGGAACTCTGGATTTGGCCTGTCTTGATTTATCTATCCATTAAGACCCCATAATCCTTTATTGTTTCATCTACTTGATGTTTAAATTGTTTCAGTGGTTTTTTTTGTTTATACTACTTTTTCTGGCAGTTCGCTACAAGTGCTGATCATTGCTTTCCTTGAGAGGCATTTGATAACAGTTACTGTTTCCTAGCTTCAACATATGTTTCCATGTCCTACTTTCAGTGCTTTAGTTAAAATACTATGTGAGAATAACTTTTTCTGTCTTGTTTAATGCCCTTCTCCAAAAGATCAGTACCTCTTGTAGAAGCAGCAAAATCCAACTCCATTCAGTCTTTTCTCATAACTCAGATCCTTGAGACTGTTCATTGAATTTTCCTGTGAAGGGCTTGTGCCCAAAACGTCGAATTTCCTGTTCCTTGGATGCTGCCTGACCTGCTGCGCTTTAACCAGCAACACATTTTCAGCATTGAATTTTCCTGCCCATCTCCCATATATTAGAATTAATTGTCTTAAACTCTCCTTTATTCATTTGTCCAATCACATATTGTCATGAATTCTGTAACTTTTAGGATGGCAACATTAATTTTCACTGTTCCTTCTAGTTTAATGATGATAGTGTTGCATTTATACCCTCACCTTGTAAAGCAGTATTTACTCAATTTAGCAAATGCTACATGCACTGATATTCTTGAATGTGTTCCTCAAAATTAATTCCATTATTTAACATGAAATTGAAACTAAGATTATAGGAGTTACAGTTCTTTAGTTTTTTGTGTCTAATTAGTTATCCCTTTTGAATGTGGGCATTACATCTGCCTGTTTCCAATCTACCAGTGCATTCCTATAATCAGTCAACGAGCCACAATTCTGAGTCCATTAACTTTAATGACTTGATGAAAAGAGATAAGCTCATACACAAGCCACATGAAAACACACACCAACCATTCCATTTTTTCTGTCTTGATCAATGACTGACATTAGTGATTGCTCAAGTAATGTATCACACTGCATTCTGGGTAAGGGACACTAACTTAGATCTCTCTTTGTTATCCAATCAAGTTACTTGCAGGCACACCCTTAAAACTCATTCATGGACTTGATCACCGTCTGGAACACGGTCGAATCGCGCCGCGCCTACCCTCCGGCAGGAGTAGCGGCTGTCGTCAGGGAGCCATTGCTCAGGAATCCGCACCTCCATGCTCGCGGGTTCGAGTGGCTGTCAGAGGGGAGGGCCGTGGCAGAGAGGGTGACCAGGGTCGGGGACATGCTGGGTGCCGGGGTCCTGGGCTGGACGTTGCCGCAAGACATAGCGAGCAGGGCAGCGGTAGACGTCCGGTACATGGCCACCGCTATCCGACACCTTAAAACGGCGGTGCTCGGACCCGATGTAGTGCACCAGTTGGAGGACGCTCAGGTGTGCGGTGGGATCGCGTCCGCACTCACCCCAGCCCGGACGGAATTTCACATTGGCCCCAAGGTCCCGTACTTCCCGCGGGAGCCTTGCCCCACAAACTGAGCCGCCTCCGGAATTTTAATTTTGTTTCTTTTCAGGGGGTGAAAAGGCGGGCCTTGTATCGACTGCTGCTGCACACCGTCCACCTCTTCTCCCTCATCCACCTTCCTGACACGCCCTGGCGTGCCCATTTGCCACTGGGCGGTGGGGATCCCCGGGGGACCCTCTATGCAGGAGTCCTCCCCCTTTCTCTCGGGGATCTGGGGTGGAGGGTGCTGCATGCAGCATTCCCCTTCAACCACAGATTGCGGTGGTTCACAGACTCCCAGCCCAACTGCTTGTTCTGTGGTGCTGTGGAGTCCGTGGACCATGTGTATATTGGGTGTGGGCGTTTTCACTCCCTCTTTGATTTTCTGAAAAACCTTCTCCTCTGCTATTGGTTGCACTTCAGTCCCACACTCCTGATCTTCGGGCACCCGGTACGGAAGAGGGAGGGCAGGTCTGAAGACCTCGTGGGCCTGCTCCTGGGCCTGGCCAAACTGGCCATAAACAGGTCCAGGCAGCGAGCCGTGGAGGGGGTCGTTAGGGCCAACTGCCTGCCCCTCTTCTGCGGTTATGTTAGGGCCCGGGTGTCCTTGGAGAAGGAACAAGCGGTGTCCACCAACACCCTGGAGTTGTTCAGGGAGAGGTGGGCGCCGCAGGGAGTGGAGTGCATCATTTCCCCCTCCAACTCTATTTTGATTTAGTCCCTGCCCTCCCCTTCACTGTTTGATCACACAGCATTGCCCATTGATATGAAGGGCACTGCTTGTCACAGGCCACTCGGGTGTTTTCCTATCTTCCTGTGGTGGAAATTGAATAAAGATTTGTACACTTTGTATCTTTCACTGTGTCTCACACCTGCACACACACACACACACACACCACGGGTGCTGGGGAATAAATGAGCACAACCGCAGTTAGGCGGTAGTGTGGGGGATAATTATAAAGAATAGGAAAAATTTTAAAGAAAGAAAACAAAGGAGTGTAAGAGCACTGCTTGTCACTGGACCACTTGGGTGTTTTCCTATCTAAAAAAAAATTAAAACTCATTCATATAATTTAGCAGGCAGCCTCCACCAAGTTGAAAACTTCAGCTCTCTTTCATCATCTGGGGACATCAGTCAAATGTGAGACAAATTCCCCTATCTTTTGCATGACAGCACCTTTTAGAGGATCTTGAATCAGGGTGTCTAGGTATAAAAGACTTGATGTTGAGGGTTGCATTAATCACTGTTAACAATGATGATGTTACATGGACTCTGTGAGGGAACAGCTTTGGATCTTGAAAGAGTAAGACCTAACATTGAGGTCTTCCCCACAGACTTTGTAACAATGTATATCATGCCAGTATAACTTGTACCTAGTTGCTAATATGCAACAAACTGCATCTTATTTAAGGCAAGGGCTTCTTTTCTTCAGGGTTCCTGGTTGTTTAACATTTACACAATCCTAGCAAACCCTTTATCAGGGAAAGAGAACAGATGCAGCAAATGTTCCACATGGATCTTAAACCACGATGAGCTGTTGTGAGGATACATCTTAGAGCAATTGTTAATCCTGTGTACAGTTCCATTGTGGGAATGGATGAAAAACTGAGACTGAAATTTTGCATAGATGGGGAGGCTCCATCCTGTAACCTGGTTCCCACCAATGTTGTGGAAGCAGGGTGGTGGGGCCATGAGTTCTAATTTGCCCACCCCTGGTTCACAGAGGTAGCTGCACTTACTTGAGTGAGATGTCCAAAACATTATTTCTGCACTTTACAGCTGCTAACAGAAAGTCTAAACTTACTAAGTGTCTTTAAGAGGTACGGTGTTCTTTTAGAAAAGTCTGAAAAAAGGCAGTAGGAAGTGCTGATCAACAGCTTGGCCAACTGAGGAGATGGAGGGATTTCTAGAGTGTTGGGTTTAAGCAGGTGAAGGTACTGCTAGCTGCTTAAATCTTTTGAGTTGAAGCAGCCTTTCACCTGTACCACCACCAATCTTGTGTATTGTATTCAGGGCTCTACTCTACATGGGAGAAATCAAACAGATACTGGGTGACTGCTTTGCAGAACATCTCCAGTCCGTGTGCAGGCATGACCCCCAACTTTATTGTAGCCAGTCATTTAAATACAATGCTCTGCTCGCACACCCAAGGTCTGTCCTCTGCATACTGCAACGCTCCACTGAATCACAGTGAAAACTGGAGAAGCAACATCTTCTCCTCAAACACTTAATAACCTTCTGACCTCAATGTTGAGTCCAATACCTCCAAATTGTGAACCCACTTCTTTTAGCTTTTGCTTGTTATGTTTTCTGTCACCTTGTCCTCTTTTCCCCCCCCATGACACTGTCTGTTCTTTCCAGTCTGGCAGCCAGACACACCATTGATCTGCCATTCTCGCAGTCTGATCACTTAATTCGAACTATCAAGATCCTTTCTACTCAGCACTCCAACACACCTCCCCCAACCCTCAACCAACATCAGCACCCCCCCTCTTACCCCCCCCCCCCCACCACCACCAAACTATTGCTTAAATGTTAACGCCTCCGGATTTCACTTCAGCCTTAAAGTTAGCTTGCTTTCTCTCCATGGATGCTGCCTGCCTGAATGTGATCTCCAGCACTTGTTTTCAGTATAGATTCCAGCATCTGCAGTAATTTGCTCCTATCTAGTGGGACACTGGTTTGAGTTAGGACATTCAGGGAGTGACAGGTTTCCTGTTCAAATAAGGGTGGTAGTAAGGCTCTCAAACCTAAAGGTGCAATCAAGACACTCTCCAAGATACAGGCATTAGTATGGAACAGGTTAGGTGAAATGGATTTTTGAGTGAACTCAAGTTTACAGAAGGTGGAGAGTGAGATACCAGGTAGAAACATCTGAGCAGTGAAATCAGGTAACATGCATGAATGTTTCGGCAGCTGAAGTGCTGATGATCATAATAGAAATGATCAATGTTGTGCAACTGGAAACTGGTAATCTTTATGATGGGTAGGATCAAGTTGTGGAAATAAAACTCAGGGTAGAATACAATACCAAGGCTATAGTTGGTCTGGTTTAACCTAAGACAATTCTAATGAGAGTTATAGAATTTATAGCAATGATACAATCATAGGGGATTTTGTCTTGCTAACATTTAGCTGGGGACAATTATGGTGGTCCCATTCAAGGCTGGATAATGGAGACAATGGAAGGGTTGGGTGAGGTTTTGGAGAGACACCTTAGCCTGGACATCACATCACATCTTTGTTTTTTATTGACTGCCATTAGATATGAAAAGAAAATCTACACTCGTCTTACTCCTGATATTACGAAAACCTCTCCTTAAACACAGCCAGATTTGAGAGAGTTAGGTGATTGTAGCAATTTGATCAAACCCATCCGCCAATACAGAGCTCATAACAGATGCCAAATGCAGCTCCAAATAAGACCCCACCCTTTGTGCAGTTTCCGCAACATAACTTTTAATTACTCAATATCAAAGGAACAGCTGTTATCCATAATGTCACAATGGGCAATTAGTCCAATCCTGTGCATTACCATTACTGTCTCTTTTAAGGGGGATCTGTAGGCCCTTTAAAAACTGTTGTTTCACGGGACATTGTGCACCCCCTCCAGGCAAACTCTCTCTCTGAGCAAACTCTTCCTGTTCCCCTCGACAATACAAATTCAGAGGAAGGACATTTCAAAATTCATTGCACTTTGCTGAGAGCAGAGCCAGCTGAATCTTATTTGTTTTCCCTGCAACATTGAGACATATATGTATTTAAATCAAGGTTTAATTTATTTCCTTGCATTTTGGAACAAGTCAAGCCTTCCACTGTTACCTTTCACCTGTTCACACCACAGTGAGGAGAATAGGACAAGTAAACATGCAGCAAATTGCAAAATGCACACATCAGCTCAGCAGAATCAATCCCTTCCAGCACCTGTGGTTGTCAGTTTTCACTCTTTCTGCCAGGTGACCTGGCCAAGAAGAGTGAAAGCTACATTGTAAATTACGGAAATGATATTCTTCCGGCTGAAAAACAGCACAAAAACATCAGTCAGTGGGTCTTGCAGGCTTTTTTCAAAACCTCTGAGTGAGCCAACACTTTACCGGCATCCAAGATAAATTCTATTTCATATATCTGCACAGGCCTAATTGTTAGGAAAGTGATTTTACAAGTGAATAATGTTACAGATTTCTAACATCCCTTTCAAATTAAGATTCCACTCGGAATGAGTGAATTGGACAATAATTTTCAAATCTGTGCATTCTCCATTAGCCAAGATCAACAACCTAATTTTCAATGTTCATTGTTTTTTCTAAAACTAGGGACCTGTATGAATGTAAGTATAGGTATAAACTCAACTGATTATATCTCTAAGGCTTTGGACAGAACTAGGTTGACCAGTTTTTTTTTATTGCTTTCCCACGTAAATCCCTAGCTCCATATTGATTCAGGAATCAATCCAATTTCCTTCCAGATTCATTAACTAAACCATCATTCACTAGGTGGCAGTCTGTTCCAAGTTCTAGTTTGAGTTATGTGAGGCTGTATGTGATGGTAGTATCTTGAATATGGCTGCCACCCATGAACGCACATAGATTTACGTTGCCTACCTTGGCTGTGTTGCTCTGAGTTTCAGTTATTAAGATGTAGGAAAAAGATATTTGACCCATTAAACCTGCTCATTATTCAATAACACCCAAGGCTGATCTGATTGTGGTCTCAACTCCAATTTCTTACCAGCTCCCTATTATCCTTGACTCCCTTGTAGATCCGAAATAAGTTTAATGCAGCCCTGTATATATTCAATTACCCAGCCTCAGCTGCTTTCTGGGTTGAGAATTCCAAAGATCAATCACTCTGAGGAGAAACTCCTCCTCACCTCCGTCTTAAATTGGTGAATGCTTATGATTAAGCTGTGTCTCCAAGTTCTGATTACCCATGAGTCTTTGCATATTAGCAGAAAATAGTCTTTTTGTTCTCTTTCCTGTGAAACCCAGGGCCACTTTTAAAATCCTCAATACCGCTCCTAATCAGAGTGAATAAACTCAAATTTTCAAAATAAACATAATTCATAATACATAACTTGATAGAACTGTTCTAAACATTAACTAGGAAATGATGGAAATACAGAGCCAATTGGTTAACATCCATAAAGAGAAATTCCTGCCTAGTCTGTACAGCCACATCTGGTTTTCCAATAACTGAAGTCATGGTGATTTGAATACTGTCATTATTTAATTTATAATATAACTACATTACCAAGTTTCCTTAATACTGACACATTCAATTTTGAACTATGAAGTTGGATGAGTTTAATAACTAGATCAAACACTTGCGCTGAAGGCTATTGTCAAGGATAGACAATAGTGTGTACTCATTATGAACTCTGTGTCTGGTGCTAAAAGGGTAGGTCACTCTAATGTGACCA